>NC_091488.1:12212526-12957539 GCF_947461875.1 Haliaeetus albicilla
GGGGTTTCCCGGTACTGAAGCTGCTGACCAAGGAGTGGCAGGTGGCAAGCTCTCTCCACGTGCTGGCCTCCATCCCGATCAGACATTGCTTCTCCTCGAGTTTCCTCGCCCATTTCCCCAGGGCTGAGGGCGTGCTTGTGTTGAAGGACCCACCAGAACAAGCTTGAGACAGAGGTGCAGGGAGAACTGGGGCTAAGCTTGGCACATCTTATGCTCTTTCAGGTCACGTCCCTGGTGAGATCTTTAAGGGCTCGTTCAGCTACCTGTGTGCTTTGCTGCCCTAACTTTGGAGCAGTGGGAATGCCCCTGTGTGTGTTCCCCCCCCATTTAGGACTGCGGTGCGTCAGGCTCGCTTGAGCTCCACAATAGCTCCTTTCTCTGCACTATCAGAAACATAACAGACTTCAATTTTATTTCTCAAGAGTGTGCTGCTAGTAGGATTTGTTCGTTTAATTGGTATCTCCAGCAATATTGCAGAATGCCTGAACCTACTCATTACGGCCACAACACAGCCATCGGTTTGTGAGTTTTGAGGCTGTTCCACCACGAGGACACAGACCAGAGCCTTTCTGCTGTTGGGAGGGAGAAGACGCCCGTTCAACGGGCTTGGGAGTTTAAACACCCCAGAGAGCATGAAGGGTTTGGCACCGGGGGTTTGATGCTCTGCTCGGATAGCTGCGCGCCTTCTGCTCCGGGACTGCAGGAGGAGGGACAGAACGTGATGCAACGGCCCCACAGGCTCAGGGCCGGCCAGCTGGGCCTTTGCCTTGCAGACAGCTGACCCCGTGGTGATATGGCGATTGCCGCTGCCTCCAACGGACGCTCACTGGAATAATAACTTTTTTAATTCCAACCCTCTCCCATGACTATGGCCAGGAAATGAAGAACGTTTCTTAGCAGGACTCCGGTGGATATCTCCTCTGCTGGATAAAAGCCACTGCTTGTATTTTCCTCCCAAAGGATCGTATTTTCCAATCCCACCTTTTAAAGTCTTTGTTCTGCTGAAGTGTACGTCATTCTTTTCCAGCTGCCTGGGAGACTGCTGAAAAGAGGTGCATTACCTCCCACTGCTGTGAAAATTGGGGCGACCCCTTTTTTGGCATGTATTTGGATGAGTTGCTTTGGGAAGCAGGATCACGCAGGCAGAGTTGTTTAAGAAGTGAAGACTAGAACAGAGCTGGTTTTTTTTCTTTTAATGAAGAGGAACAATTTCCCACTCTGTTTATTCTTCCTACTCTCAGCAAAATGTCAGGAATGCTTAAGATTAATGACAACCCATGTGAAAGAGAAACAGATACCAAGGAATATTAGTTCCATCACACTCAGTTCAACTTTCCTGCTCTTTCCATAGCAGACTGTCTTATGCTTTGGCAACTTACCGCCAGAATTTTTCTTGCCCTTTTCAGCTTAGATCTTTGGAAATCCTTTTATAAAATGCAGGGAGGGAAGAGAGACCTTGCTGACACAGTGAGCTGTGCTCTGCCCAAAGCAGAGCCATGTGCTGTCAGCTGGGGTGAAAAATGAGGGCCCTGGGAGAGTGCGAAAAGTCATACATGGTCTTACAAAAATATACGGTTAGCTTCATGTTAGGAAAAAAAAAAAAAGGTAGATTTTCTAGAAAGCCCTTCGATCAGCTTCCCAGCTGATATAACACAGTGGCATTCCCTGGTGGAGCTCCACTGGCTCTGTTCACTGGTCTTTCTCTGTCTTGGAGCAAATGGCTATTGGTTACCCACACCAGCCGGCACACAGAGACACATGCTCCAGTTAAGACCCCACCTTTTCTGATCTGACAATGCAAATAGTGTACTCCTGGACCAGAAGAGTGATGCTGTTCCAGCAGAGTTTGTTACAATAAGGAAATAGTTTAGGACACACTTCTTTTCCCTTCGCAGTCACATGTCCCTTGGCTTTGACTACCTCCTTCTGGCAACAGCGGCAATCACTGACATAGGACCTGTTTCTGGCTTGTAATAAGTCCTAGTGTGATAAAGTTCTTCCCTGTTTCCTAGCTTCTTCCTTTGTTCTTTTTGCTCCTTGTTTGCCTTTGCTCTCTGCATACACAAGCTCCCTGCTGTTGCCTCTCCGTCTCCTGTGCACATCCTCCTACACTGCCTTGCTGTGCCCTTTTCCTACAGATGTTTCTGCTGCAGCAAACATGGGTACCTCAGAGAGTGGTTTTGGTTCCCTGCATCTCCCCATCTAAAAAAAAAGATAGTGCTGTGAGACACTGTGTTTTCTTGAGTAATACAGGAGCCTGAGCAAGAAAAGGTGGGACCTGCAATTAGCATTAGCAAGAAGACTAGGCGGGACCAGCAAAACTGCCTTGCCCCTCTCCCAAGAGCCTCACCCATTCCTGCAAACTACTTTTTCCAGGCCCAGACTTTCTGGCTCCCTCCTGTTCTTTCTATGCACTCTCTGTATCCAAGATAATCTTAACCTCTTGCCCCTTGTCTCTCCTATCTTCCTATTTTACTGCTCCAAACTGTGTCCCCAGCTGACGTCTCCTATCCTCCTGCAGCCCCTGCCTCAGCAGCCAGCCTCTCCCTATAGCTCCACAGTGTACAGGGTAGGGCTCTTGCTCATGCTGCCTCAGAGCCAATGGCAGAAGATACTGCAGTTGCACAGATGAGAGAAACCATGAGCCAGATATTCTACAGGAATTGCCCCAAGCAAATGCTCTGCTCCAGTGTCTGAGAGCTACTGGCCTGAGCACGATACTGGCAGGCAAAGAGAAATGGTAGAAGTGCCACTTCAGTCTTGCCTGTGGAGTACAACAGTGCTGTGCACTGGGGAATGTGTTCCAGATGTGCTCTTTCATCTTGTCAAGTGTATTTAAATATTTATTACACTTAGAGCTACCATGCCCACAACAGAAATTATGCTCTTTCCTCAGCCATTTGGAAATAACATGGGGTTCAAATGTTGTGCTCAGCTTTCAGCAGAGCCTTGCTGGGAGACAAACAAGTTTAACAAAACACCGCAGGACAGGCTTTCAAACACCGTCTGCGTTGCCTGAAAAAAACCACTGCTCCATGCAAGACTTTCCCCAGGAGATCAGTGGTGCTGAGTCAGACCAGAGCTAAGCACTGTGAAAGTCCTCTGGACCCCAGCCATTCCACCTCACCCTCAAATACTTTGAAACTTGGGGACTTTTTTTTTTAGCATTTCTCCAGAACACTGTGATCAGGCACTTCTTATTCTGCCGCAGCTACAACCACAACATCATCTTTCTTTCTTGCATCACAGCCACGTAATTTCCACATGCAAACATCCATAAATTCAGCTTTAGTAAATTCAGTTCAAAAGGGTCATTTTACCTGAGACCTGCCCAGTGGCAACAGGTATCACTTTGTATGGAGACCTGGAAGACTCAGAGAAGGTTGATGTTAGCAACACCCAGAAAGCAGTTTGTATTTCACATCCGTATTCCCTGAGAAGTAGGAAGTATCTGAATATGTTCTAAACTCTCTTAAAACCTGTCAGTTTAAATATGCAATGGGCACTTTTTATGGACACGAGACCCTCTGATTCACTACTAAACTAGAGACAGAGAGATCTTTCCTGTGCTGTATGGTGACACAACAAACATGGTAAAAATGCCTCCTCTTTGGCAAGCCTTGATAACTTGTGGACTGAGATGGTGAGGAAATTTTGTAGGTCAGAAAGGAGCTCCAGTAGTGGGGATTCTCTTTTTTGCTCTGTGTTTGCACATCGTCTGGTGCAGTAGATCCCTTCCTACTGTTGGGGGGTCAGCCACATGGTGTCAGTGACAGCAATGCCAGTGATACGTAATGATGAAATATGCAATGAAGTAAATAACAGTAGAAGGAGTAACTGCAAGCAGTCAGAGTGAAACTAGAAGTGCCAAGCTGAACAAGAAATAGGAAGCCAAGGAGAAAAAGAGAAAGGGATTTGGAGACGAGAAGGGCGAAAGCCAGCATGGAAGAGACCTAACCTCATCAAAGACTTTGACTTTGCTTTGCAAGTAATGTCATGGTTGTGTCCTAGCAGAGCAATAAAGGAGTGGGGAAACAAAGGAGCTGGGAGCCTTGACAGCAAACAGGGTGGGATGGGAACAGATGTTCTACATTAAATACTTAAAAGTGGTATTTTTTCCTCAGACAATTATTCCTACTTTAATAACAAGTAAAAATCTTCAAAACCAGCAGGAATTAGTGTTACAAGCCAGCAAGCAATTCTTACTGTCATTTCCCTCCCTCCAGGGAGCTGCTCACCTCCTGCTGCACACAAAAGGCATCTGCAGGCAACCACCACCCCTTCCCTTAGGCTTGACCCTATTTTTGAAGAGCAGGTTGCAGCAAGACTTACCTCTCTGAGTTTGCAGGCATTGTCGGATCAATGGATACCATACAATTGTCTGCCGTCAAAAGGGAGATCGTTGTGTTCCTGAAAAGCACGTTTCAAAGAGGTTTATTTGACCTAGAAATGCTGGCTGAAATTCTGTGCTGCTGCATGCGGTGCATAGCCGTCTTCTCTCCTGCAGCACTCCTGGCCTGGCCTTGGCACTGTCTCAGACCCATTTTACCTTGCTGCAGAAAGGGTCAAAGCACAGGACAGGGTAGGCTTGATGCTTCACCCATTTCAATTACCAGGGAGGTTTCTGGCAAAATGTTAAGTGTGATCATCTTTGATCTCAGAGCAGATTTTGCTCCCTGCTAACTCGTGTATTCTGTTGACTCATCAACTAATAATTTCTATTAAAAAGCTATGTTTTGTGATACATTGACTTGGCAGATATGTATTGACTCACACTATACAAATGACTACTGGTGCTATGAATATCTTGAAATTATTTAGTTACTCTTTTACAAAACAAACAAAACAAATGTCTTGCTGAATATGAGGGCTCTTTTTTTTAATTTTTTTTTTTTTTATTACCGTGCTAGGTGTGATCTCATAGGCTCAAATCTAAACCTTTGAGGTTTACTTTGGCTCCAGGAACCTGTTTGAAATGCACCGTTCTTTGAAAGTCTTCTGATGAAAATGAAGTGCCAAATATGCAGTGAACACCCTGATCATAAATCACTAAAACTGCTAAACAAAGTTTCCTGGGTGATGGAATGGAAGTATTTAACATCACAGGCAAATGAGAGTTATTAACCTCTCTAATGTCAAATGGGATGAAATAGCCAGGATAAACAGCAAACAGCATTATTTCTGTCCAGCAGTTTATGCAAATTCTGAGTCAATATAGACAATTTTATCTTTCAATCCCCAGAGCTGGAGTCATGCAATAAACCCATGATTAAAGGACTGGCTTATTTTTTCCTGTGCTTTTTCTGTATTGTACAAAGGTAGAGACTATGGCGTATTGCATGCTGCTGTGCATGTGGCCTGCGCTGCTCAAGGTCCATATGTAGACAGCAGATGTCCCCTTCTAGATGTGACTAAGGGGCTTCCCTCCCCCTGCACCACCACCCTTGACAGGCGGTGCAGAAGTGGCTGGGTGCTACACCACGCCACCCTCCACCACGGGCCAGCCTCTCCCACCCTCACACACAGCTACACCTGATCCTGGGTCCCTCTCAACACAGAGATTTAAGTTGGGTGCTGCTCTCTAGGTTGAAGGTAAGAGAAACAAACCCTACAGGAAATTACAGCAGGAGAGATGGGTGGGCTTTGCAGAACAACATAAATTAGGAAATACTTGGCCTGAGCAATGGATTTGGGGATATTTATGTTCTATAAAATTATTCTGCTGGGGTACTTTGTGTTTGACTTCGTGTTTGTGTTTAATCCATACCTGGGATTAGATTGTACTGTATCTAAACTGAAAGCTTATCATCTAGTGGCAATGCTTCTCATTGGCCCCAAATTTTTCCCTAAAACCCAGGTTCTAAACATATGGTTGCATTTCACTCAATACGGGCAAAAACGTAGTGTTGAGGTGAAACTGGTAGATGCACACAACCCGTGTGCACTCAGGACTGGGCTTCTGCACTTGCTTTTATTTTTTTAGACTGTGTCTCTTCCCCTTCTACTCTGTTCCACTCTGTTCCTCAGGCACAGCAGGCACTAAGGTGGCTTAACACCTGCCAGAGCTTTGTGCACTTTTCCAGCTGGTGCTCTCTGGATTGCCCCAATTTCTTCTTCCAGTAGACTGGAATGAGAGAGAAGCCCAAATAGCAGGTCAATTAATCACTTGGGGCCTGTCTTTAAATTGTCCCCAGAAGTAAAGGAACAAAAGTGAAATGAATGCTACAAATTAAGAGAGACCTACCTTGGTAATCCTGTTGCAATGCAGAAGAGGTCCATAATATCTTTGGAGTTGCAGTATTTACTAAAGATCACCTTCCAAACCAATCAGCAGCGGGGGGGGGGGAATGAAGAAAAAGAAGAGAAAGGACAGTTAGTTCCCACTGAGATATGAACTCTATTCAGGCATGAACTGGGCTAATTTTAAGGCTTATCCTACCATTTCAATTATCTGATTTGACTTGTGGGCTGGAGTATTTCTCTTCTTCTGTTTAATACCTGTGTCTTTTTCGATAAAGCAAGCAAGCTCTGGAGACCTAATTGCACTGTTCAGAAGTAGAGCAATAATGTATGTGAACTGAGAGCAAAAGGTTTCTCATAATGCAGTATTGCTGCAGGATGATAACAGCTGCAAATTTAAGGATGTAAGAGCCCAGATTTAGAAAGAAAACAGCCCAGATTTAGAAAGAAAACAGCCCAGATTTGGGGAGGTCCTTGGAAGGTATAAAAGGGCACTGCTTTTTGGACTACACCAGCTTAAGCTAGCTTTAAACTGAACAGAGGGGTTTTTCCCCCCAGGTTGTGCCAGATTTCCTGCTGACTATCAGGCTGTATCATTCCTGCTGTTAGGTCAGAGCTTGGACCTTGAATTACAAAATTTGCCACTGTTGCCTTCCCATGCCCTCAAACACCTCTTCACCCCCCTGCCCTTCCACACACGCCAGGCAGCCCCTATGTGGAGAAAACTGTTCGAGCGGTGCATCTAGGAGCGCAGCATCTCCTTGATCCCATTGCGATACAGCCTTCGATGACACGATCCCCAGACTCCTGCATCCGTCAGGACATGTGGCTGATGGTGCTCCTTGGTTGAGAAGCTCTTCTGCAGCCGGGGTGGGGGACAGAAAGCCTTTCTGTGTGCCTTTGATTGACTATGGTGGAGGCTTTGAACCTGCCGTGGAAATAAAATGCCTCATTGCAGTCAGGTCTGGCTCATCTTCTCAAAGCCAGGAACAACAAGGAGTAGCGGGGCTGGTTTGTCTGGGGGCTGCTGGTGTTAACAGGGTGGCCAGAGGCTGTGGGGGCCAGCTTGCTGTGGGGCATGGGGGGAGGTGGTTCTGTGGAGAGGGGCAGCTTCCCTGGCTAGTGCTGGAGCTCTCCTGCCTCGCACCCCCCAAGAAGAAATAGCTACAGAGCCTCTGGGTTCAGGATGCAGCAGCTCAAAGGGACTTGCGGAGACCTGATGGCAAAACTCGAGCAAGAAAGTGATAATTTGCAGATGAGGTCTGAGGCACAGGGAGATCAATGCCAAAAGTCTCTTCTCCTTGCAAGTGCCTTGCTGGAATCGCTGTTTTCCAACCCCCACAACCACTCGTAGCATCCCATATTCTCAGGCACAGTTTCTATTGCTGTCCATTGTGGGCACGGGAGGTGTGCATGCCCACAGATCAGCCTCAAGGCTAGTGACCCAGAAAATGAGGAACGTGTCCCCCGGGATGGTCTTCCAATGGTTTGTTTTCACTGCCTCGCCTGGTGCTGCCGGGAGGAGGCAGGGGCTGCAGGCAGAGGGAGCTGCAGGCAGTGGGGGCTGCTGCCACCCTCCCTGGATCGAGCAGGTCCCGTGTGTTCAGCAAGGCGAAGACCAGGCTGGAAAACTAACATGTCATCATCTAATTAAAGACTCTTCTGAAAGGCGTAGGTGCCAGGAGTTAATTAAGCCTGCAACCTCACTCCAGCAGCCTTGGCCTTCAAGTGCTTTAATCCCTAAATCGTAATAGCGTTGCAGTAACACTGTTCCCACGTGCGTTTTCTAAGGTGCCTTTCGGACACAAGGGGAAATCCCTTGCCCGGAGATGTCGCGTGGTGCCGACCCAGACCTCTGCCACTGGCAATGGGGAAGCCATGGGAGAGCCCGTGGGATGCTCTGCCAGCGAGGAGCTGCTAATGCCTGCTCACAGCTGGGGACATCGTGAGCCTGAGGTATCAGGAGAGTAGGGACAACACTGCAAGATCTGGCCAGCCTGACTGAGCCCTGTTGTGTGACGCACCGACACTTGAGCTGATGCTGAAGCAAGGCTTCAGACCTCAGTTTTCACCGGTGATGAGGAGCCCCCTTACTCTTGAGCAAAGCGTCAGGGGTTTTGTGGTAGAGAAGAGAACAATACTGGTCACCTCAAGAGGTGGCTGTGACCGACATGTGCATGCACACCCACCTTCCCTGTTTTCCGACCCAGATAAGATTTACACCAGGCAATATCTTTACTTTATAAAACATCAAGGCACTTGATTGTTGAGGTAGTTAGTAACTGCTGCCGGGGAAATGGGTGGGATTAATGCCCGGGTATGTTTTAAAAGCCTGTTTTGCCCAATGATTGACCCTTGGTTATTAAAATACAGCAGCAATCAAAGCAAGAAAACATACCCAGTTGAGTTCAGATAGGACTGAAACCCTGCTCCTAGCAGAACACAGCATCCTACCAGAGTGATAGCTGCTAAAATTGGCTGACAGAGTATTGGAGGGTACAACAACTGGTACATGCAGTAACTGAGCAGATGATGTTAATTGCGGCTGAACAGAGGGTAAAGGCTTGTGATGTGCCAGGAGTGCTATTTCAGGTATTGAGGTTTCTTATTCTGGAAATCAATTATTATTGACCAGGACAGATAATAGAGGAAAAGATTAAAAAGAAAAAAAATTAAAGAACATTAAAGGTAAGAAAGCCATCCTGACTCATAGAAAGTAGCAGGAGTTTTCAATGCATTGAGGATGAATTTTAATGCTTCCGTTTACTCCACGTAATAGTGAAAGAGTGGGAAGCAAAACAAAGACTGTAGATACTAGATCATAAGCTATCTCCATACGTGCTTTTTAGCTTTCCATACTTGGTATTTTTACTGAAGTTTGCTAAAAGTGGATTTGTGAATCACCCACCGCACTTTGATACTCATCTCAGGATAGTTGTCCTTAGCTGTTTGGTTTTTTTTTTAATCAAAGAGCATATGCTACTGAAGTTTCCTTCTGTTGCAACCTGCTGAGTTTTTCTGACCAGCTTCCTTCTGTTATAAAACAAAGCAGGTAGCCTCAGACCTTTCCCAGAAATATGCAATTGTTCCTGTTACTGTCTGCAGGTTTATGTTCCCGATAAAGTTGATGTCAGTTGTGCTGATGGAATACGATTGGAATGCATTTTGGAGAGATGGAGGACAGTACTGCGTACTATTGATGGGTCCAGCACAGTATAGGAATCCTATTTGCCTAAAGTCCATTATCATTGCAGGGACATTAGCAACATGAAGGCAATATAGTGACATTTGGCTTGCAGCCATACTTCAGCCATCTGGGACACATGTTTTCTCCCGTGGCCAGGGAAGATGGTTGACCTGCAGCTTTGAGGATAGGCAGCCCTGTTGGCACTAGCTGCAGAAGTGAGCATCTTACCCAGTCCTGGGCAGATGTCCATGCTTGGGCAGATGTCCTGAAGTCATTGCTGTTCAGCCTGGGTCTCCATGATGATACTTTTCTGGCACTGTTTGTGGGTCTGATCCAGACCCACAGTCAGCAGTGAGGGACTTCATGTCCCTTCAAACCTGTCTCATCTGTCTCTGACTCACAGTCATCATCTTGCTTTGGTCCCTGTTCGTATGCCTGGGTGGCAAGCCACTACTGCAACGTGTCTCACAGCACCTCACTCCCCGCATTAACGCCTGGTGCTGGAAGATATCACTGCTTAGGACGGGACTGAGACCTTGCTATGGAGCCTAACAGAGGCCAAAGACAGGAGACCGCAGCAGCTTCTACAGCTGTGGTAGTGGGCTAAGATCATGCGTGTATAGGGTACAGACAGGTTTCCCCATAACACGCATCAAAAAAGTGCATAGTCATGCAGGTCAGCACAGCCCAAAAAAGCCAGGGATGCAGCTCCTGACACACCTCCTACAAGAAAGAGTGGACACAGGGACTCCAATATTGCCTGGTGGTACGAGAGTCTTCTGCAAGACCGGTCAGCGCAAGACACTCAGTTGTCAGTGTCATTTCTGAAAGCAAAGGCAGAGCCAAAATCATGTGCAAGCAGAGTTACAGTAGTGATGCACCGCATGGGAAAGGGAAACAGAGGCCTCTCCTTCAGCTTGCAGCTTGATGACTAAATGCCATGAGGAAAATCAGCCACATATAAACCCCATTAACTGCATCTCCCTTTGATTTGTGCCAGGAGGAAAAGAATGTATTCCTCAAAAGTGATGCAGCATCTGCAAACAATTCATTTCCCCAGTTTGAGAGTTAACATTGTTTCATATTTCTGTTCTTGTTACTGTTAGCAAAACTTCTACTGTGTGTAGAAAAAAAAAAAAGCAGGAAAACTAGTCTTCCCTGAATGCTTAGCTTCATTGTTTCAATGAGTCTCCATCAAGACCAAGAAGCAGCCATTTGATTTAAGTGGGGAATGCTGTCTGTCTGCCTTGGAAAGTAACGTGAAGCAAAGGGGGGAAAAGCAGAATGAATAATAACTGAGGCTTTTTGGAGTGGAAATAATATTTTGATGAAGCATGCAGTGACTACGAAGTAGGACAGCGTGACTCAATGGGGATGCCTGGTTCCTGGCCCAGAGCTCACTTCTGTGGGACTGGTTTCTGTCCTGGAGACAGTTCTGCATTTTTTTGAAACATCTTCCTCTGAAATAAGGGGCCATTGTCTCTTAATCCATAGTATCCACCTCTGGTCTAGGACAAGGATTTTAAAACCCCTCTCAGAAAGATTAAGTACCAGAGCCCTGGTACTCTGGCTGGCTCTCCCACTCAGAGGAGCCATTCAATATTAAGGACTGTGATGGAGATATTACTAAGAGACCGTTGTGCACATACTCGGCAACCTACCAGTTTACAACTAATCACATTATATTTTGCTTTCAGATAGGATGGGTGAAAACACAGATTACAAATTCAATTTCTGTTCTATATTTGAGCCTCAGAACAGCTAATCCTCTCTGTAAACTGCAAACCCTGTCCAGAATGTTATCATGTTCTGATCTGCTGTTAGTAATTGGGTTTTCTTCCAAGAATTTAACTTGCATTTGTTTTTTTTAAGCTAGTAAAATTCCTAAATAAATAATGCAGAAATATTTTCAAACTCAGTGTACCCTCAGTTTCCAGTCCTACTTCCTTTTGCTGGTCTCAGCCTGCTGTGTTCAAGACTTTTAGCACTTGGTGATGTCTTTCATTCAGCTCAGTAAGCAATGTTCAGAGTCAGAGCTGAAACTGCGGAGTTGAAACAATCTAAAATTATAATCTCTCACAAATGAGATTGGAGGAGAGTGTTTCAGAAAAGAGTCTGGTAAAACTCAGTTATGTATCTTGTATGGACTGTGAAAAATGTTGCTGCTTCTGTAAGAGCAGCTTTCACAGAGGATTTCTGAATTGCTAAGGCAGAAGGCTGATGTGAAATTTTTCATTGTGATTTTCCCTGTCTCTTCAGTGGTCTTTGTTGTCCATGTAAAAATGAAGTAGGATCCAGAACTTTTAGATATCACTCTCTAAAAATCACTGGACGGAATTAATATTTCTAAATGTGTAAGCAACTAGGTCTTCCTCAAAAAATAGTGATAAATGACCTATCAGTCATAGTTCCCAATATCCAACAGAAGCCTTACCTAAAATCCTATATCTAAACATCTTCCAGGTTTCTCACTCTTTGCATTCAGATACAAGCATAGCGTGAGCCCAACTATATCCAAATTATCTGTCTATTTTCCACTCTCACACCAATTCACAGTTGATATTCAGAAAACCATTCCATCTATCTGAGCTTCAAATGTTGGGCGATATTAAAAAAAGTACCATCTGTTTGATGCAGTAGGAGCTTCTCTAAGACGAGAACAGAAAATAAGTGCATGTGTACATGTGCATGCGTGGAGAACAAAACATGAGAACCCTCAGCTGAGAATCCAAGCAAAAATGAAAGCTCCCCTGCGCTCTTCAAACACAGCTTCTGTTAGAGGATGAGGAGCATGGTCGATGTTTTACTTCCAACAGCCAGAGCTCTGCAGTCCTGCTGATTCACACTTACCTTCGGGCAGTGATGCGGCTTGACAATGTTCATTTCAACACAACACCTAAGCAAAATGTACAGGTGGGATTTGTCTGACGTAACTTCAACCATCTACAAGTTTGGCATCTCATGCGTGTCATTCTGCTAGACTCCCTCTCTCACCAGCAGAGAAAGAGGACAACTTCCAAAGGGTAAATCAGCCCACATGTCTCTGAAACCCAGTTTAAGATGGGATGAATCATCCTCTGGAGATACCACCCGCCTCCCCAGTGACTGCAAGGGAACCTGCGTGACTAGCTTAGCTTGGAGCAGTCATCGCTAACTTTTAGATGGCTACTGTTAATGGTTAAGTGGGGTGAATCCCATTAGTTTCCTGATTATATACATTACCCTAAAATAAGAAACAGGAGCTGCCAGACAGAGCTGACGTATCAGGATCCTGAGGCACATGGCTGTATGGTAAGTCACAATTCCCATCCCTATAACATCTCTGAATAGAGAGCTATGGGAGAAGAGATTTTTCTCTTTTCAGGAAAGAGAAAATGTCTACAATACACTCATACGTGTGACCCCCAGGGCAATCCTGGATGTCCACTGAGAGGGACAGCATGGCAGAGGCTGGGTCTTTCACTACGAGCAAGGAACGATCTCATTACTTTTTAGTTATTGGGGCTCATAGAAGAAGCGAGGTTACATTAAAGAGAGCCTTGTGTAACCTACTGACTGTACTAAAGGACATAATGCTGATATTCAGTCTTTCAGTGCTAATGATTAATGGCAGAATATAAGCAGGAACCAGCAAGGCTGATTGTGAGAGGCTGAGCTGACAGTTTCTTATTTTCTGCAGCAGACATAAAAGTATCTCAACCTTTGACAAATAACACAAATGTCTATACTCTGGCTTTTCTTAACATAAAAAGGGCATATGTTTGCTGCTAATGGAGTACTAAGTGCAATTAACCCTGTAGCACATTAATGCATTAGGCTCGAAATGTTTCGTAAGCTGGATAATAAGGATGCTTCAGCACCAAATGTCCTCACTAAATGTGAGTGAAGCTAGGCTGTTTGTTTCGAAACTGCTCACAGAATTAATGCCTGACATTACAACATGCTTGATAATATAGGACTGTTAGAAGGGTAATGTTAGTTAATGGAGTAAGGAAAAGCAGGTATGGTGAGAGGCCAGTGAAAGGTGATTTGTAGCCGTAAAAGTAAGTTCACTACAAAGGTGCTAGAAACAAAATGGTTTTGTCTTGTTTGTACTAAGCCAGAAGAGGTGTGTATGAGTAGCATAAGTTGCTACAGTCGGCTTGTGCGAATCCGTAGGTAATGCTAGCAGGAGAGTGTTAAACTTACACTTTGTCTTGGCTAATGTGAGCATGAACTGTAATAACTGGAATAGACTGCATGTGACTTCAGAAAGATAAACGGCAGTAAACAAGCCTTTCTGGGTGATGGGTATAGAAGAACTATGGAGCTATGCTGGAATTACGGAGCTGTGCTGGGATTGAGGTTTGGCCCCCTAAATGCTCTGAGGAGCCTTCACTGGGGAGGAAAGAGAGGCCTCAAGTATGACATTTTCTTTCACTTTCTTAAAAGCATGGGTTTAAGCCATTTTTACTCTTTAAAATGTTTATGTGCTGTCATGTGATGGAGTTTTAGGAACATGCTGTTCATTTCTTGCTGCTTTACAGCAAGAATATCTAGAAGCCGCCTTGAATTCACTGGGGCCAGCTAAAATCGGAGAGCCAAGGTTAGCCAGGACCACTGGCCAGACTCAGGCTGTGTTACCTTGCACCCTCCCTTACCCACAGAGATCTGCCAGCACTGAGAAAATGGCCTTGATTCCACAAAAACATACGTATGCCTCACCATGCTAAAGTGGGTTTTGGCATCGGCTTGTCCATGCATGGGAAGAACCTGCAAACACCCGCCAGGCAGAGCAGCCCCCCGGAGGTGTCCATGTCCCGACTGCCCATGAACACCCCCTCTGTGCACCCCTCGGATGGTTGGCAGCTGAAAGGGTGTTGCCCTAAATCCTCAATCCAACCAGACGGGGATGGGGTCCATGGGCACCGCAGAGCATGCTTGGCCTGCTGTGCTGCGAGAGTCACCGGGATGCAAAAATACTTAATCTCCTTGAACTGATCATCACGCCATTATTTTTCTGCTGTGTTTTGTTTTTAATCTGAATCCAGTCTGGTGTGTTAAAAATAGCATGGTGAGCTTTGGAAAAATCTGTTGGGTTTGCTAGAGTCTAGGCATTTATACCACAGTTGCTGTTGCTCTAATTAAAAAGAAAAGCTCACATGACAGAAATGATTCCTATGCACTGACGTTTCAATGCAATAAGCACAGCACCAAAATCCAGTCTTGGCGTTGTTCTGTTCTTTGTAGACCTCAGGCCAAGAGGAACAATGGCTGTAGATGGCTCAGTGTCCTGCTCCACAAGTCAGTACAGTAGACACCCAGAAAGGTTGAACTCAATACATTTCTTCGGGAAAAAAAAAACAACAAGAAGGTAATTTCTCTGTTTGGCATCCAGAATGACTCAGTAAACCAGAAAAATGACTCCAAAATTCTTTACTTGCTTTCTGAAGAGGATGAAAATACCACCCTGAGTAATTTCATAGAATCCTTAACAAAGGCGGCGGTCCTTTTCTTTTTTCCAGTTAGTTCAGGCTCTGTACCCCTCTGACTTTCCATCCTTGTTACAAATATGATGTTGATTAAGACACTGGAAACAGAAATCCTCTTGAATTAAGCATTTTTCTTGGAGGAACTCCTTACAACTCTGTAAGCAAAGCCACTACCCTGTGACATTTGAAAACGAGAGCCATGAAGCCACCCACCTGGGAATAAGGCCACTGGCTGGTTCGGCTCTGTTGCCATTTAAATCTCAAAGGTCAAAAGAAAATGTTCCCCAGTAGTTTCTTCATGGAAAAAAATTGGGCATGAGCTGGGGAACATTTTCTTGCTGGTGGATTTTTAATTGGAAACAGACTCAATAGGAATTTTTCTTAAAAACGTGGCCAAAGGGTTAATAACATCATGAAGGAAAATAGGACTCTGCAGCAAACCTCACTTCTCCGCTGGCAGGATGGGGGTTTGGGTGGGTACTGCAAAATCACCTTATCCTATATGAAACATGGCCATGGCTTCCCCCATCCCACCATCTTCTCCTTTGCCTGGCAGCAGACCAGGCTGTGGCAGGGGTGGGACACGGGGGTGTTTCACAGATGTGCTAAGCCCTGGGCATGTGTGTGAAGTACAGAGGGAGGTGTGTGTCCAGGCAAGTGGGTAATGAACTGCTGCGGGTCTCTGGGTGAGAGGATCCTTTAAAAATAAATAAACCAAGCAGCGCTTGTTTCCCCCAGGTGCGCATCCCCTTTATGTAGGTGCTGGATAGAAAGCGCATTACGCTGTAATTTCAGTTTTTAATCAGCTCCGAGAACAAGTGACCTCTTTGAAGCTGGTTTGCACAGAGCCCCAGTTGGGTGTGTGGCTGTAACGCCACGAAACCTTTGATCTTCCCTCTCCCGCAGCCCCAGCACAGCTGTCCCCTCCACCTCCTGCTTCACATTTGGCTCTGCCTCCACCAGCTTGGCAGGTGGCCACTCCATGGGAGATCCCCATCCCCTGCCCCTTGGCCGGGACACAGCTACCAGCAGCCCGAAGCCTTCCTCTGGTGGACCTGAGAACCAGCTTTTTGGGGATCTTGAGCTCAGGTGCCTGTGGGTGTACCAGAGTTGGTGTCTGCTGGGCTGGGTCGGGTCATCTCCTGTCCCTCCCAAAGCAGAGTCCTTGCTGCCCCAGCATGGGGAGATGCTCAGTCAACTCTGCCCACCGGAGGAGAGCCCGTCCCTGCGGTCAGCTTTGGTGAAGACCATGTTGTGCCTGCCCATGCCTCTGAAAGGTCAGTTTATCAAACCGTGACAAACGACTGGGAGCCTCTGCAGGCACAGGCAGGATGGGGACACGGGGAAAGGGCAGGAGCCAAGGAAGTTATGGAGGCGAGAGATAAGCTTCCCCAGTGTGGTGTAGGAGTGATGCACAGCAGTGCTGGGCTGGGCTCCCCTCTCCCCCCAGCCTCCCACCACCCCCCCACAGGAGGCTACTGGTGTTCATGGCACTGGCCTTGCAGGTATGGACCTGACGTGTTGGCCTCAGGTGTGGCTCTGCATTCAACCCCCGCTGATGGTGCCTCCTTTATTTCAATGACTACCGAGAGGGGCTTCAAAGCCAACAAACTCCTTCAAGGATCGCCGCGTCCCTTTGCCCTCCCTGCTGTGCCCCTCTGGACCTGCCGACACACAAACCTACTTAGCTTAATTCAACACTCCCGTTGCAGAGCGCTTTCAAGTGCTTTTCTGCAACGCGCAGGTTCCCGGGAGAGGTGACGCGGCTCTCTGAGCCTCGTTTGTCCTTTCATTTACCCTCGTGCCAAGGCAGAACGACTTCTCCCAAAGCCAGTAGCACATCCTGCGGCTGCACCAGTAGAAATTCAGGATGAGGCCGTGGAAACACAAAATTACCTGTGAGTAGTTGCCATCACAGTTAGCGGTATTGTGGGATGCCCAGTTCTATTGCACAACTCTGCGATGTCCAGCAAGCCGGTTGCAAGTTGGGGCTGAGCCCTTTCAAACTCAACAAGTACTGTTATAATGAAGCTTATACCTCATAACTGGGTTGATGAATAGCTTAGCATTGATTTAATGAGTTCCCTTCAGAAGCCTCTAATACTGCATTCCTTAGAAGATTAAGGGTTGGTTTTTATTTTTTTATTTCTAATGATGTTGTTACTGAGGAGGCATGAGAATCTGAGATATGCCCTGCTTACCCCTGGGTGAACCCCATTTACACAGCATTTTTACTGCAGGAATCCTTCCAAACATTGCACAGATGGAATTTCACATCTGACAAAAGAAACAGATAATGTTTATCGAGAAAAAAAAAACCTTAATACTGCCTGAGTTTGCATTTGCTTTCTCATGCGATTGTGCCTCTTCTGCATTTTTAGTGTCAAAAGTACTCTCCAGAGACTGTTTCTGAGACGTGTGGGGTTTTTTTTGTTTGTTTTTTTTTTTTTAAACCAGCATAACTGACAGACAATATGCTTTACCAACGTCTATGGGAACACTTGCCACCCTTTCAAAATACCAAAACATTGTCATACTGAACTGTAAAGATGCCAGGGAGCTCTGTACAAGCCTTGCTTCTAGTGGCCATCAGGCAACCAACTCATTAAGCTCTGGCAAAAAAGCAGCAGTGCCTTCTGCCCAGCAGAGCCGGCATGCTCCCACCTGCCAGGACGGAGGAGCCCACGGTGGCAGAGGGACCACCGTCACGTCTAACCCCCGAGATGGATGAAGAGGAGCAGCCTGCTGTGGGGAACCTGGCACAGATTTGGATTCTCCGAGGTCTTGCTCCTGAGGACATGACTTTCATGGTTGTGGCGGTCTCCAGGGCAGTGGCAGTGGGGACCGTAGGCAACAGAGGTGCGCACGGTGGGACGGGACTGTGAGTATCAGCTCTCCCTTTACCTCGTTTCTGCCATCACTCATACAGCAAAGGGGAGGGAAGGGAAAGGGTATATTTGCTGTTTCTTTTTAAAGGAGAAACAAAAGGCGAGGCTGGGTGAAATGAAAATTCTGCTCTCAAAAGAGCAGGAAGAGAGAGAGTTTTGAATTTTGCAAGTCAGAGTTTACTTGCTCTTGAGCCTCGCAGCGGTTCTCCAGTACAAAAAAGGCACTTGGTTTGTGGCCAAAAAATTGCTGACAAAAAGAAGAAAAAAAAGACTTGCAAAAACGCAGCGGCATTATTTCTGTTTAAAAGCAGTGGGCTGTCAGTTCGACAGTGTGCGAGCTCTCCCTTTTAGCCAGAATACATTTCTCCCACCGTTTTCCCTGTGCTGTGAACCGTGTTTAAGCAAACAATGCAGGCTAATGAAAGCGAAAGTTTTAATTAACGTTTATCATCATTTACGAACAACTTGGCAAAGGTAGCAGGGACCCCACAGCCCCCCGGCGATCCAGCGGCACACCCCATCGCACAACAGCCCGGCACCTGCCTGCCGTTCAGCTTGGCAGTAGGAAAATGCCCATCGCTAACCCCCTCCGCGGCAGGTAATCTCCAAATAACTCGGCACGCGGTGCTTTCCGGCTCCCGCTGCTTGGGTGAAAACCGTTCCGCAGGCAAAACTTTGTAAACACGTCGCAGCGCTACTCCGGGAGAGGAAGCCTGCACGGCTGCTAAACCGAGGATCCCCACACCATCCGTGAGAGCTGGCAGCACCCAGCGCTCCCCAGCTGCCAGCCCCCCCTTCCCCTTTAAATAAACATCTGTGTACAAAGCAAAAGCTGCTCAAGATCCCCCCTCCTTCCCCTTAAAAAGAGATTTGAAGCCCGCAACGGCACTGAATGCAAACACGCATCTAACTCGCGTTACAGAAATAGGTCGTGCAGCAAACACAGCCCGCAGCCGCTGCTGCGTCCAGAGACGCTACTTTGTGAAAAACAGCAAAAGTACCTTTTGAATTCTTCCATCAATATCCAAATAAATACACTTGGGCCGGTAAGTTGAGGAGGCAGATCCCATCTTGCTACAGTTGGGCTTTCACTGTACTTTTTTCCAGTGTCAAACAGAGCAGAAAATAAGGTTTATCCTACCACGCCGAGCCACCGCTGCCTGACAGTTTGGTGTCCCCGCTCTTCTGTATCCCACTGTACTCTCATTCTGGGAAGGTCCCTCCTCTAACATGCATGCATTTTGCTGTGCTTCTGTCTCTCTCTGCCACCTCCTTTTAGTTTTGCTTCCCTCCAAATCCAGCTGCCTCGGACAGGGAAAGACACAGGCTCCAGATGCTGCCTGCAAGTGCCCTCTCGACTCCCATAGCAACAACCCCTCTCGACTTTAGGGCTGAGAGCTGCTGCCCTGACCCTGGGGCCGACCAGCTCCTCTTACACACAAGACCAAGTGACATTTATCCCCCGGGGGGGGCTGGGGAGGGGAGAAAAACCTTCATCAGGGTGGTGAGAGATGTCATTCATTTTTATGCTGAAATAGGACTCTAATCATTAATTAGTGCCGACCCTTCTGGTGAGCTGCCCGCACCCTGCAAGCGGTGTGAGAGGCTCCCAGCTGTGCCCTGCGCTGAAGTGTCCTTTCAGACACCCACCGCAGCCAGGGCTCAGACCGTCTCAGCCCAAACTCAGCAGCTTAATTTCCACATCCCTCCTGTTATCATTACAAGGATGGAAAGAAAAAGCAGCAGCTTTTTTTTTTTCCCCCTGTAAGCTCCAGAAGCATGAAGAAAGCGTAAAGCCCATGCTCTCGCCCAACACCATCCGTGCCACCCCCGGAGCGAAGGAATTTGTCATTTATCCTGGCAAAGGCGTCTCCCATGGGAAGGCGCAGCCGAAAACCGGGAGGGAGCAAAGCATCCGATGGTCGATTCTCTGAGCGGATGCCAAATGCCATCTGCCGCGGGTCTGTGCTGTGCTGCAGTGCCTGTGGGGAGCCGAAGCCGCGGCGGGTGATGCTCCGTCATGGAGAGGAGAGAGCTTTGGAGGCAGCCGCTCCTCCGCCCTCGCAGGGGAGAGGCTGTTCGACGGGCTGCAAGCACGTACAGCGGCTGGAAACAGCTCAGCCTGCGAGTGTTAGTTCTCAGTGTTTTCTGAGGCTTCTGATGGAAGAGCTGCAAAATTGTTTCCCAGCTTCTTTTGCGCCGCAGTCTGGGAGAGATGGGCTTGCGGCAGCAGGGTCGGTGCCACCTTCCCTGCCCACCCCCAGGCCTTCGAGCGAGACACAACTGACCCGCAGAGGAGGCCAACGTGGCCCTGTGGGCTACGGCACGATGTGCAGCCTCGGCTGCCCCCCGCAACGCACGGGCAGGGCTCGTTCGCTGGGAGAAGGGGATTCGGGAGAGCTGGCAGGGCTGAGCGGGTCCTGGAGCCAGAGCCAGGCTGCCCTTTCAGACCAAAGCCAGCGGTACTCCCTCACAGCCAGCAGCAAGGCAACTCTTTGGGGAGGTGCAAGCCTTTGCTTCACATCTTTCCTCTGCCAGCTTGGAGCAAGCACTTGAAGTCTTTCAGGAGAGAGCCCTTGCCACTGTAGGGCAATCCTGTAAGCTATCCCCTAGGCTATGTCACAGTCCATCCTGTAAGCTGTCCTGGAGGCTACCCCCAGGCTATCCTCCAGGCTGTTTTGCAGTCTACCCCACAGGCTATCCTATAAGCCATCCCGGAGGCTAATCCCCATGGTTATCCTGTAAGCTATGATGTAGGCTATCCCTACGGCTATTCCAAGGTGGGTGCAGCCTCTCCCACTGCAACAGTCCTTCCTCATCAACGCCACTGCTTCTGTACATCGGTCGGGACTTCTGTGACCCATCATTTCATACCCTGCTCTGCTAAGCATTGCCTTAACCCTCTTTTACCATGGTTCACTCCTGAGTGACTTGATTGACCTTGACAAGCAGCAGGTACCCAAGGAAGATGGTCATGTCAACAAAAACGCAGCCATTTAGAAAGAGGCAGCAAAACTACTCACGCTGGAGGATGCACATGGGGCATTTGGTCTTGTAGAGGAGGCAGCTGAGATCTACCCCCATGGTGGCCTGCTCCAAGAGTGGTCAGACGAGGTCTCTGGTGCATTGCAGGATTTGATCACACATCATTGAGACATCTAATGATCAGAATCTCACACCGGTGAGCATCCACCTTTTGATTTCCATTTAAAAAAGTGACCAGCTGCTCCAGCAAAAGGACAGGGTCTGAAATCCAGGTGATCATCCTGTTCCTGCCTCTCCATCCTATCTATTGTCCCTGGGTATTTAAATTGTGTTTCTTAAGCTCCAGCACACATCCCACTCCCCTGCCTTAATTACATTTATACTTGTTGGAAAAATTGGTTTGCTGTAAAATTGCTGACTACTGCACTTTTCAAGAACTTTTCATGTAGAAGTGAATCTAGAAAAGCTGAGCTCTCAGAAATTATGGTAAGAGCCTGATGCAATCTGAGGCACAGCTCAGGCCCATGCCTGAAAGGCGACAAAAGATGGTATTCATCAAAGAGGATGTGCAGCTCCGTGAGATAGCTGCCTGCCTTTAGCTGGTTTAACCCTCCCAAATCTCCTTATTTCATTACATGTTGTGCAACGTGGGGCAAAAATGACTTGGAAGAATTATCCTATCTTATCGAACCCTTCAACAGTTCATCAGCTGGGCCAAATCCTGGCAATACAGCGCCAGACGATGTTTCTCCATCATTTGCCTTAAACGAGCATTTTGAACAGCTACGGGCAGCACTAAGCTATTATCCCCCAGGCCGCAGGGGGCACGTCAAGTGTTGCACAGCTCTGCTTTGCCTTCTCTGCTAAGTTGTTTACCGAGGCCAACACACACCCCTTAAAGGCAGATGTGGCTTTCGGAGGGCTGCGGGGCTTGAGCCTTTGGCCCGACGATCTGGCAGCGCCCCAGCCAGATGTCACTTATGCCAGCGGGTGCTCCCAAGGAGTAAAAAAAGGTGCCTCTGTCTCCTGGTCCCAGCGTCTGCTCCACATAGGCAGTTCAGAGGCAGCTTTACTAAGGTTTCCAAGGTGTAACTGTAGGATATTCAGATCACACACTGTTTGCACTTGGACTCACTGCTGTCAAGGCAGAGAACATCCACGCTGTCTTTACATGGGTTGAGATCCCCCCCTGCTGCAAGTGCTGCTGAAAGGGCGAGTGTAAAGCTTTCGGGATGAAGAAGGCTGCATCAGCCACTCTCCATGGAGGGCTGGCATGGGGTGGCATGGCACCATCCCCATCCACTCTGTCCCCCCCGCCCACGGCTGCAACTACGCAGAAGGGACCGAGAAGGTGAGCTGTCGAGGACAAGGCAGGGACAGCACTGCCGCTGCCTCTGCTCGCCTTTCCCATGGACTGCCAGCCTGTGCAGCCGCTCCGAGGAGCTGACCCTGTCAGACCCATCCTGAGGTGGCAACGTCCTTTTGTGATAGTCTCCCCAAATCTGTCCTTTCTCCAAAGCATCCCCATCAATCACAGTCACCTATCTACATCCATGGGACGGGGTTTCCAGGGCTCGTTTCACCAATCCTGAAGTCACTGTGCTCACACGGTGGCACCCACTGCAGACCATGATGCCCAGCCTCTCTAAAACCTAGTTTTCCTGCAGCACTCAAGAGACTAAGTGCCCTCACAACCTGCTGTGAGCAGCTGCACATCCAAACTGGGCGAGTGCAGGGCGGTAATCTTCAAAAGGATTTAGACGGGGGAAAAAAAAAAAGCCAGGTAAGTTAAACCTTTCAGGGAAAGATCTCCCATTCACTTCTCTGCAGGGAAATGCATTTCCACGAGTCATCGCTGAACCCCGTTTCCTCACTCTCCTTGTCGTCCATGGTGGAGCGAGACGTCTCGGTGCCCTGCCTGCGGTGCCTGCCCCTGCCCTGCGCCCCGGGGGGCTGCGTGGGGCTGGACTCTACACCCAGTAGCTCACCCCACCTGCAGGGCAGGGAGAGGTGTCTGCGGTTGAGGCCAGGGAGGGAAAACCTTCAGGCTTGTGCAAAGCACAGAAAGTAGCTGGGTGCCCTTGGAAGGGGGTGATAAGGGTCTAAGGCTATATTTGGAAATGCCTCCTGGGCCATTGGGACTGGGAATGGGCAGCCTGGCCTGAGAAGGTGATGGACAGCTGGAGCATGACTCAAGCCAAGTATTTTAAGGACAGTGATATATTTTGAACAAAGTTTGCCTAGAAGAAAAAGCAGAGAACAGTGATTTTTAAAAATCAACTTTTTCCTTACCTACTCCGTATCTAAGCTTCTCGGCTGCTTCCTCTGCCCATGAATCCCTTTTCTTGCAGGTCCCCTCCTTCAGCGGTAGGTCTCTTGCACGTGTCTGTCTCCATGTTCCCACAGGGCCTCGTCTTACTGCTTTACCTCTCCGCGCCGTTTCCCTCAAACTGACCAAAACACCAGATTGCCCATGGAGCTGGGAAGGTTTCCCCTTCACTCCCCCAGCTCCTCTTCCCCTCCGTACTTTGTTCAGTCTTCTCTCCCCCGTTTCACCATCTTTGGTGTTTCATCACTCTTGCTTCTAGATTTTTCTCCCCCACAAACCTGTGAGTCAAGGTCAAGTCTATGCAGGAATTAAGTTTCCATGGGGATTACACTGTTAATAGCTAAACCAATGGCTATGCCCGCGTAAGCTCCTCCATCACGCCTGTTGTGGAGCATGACTGACCTTTTCAGTCCAGCTCTCGCTCCTTTCCATCAGCCTATGGAAAGCCTATGGCTTGCTGTAAACGGAAATTTTAGCTTGCTTCTTTGCACATTTCTTCTATATGCTGCCAGGTTTCCACAGGACCGGTCCTGGAAATGATCATATTTAATGCTAATTACAGAATGACTGATTATTAGTACTGGCACCTTTATATGATTTGTCTATATGGGCCCTGAAAGCCTGCATTTGGCCCTTCACCATGCAGCAGTCCAGCTCCCCACCTCACTTGGCTCCAGCCCCATCTCTGTGTCCATCGCTCAACCCATCCCCAATCCACATGGTGCAGCCGTAATCGCCCACATCCCGGTTTCCGTGGCAAACCCCCAGGAACATGGGCTGGAAGGGAGCTGTGCCATCTCCTGACATGGCTGGTCTGGGGCACCAGGGTGCAGATATAGAGCCCTGTGGGCTGGAGAACGTAGTATTACTCACTCGGGAACTAGCCTTGCTCTTTAATCCAACAATGCTGGCCACCTTGGTGATAATACTGCCTTTATTCTGTTTACCATTGTTGTTAAAATTCTCGTACCAGTAGTTCTTGCTTGTGTCTCAACACTCACACATACCACTTAATAGGCTCAAATCCTGGGAAAGTAAAAATAGCAAACCCTGTTAACTCACGCATACTTGTCCATGTGTGCAGTACTGGCTTGGAGAAGGGGAAGAGCAGTCTCAAGCCACAGGAGATCCTTCCACCTTATGAAAGCATGTGTCCATTACAGCATCTGGCGTTTCTTGACTTTTCTCTTCTGCCTACCGAGGGAAAAAAAAAACCTTCTTTCTCCAGCTCTATGCTAGCAATTTTTTTAGCAATCTGTTTTCTAAAGCACTTGCAATACCTGGCAGTTCTCCCAATTGATTTCCTGAAGGTCTCCCAGCGGTGCAAAGCCATTGCCTTTCCCTGCTCCCTGCTGGGTGTGGAGGAAGCTCAGC
The DNA here is from genome assembly GCF_947461875.1 of Haliaeetus albicilla. Lineage (NCBI taxonomy): Eukaryota > Metazoa > Chordata > Aves > Accipitriformes > Accipitridae > Haliaeetus > Haliaeetus albicilla. The sequence goes on from NC_091488.1 coordinate 12,237,001, forward strand.
CCCCACAAGCATTTCTTTTCACTGCGCTAGCACCAGGTCCTTGGCACAGGCCCTGCAACGCAGCGGCACAGACAACCCCACGTCCTGAATTTGCTAAGAGCCCTTTGCATCACCTCCCCAGGCGACCCTTTCTCCCTGCCAGGAGCAGGACCTCGGGCATCGCCGTGCCCCGCGCCGCGGTGCCGAGTGCTGCCAGCTGCCTACGGAGACACTTGGCCGCACCCTCTAACATTGCAGCAATCCTGCAACCTCTCTGCTTGATTTTCAGGCTCCCTTCTCTCTCTGCTTTCCATTTTCCACCTCTTCCCTTCATTTCTCACTCCCCTCCCATCTCCGCAATCCAGCTATCTGTTCCTAGCCCTTCATTTAAACTATCGACATGGAGCCAAGAGTACCTGAGTGCCTTGCAATCTTGCCCTAGGCACTGCTGTATACAATATGAAGCATGCAACACATAGACAATATGAAGCATGCAATACATACGTACGCACACAGACCCTAACTAGCTGCTAATGACACACGCAGTCAGCGTGCCGGATCCCTGGTATAGAGCTTCTGGGAAAGCCCAGCTATAAAAGCTGTGTTTTCATAAGGTTATGGAAGAAGTTAGCAGACCCAACTGGAACTTTCAAGAGCTGATGAGAAAAAAATAAATGACATTAACTGTGTCTGGAGTCACCCGCTAGATCATTCAGAGGGATGATAGCCAAGAAGTGGAAAAGTCAATTCCCTCCACTGGACAAGGTTGGCTCATGCTCCTGGCAGGAAAGCCTGAGCGGGGGCCGCAGCCCAAGCTCCCAAACAGGAGGGAGGCAATATATGGCTCGACTTGAAGAAAACTGCCTGGCATTTTATGTGGTGCAGGAAAGCGAAGTTACTTCAGATGCCTGTTTTGGGAGACTGCCATCTGAGCAGCTCAGAGCTGTTCAGTGACTCACTATAAATCAGCTATTTCCATCTTTCTGACAAGCGGACCTCAGACACCCTAAAGTCTTGGCAACCCAAAGATTGCTAATACCGGTGCCAGCCTGGCGTAACATATTTCACACGTTCACAAGATGCGGGGCCTGGGGGACGGGGGCATCCATGCGCTTTTGTGTCTGGGCTAGAGACCTGACATGGGCAGAGCAGGAGGCAATCACTGCTGCATCCGTGAGTCATCCCTGGGTGCCTCCTCGTCTGCACGCGGCTGCTCACCCCCTCCTTACGACACCGACCCACCATCACATCAGCAGGAATGGCTACGAAACGTTTCACTACTCGACATTGCTTTTCGGCAAGCTAAGTGCATCGGCAAAGTTCAGACCCTGGGTGGGAGATTGTACCTCAACCGCATCATGCCTGTGTCCCATAAAAATCAGAACTAGCCACGTGAATTCCTGGGGGGTCACCATAAAGGGACTTTGCATAGTTCTTTGCAGTACATAAAAAATTAGACCTTCTATTTTATCATGATTTTAAAAATACAGTCCTTCATAGATAGCTAGATAATATCTCAAATAGATAACATTTTTCTGTAACATACATATTTTCACATATTTGTTCTCTTTGCACAGATCAGTCCTGTTTACATTAATGGGCAGAAGCACATTTTCTAAATAAAGAGATTAAAGAGTCTCATCTTTTAGGGTGGGAATCCAGAACAGAGCCACAGATACTGTGCAAAAAGGATGACAAAAGCCTCAGGTAGCGCTGAAAGTGCCTGATCTGCTCCACCAGAATATTGAAGGCTACGTGAAATGGAGAAACTTTTAACTATTCTTGCAGTTTCCAAAATTACATTGGGTTCAGTGATGCTTTTCCGTGGGAGCATTACCTAGACAATCACTCATCACACATCTCTCTCTATTAGCATTGCCACCATTTCTAAAAATCATAGGTCACAACCGAAGAAACTCAAAAGACTGGATGAGAAATCATTAGCGTCTGCTTTCAAATAAGACATTTGTGCTTTTTTTTTTACTTGTCTCCTCTTTTTTGAACCTGACGGTTCATCTAGGTCACGTACGTGAGCTTTCCTCTACAGCTTTGAAAGCCAGAAATTTTCACCAAGGAACAAAATTAAACTGAGATTTTCATGCAATAATAAGACTCCATTCACCAAGGAAAACAGTAAATAACATAAATTCATGGTATGGTCAGGAGGAAGGGCAGTACTGAAGTATTACAGAAAATGAATGGAAGTAGCTTATGAGGGGAGGGAATCCCTCACACAAAACCTGAATTTTATTTATTTATTTATATTTTTCACTACCCTTTCTCCTTCCTCCATTGGATTTTGCCCTGCACAGCCCAAGTTTTCACCATGGCGCTGGGTCTCGGCCCATACCTCCCCTGCCCTCCTGCACCCTCCCTTTCTTAGAGGTGGCCCCAGGTGAACCCTGGGACCAGTAACATTGGTTTTGAGATGTGAATATTCAAGTCCAAGATACTGCAAGAGGTAAAGAAAATAAGCTCAAGCCAGTGCTTCCCTTCTGAGCTCCTGCACAGGGAAGGACCCAACATCACCACGTTGAGGCTAGCTCTACAGCATGTATTTAGCCTCAAAACTGAGGAGAGCAGCTCAGGGACCATCACCAGGGACAACCATCACGGCCGTCCCTGAGGGCTCCCGGCGGGACAGTTGCTGGCTTTTAGTGGGAAGCTTCTTCCAGAGGAACTTTCCTCTCCTGTCACACTCCAACACAGCTGAAGCCATGTCTCCTTCCTAGTCTTTTGTCCTCCTCTTCCTCCTTTCTTCCTTCTTTTTCCTTCTTTGAATGGGTTTCAGTGGATTCACATAGGGTTTTTTTGGTTTGGTTTTTTTATTAAATCCTTATCCTCGCACCTTCAGCTCCTTCCACACAACCTGGACACTGGATGTGAAGGCTTTCACCTCTTTGGATCTCTCCCACCACCCAAGTGTTTGATGAAAATGCACTGATGGCTCTTAGCCACTGTCTAAAAAGTTCCCATAGGCAGCAAACGAGTTTTTGGACAAGAAACCAAGATGATCAAGAACATACAGAAATAAAGTAAACACACACAAATAAAGTAAAAACGCAGCAGACCTCCACTACAAAGGAGACAACGTTGTGCCCAGCTCTTCTCTCCAACCCCACACCTTTTCCCTGCACTTTTACTCTCCTTTTTGTTTGTTTCTCTTGTTGCTCTTCTATCGTCTCCTCTGACCAGCTCTGCTCCCCGCTGTCTGCCCCGGTGCCTTCACTCGCCACGGCTGGGGGAGCTCCACACTCTTCCCCTGCCCCATGTCATCCGAGGGGCACAGCCTCCCTGCCGTTTGCCATCTGGCTCTCCTGCCAGCAGTGCAACCAGCTCCGCACCATCCCTCTGCCCAAGAAAACAGCGCCTACGAGCAGCAGAAAAGCCACAGAGCCAGAATCACTTACCAACAAAACAGGATTCCTGCAGAGACGCCAAGCCCAGCTTGCTTTGGAGCGTACGCGTGCTTAACCCTCGCGCTTGCTAGGGAGAAGGCCAAAAGGCAACGCATCACTTTGTTCCTCTGAATAAAATGGCACTTGCAGTCTATTTGTCTTCTACACATCCCTCTCCCCTCCTCCAACCCAATCACACCACATTCCCAGAGGGAGCAACTGAGACCAGTGTCTTATTTGAAGAAATTTCACCTGTTGCTGAAGAGCTGCTCTTCAGAGGTGCGCCTGGTTCGTGTGCCCGTGTCTGTGTGCACATACGTGTCTGTGTGACTCTCTATAAATCTTTAAAGGTACAGCATGCATTATGAACATGCCTCCCCTGCAAACATCCCCACCCCTAAGACATGTGGTGGCTACCATAAATTAAATATTGCTAGCATGCTATAGCATCATATTGCAATATGCAAAACATCACCATTACTAGCCTCTTCTGCATTGCTGAACACTATTTGCAGGAATTTCCAGAGAGTCCTCCATGAGGATATCCAAACCTCCTCAAGATTAAGACATACCATCACTACTTGAGAGGAGCTGCATGCTCTTCTCACACCTTTGGAGTCCTCTTTCTGCCCAGTGCTGCTGCTGTTGCTCTTTGGGTGCATCTGCTCCGTGTTTCTTTTGATGCGATTTCTTGAGCGCCTGCCAGCTTCAACAACTGGCTCTGCTTCGTATTCTAAAGGTGAGGAGGTTTAAGCTCAGCCAAGTCCTCCTGAGACACAAAATCCATCACCACGGATCACTTTGTGAAAGCATCCTGCCCTTGGCATCCCCGGCTCAGCCTCTGCCAGCCCGTGCATCCCCCCCCGGGAGCCTTAGCTGCTGCAGACAGCCCAGATACCTGTATGGGCAGAGCCCAGCAAAGGCTGCACACTCCAAAACGATCCAGGATTTAATTCTGGGTGAATCGAACTGTTATTCACAATGCAATTGCTTGGACAAACTTGCTTGAAAATAGACTCATGCCGCAGAATACTAAACTTGCTGGAAAGTCATGCAGCACCCGAGTGCTTACTAGATCCACTTTTTGGCCTAAAAAAAATAAGACTAGCAAGACAGTTTATCACAGGGTGGTTTGTTGTTGTTCTCAGCAGAACCCATTTATGTGGAAAATTTCAACTGTGCTTGAAAAACAGAGACAGCAGAAGCAACACATAAGGCAGCTCCTGATATTTATAGGGATACATAAGGTGAATGTACTGGAGCTGCTAATCATCCATTTTAACTGCTTTTATGGGTCTGGAAGGTGAAAAAGCTGTGTATAGGAACCAGTCTGCACTTCAGAATAACACTTCCTTTCTGATGACACACAGAAATGACATTTAGATGCTGCTTTGATAGATGCATTATTTTATTAGAGGATTTCAAGCAGGCAAATACAGGAGCTTTGTTTTCCCTGTTACTGTATGACTTACATCATCTCTAACCTTTCTACCAGGAGGTCTCATTTCAAATGACAGTGAAAACTGTTCTGAGAACTAGATGCGTTCTATTTCAGATGTTCAGGGGATTTAATCCATTTACCATTTCTAGGTGCTTTCCTGGAGAGGGATTTCATGCTCCTCAAAAAATTATTTGCTGAAATCTGGGGTAAATTTAGAGTCTTATGATTTGCCTGACAGCAAAGCGTATGGGAAGTCAGTCTGTCTAATGTAGCTCTTAATACAGATATCAGTCCTAAACCACACATTCTCAGGCTTCTCTGCCTTCACCCCAGATTTGTCAGTCAGCCCAGTTCTGCCTTTCTGGGCCCGTGGCCCCTATTTTGAGAACTGCTGCTGTGAAAATCACAGCAAGCAAACCAGAAGGTTTCTCGCTATTGCTCTCCCCTTTCAGCAACTGCACCATTTTGCAAGCAGACACACAGACCAGCTGTGGTAGTGGATTCCCCTCACTGCCAAGCAAGCGAGTGAACTTTCTTACTTCCAAACCCCTAACCCAGCCAAAAGGAAAGTGAAGAGCTGGCGCCAAGCTAAACACACACACGCTTCGTTGTGGGCTGATGGTCACCCCAGGACAGGTGACCTTGCATGCCATTTCAGCTCTTCTATTTGGGAGAGAGACTGTGCTTTTGATACATTTTTGTGACCTCTTCTATTCTTTTATTAACATGCTTTCTTCCTTTCACGTAACAGGAAAGCTGCAGCCAAAGGAAAAGGGGGAGGAAGCTTTATAAAGACTTCTAACAGGGATGGCTAAATCGAATTCTGCAGTTACACCTACCAGTATAAAACCAAACCTACAGATTCTGCCACAGAATGGCAAAACGTTCAGCTGTTTCCTACAAGATCATCAGAGCAATTTAAGAATAGATTCAGAACCAGCTGTACTTACTAAGCTGAAGTCTTACATGGCCTGCAGTGAAATTGGATGGCTCAGACTCAAATATAGTACTTCATCCTCTGTAGCACAAATAACATCACTGTGTTTGGCAGAAACCCACTCCTTCCACAAATTTTGCCTGTGCATCACTCAGCTACGATGGACAGCCTATATCCTTCATATCACAAAAATGAGAAGGTGAGAATTCAGAAGTGACAAAATGATCGATAACTCCTCTTTTGAGCTAGACTCCCCATACCTATTGGGCAGTGAAATCCAGCCCTTTCAGCTCGTTCCCAATTCATGCTGCAACTCGTGTTGTGTGTGTGTATACATACAGACACACACACACGCATATGTATCGCTCTTGATTTAGCATATGAACTCAGACTGCTGTTTTGCATTCTGACCTCAGTGCAAGGAGCTACTGCTGGTTTCTGAATAACCAAAAAAAAAAATTCAGGCGACCTGTTAAGGATTTGGGTATCAGATAAACTAAAAAAACTGCAGTGCCCAAGATGGTAAGGACTTCAAAGTTTTTGGATTCTCCAAATGCCTGCTTCTGAGCTAGACAAGTGAAAGGACAATCAGTTCCTAGGAATAAAGGCTGGAAAGGATTACATCTTCACTGCAGCATGCAAGTACAATTACGAACGTACTCACAGTTGGGAAAGGTTAAGCAACTTCTCTCACCCTGCTCTGCCACAGTTCATCTATCCAATACAACCTTGTCAAGGTTTTGCCTTCTGTGAATCTTTACGTGAAACAAAAAAAATTAACTCAGTCATAGATGGTAGGCCACAAAAAACCAATTTTCTAACAAATACGAAATCCAGATCCTGCAATATTGGGAGAAACCTTACAAGCCCAGGGCCAAGTTTATGCAAGAAAGTGACCTCTCAGGGTAAGGAAAAATGAGAAATAAGTTTTAGTTCAAATTTTTCTGTTATACTTTTAAAAGCACACTATCTATGTGGTTACAGCAGGAGAATTAATAGTATGAGGGTAAATAAATGCAAATATTAGAGTAATTCAGGTTCTAAGACATTTATTTGTGAAGCACTACCTCTAGCCTCAAGCCCAGATTCAAGTAACTGCAGTAACCTGAAGATGACCAAAGTAATTCGAACTGGGCTCCACAAGGACAGGCCTGCACCTGCCTGGAAAGGACATCCAAAATTTCAGCCCCCCTCAGACATGAGGCTGAAGCATACCAGCAGTTAAATCCTTTCCTTCCCCCTCCCCAGCTTTAAGGATGACAGTTGGCTTTATAACTCAGCGTGGCAGAAAATGCAGTTGAAGGTTACCAAAGCCCCAGGGCGCGCAGGTGCAAACCTGCCAGCAAACTGTCCACGTCCCTCCGCAGGGCAGGCTGCGAGAGGAGGGCAGGAGGAAGAGTCTGTACCATCACGTGGCCGGTTTAGCAGAGAGCAAAACAAAAACAAAACAGACTTGCCGTAAGGTGAAAGGTCAGCAATCCGAACATCCGATCCGAAAAGCTCTAAGGTTGGGACAATCATGAAATAATTTAATCAACCCTCCTATGTAATATGCAGGCCATAAAATTTCATTCAGACCAGAGAACACCACTGTTACCAATTCTGGGCCTCATCACTTGATGGGATTGTAAACAATCTTCAAATTAATTCCCTATGAAGACCAGTAGCCTCCAACAGCTCTAAACATCCTCCTATTTCATTTATACCATCTTACATCTGCCTGATTTTGAGCAGCACTTCTCATATACACAACCTCACACATCACTCACTGGAGAAACCTACCGGCAGCAACCAAACAGATTCCCAGGTGTAAACATGAGGTCAGCCAAAGTCTGAGGCACTGTGACGTTGGCGCAAACACACATGGAGGATTCCCACTGTTATTCTAAGGATATTATTCTATAAACACATGCAATAACCTCCCGAAGCAGATGACAGAATCCCTTCTGGAACTTCCAAACTGGCAAAACATACAGGAGTAGGTGTATCTTAGTGCATGGAGCAGGTTAGTAGTTTTAACCTACAGGCAAAAGAAGTCTCAAAGTGACTTGTGAACACACCACCACCTTCCCTGCTACCTGTTCATCTTTTTCCCACCCTATAAACCCTTCCTACACATAATGGAGAAAAACGTCCACTGCAGTGTGTCCAGCAACACCCAGGGTGCTCATGAGGGTACAGGTACTCCAGTGGAGGCTCCTGCTCCCCATCAGGCAGAACAGAAACTTGGATCTGAGTCTCCCTTCTTTTGTAAGATGCCCCAGCTACTACCTGCCTATTCCTGGGAGGCACTTTGGGCACATCTTGTTCAGAAATTCTGTCCAGGACCCTCAGACACCTCCTTCTAGCCAGAAATTGTTTTCCTTTTCGAGCAGTTTTTCCCCAGTGCATCTGTCATTTGGACATTTTATCTCTGGTAGAGGCACACAAACCCCGTCAAACGTCGTAACGGAATCAAGACAGTAAATGTTCCACATGATTAGAGCTAGAGAGAAAAGATGAAGTTTTTCAATTTATGTGGAACTGAAATTGAAGAGCAGGCAAAGCAGACAACAAAAGAAGTCACCTTAAAACTACGTTGTAGGAGCTGGACTCAGCCCCTGACTCGGGTTGAGTGTCCTCCTTCCCTACTAGACCAAAATAAGTAAGCAGAATACACCCATCTGATGCAGCTGATTGGAAATACTGATGTTGTACAACGCACAATCCCACAAAATGAAAAAAATTACATGTTCAAGTTGAGAAGGGCACTGTTTTCAAAACAAAATGTTCTTATTTGTTCTCCTAATGAACCATTTTTGTTACCCTCACAAGAGACAGGAGCACTGTCCCAGCAGGGATGTCTATCCTTCCAACCAATAAATGGAGCATTTCATCCCAGAGATGTAAAAGATGAAGCAATCAACATTTCTAATTTTAAAGTAGAATCTATTTTTATTCAACACAGGACAGTAAATGGATAAAATTCACAATAACCAACATTAAAAAACAAGAAACAAATCCTGCAATCATATTTAAATTTGGCTCTACCTACTGGTCACTCGCATTTCTACACAAAAAATTTTGTCAGTCTTGCTCATTTTTAGATTAATGGATATTGACACCCGATACTAACAAAACACACAGTTTATTCACAACTTGGGGGACCTTTAGGGTTGTTAAGAAAGAAAAGTAAATCTTTATCTTTTTGTCCAACACATTCATAGCTGGAACTGAAATGCTGCACATTAGCAAGGAAGGAGACATCGGCGCACCAGGAGTCCTAACTCCCGCCTACAATCGATGGAAGGAAGGACTCAGCACCTCCAACATTGTCGTGATCCCATACCCAAGTCACTGCAGTGCAAAAGCTATTCAAATAAATAAATAAATAACAGCAGCCGCCCCAACAAGTAAAACATGTAAAACCCAAAACACAGTTAAATATCTTTACAACGTGTGACTGTTAAATACAACTGAAAGCATTTTAACCTAAGACTTCAGCCCATAGGGAACAGCCTCTCAAAATTTGAGTGCAGCGGAGTTTAAATTGTTTCAATAAACTAGTATATAGCTTTACATACCTTTTTGGGGGGAAGGGTTTGGCATCTTCAGCTAAGAAGTCCTCCATCCCTCCCTCCTCACACAGCCATTGAAGTTGTGCCAGTACAGCTGTTTTGGGGTTGCAATGTTATTTTTCCCCCCATTAGAGACTAGATCAGTCCCCTGGCCAGGCTAGCACCCCCCCCAGAGTCAGCCTGGCCAAGTGAGGGGCAGTGTGCCATGCCACCAGGACGGAATTCCTTTCAAGTAACTTTGCTGCAGAATTCTGTCAAATTTAACTACAGCCTAAAGCCCAAACGCAGCACTGATTTAGGAATTCACATGTTGAGTATCCCCACTGGTCTCAACAGGTTTACTCAAAATGTGTGAAGTTAACCATTCATCTAGGTAACCGCAGGGTCAGGGCCGACACAGAGCGTTCCCTTACAAGGACTTGGTAACCTTCCTTAAGTCTTTGTGGGACTGAGGTCTTCCCTGTATCTCTGTTCAGCAAAACAGTTAAAAATGAACACATTCTTATACTGTTCAAGGCAAGCATAAAGCATGTGCCGAATCAAACCAGTGAAATAACTCATCACAGACTGAACAATTACAAAACAGCCCTGGAAATTAAGTGTTGTGCCAGCACATGGAACACCACCAGCAGCTGATGAGACATTTCTCCATGTTTTGGCAGTCTACTTTAGAGTGTGCTGTTTTGTTAATCAAGTGTAAAGACTACTGCATTGTTTCACAAAACTTAAGAGCATAGTTCAGAACAAGACATATGCCTAGAGCTTTAATAACTACAGTTAAGAATAATACACAGTTTAAATTATCTAGCCTTTGTGATCTAAGTATAAACACCTCATAGAAAAAAAAATTCCTTTTTACTTTGTACATCTTTAAAAAAAAAATCACAGAAACATCTGTTTTGCAAAGGAGATGGCTGTACAAAGAAATGATATGTTTTGAAGACATTAAACCGTCTATTTGCTGGGTAACACTAGTTACTGAAATGTTCTCTTACAACCTACCACCTAGGTAATTTTTCTTTTCTGATATTTTGGCTCCAAATCTGAAATTCAGAGCCACTTGAAATTAGTCACTTCAAAGAGATTTCTGGTTATTAAGGCCTTGATCTGACAATGACTTCCACATGCACATACCAGCACTGAAACCGCGGAGTACCCAACAGAGATCACTGTGGCGGCAGGCACTAAGGCAGCTCATCTGTTCAGTCCTGTAGTGCTGAAGTATGACAGCTCACAGTTCTCTGCCACCCCAAAGGAACAACCTCTCATTTCAACCCAGCCTAGTGGAGCAACACAACAGTTATATGACATTTGCACAACCAGTTTATAATGTCCTGAAAATCATTAGAGCTCCCCACTGGAAATTCTGACTCATAATCTACTTCTTCTTGCTTAGGTCTCCTTTCACAAAATGCTAATTGAGGCGTAACATCCATCCAGAGAGTCTGTGAAAACTGCTAACTGCGGTACACCGCAACACTAAATTCCATTTCATTACCTACCAAAAGGCTGGATGTTGTCCTTGGGATTAGAATTAGTACTGTAGTTAAAAACTAATAATATAGTGAGGTTATTATTGTCTGAGCAGCTTCAAAATACTAATAGCAGTGCATCTTAACAGCCAGCTGGTATTGTGCTCTATAAAGCGATGCCCTTCATGTGCGCAAGATGACATACGAGATACATACTTTGCTCATTGACACTGGGATGTTTCACTGCTAGACTGTTATGATTTCAACTTCCTTCCGCTCTAGTTTTGACTTGTTTTTGGAAAATACACAGTTCGGCATTTTAATTAAAAACATCCTATCAAAAGAAATAAAAAGGCACTTGGTATTTCTCTTTGGCTCAGCTGAGGCGTGCTGCTAAAACCTTTCCAGTTCCTGTCTCTTCATCTGATGAATAGTTGCCATCCTGAGGTACTTATTCATGTGCAAAAATAAGAGCTTCAGGGATTTACCAGTTGCATTTCTCACACTGCTTCCAGTGAATGTGCAAAGTTCTTCACCAAGCAGAATCTCTTAAATATAGAATAACGCATTCCATGAAGTTTGTTTTTCAGGGAAGAGCTCTGATCACTGACACAGTCCTTATTCCAAATCTGGTCTCATAGCTCAGTGTTCTTTAAACCTGGAAAAGAACAGCAACCAGGCAGGAAAAGTTGAGGTGTGAGGCATAACAGCTGCTAACTTCAAAATGTAGGATCCATCCCTTGCCATGCATTTTACTATTCTCTGTCCATTTTACTTCTCCAAAACTACAACAAAGGGGCTCAATTTAGATTTTCTGTATTCAAGTGTAACTCCATTGATTCAGTGGATTATTTTTTTCTCAATTTAAAACACTGTAAATTCAGAGCCACCCTTTCCTTTAAGGAGACCTTTTGGAAAAAGTTACATTTGAAACTATTAATAAACACAGAGCAAGCAATCAAGTAGCTTCTTATTCCCCACCTGCATGAAACCCAAGAAGATTACATATTTAGGAAAAAACAAACCATAACCAAGAGATGGTGACAGAGATTTGTTTTCAGATACTTTTCAAAATAAGATATTCTAAAGAAAAACGTTCATGATTTGAAAACATAGAATCATAGAATCATTTATGTTGGAAAAGACCTTCAAGATCATTGAGTCCAATCATCTACCATGCCCACAAACCATGTCCCCAAGTGCCTTGTCTATGTGCTAACATTAAACTGAGATTACTCTTTTGAAGCAAAATTAAAACAGACAGAAATGGATGTACAGAAATCTTAAATGTTCAGTCTACATCTAGGTATTATGGGGCAAAGGCTTAGTACACATGTTTTTAAACTGTTGTTAAAGAGCAACAGCCATGCATAACACTTACAGGGTATGATCTGTGTAACACCGAAGTTCCTTCTGAATAAGACGGAGTAAGAACTGTAAGAACAGTCACAGTATCTGTGTTAATATCTATACAGATATACAAATAAGCTAAGTTTCAGGATAAGATGTTCACAGTTATCTGAAGAGTTCCTCATTTGAAACATTACCCTGTAATGCTGAACTCAGTTAAAAAAAAAAAAGAAAAAAATATAAAAGATTTACAGATGCTCAGTCAATGTTTGGAAGAGGAGTTTTCACAATGAATAGGCAAGAGGAAAATAATTTCCTTTTCACAACTGAGAGATCAATTTCTTTGCAAAAACCAGAATGGCTTTCCAAAGTTACTTTACCAGCAGACATGTAAAGAAACCAGCAGAGGGAACCCAAGACTTCAAGAAAACACGGCAGATAGGCATTTTGGAGCATGAAGGTATTTTAGCTGCTATTCGGAAAAACAACTGTGTGTGAAAAGTTTTAATCACGCAATTAGTCAAGGCAAGTAAAGTCAGTCAAGTTTACTTGCCTCTGCAGGATCAGGACTTCAAGTGCACTTTGAAAGGTGTACTAAGACAGTACCCAGGAAAGTGATTTTACAAACAAAATTTGATGATTCCTATGTACCTTAGAGACAGAATTAAAACTTCCAGGGTTCCTCACTGTTACAGATTTCCTTATCCTCAGAGTCTCACTGTTATAAATGGAAGTTTCTTCACTACTATAAGTATTGGTGTTTTAAGATGTTAAACCTAAGATTTCAGAGGTACGGGCGTGGCCAAGAATGACAGAACTGAATACCATGTAAGAGGCTAAAGCCCCTCCAGATATCTTTGAAGAAATAACATTTGAACATAGGCATCTATATGCTGTACTGCAAAGAACAGGAAAACCAGAACAAGAGTTACAAAACCCAAGATTTATTACAACAGCAGAGAGTTAGTCCTCCCAAAACCAGAGCTTTACGAAGGCATTTTAACTGATGCTGCAAAGAAATGTGGCATTTTTTTCATTTGGTTTTAATAAATAACTATAAAAGAAAAAAAGCAGAGCTTTAAGTCTACTTGGGAAAACTATGACAATCTCCCAAACCTCACTCTGCAGCATGGAATACCTAATACTGAAAACAGCACAAATCAGGATTTATAGAGCTGCTGACTACCAGTGGCAATATACTTCAACTATTAACTTACCTAATTCACTTAATTTTCAGAGATTTCACATCTTAAATGTGGAAAAATTATTTTAAAATTTTGGGTTTAACTTGAATTTAGAAAAAAAGCCTAAATCGTAACTCAAAGCAAGACTTTCTGCTTTTCCTTTGTCAGGAAAGAGTGGTCTGACACACTCGGCATTAGCTCCTCTGCGGGAGCACAGAGCTCACTGCAGTACTGTGCAGGCACAGGGCTTTGTCTGGGCACAGCCAGTACGGAGGAAGGAGTATTTCTGAAGTGTTTCACACTCACCCTGGCCTTTCATGAGCACTTCCACCCAGGACTTCAAAAGGAGAGGATAAGCAGGTGACACTTCAGGACATCTCTGAGGTAGTCATAGCAGCATTCTGCTCTACTGGAGAACAAAGCTGGCACAGATGCCTGCCAGGGAAATCTGTGGCAAACTCAAAAATGTAACCTACAGGCTAACCTACAGGTGAGTGCCGCAAGACTAACTTCAAAGGTACAGCAAGACTCACCTTGCCTCATCTCACGTCTTCTTTGGTCTTTAAAAGCAAAGCAGTGCAAGTCAGAAGTGGAAAAAAAACCCAACCCAACCAACCCAAACAGAAGCTTTTCAGATCTTCCTATCAATCATACAGGATCTCAGACAGGAGAAAAAAAGGAAAATGGATGTGCTTTGTACCAAGCCACCAAGTGCGTTGCACTCCTTTTCCCTAAACATCTGCTCCTGGTTACTGTCAGAAGTTAGAATGCCAGTTTCTCGTCTAACCTAGTACAGCAGTTTTAGGGCCCATCTGGAGATGCGATGTATTAGCTTTGAACAGCTTCATTATCACGGTGATTTTGGTGATGCAGCAATGTAGCAGAACATTTGTTACCGCTTTGCTAAACCAGCTTTAAAGAAAACAGAAGTAATTCTTTCATGAGTGGAATCTGAAGCATCTTCTAGGTCTATATATGAAGGTTTACTTAACAATTATGCCTCCTGTAATCTGCTCGGCCAGCAATTAACAGATGTGTATTTGCTCAGGAATTGAAGTGCATCAGAACTAATCTGCACTTTTGATTAAAATTAGATGAGAATTTCAAAATGAGCAAATTTGCTCTTTAATCTAAAGTTTCCTACACAATTGGAAGTTTCTTATAAGATGCAGTATTGAAATTGCAAAGGGAAAATTTGCATTTTAAGACAGTTTAGCACAAAGGAAATACACAGTAACCAAACAGTATTTTTAGACTTACTAGCAAGGCACATGCATCTGCCACCATAAGCATGTAAAACACGTTGTTCCAGCCAGATGGGGAAATAAGACCAGCTAAGAGAGGGCCCAAAGCCGCACCTGAAATATAATATTGATATTGTCAGAATGATGCAACATAAGATTTACTATGCTGAAAAACAGTTATTCTGAGTTAGAATACCAACTCCTTCACCTAGTTAACTCAGTGTTACCTTATGTATTAAAAGGTCCCAGAAAGCACAAAACATTACTGGTACAGCTGCAAGCCTATGGGAAACCTAACACAGGGGAAGCTGGAAGACTAGAAGTTTGAGAAACGCCTGCCTTTGGCTCCACAAAATGCCCATCCAGTATTAAGCTGAATCCTACTCAATTTTCCCTTCCAGATACCAGTGCAGAGGGCATGAATAAAATATCCCTGATCTCAGAAACAGCCCAATGGCATCTACTTTTGCTGTCTGTGCCCACTATCCATCTACCATCCTCTTCCTTCCTTCCTCCCTCCCTCAGGTGTGGGACCGCTAGACAGGTTTAAGGCTAAGTTTGCTCTACTCCCCATTTCCAAAGCTGTACTAAGTCCTGGCAAAATGTGAACTGGAGAGAGGCTAGTTTTTCAAAGATCCTTTGTTTTAACCTACCACAGCTAAGGCAGGCTACCTTACAGCTCTGGCTTACCTACAGATCCTGTTCCGTCGATGATCGCTGTCACTGTGGACAAGGCTCTTGCATTCCCTTTCAGGCTTTTATGGGTACCCTAAAGTGACAAAGACTGCTTAGACCCATTCTGAGCTGAACTCTGAAAAAGTCTTTAAATCATCATTTAGCTCACACCCCTTCATATTGTGAAGATGCCTCAAATATCCTAGCTCAGACCCTTTTATCACTACTTAAAGAAGCCTTCTACTCCATCAGCCTGTTGCCTACAGTGTTCTCCTTTATTAAATCATGTTATTTAAACCACAGGAGCCAAGAAGCTTTCTGTTCTGCACATTGTGGATTCAAGCAACAAGGGCAGCACTTCAGCTTTGCATTATGCTGCAAGGCTGTTTCCACAGCCATCTTTTCCCCTGCTGATACAGCAAAGCTCTGCAGAACGGGGCGGGGGGGGAAATCACTGCTGTGACAGGAATACTAGATTACCAGAATTATGGTTATATACTGAAATGCTAATTCAGAGAATTGTTGAGCCAAAAGAA
Organism: Haliaeetus albicilla; assembly: GCF_947461875.1. NCBI lineage: Eukaryota > Metazoa > Chordata > Aves > Accipitriformes > Accipitridae > Haliaeetus > Haliaeetus albicilla. The sequence continues at coordinate 12,252,774 of NC_091488.1, forward strand.
GCTGTTCAGTCCCAATTTGAGAAGCCAGGTCTCCAAACAAAACAACTGATAAAAGGGGGTGACTTAGAACTGCTAATAAGAGACAGTCCTTTATCTCCAGTACACTGAGGAGAATCTAGTCAGGTAATAAGCGATTTACACTTGCTCATGTCAGATGTTTGATTGTTGACATCTGAGGAATTGGTTGGCAGTTTCAACTCTCTTTCCAAGGGCCAGGTAGGGATCTTGTGATGTCATGCCCCACTTTCTAGCTAGCCGCCCCTTCAACAAGGCTAAGGATAAAACGGGCAATGCATGGTGGCCTCCTTTGTCTTGCCAAGACCTCCAGGCCAAGGTTAGGGCTCCAGAGGACATTTGGAGATTTCTGTCCTGCTCCTTTTCCTATATTTAGAGCATTTGTTGTTAGAGGACTTTTGCCTCTTGCTTGGTGCCTTAAGGAACCAACACCTTTGAAAGCGACCTTCCAAAGCCTACCTAATGAAAGGTACCAGGGACAATGTTTTCACATGGCATTTGTGACTTGACTGACCTGATCCAGCTGGAAGTACTGGCAACCAGAGCAACTGTACAAGAAAGGGCAGAGCGTAGCATGGACAAAAGAAAGGGTATGTGCCAGGTATAGCTTTCTGCAATGATAGAAGTCTCCAGCACATCTCTCACACAGATACAGCTCCTTCTCTCATTTAAAGATGCAAAGTATAAAAGGGGAGAAGGCACCTGTATGGAGACCTAGCTTTGTATGCAACCTTCACATTCACTTTGGTCTGTCTTGTTAGTTGGAAAGAATAATTTAGAAGCCTCTCACAAGCATGACACTCATTCATACTAATATATGAACTCTAAAACATTCTCAGTGGCTGAGTTCAGCACTGCCTATCCAGCTCCTTATCCCTTTGCTTTGGGACAATGCAGCCCCTTCACTGACGCAGAAGTCAAAGGGCTCTCTCTGGAGGCCAAAGCTGCAACACTGGAGGCAGAGAAGCCAAACTCACCAAGTCGGCAGAGACAGCAGTGGTGATCAGTGCATAAGGGCCATTCACCAGGGCACCACTGATAAGCAGCATCACTGTTGCAAGTTGACAAAAACAGAAAGTGTGAGTTGCCTGAAAGACTGTTAACCATAACAACAGAAGACGTCATAGCCTATGGTTCTCAAATGGTTTAATGCTTCCTTGGCTCCCCTGACCCCATTACAGAATTGGGAAAGGAGGAAAAGCAACATACATTCCTGTCTCCCTTCAATGCTTATTCCATGACATGAATTCTCAAATATAACAGGAGATGGGCTGAGTCAAAAGGCACTTCCCAGGGCCTTTATTGATCCTGGTAGGTCAGAAAAAGGGGAAAATCTGACCAAACTGACCCTAAGAGCAGGGGATGATCACAGGATCCACCCATAAGCCCCTACACTGCTTGTACAGTACCAAGCACCAGAGGGCCCTAAAACTTAACAAGGCTTTTAGGTAAGCAAGACACTACTGTCAGCACTTGTGTTTCAACTTCTGTTTTGAGGTAACAGATAGAAAGCCACAAGTGAATTCAGCCTATGCAAGTGAAGTTAACATTGATGTCAGAAGTACTACAAGTAGTCTTTAAACACCTCTGACATTTGGCACAGGAAATACAATAAAGCTTGTGCTGACACAACAAGCTCCAGAAAGACGACTAATGATACTAACTAAATCACTGTTCTCATGCCACCTTTTATTCATTTCCTAGCCCCCCTTTCTTACCCTGTAAAAAGCCTGCAAAACAAAGCATAGCGAATTTGATTACATACTTCCCCCTCTCCGGGAAAATATAAAATAAAAATAAAAAAAAAAATAAAATAAAAAAAAAAAAAAGAGCATCAAAGGATCATAAAGGAAAAGTTCACAGAAAGTCAAGCAGAAAATAATTTACAAATACTCACCTACAGTAGCCTCAAGACCCATTTTACTAACTGCAGAGAACATGTACAACTGTAAAGATGAAAAAACAAGCATGTTGCATACCATCATACGGACTAATGCTAGGTTCTCCATTTTCCCCATGTTAACTACAAAATATCTTAGTTGGTATTATGTGAAAGCTAATTCTAGGTTTTACTAAAGCCTTTTAGACCACAGCAAAATTATTGTTTGATTGGACACAGGAGGGAGATAAGGGGTATGCTCCTATTCCCCAGTATGTCCTTTCAGAAGAAAGGGCTGTGTTATGACACCACTCAATTTTAATCTTTCAAATTGCCAGCTTCAACACAGCACAGAATACTGTTCACAAAAGAATCAAAGAAAATGCATCTCATATGTCCAACTGCCAGTTTTCCAACAGTTACAGCACAGAAATTTTAGCCTTTGAGCAGCTAAAATTCTGGCTAAGAATTGAACATCAAATTTTTACAAGAGAGTGAAACCTTCCATATAATCCTATAACAAGCAATACATTAGACTTGTTTGCTTGTTTAGTAAAGGGAGCCCCAATGTCTATATTTGCTCACATGCTCAACTTTTCATGCCAGCTTTTAATCTGGCCTGAACTCTTTACATCCAAGTTAGAAGATGCTGTCTGCACAACTTCCAAAGGAATGCTGTCAAAGTCTCAGCCACAGCTGTAAGAGAAGGGCAAACTCTTACTGTGGGTGCTGCAAGCAATAACATCATTCCACAGGTTGATGCCCTCTTCTCCAGCCTGTCTGATATCAGGCCTGCCAAAATTCCACCTGAAAGAAGGCATAGATGCGTGAGGAAAACACTTTGTGCATGTTTTACACAAAAGACATCAGTTGTACTTAATGAAACCCAATCCGGATTAAACCAATACAATACTACTTTTAATGTACACGTTATACACAGCAGCACAGAGCATGAGACTGACAACGTAATTTTCACGTAGCAATATCCTTATTAACCCAAGATAGCTGGAAGATAGCAGCAGCAGACAGTTGTTCTTCCTCATTGTTTATTCTAACCAAATATCCAAGATGACAGGGGTCGGGGCGGAATAGAGATGGAAGAAATATTTAGAAATCATTGTTCTGCTGCTTTTGAATGCAAAAAGCCTTTTTGCCAGGTGCCACACGGCCCCACTGCTAGCATTCTGGAATCCAGCTGTGCCCAGCTACTCACTGGTCTCTTAACTCCTCACATGCAACAGTAAACTTGGCTCTCAAGTGCTGTGTCCATGTTGCACTGCAACCAAGGGAAATGAGCTATTCTAGATCTTGGGGGAAATGAAATATTCAGTTTTCTCTCCAGGTAGTCACTTCAGGATCTTTCATTTTCCCTACTTCTTGTGTTTACCAACGACTGTACACAGAAGTACTCATCGGAGCACGCGGCAGGAGGGGGCTGGAAGGCCTGAGGGAAGGAACTGCCAAAATGATATAAAGGGAGAAGGAAAGGAAGTTCTCTGGATTCTCCAGATTCCTAAATACTGCTGGGCCTGCCTCTCCCTTCCCAGCTGCCCATCTCCAAAGCGCTCACATCCTACTTGAATTTAAATGTAAATGCCAAAGGTCCAGGCAGCACTGGCACATTGTTAAGCTTGTATTCACAGTGGAGTAAGGTGCTGCTGAAAGAAGTCACTCAGATCTCTAGGGTACTACTGACTCTGGCTTCTAGCTATCTGAGATGAAATAAGCTGTGAGAAATGGCAGAAGTCACATCCAGCACAAGACTAGAACAGTAACTGCAACACACCTTGACACCTGCATCTTGAACTATCAGGGTCTGCATAGCTCTTGATCCAGTGAAACTCCATTATGAGCATCATTTTCTAATAGACTGATACAGGACTTATTTCCATAAGGGAACTGGGGGAGGTGGAGAAGGGATGGGTGTGGGGGTGCGTGCGTGTGTCATAAATCAGCCGGGCATCAAGATGATGATGCTTGGTTTATTGTGAGCTACACTGTATGCACTGGCATTAAAAAAATTAACTATTTAATGGTCACCTCACAAATTACAAAGGAATAGTCTCATCCTCATTATTATTAGTCTCCCAATTTTATCACATACAGTTGTATGAGGCATCAAGAAAAAAACCAACCAAACAAACCCACACCTGTGGCCATTCCCCTCTGTGCCCACAAAAAATACACAACTGTACAAGCTGGGATAGTTCTGTTCTGCTAGAGTGACAAAAGGAAGATATTTTGATAGGTGGAGTGACCAAGACTCATGGCCCAGAGCTGACAGAGCTGAAAGATTCCATAATATTTACCTCTTACAATCTGTATGGGACAATATCACCAGTTCTGTGAGTTGTTGACAACCTAGCAAAATATCTTTAAATTGAACAACTAACCCAGCTCTCAACTTAGTACCTTTACTACCACTCTTCTTCAGTATACATAAGACACAAGGATTAGTAATATATGTAAGCTGTGTGTACCACAGCTTTTCCTAAACTGGTCTGATTAAGGATGAAATATTAATATACAAAACTTACCAAAGATTCCACCCACATCAAACAGTGTAGAAAGGTCCCCAGCTCTTCTAGCATCAAGATGCTCTAGTGACAGAAGAAAAATATTTGTCTCATTTCCAGGCTACAAAACGTAGAAATCTCAACACAGTCTTGTCATGCTAGGATAAAGGCATTTTATGGCAGTTTTGTTTGTTCACAGAAATAAGCTACCATAAGCTGTCATTGTATATGATAAATAAGAATGTATCATAACTGGGTGTTCAGGTATATAGTCTTTTGAATGCAGTTACACTTGTGGCAGGACGTTTTAACACTTAAACTATAGATACAGTCCAAGCAATAAAGCTGTTGATTGCTAAAGTCTGGACTAACAATATTCCCATTTGTGAACAGCAACACATTCATAAACAGTTAACAAATGCTCATGAGACTCTTTGCTCTAAAAGCATGATTAGCATACATTTGGATCACTTGGAGAGCCTTATCCTGCAGGCCTCCATCACATGACCAGTAATATTCATCATTAAATTACATCTGGCAACCCTGCTTGGCATAACATGCACTGTGTTGTTTATGGGGACTATGAAGAGACAGTGATTTCCTTAACTTCACTGTTTGCACATACTTGCGTTTAGTCTGATGTAGTTACTGATATGCTACAGGGTCACATTTCCAAAAGTACCTCAGGAAGTTGGGGAACCCAGTCCTATTGTGTTAAGTATGAAGTTTCAAAAGGAGCTGAATTTCTAACCCCCTTTAGTATTTTTTTAGAAGTCTCTGAAATACATCTGAAAGACCAGTATATACTAAAACAGTGGGGTCAGTGACACTACCATAACGTCACCAACACCTGCCACAGTACAAATGGCAGTACTGTGGTAAATATCATTAACCTTTCTATTCAAAGCCCACTGCTTTCAAGGTACTCAGTCCTGCAGAAGCGCTGGTTATCTGGAGTCCACACACAACAGCCTTTAGCTACAGGATTTGCAGCTCTATGTGTTTTCATAGGGTGTTCAAGCTCGCTCTCTCTGCTGGTTGTTACTGCCATACTTGTCCAGTACAGCTTTTTTGTTAGCTGGGGGTTTAAAGGTCACATTGTGACTCACAAGAACATGAATTTCTCTGGCTAGGGAGAACTCCTTTCTCTGCAGTCTTCAGCACAAAACAAAAAAGCAGTACTGAACAGATAAAGAAGCTCATTTAGATTTTTTGTACATGTTTTAATAAGGCTCTTCAATCACGTAAAAACATTAGAAAGTAAACCTTTTTGACTGGTTTGCAAGAGCCAAAGACACAGCATTGACGCTTGGAATTTTTGAAGATAAACCAGATTCTTTTTTTATTTGTTTGTTTTGAAAATGCCCTCTCATAATACTGTATTCATTGAACTGAGAAATATGTTAGCTGGTGACTTACAACTCTCCTGCTACTGTAGCAAAGACAGCTTATTTCAGAAGCAGTCGTGATTGTTTTCTTATTTATTTCAAGCTCTTATTTGCAGACACTTTGTACTCACAATTCTGTATCCCCTTACTGTGATACTTACCTACATTTGTGATATAGAGGGGAAGCCAGAAGAGGAAAGTATAGCTCACCAGCTTTGCAAACAGAAGACAAAGGGAGAACTCTATGACTCCCTGAGAGAATAAAGAAAATGGGAAGTTAGCATCTTGATAGAGGCTGCTACTTTCAAAGACCATTATGAAAATGGTTTCTAAGAAGCATTTAGGCTTTTCTTTTTCTCTCAAGAATTCCCAAGAAGCATTCTTCCCCTGAGAGCACAAAGATTACCATCAGAGCACACTACGGTATTTTACTTACATGCTTTCTCTTCTTAATTGTACTGAATTGACCGATGAGAGAACACTAAAATGCACAGGAAGGATTTGATACTCTTTGGGACACCTGCATCATTTACGTTCCTCATGTAAAGAGTTTTTATATAGAATTATAGCAGATTTGGAGTGTATTCCAGAGAAATTGGCATATTTTTGCATTCTTTAGATCCTTCCTTCAGATGGGCCTAAGATTTCTCCCTTATCGTTTAACTCTTTACAAAAAGCCAGTTAACCAGTATGACACAGTTCAAATCAGTATAAGGTAAGAGCACACTATAGACAGGGTATAGGTTTATTTGAAATACTCATTTGTTCCATCCTCTTTCCTGCTGGGTGTATGAAAAGTATACTCACTGCACAGAGCTGCAACCAAATTGCCAAACAAACCTACCTTCATTCCCGTCACCATCTAATACATTTTTGTTTGAAACCAGATTTCTTAAATCCCTGGTATGGAGTACTGCAGTTATCAGCAGGGACAACACACATGCACAGCTCACTCTACTTCACATCCAGCTGTGACCCTTCCCAACAACAGGCAGGAAAAGTACCACAGTGTTAGAGATTCCAGGTGGCAGCAGCAGCAGCAATTTTTTCTACCCATTACTTCCACTTTGCCACAGGAAAAAACGGTTGAGACAGAGGACCAGACTGGATAGGATGAGAAGATGCCGGAATACAGTGGTTTGGTGCGGGAGATTTCTGCCCCTACCTTTACACCTGGTCCAAATCAATTTGCATATAATTCTACTTGTGCAACCTACTAAAGCTGCTAGGCTTTAAGCCAAGAGGACAATCAGGGATGATAGTCCCTGACCTAAAGGAAACTTCCTTTCCTTTCACCAGCAGTCTGAAACTTCTCAATATAAACCATAAAAGAGATTTTAAAATTAAAGCTTTTAAAAACAATGTTGAGGAGTGTAAATGGGAAGCCATGGAAGGAAGTTCTGATGCAGAGAAGTGCTTATGGACTCAGCCTGCTATTCCATCCTTAACACCCATGTGTCATTAACTAAGACCAGTAAACTTTTACATTATAGGCTGTTCTAGTATTAGTTATAATGAGGTGAAAAAAACCCCAAAATCAGTTTATATGGGTACTGGAGCCTACATGCTAGTAGTTTCTAAGATACAACCAATGAGCTTATGCCATCTGCTTACTGGGGAAGAGAGTACTCTTGTATAACAAGAGTTTCACTCCTCTGAGGGGTACACCTTGTCTTGTGTACCAGAATCTGATTTAGCCTATGTACACCAGAGCTGCCAATCAAAGCTTGTGATGCAAAGTTAATGTCATCTACCACTCCCTCTAGAACTGCATGGAAACATGAATTCTGAGGCAAAACTTAATTCTTAGAGGAACAGGCCAGAATAGCATATGTACTCACAGGTATTCGCAAGGCCCCAAGGAAGCTGATAGCTGATGTCCCATGTCTACCTTCCCCAGTGACCACAGTGTTGGAGTTCAGTGACACACTGCAATTTTCACTGTCAATAAGCAAATGCTGCATCTCTGGATCCTGCAATTTTCCCCAGCAACACCACATGAAAAACAAATGAACAGTGCATCAAAACATGTATCAAGCAATCACATAATTCCAAAACATTTAAAAAAAAAAATTTATCTGGTTTATCACAGAAAGTTACAGCTTTTATACAGAGTATATATAGAGAGTATAGAGTATATACAGAATATCAGGTGAACAAGTCTGGTTGTTTATGTCAGAATGCATACACTCCATTATGGAATGAAGTTTCTGTTCTACTGTGGCACAATTTCAAGTTGCAAAAAACGCATTAGAGTATGGTTTAATGGAACAAAACAATTTGCAGTCTGCCCTTATTCCACTACACAAATGTGGTCTAATTAACACTGACAATCTACCAAGTACTACAGCATATTTCTGTATAAAAGCATGAATTATCTTCCTTCTGTACAAATAGTAAGCACATTTTTCAGACTCTGTATAATCATCTTATTCACTGATTTAAATACAGGCCATTTTTCCAATTGAATTACGGATACCAAATGCTTTATGTTAAGCAATCACTTATTTTTTCACACCTGTTTCATTTGAGCATTGCAATCCACAAATTATAAAAGCCTGGAGTTTATCGATATTACCTAAATTGTGAATTCCAAGTTCTTTTCTAGCACTAGGAAAGATTTTACTCTAATACTGGCTGCTAAGAATACTTGTGGAACAAGTTATCACTCAACAAGAACAAGCTATCCCAGTCTAGCCATGAGGATAACGTTATTTTTATCCATCCACCACACTGAAGTGAACTCTCAGAATAGAACTGGAAATTTACATCTTACAGCTGTACACAGAAAAAGAAATTTCGGGTATAAATAGTCCTCAGTACTCTTTTCCAACTCAGAAGGAGAACGGGATATAGCTATCCTTACTTTCACCTGCTCGCTGAGAAGCTTACCTAGCTGAGTACTTCTACTAGCTATGGATATATTCTACATACTGTCTTCTTTCTCTTAATTCTTGTGCATTTGAGTAAGGCCTTTGTGAAGAATTAAGCCTCAAATATATATTTGGCTGCAAGTTAGTAAGGATAAAATGGCAGGCTATTCCATTTCCAGCAGTTATTACAAAGATAAAAACTTTCTGATTAGTATTTGGTAAGCTGATGAAGAAAGAAAAAAAAAGTAACCAAGTGCTGGACAAATTCAATTCTGCTATTTTAGACTCAGTGATTCTAAATACATTCTGTTTTAAATAACTTCTTTTAGGAGGAAACACTAGGGAACCAACCAGGCACCTGAGCCCAGAGACTTAGCATAATTTTAGAAGCTACCATGCAGCATCCAAAAATGTTTGTACAGGATTGGTAGATAGGATGTAGGATTTACAGGAGACCCTGCACCCTGATGAAGCGTTAACTAGAAGACAGGAAAAACAGACCTCTGACGTGGCACTGTAAACCTATGTTATGGCACATGAGTCACTCCATCATCATCTAAGTATTTATCTTCTGAATTACTGGAGCAACTTCAAAACTTGGAACTATTTTAGCAGTAGCAATTCAAACCATCAGCTATTACACTTTTAAAAAAGAGAGAAAAAAAGAGAGGGGGGAAAAGAGCACACGAGGGGAAAAGAACATTAAAAGAAAAAAAGAAAACGACTTAAGCAATGAAGCTACCCACTAGATTCAATGAAAGACACTTCTAGATAGTGTCTAAAGTGACTATCTCTTGCACAATTTGCACAGCAAACTTAACCAGGATTGTCTGAGGTAATGCTGCTCGTTTCTCAGACAGGTAGATCTAAGCCAATTTAAGAAGAGTGGGTTAATACTGGACTGGAAGTGACCAAGGTCCAAATAACTTATTTAGCAATTCATGCTGGAAACTTTTATCAACAATATGGAATTTTTATGCTGCACATAGCTAAATGATAAATCTCTGCTCAGCAGAGATAACGCTGTTCGGTCTTGCCAGCTTGTCACGGAGTGCGACTAGGCATATGGCACACTCTTAATCTCTGGTGAAGGATTCATTATCCCTCAATTTTGTGTAATTTTTAAGAGGCCAACCTGACATAAGCAGTAAGGAACACACAGAGGTATTCAGGTCACGCACCCAAAACCACATTCTACTTTCCATCACTGCATGTCCTGAATATTTGCTTTCTTTTTACAGTAATTGAAGAGGTCAATGAAAAAATCAGTAAAAGCTGCCATTCCAGTGTGCTTGGAGGAGACCAGCTCATAAATGCAAAACATCTGTTGTTTGTACAGGGACAAAAGCTGACTGCAATGATCAGCTCACTATAACAGTAACACAACCCCTGTAAAAAGGAAAGGTCAGCTCTGCTTTAACAGAAAAAAGATTAGCTTCTCTCACTGGCAGAAAATCAGGGGGTCCCAAACAGTGACAAAACAGGATTTTTAATTTTTTATTTATCTCTTTCTAAACGTTGTTAGGACTCCATATTACGAACATATAACCCAGCTGGCAGGGTGGAGACAGCAGCGCAGGCAGGGAAGAATATCGACAGGATTGCCAGTAAGTGCCCTCATGCTTTGCTGTCTGTGTTGTCTCTCTGTCCTGCTCACAAGGGAGCACCAGTCAGTGTGAAAGGGGTACGACTTCCCTGCCCACTTGGTATGCAGACTCTTTGCACAGGCTGATAGTAGAGGCACTAGCAGAGTTGGAAGAGAAATCTTTGTCTACTAATTTGCTGACTATATTTTAGCTCTGTCTTCACAACTTGTCTAAAGACACCTGCTGACACTCTTACATCTTCTCCCCTTACCTTACAGCTGGTTGTGAAATAATATTGCCAAATGGTTTCTGGGCTGGAGACTGTTCTTGGGCAGCTCAAAATGAACACGAATAAACTCAGTACAGAGGGGGTTTAGGCTGGACTGATCAAAATTATGAGTAAAGCGTTTCCTTAGCAAAGATGTTCATCAATGGTGATTATTATACCCTGTGAATGCTAATTATTGTTCTATGCGCAAAGGATGAAAAGAACAGGAAGTTTCTATTTTCTTGTAAAAGTCTAAAAGAAGCTAAAAAAAAAAGTTATCCTCTCAAGATGTGACGTGCCAAGTGTACTGAATACAAATACAAAATTTCAAATGGAAATTTTCTGTTAATGTCCATCACAAGATAAAATGTCTTTTTGCTCACAAATGGGCAAATCCACATTCAGTTTCTAGTGAGAATTACCAGCACTTACACTTACAGATTTTAAGCAAGATTTCTGTGAATAATTGCTCATATTTAGAACTCTCCATTCTCCATGTATAGTCTTGTAAGTATATACATCTATTACATTAAAAAGGGAGAGAAGTAAGACTGCAAGGACAGGACAAACACAGTATAAGTAGTTTAAAGATTTCAAATGGTCTATCTTTAAAACATTTTGCAGTGCATTACTTTTGCTGGAATTGTATGAAGATCACAAGATAAGACCAACTGAGTAAGCGTGGTACCTTAGTCAGCTCGGTTTGCAGTATCTTAGATAACACTTAGTTTCCTCATCTGAAGTTGCATTTGCATACGAAGATGGAAGTAGATTTCAGCATCATAAAAGGAAGAGCAACCTTTACCAATAGTAAATCTACTGTAAATATTCCATGTGAGCTTTAAGAAGTTTTCTAAACTATTTTACAACAATACATTATATTTTACCTGAGATTTGTTGGTTTCCTTAGCATTTAAGATTGGCATCTGGACTCTGAATCGAGATGTGCCATTCAGGAAGGTTTTAGAACTCTGAAAACAAAACAAAACAAAAAACTCCCATACTTTAATTGCTTGTTTTTTAAAGGATTACATTAGTGTTAATCAAGTCTCTGCAACAAAAGTCTTTGTGCATTGTAACATAAACATAACCCCAAATGAAGCATCTTTAATGACTTTGTATTTTGGGGTTTTAAAGTTCTTATGCAGACCTACTGCAATGTACATAAAATGCAATCACAATTTTACTCAAAGGCTAACTTCATACTGTTTTTATATAGAAGCAGCAGACTGAATTCAGAGCACAGTCATACAATTCTTAACATCTTTAGCTGCTTTTTCCTCTACTGAACTTTCATCGACATTGCAAACTTATTTTTTTCTCCTAAGCAGATGATCCTAGTAGCAATGACATAAGTTGATTTGTTTCAGTAAAACCTTGATTCTTCATTTCCCTATCCCTTTAAGATGAAAGTTTATCCCTTTAGCTTATGCTTACTGTATTCCTCTAACCCAGAAATGGACTGTGCTCTTATGGGCAGGAGGGTTAATGAAGAGTCTGAGCACCTCCAGCATGCCCAGTACAGAAATTGAAGCAACAAGCTATAATTTAGGCCCGAGATGGACTTGCTTTTTATACTTACTTATTAACAAGTGCATTACTATATCAGTTCACACCAAAATTGCATTCATTGGAAAACATCATTCTGAGAGCCTTGGTCTAAAAAGATTTACCAGGGACTTTAAGATTCATCTGCCGAATTAAACATACAGCTTCAAAGTAGGTTTGCAGTCAGGTAGGGACAACCTACCTAAGACCACAAGGGGCACTGTGCATTCCTCAGGGACGAGATGTTTAAGCATCTAATCACACTCTGGATGCCACATTAAAAAAAAAACAAAATAAAACAAAAAACCCCAAACCCTGCCCCAAATAAAACCCCCCAAACCCACCATCACAAATAAAAAAAGGAATGCTCATCCTCACTGAACATTTTAATTCAAAATGAATCACTAGGTAATTCTTCACTAGGTAATTCTTCCCCAACAAAACCACAAGGATATGTATTGCAGTATTCTTTAGACAAACTGCCATTCATCAACCAAATCTTTCTAAGGCAGTGAAAAACTTCTGAAGATAAGCTAAAGTATTTCTGCTGCTCAATGCAGAGCTGAGGCACAAGCAGTCTTGAGCATGCATTCCCTAAAATAAACAAACAACACTCAAACCCCCAGGGTCTGATAAAACAGATTTTTTAAATTTTATCTTACAGAAAATTAGGCTCTTGTCAAAAAAGTGATTTACAGTAATCTCTGGGGAAGAAAATCCATTATCTAGAGACAAGTCATCTACATCTTTATTCAGCAGCTCAGCAGAGAAAAAATGAAAGACTTTTTCATTTGACTGTCAAAAATAAGATCTACTGTGGTAAGGAGGAAATGTCTGGGGAAAAGTACTAGACTGAGAGGCTGCACATTTAATACTTAGACTTCTTTCTCCTTCAGAAGATAAAAATTGCAGCCTAGTATCTTTTAAAAGCACAAGCACTTTGCCACAGGAGTTTGAGAGCCAAGTTTCCTGGAAATGCAAAGTCAGGTTAAAGAAAGTTCCTAGAACATAAAGACAGGTCTGTATGAACATGCTGCAACTAACATGTTTACCTATGGGGAAAAAAAAAAAGGTACAGGGAGAAAAGCAGTAAAAACAGTTCTAAATCATCACATTTCACAAATGCTGTTAAATCTACTCTTTAACTTTCATTATGAAAGTGCACCAGTGCTTAACAAAGCACACTGACTTCTCACTTGCATTTGTTGTAAGTACAGCCTTTTGGAAACTCATAGATTAAGCCTCCAATGCTAGCATTTAAAAGCACTTTATTGTACTCAAATATTTGTCTTGAAACAAATTTCAGATTCATAAATCAGAGCCAAGGTGAATACAAGCAAATGAAGCAAGAATTGGTGAATAAAGAATAAGAACCATGCATTCAAGGCTCTGTGCCTGGCTCTCCACCTGTGCTTCTGGACAGCTTAATGAAATCAGATTACTAACCACTACAAACTCTGTAGAAATATTGGGCTCACGATCACACTGCAAATAAACAGTAGACCAAATTCACCCAAGATAGTGATACCAGGGATCAATCTGATCTATAAGTCTACCCTAAGTCCTTCCCTCATGTTGAGCATTTATTTTAGTTGTACTTAAATTTAACTGGCCTCATTCTTCCACAATGACGTTCAGCTTTTGGCACCAGCTGGCAGAGCTGCCTGCACCTAACCAAGACATCTGTCCAAAGTGACCTACTACAGCCTTATGAGCAAAGCAAGTGTGTATTTTCTTTAATGTCTTAGAAAAACATTTCTAACTATTTGCAAAAATACACAGGTTGTTCAGGTTGTCACTGAAATGACTCAGCAAAAAAGGACAGCTAGCATTTTATGCCTGCCAGCAAGTGCTACACCTTGCACAACACAGCTGAATTTTTTTGTTCCCAGTAATAACACAGTCTATTTTACCACATGAACCTTCCTTCAATTAGCAATCAGTTTTCTTTACAGTCATTGTCATTACCACATCTGCACTTGTAGGAGGTCTTCTTGAATTTCTATTGTTACCTTATTAATTTCCGTAACTTCTAAAACCACCCTCCCTGCAGTGAAGAGAAGCTGTGAGCCCTATTCACTAAGGATTTAGAATCCATTGTACTTTGCAGACCACACAGGTCTGAAGAGAGGTATTTGAGCAATTCAGATAGCATACAGCTTCCCAAGACAACAGCAAATCTTTATCTGAGAAGCGTCCAAGGCAGGTGGGGAAGCACTTTTATAAACCTCTTACAAGACTTCTAGATGTGAATACATGGAATAGAGAAGGAAGAAGTGATGCCTTTTGTTCTGGAGAGCAAGGTTTCCAGGGAAACAGAAGGTCAAATTCATCCCTACACAATGAGACTGTGCCTGCAGCGGTGATCTTGCTGGTACCCTAGAGAAGATTAGGTCAAATGCTAGCCCTTTTCTGGGACTGAGGCAAAGCATGGTGAATGGAAGGGGAAAAAAGCTCCTAAAATAATAAATTTTTGTTAAAAATATCACGGCAAGTAGACATTGAATGTCAAATTTTTCCATACCAGCTCCTTGAGACATATGAGCAACATCCTGTGCAGATTTCTGAACTACATAAAGCTAAGGAAAAAAATGCCTCCTGTTAGGAGTCTCTAAGAGTCACTTAAAATATTCTTGTATTTGGCAGAAGTTACCTTTAAGAAATGAAAGCAAATTAAATGAAAAATATAGAGCGCATTGTGAGCACACCTTATCTCACAGTAACAAACTAAGAATAGGAGTTCCACAGACTGTTAAAAGTATTCAGAAGCTTTATCAAGAGTACTTCATATGAGGAGAAAAAAAAAAAATTAATTGGTAAAGAAGAGAGAACACAGACTAGAAAAGTTGCCTTCAGTCACTATTCAAGAAGAGGAGAGGATTTAAAATGTAAAAAGCCATCTATCTGAAACTACTGGGGGGGGGTGATAAAAAAACAGCAATCATCCCTGTACAATCTACCTGCGATACTCGGAACTAAAAGGTATAGTTCACATATACCTACATGTGACGACAATCTCCATGTATAATCCCTTAGCACTGGAAAACATATGTGGGATTCCCTTGGGACCTTCCCTCCAACACTCTCCCCAAGAGCCCTGATTTGCCCTCACACAGGGGAAACCTTAAGACCTTCTTTACCAGTCTCCCCCTACTATTCTTTCAAAGAACTAGTTGAAAATGTGGCAGACCTGATTGCCCACAGGTCCCTGGGAGCCAAAGGAGAAAGAGCCTGGAGAACACACTGCTGTAGGTTTTGGTTACAGTAGACAAACACATACCAAAGTCTTATGGAACATGAAAAAGAGATGACCCTGCAAACACACTCCTAAACAAAACTGAGCTACAAATGACATTCTGTTATGGGATGTTATATACTGCTGGTCTTCCTAATGCTCTCTTTCTTGTTCCCTTTCCTTGCTTTTTATTTTTCTCTTGTTCTATTTGGATTGCCTCCCTCCTCTTGCGTCACAGCTACACGAGGCAAGAAAGGAATTATCTTCTCACGTAGTGGCTAAAGCTTTCTAAGGCACTTCTTTTCTCCATTGACATGGCTTTCTACATTACTTAAATTTGAGTACATAAAATGTCTTACAAACTTTTGTTTCAAAAGCACTGGCCAAACATCTCGGTACCAGAGCTTAACCACTTCCAACCTACTTTCAAAATAGTATTTGAACAACCTTATACTAATACTTAAAGAGAAAACTTTCCTTTAAGAAACAATTGAAAACGTTATGAGTTTTGCTGTCACAATGGCACAAGGAAGTACACATGCAATGTTCGGCAACCCAAAGAAAGCTTAGACATTTGCACACACACACTTCGATCCTGCTTCAACAAGGCCTTAAGTGGTCAATCTCTGATGCTGGATTTTCAAACTCTTGTGTCAAGAGAGTCACATTTTCCCTTGTGATCCAGACAGTAGGTGTGATAGTATATTTTCAGCTTAGTGAAGTTCCTTACCTTGCCAAAATTTAAGCCCTTGAAGTATAAGCTCTCATACAATAGCAAGATCCACTGCCTTGATGCCAGTAAACCATGATCAACAAATTCTAAAAATACACTGTATATTTAAAAATAAAAAAAAAAATCATCTGTGTATAAACAGCATCTCCATCCTTGAGGATTTAAAAATCTGGCAGGCAAGCCCAAGCAACTTGATCCTATGTCAAATTTAGACCTACTACGAGCAGAGGGTAGGACCATACAATGTCCAGAGGTCCCATCCCTTCCAACCTAAATTATTCTGTGATGCCACAAAAAATAAAGCATTCATTTGTCATGCAACCCATACCACTAAGCACAGATTATTTCTCTCTCCTTTTCACAGCTCTTCATTAATGTCAGTTTTGGTTAAATAAAGGCCATATTGTACCATGACTAAACTCACTGTCACAGACTGATTGACTGCTCCACTCTCTTCACCTCAGCTTCCTATCCATCTCTTGCTTCCTCTTTTCCCTAGCCATGTGCTCCTACTGTACTTCCCTCTATCCAAGGGAACACTCCACCTTCCATCCCCAGGCCCATAGATGCACAGCTCATTGACACTATGTCAGCAAAAGGGCTGTTTGCTCTTTCTGCAATGCCTAAGCAAGGAAGGCAAAAGCAGGAGATAGGTCAAAATGCTCTGAAGATGCCCAGGAAGACTGGAGGAAAGTAAGAAAGTTCATCAAAAAAAGATGAACAGTTTTTACTTGGTTTACTCTAGTAAGATCATCTATTCCAAACTTTAGTTAAAATAAACTAAATTACTTTGATTGAAAGTAAGCTACTGGTTTACCAGTGAAGCACAGAAGACCAATCATTCCCTCAAGTACAGGGTCAGTTATAACAGCCTGGCACAAAAGGGCCACACAGATAATCTGATTTCCAGAACTATCATAATAAACATGTATTAGGAGGCAAAAAATCAAAATAGAAAAAGCATTCACTTACACTGGATGGTGTGCAAGAGCAACTTATATCTTTAGGATCTGAAATACAATACCATGCACAGTTAGCAGTGAAAACAAGCATAATGATTATCTCTTAAAACACTTGCCAGTAGTGTAATTTACCAACAATAAACCAACAGTACAGGTAACACAGAAGTAGTCCTGGTAGAAATGTGTAACTGTAGCTTTAGAGAAAAAGGAAAGGGTGCTCCATGGTACCCTTCCCATCCTATGACCACACTGAGTGCTATTCTGGCAGTCCAGCTCATTACAGCATTCTAGTTATATCTGCAGAACTTTTTACTTCCTGAGATAGGACAAATAAGCATTCATACTAATATCCCTGAGTCTATGTAGGCATAAGATGGGGCAAAGCTTTTTAATTTCTAATTTAAAGTGACAAAACTTGCTCTATCAGCTGACTTCTGTATTTCATAGCACAGAAGATGGATGGCATGAGTTGAATGGTAGCACAGAATATACATTGCAGCCAGGTGGGACATTCTGCTATGATACACTTGAACAGGCAAGTGTACTGAATTCTGAAATGTTACTCTCTCAGGTATGCCGGAGTCTGAGTGTACAAACTCTTTAGACGTACACAGGTTCTTCTCCATCTAGTGTTCTAGGAAGAAGTTCTTTAAATATTGGCATAGCTTGAGAAATATACTTTGCACTGGGACATTTAGCTTAAACAGCTGTGTTCTTCACCCTTAATGAGCCCTCCATAATTCTGTCCCATTAAAGCACTTACGTTCAATAAGAAACAGGAAACAAACAATCCCCATCACAGCGATAATAACACCAGGCATCACGAAGGAGAGACCCCAGCACGTAGACACCCAATAAGCAGCAATTAAAGATCCCAAGATATTTCCCACTGAAGTGTGTGAATTCCAGATTCCCATGATCAAACCTCTCCTGCATTTAAAAAAAAAAACACAAACATTTCTTATTATTCCAACAATAAGCATTACTATCTTGAGAAAAGGGTATCAAAAATGACTGTTCATCTGTGGGGTTAGTGAAATATTTGCAATTCTATTGTTCTTTAAAGGACTGCTTCTCTATGCTACAGTCTTTCATCTGGCAATTTCAAGGCACCTAAATACTAACAGAAGTGTTCTAAATACTTCTCTGTGCACGACAGAACTCATCCTTGCATTTAAAGGCACCACTAGGGCTTGCATATTTCTGGATAAGAGTTTCTCTGATAAAAACAAATATGCAGATGTTGCGTAGCATGGGCACACCAAGTCTGATGCTTCTGGGAATGAAAGTCCTCCTGCAAACACACTGCACTGATAATCTGATGCTTTTAGGGTATGTTAGACTTATCATGCAGAAGAAAACAATCTGTACAGGATAGGTAGAGCAAATTCAGTATTTTCTGATCATATTCTGGACTTGCTAGGCACTCATAGAAGATAACATCTGCACAGAGTCGGCTAACAGGCACATCAAACTGCTGTCTGCCTGGGAATCCCAGATTAGAGCTGCTGTAGAATAGCTTCAGCTGAGCTAATGTAAACCAGAAAAATCCTACTGAAGTCACGACAGTTAGCAGGTTTTTTTCCCCTTGTAAGTCATGGGAAAACTGCCTTGCCCTGAGCAGCAGTTCACCTGGAGCAACCTAATTTGAACTAAACCTAATCTTTTCCTTTGGCTGAATACAAGATCTAAGAGGTCTGCTCATGTTTCACGAATTTGTAGCAAAATGAAAACAAGAACCAGATCACTGACATTCAAGCGAGAGCCCTATCCACCAGTTCACTATGCGGCCTCATAAAAGTAAAGGCTGTTGCTTTTGCACAAAGCAAAATCTTGTTTTGCACAGACTCGCCAATACATACAGTATCGTATGACAGTTATCGTTCTCTGCATTTTGTAACATTCACCAAAAAGGCTGCAGGGACTATGGAAAACTAGTTTGAGCCTACATCTTAACTATCCCGTGATTTTATATAAAAAGCATACACTTTATTTTCATATGTCCTTCTCTTGAACCAATGGACAATAACGTTCATTCAATGGTATGTAACTACAATGGATGGCACTGAAGTAGCATTAGTATATGCTACATGCATCAACCAGTATCAGAGCCAATGGATTTAGCATGCAGCTCTTGCAAAATTTATGGAAAACTCCTGTGTGGTATGACAAAATAAACATTATGAGCAATCTATATGCAGGATTAAGGAAAAAAAAAATTATTTAAGGAAAGTGACAAAAAGAAAGGTTAAACCAGTTGCCATATGTATTTTCTTGTTTTAATTAAATTTTGGAGTTTCTGTGTGTTAGAAAAAAAGATACTTTTAGAGTTACACCCTGACGATTGCTTTGAAACACAAATGAAAACATGGGAAACTCCACATTAAAATGCCATAATAACAGTCTTTATTAAAAATGGTTTTAGACTGTTAATATTTGCAAGAATTATTCTTAATTCAATTCTGAAATATTTCACCTGAAAAATTAAACATCAGACTAAAGAGCCACCACAAAACACTGTTTTGACATGAGGGAGAGTATGTCAAACTGATATATAAACTAATCAGCATAAAAAAGGAAACTCCTCTCAAAGATCTACCTGCTTGTTTCATCCCCAAAAACACTGAATCAAAAGAAAGATATTTAAATTTGCTATACTATTACAGCCCGGAATGTATTGATTTGTACTTCCAAAACTTTGGATTACGTATTATTTACCTTCCTTTTCCAAACCAGTTGCCAATACATGTAACGACACTTGGCCAGCCCGTAGTTTGCACCAACCCATTAGCTATCTGAAAGTATATAAAAATAATAATAAATAAACATACCCTATAATAAGTCAGGTTCCTACACAATTCCTGCTGAGTGCTGCATTGGGAAAAGGAAGCCTACACAAATGCTTTGAATTTAGAAATTTAGTGGAGGGTTTTGAAAGCATTCTTTTCCAAGAATAAACAAGTTACAATGTTTTGCAGAGATTCTTCCCTCTACCTACATCTCTCCAACTGCTTTATGATTTAAAACACAGAAGATTGTAAGTCAATCACATGCTTACCAAAAACCACGTTGCACTGAACTGAAGAGAGAAACAAATTCCTCACACTAATGGCAACATAATACTTATCTCAATTTGAACATACGGCAAAGCATGTTTGCAATCAAACAAGGCAGAAAAAAAGAAAACTTTAGGGGAGACTGGGTAACTTTGAACATTAACTTTAAAATTCTTAACAGACACCTGTAAATAAACTGAGAAACTTACTATACTGAGGCTAATGTAAGAACTATTTCATCCCTCATGTTGCACAGATCATAACCCTAACTGAACTCCTAAAAAACTCCCTATCTAGAATTACACATTAAAACAAAGATCACAATACAATAATTCACATGTACAATGAGCATTCGAACACGCAACAAAACAACCTCACTCTACCCAACAAAAACCAATTAGGCTGGTGGTGCAAGACCACCCCTTGGTCTTACAGGATTCACTGACCACCTCAGGCAGTGCAGCATTGGTAGAGACAGTTAGACTAACCCTAAAGGAGCCAGCTCCTGTCTTGGAAACCACATAAGCCAAGAGCGCTGGGGCAGTGACATGGTTAAACGGATGACTTGGTGAAATGGTTATAAAAGCTTGCAGTACCCAAGTTAGTATCGCTGCATGCCATGTTGCACAATGCCATGCAAACGTGCCAGCAGTGAAAGTGCTAGGCAGTAGCACCAAGGAAGCAGCAGGGCAAGGTGCAGACCTGTCCAAAATGACTCAGAAGTGCTAACCATATCCTGGTCCTGATCTAAATTCCATTTTAGGTCGATGGTAAATATTCTCATGATGCCTGATTAGATCTACAAGTGCTCTGAAAAATCCCACACAATGGATCTCGTTACAGAAGCTGCCTGTTCTCAGCCACACCAATGTGCAAGACTGTTTATCATTAGCAGTATAAACGTAATTTTCCTGCAGAAAAAGCCAGGATACATCACTCAGGTCTTGGCAGACTGACAAAAGTAAATACATTTGTTTCAGAACTCTCCCACACTTAAGTTTGCTACAGTTTGATCACTGACTTGACACAGACTGAAACACTTTAATTTGTTTTCAAAGATTTCTTCCACTAAAAAAACATTTTTCAAAAATAAAACCTGGGGCTACCCACTATCATTTCTGCCTGTCATCAACGCCAGCATTTACATCCTCCCATCCAACCACTAATCATTGTTTGCAACTGAAAAAAACCCAATACAACATTAAACAGCACCACGGAAACTCAGAGTATGTAAATAACATCATGCCTACCTGGGCCATTATGTAAAACCACAGATTATGTATATTATAGAAATAACCCAATCCAAACATTGCAGTGAAGAGTCCGCTAGCAAGCATCCCGACTGTCAGGTAGTACCTGATAGGTAGCCGTTCTCCTATTATCCCACTTGGAATGTAGAAGGAAATAAAAAGAAAGGCAATAGTTAAAAATTAGATCATGCCCCAAGTCTTCACAAATAAAGAATATTTTGTGTTGTTTAATTCTGGTTGAGGAGAAACTTTACTGGTAACTGCTGTTTTCCTCCACAGCAGCAAATGAGCAATGTTTAGCACTTGATAGAAAAAAACTACAAACATTTCATGTTCACTAATTGCCAAGTGCTGACATCTGCACAGACATCTTTCAGGGAAATACTCACCTGGAACACACTGGAAGTCATTTACTTAAGGAATCATATTCCAAATGACCTGTAAGGCAGGACATGACTCCGGCCATTTAAAGTGAGATTTGTCTCCCTTGCTAACGATTCGAGTTATGAAGGTTCAGGTTTTAGTCAATAAAAAGAAGCATCTCCAAACAGCAGCTAATATTGCACATTTTAAGATGGGTTCGGCATTATTTTTTAGGAGGTGTCTGCTTCTGTCCTTTGACTATAGAGAAAGCCAGGACAATCAGTTTAGTCTACATGTACAAGCTGGAGACTGATAAAGTTTATGGACATATATTCCAGCATATTGTCATGGTTTAAGCCCAGGCAGCAACTAAACACCACGCAGCCGCTCACTCACTCCCCCCCCACCCAGTGGGATGGGGGAGAAAATTGGGAAAAGTAAAACTCGTGGGTTAAGAATGGTTTAATAGAACAGAAAAGAAGAAACTGATAATGATAACACTAATAAAATGACAACAGCAATAATAAAAGGATTGGAATGTACAAATGATGCGCAGTGCAACTGCTCACCACCCGCCGATCGATACCCAGTTTATCCCTGAGTGGCGATCCCCTGCCCAGTTCCTATACTAGATGTGACGTCCCATGGTATGGAATACCCTGTTGGCCAGTTTGGGTCAGCTGCCCTGGCTGTGTCCTGTGCCAACTTCTTGTGCCCCTCCAGCTTTCTCGCTGGCTGGGCACGAGAAGCTGAAAAATCCTTGACTTTAGACTAAACACTACTTAGCAACAACTGAAAACGTCAGTGTTATCAACATTCTTCGCATACTGAACTCAAAACATAGCACTGTACCAGCTACTAGGAAGACAATAATTAACTCTATCCCAGCTGAAACCAGGACACACATATTCCTTCATATTCCATATGAAGGCAAGACAGGCTAGACTGCAAGTCAGAAAACATTCCTGCACAAGGCAGTCAGGATGGGTGCAAGTAAGAAGCTTTCTATATACCAACAGGTATGATACCACCAGGGACTCAGGATGATGTGGTTTTTTTACTCAGCAACCAAGTTCTCACTCTCTTCACCAGAAACTTTACAGTAGGAAAGGGCAATATCTCAGAAGTAGTACAGCCTCATAAATTAACACAAAGTGATAAAGCAGGTTTCCAAGAAAAGGAGGTTTACCTTAAATACATTCCAACTGCATATGCACACAGAAATGAGTAATCCAGTGCTCCCAGTAACTGTTTGTAGTTGTTCTTATCTAAGAATAATTTTCAAAACAAATTATCAGTTTTAATGTACCAATAACTTCCCAACCATTTTTACGTATTACAAGAAAAATGTTAATGAATGTGCACTGACATTTAATTTTCAATAGGCACATTTAGACTTAAGCATGCACTTTGCAAAACTTTTTGTTTAACAAAAAAAACCCCAAACCTCTACAGCTGACCCTTTTGCCTGTAACATAGTAGGAAAATATTGGTAGGCCCATTCTTAATTCCACCTTATTCAAAACAGCATTTTGGAAAAGAAAAAACATCAGTTATTAACAAGGTGCCCTTTTCTTATAGGTCCTTAGGCAAAAGAAAACCTGAACCTTAACAGACTTTATTAAAGTGGAAAGATGTGTTGCAAATGTGCAAGGTCCTAACAGTCAAAATGGCTAAAAAAATCTACCATCATATAGGCATTTAAGGAATCAGCTTAATATATATTTTTTAAATGGTTAAAGCCTTTTGCATTTCATTTTCCAACTACTCATAAGGCACAGAGATAGAAGTTTTGTTCAAAAAAAATCCAGGGTTCTGCTCTGTACAGCAAATGACCATAATCACAACTAAATGGGACTTGCAGGCAGGATGGAGGGAGCAGGAGGGACTCCACCCAGACAGAAACACCAAGTCTAGTCTCAAGAGACCTGAGCTCATACCAAGAAAGACACTTTGTGTATTTGCAAGGAGCCACAATTCCCATTGACTTTGCAAATAAAGTCACAGTTATTAAAGCATTCCTTCTTTCAGTGTTACTCCCAGCTTGCCAGTTATGTTGCCTGAAAAACAGAGCTGAAAGAACAAGTCTAGAGTGCCATCCCAAGGGGGTAGCTTTGCAATAACCTGTGTGTTCATGGAAAAAGGAGGACACTGGAGCTCAGAAGTCTCCACTAAGAAAGCTAACTAGTGTTTTAGACAAGTAAACTCAGTCTCCCCTTGGTCCAGGGACAAGAAACAGCAACCAAGTTTAACTGCATCCCAATACATTTGGAAAGTTGTGGGACTAAATAAAATCAGTAGACCGATTACCTTGCAGCAGGCAGTTAATACAGAGAATTTTGTCCACAGAAAACTCAGAGCTCAGATCTTTATTTATCTTTGAAGAGAGTAGGACTTTTTTTTAATTGCTAATTAAAGAATAATTAGGATGGAGGGATAGATAGACTGGACTAGCACATTGACAGAATGGACCATACTTCACAGATGTTCTTCTTGGTTATAAAAGTGTCAAGGAATGATTCAAAATCTCTATTAAATTCAAATTTAATTGTAAGTAGGCAAATTTTTTTTTCTATTTAAGTGAAAGGCCAGGTTCATAAGCTATTCAGTACATTGTCAACTCTATTCTACAACAAAGTGCCCCATTTTTCTCCATTAAAATGGGGAGAAAAACATTCTTTCTGGCAGATAAGGACTCTGAAAAGTTCCAATTTAGATAAACACCAAGTAATTTCATTTAAATGATTGCTGGACCTTGAATTAAAACAGCAGAAAATTATAATGATTTATTTTATTCTTCACTCTTTTTTTCCTTAATAGACGTTCTAAAGACAAATCTCATTTTCTGACTGAAAACTGATCTACTGAAACCATCTCATAGCTATAACAGGTAAAATAATGTCAGTTGTTTAAGTGACTTTAAGTAGGAAAGACATCATAACTCACAACTTAACTTTCTTTGGAAAAATCAGTGAGAACATGGAAAACACAACAACCCTCCCATACACATCTCCTGAATCCCTCCACTCATGAAGAAGAAACAGCAAGAGGCAAATAATCTAATTATGAATATCATGTCATTATTATGAAATAAAAAACAACAACAACAAAAAAAAACCCCCAACCCTTACCAAATGGCTCCCAACCGCACTGAGATATATTAGATGGCTTTTTGACAGGTTGAATCTGGGCAGCATATTCTTTGTAGGAGTTGACTTCAACTTCATGTGAAGCACTGCAATGCTTATGCAGCTCTCCCTAATACAGAAAGGAAATGTGAAAATGGAAAATACACTTGTGACTGTTAATACCCACACAGCAACAAATTTAACAATTCTAGCTCTACATGAACCTGTGTCAAACCCACTGAAATCAGTAAAATTGTTAGCCATTATTAATTGCTTGGTATTTTGCTAGGTGAAGCCACTATTATATGCTACAGTGAACTGTTCCTCATATTGCAGAATTTCAAAATTGCTCACTAACATCAAGTTGCTTTGCCCCTTGTTGCTCATCAGTTATATACAATACAGCCCTGGGGGGATTTGATCTGTGTTTGGCAAGCTATAAAGACCAAAGATTAAACTAACAAACCTAGAATTAGAAAATATTTTGCCACCAGCTTCACTAGGAACAGAGTCCCAAGTGTACAGAAAACTATAACTATGATGTTCAACAACGCCAGTCAAATTTTGTCACGTTTGATTCATCAGTTATAAGCAACTTTTCTCAAACATTTGAACATAAACTTGTAAACTCTTAACTATCTATAAATGGATTAATTCACATGAATTAGGTGTAGGCATAGCTGTTTCAAGTCTTAAGACCAAAGATTAGACGTATACACAATATTCTAGGTGTGGTTTCACTAAAGTTTATCAAGTAAATGTCACTGCGTACTAGCTTTATTAGTTTTTCATCTTTTAAATCATTCCAAGTTAAAGTTTAACACTGCCTTTCACAAAAGGAAATACTGAAAAAGACGACTACTTCCGTGTTTGACAGGAGTAGAAGGATGTTTAAACAAGGACACAACCTTGCTTACCTTAACTATACTAATAGGTTTCCTTGATAAATGGAAGCTGGCATACAACAAGAAAGTGAGAGAAAAAATGAAGGCTCTGTACCTACAACATAAAAAAAAGAGTATTTGAAAATTATTGTATTCAGATTTACTTTTAGCCAGGAGTTACATAAAAATATTACACAAGTCACTGGTAATCTTGGAATAGTGAAAGACAACTATTTTCATGTTCTCCAATAGCCTGAAAAACCATCCTAGCAATTACACTGCTTTACAACATCTGCTCTGATCTGGCTTTGGGAGGGAGCTTGGTAGCACATGGGTAGAGGCAGGACAACATGGCAGTGCTCTGGAGTCCGCAGAGCTGATCTGCCTTGTTTACAACCTTCCTTCGGGGGCTATTATAAGGCAGTTCAACATTAAACGTACTGATAATCAGATTTCACATTTCACTCTATCTTCTGGTTTTCTGGTACAATTAGGACATAAATGATGGCTCTGTGAATCGTCAGTTTGGCTACTGTGGGTTATTACTTCTTTCTTTCCTTACTGCTTTTAGGATTTTGCTTTACTTTGGCCTTCCTCTGGAAGAACAGAAATCAGCCATTTCTAGAGATGGATGGGGGGACTGACACTGACTGTGTATACGGTCAGCTGCAGCGCATGAACATAATCAGCTTTGGGACTGGGAAGGAATTTTCCCTTGTACCTCACCTCACTGGCATCCTTGGGTCTTTCTCTGCAGTTCGTCTGAATGAAAAGGGTATCTCAAACTCCCTGTCACTACAAGCATTACAGAAAGATAACAATCTGATCTATTCTATTCTCTACCTTCAGCAGTTTCGGTTAAGGAGAACGTTCTGTGGATTGGTCCTTTTAACAATACACAGAGATCAGTGCGTATCTACTGGCTCATTCTAGCCTTGATCTTGAAATTAACATCTGTAAATAAAAGTACATATATATGTACAAAGACCTGATATCACACAGCCTACTATGGTCCCTAATTTTTAATTAACATTTCAAAAATCATTTTCTGCCTCAAACTTCTACATAACAAGGGTGTTGTTTTATAGATCTGGCATATTCACAGAGACATCAAAAAAACTAGTGAGTTATCCCACGAGTTGAGTTATTCACCCCCATAACTGAAAACATCCTCACAAGTGATAAAACTGAAATGACTTTGTCCTTGCTGCTCTACTAGAGAAAGCATGTGATAAAAGTTGCTCAAATGGGAAGCGCTTGGTCTTTCATTTGGTATTTTTTTGTTATGCACACACAATTGACTCAGTATTCTCTCAGAAAGCACAAGAACTGATACCATCCAACTTGCAGGATTAGTTTTCCTACAGCAAAGAGGTTTTGGTTTTGTTTTGGGTTTTTTGGTTGGGTTGGGGGGGGGGGTGTTGATTTTTTTTTTTTTTAATATTACAGTAGCAAGAACTAAAACTGTAATTCTACAAGTCTATATTACACATCAAATTATGGGGGAGAAAATACACTTCCTAAAAAGAGAAAGCTAACCTCGAGCACCTGTCCCACCTAAGAGTTTGAAAATAAAAATCTGAAATTTATCCCTTCAAATACATACCTTGCAAAGAAAAGGACAAAAGGCTTTATTCTCTAGCACACTAGACTAGTAAGGGTCTTGTCTGGGTTCCCCCAACAAAGTACCTCACTTTTAAACGTCAGCATTATTTATTATACAACTGACTATATTTTCTTGCTGTATATATTAAGCAATGAAAAAGCAGAAACAAAGCAAGGCAACAGTATGAAACTCGTGTTGTCCAAAACAAAGATCACCAGCATACTTCAAGACTTACCACTGATCTCGTGAAAAAGAAGTGATGAAGCGAATCCCAGGAGGAAGCTGAGCCATCTACTCTATAGCTGGTATCAAATTTTAGGTGACACGCTTACGTACTTGTGGCAACGTTATCTGTTCTTCAGAATACAATAACAAAGATCCTCCCAAAGCCGTGCGATGGTAGGCCGTTAACAAACGTGGAAGATACACTGCTGAGTTGATCTCCCTGTAGGTTGTTTTTCTTGTACCTTCAGTCACGACGTGGCAAATTCTTCACTCTGCCTTTGTTAATTGCTGATCTTCAAATAAGAGAAGCTGATAAGTAAATATTCTTATCAAGTTATTGTAACATTTTCTAATCATAACATTTGAATCAGCAATTATTTCTTTCAGAGACAAGTAATTACCATAACTAACCTCCTAGACATGAAAAATGTAATGGAGAATTTTAAGTCAATATAAATCACAGCCTTTTCTGAATTTTATCATGTATAATCTATTTTGAAGAAGTCAGCATAGTATAAAGCAGTGGGGACACAAAGGAAAGATGCACTTAGAACATGACCCAAAGCCAGCTGATGTCAAAATGCTCTGCTTTTGTCCCAGAAAGACTACAAATAGGCAGTTCCCCATCTTACAAAGATCTATTTTAACATATCAGAAAAATTCATGAGGTTGAAATTTGTTCAAAAATGACTGTAGTGTATTCAGCACAGAATAGAGACTCCTCCAGCTTGAGAGTGCGTGCTGCTGAACAATGCTGCCACCAAGACTTGACCAGCACTCCCTCTTCCAATTTCCCTGTCCCAGTATCAGTGCTGCACAGAGCACCGTATCGTCAGAAAACTTGGAAAAGAAAAAAAAAAAGTTTTCACCACTTGAGCTCCCTACACCAGCTCATCCAGCACAAGGGAGAAGGCAGGCTCACGTGCGTATGTGCCATACAGGGAGGACTGAGACTGTGGCAGCATCAATCCAGTTTCGTTTAAAATCTTGTAGAGTTCCTCCTGTTTATTCAAATTTGGGTGAAGCCCCTCAACAGAAAAAGATGCACAGCACCCTTTATTACAGGTACAGCAACAGGAACTAGCTGCACTGTTACTTCACAGCAAGTCTGAGCCAACTGTTGAGTAAGATGACAAAAGGCAATGTAGGCAAAAGCCGCAACTCATGCATACAAACAGAGCCTCCCTGTGTGCTAACAGCAGAGCCACCCCAGCAGGATGCCAAATAACACACCAGGGTCTGCAGCATAACCCCCACCCTCCTGGTACCCCAGCTAGTGGGTTTAACACCAGCACCAGCCACTGCCACGCTCCTGATGGGAAGCTGGTAGGATACAGGGCAAGCTCTCCTGGTAAACAACAGGAGGTGAGCTAAAGCAAAATCTCCTTTGAAGAAAACACACTTCCCAAGACCAAGGGTTTTTATTAACCTGGGAATTTTAGAGGCTGCCACAGGGCAGGCAAAGGTGTGAGACCCTCTCCTCTCATCTTTATTGCCCCATCTTACTACACAAATTAAAACTACTCCTCCTCAGCCAGCTGAATGACACCACCAAACAGTATCTGCTGTGTCAAAGCTGGCAACTTGAAAGCTTCACTATCCACATAGGCTTTTTCCCCAGGAATGGAGGAAAACTACCACCTCTTCACATAACAGAGAATCCCACCAAAAGATCTAGGGTCTGCTCCTTTATGCTAACACATTTTTGTCATACCTCTATTTTTTCAACAGCATCCTGGGTCAGCCTGACACATCCCTCCCCTAAAAGTTAATTGACTTGCTAATCTCGTTTGGCATGTTCTACCTCCTCCCCCTGCCCCTGAATCAGATAACTGGTTGTGCAATTAATCAGCAAACGCCACAATCATTCCCACCCAACAAGAGTTTCCTACCTACTCTCTGAGGTTGCAGAGGTTAGGGAAAGTGCAACCCTACACCCTCCTCCCCACTCCCAGCTGCAGGTCCCTGCATCCCTCTGTGTCACACCTTGCAGTCATACAGCCATGGTTCAGGTGGCTGATCCGTCAGAAAACCTGCCCTAAAAAACAGCTGATCCAATAGAGAATATTAACTCACTGCTATGTAGGATGAATCCAAAGCAGCAGGAGCATAAAGGCAGGGACTAAATGTGGGACTGCCACTTACAGCCACAGCTAGCTAGTTAGGTCAGCTGAACTCTTTTATTTCAAACCAACAACAGCTTGTCAGTAATTTCAGGTTTGGTTGAAGTGAGCTGTGGATAGCTCCAGTGGAAGAAGAAAGGTAAAGAAGAAAAAAAGGTGGGCACAAGCAGCCCAGAGTAGGAGTGAATTTTTTTCCCAGCAGCAACAGATCTATTTCAGGGTGATTCTAAACCCTATTTCCCCTCTCTCACAGTTATCCCAAACACCAAAACTACTATTTAACTTAAGTGAGGTGACAGAAATATCTACTGGGGAAAAAACTGAGAGGCCAGGAAAGAACAAAAATCTGAGTTCATTAACCTCTTTAAACAGTTCCCTTAAAATATAATAGGACAAGGCAATTGTCATCATAGAAAAGTAACTGTTTAACAGGTTACTATTTAACAGCTTCAGTGTAAGCAGAAAAAGACTTCACACATCTTACAAAAGGTTTCCATGCTAAGCGGTCACACAAGGTTGCACATCTGTGCACCTGCTACCCAGATCATACTCACACCACCTCCTAACAGTGTATCCTTGCCGTAAATCCAAAGTCACAAGGCCCTAGCAAAGACGACGGGACAATCAGCAGCGTTTAGAGAACTGCACTGTAACTCTATTTGACAGGGGCTGATTTCATTTTATCTACTGCAGGCAGAGACACCTGAGCTCTCATTTACTCGTCAATAGCTTATCTCTGTCCCCATATACCCGTAAGGTCCTCTGACATTCATGTGCTTTTAATAAACAAATAAAACTTCCTCCACAAAAGCATAGAAACTTGGGGTAATAAAACTTGTGATAACAGGTTATAAAGATCACATCCTGCTGTAGGTTAAACCAGCTTTTAAAACCAAGCTATTCTTCAGAAATGACATTAACAGGCTAGAACACCTAACTGGTGGTTTATTAATACATCCTTTATAATTCTGTTTTACTAATGAAGCCCAAGGACAAACTCCAATTCAATCCCTCAAACTGGTTTTACATTCTTTCATTTTCAGCAACTATTTTACCCAACAGCAAAACCAAATACTTTCACTTCCTCCTTGTTGTACTGCAATGTATGAAGCAATACTCTGGTACTTACTTTGAATACATATTCACCTTCCAAACTTTGTATTGCTTCTTCAGGCTTCCCGCTGCGCTGGCTGAAACATAGCTCCCTCCCTGTGTCAGGAAAATACAGTCATTCGTGACTGGCCTTTACCACTGCAAATGCTGCAAACCTTGGCTCAGCTGTGCTGCACGCTGGAGAGACAGAGTGAAGCTCCTGCCTGGCCCCTGCCCCGTTACGCACAGTTCCCCTGGAGGGCAGACATTAATTCTGTGTATGTAGAGACAGCGGGTAATGCAAGTCCTCATCAGGGTGTCCTTAAGGACTCAAAAGGCCTGTAGACACATGCAAATCAAATGCATATTGTGCTTAATACCCAGCAGCTCTGCACCTGAGCCATAAACTGCCAAATCTATCAGCTTTGGACCCTAAACGGCCGTATTCCTTCCATTTAATAAGAAAGCAGAAAACAGTTAGTCCTGGCTTAACGGCAGGGGGCAAGAGTCCTTGTGAATACAGAGTGAATCCACACCTGCGCCCCGGGACCCAGCATTACCCACGGCACCGCACCACACGAGATGACCCACTGGAAGGCAGGGCAGCCACCCAGCCTCCCTAAACACCGAGCCCATGCCAAGGACAGCACACCCTCACCCTGCTGTCCTGCGGGGCCCGGCCAGGAGCTTAGCGAGGAGAAGGTGCCCAGCATATACCTCTCCCTTGGTGGGCCTTCCCCAGCGGTACGAGGGGCTGTGGCCTCCAGGAGCACCCCACCCGGCTCGCACCCCACGGGAAGGCTTCAGGCCGTTCACTGCCAGCCGAGGGCTGGTCTCTGCCCCCGGGTTACAGCTGCTCAGCGGGCTCCCGCTTCCAGCCGCGCAGCCTTAGGGGCACACGGCTACTCCGGCCGCTGACAACGAATCCTGGGGGTGCCCCCAAAACAACCCTCCCCGGGTCCGAGGCCTGACCCAAGCCCGTCAAGAAACGGAAGGGGGAAGGCAAGACGAAGGGGGAAGGCAAGACAAAGGGGGAGAGGAAAGAAAGCGGAGAGCCGGCGGTGGGCGGGAAGGTGAACGCCTGAGTCCCGGCAGCACCGCAGCCGCCTTCCCAACGCCTACCAGCGGAGAGCCGCCGGCGCCGCCGCGCCCGGGTCAGCCCCCGCCCGGCCGCCGCCACTCCCGGGTCAGCCCCCGCCCGGCCGCCGCCACTCCCGAGCAGCCCCGCGGGGGAAGGGGCCGCCGCCGCCGCACAGGCGGGAACCGGCAGCGACGCTCCCGCTCCGCCCCCGCCGCGGGAACGGCAGGTGCACGGCGGCGGCCCCTTCCCCCCCCCCAAGCCTACCCGCTGCCGCTGACTCTCGCCCTCCCGCCGCCGGTAGCTTCCTTCTTCCTGCCTGGCCTGCGCCGAGCCGAGCGGCCGGGCGCGGCTGCGGATCGCCAGCCGGCCGCGGGAGCTGCGCGGCGGGACCGGTCTGCCTGGGCCCCTCCCCGCCACGGAGGAGGAGGAGGAGGAGGGCGTCCCGCGGCGGCGGGGCGGGCCGCGCCACGGCCGGGTTCCGCACGGCTCGGCTGGGCTCGGCGGGCAGCCGGGCACCCCCGCCGGGGCGGACCGGACCGGGCCGGGCCGGGCCGGGCCGGGCCGCGGCGGGTGGCAGGAGTCGCGCCGTGGGCCGGTCCGTGCCGGCAGCGCGCCCCGCGGAGGCTCCGGGCCGCCACTGTAGCGGTCGGCGAAGCCTCTGCGAGGGGGAAGCGCTGCCCCCGGCCCGGCCTCCCGCGCCGGCCGCGGCTTCCCGGGCCTCGCCGCCGCGGGGCTGAGGGGGCGGAGGCGGCTTCTCGGCGGGGCCCCAGCCCGCCGGGGAGAGAAAAGCCGCTCCTTGAGCCCGTGCTGCCCGCCGTCCCCCGCGACCCACCTGTCACCCCAGTCGCCAAACCACAAACGTTCAGAAATCACCCAGCAGGTCATCAGAAAACTGAGGGAAAAATTCGGTGGTGCTTCTCTGAAAAAGATATAATACATTTATTTTATTTGCCTTCTGGTTTCCTGATCCTGCAGTGCGTTTTCATTTTCAGCAACCATGTGTATTTCAAAGCTTAGTTATTTAGATAAACATGTACTTCCAGCTGCAGGTCTGTTGATTTATCATGACCACCTCAACAGTGTGGGTAACCCTACGCTGCTTATTTCATCCAAAACTGAATAAGTGCTAACAATTACCTTGTGCAGGTTTTAATTTATCTGTATAACCGTTTGTCCCCTGTAGAGTATCGCCTGCCTGGCACAAGCAACCCGCTTAAAGGCACTCAATAAATTGTTCGGTTTTATTTTGTCTCTTCCCTCTCATCTTGCACTACCTATGCTGGTAACACCAATAAAAGAAACTCTGACTCTCAGTGCGATATTACTTAGGCCCCACATTTCAAACACACACACGCTCAGCTTTGCTCCGTGATCTCAGTGGTATCTTTCCTTCACTTTGTCCCAGCCAATAAACAAACCTTTCTGCCTTACAATGTTTGCAGAACCAGGGTCTCAGAGTTGCGCCTGGACCACTGCAAACACAGATGCGTGTTGCACAATCTGATGCTTTTAAGCTTGTCACTGGCAGATGTTGATTCCTGCTCAGCCTCACGCATCCTTCTAGCTGAGATTTTTTAGTGAATCAGAGGTTAAAAAAAAAGTCTTTACATCATCTCCCCAAACCCTACAAAGTTCCTACTTCAAAAGCTAATGCACTGCTCTTGATTATCATCAATCTTGTCTTCTAAGGAGATGATTTTGGTCCACAGATAAAAGCAAAAGTCGCTACTCAGCATCAAAAGGTCTCGCATTAGCACAGCTTTTACAGAATCATCCTGCCATATAAGAAAAACCACAGTTTCATCCAGTATCTCGGGGAAAGGACAATGCATAGTTGCTTCTTGACAATATGGTCCCATGCCCCTTGGGAATCCAAATGAAAAATCGTCTGCCCCAAACCCTCACCAGCTCACCTGAAATGGCTGATGCCCTGGGCAGTAGGATTAAGTTTAGCAGACTCTTAACACTTGGAGGTGGAGCATAAACAGGCGTGTCCCAGAGCTGCTTTAGCTCTCCGCGTTTACTGTCTCCTGTATGGGGGTGCGTGAACTGGACAAGGAAATACTTCAAGCCTCTTTATTCTTCTGAGCAGGCGTATCATGGAAATGTCATTGTCTTACGGAGAGGGCATTTGTTCTCTGGGGTGGAAAAGCACATGCTAACGTCAGATATAGATGGGGTAGTTACAGCCAGAGCAGAGCATCTGTGTATGTTGATGTTTGCCATTTCTACTGTAACAACCATTTAGCAGAGACAAAACTAGGCAGGAAATGCTCCTCCAAGAACAGTGATTTGCATGAATCATGTGGCTGCACTTTTGCACCAGGATAGGAAAGCACCCAGGCCCTGTCTGTTCTGACTGGCACACACACACACACAAAATGGAGATTTGTCTCTTTACGGCAGAAAAGGTCAGACCCATCACAGTGCATTTGTTTGTATACATGATTAGCCATCCCAAATTATCACAACAATCATCATCATGATGTGGGATCTCCTATTTTTTAATTGATGTTGGCTTGGCCTTTTTTACAGTTCCTTAAAGATCTTAACCTTGCTTGAGTATCTTTCTATCTTCAGTTACAAGCAACTTGCAAAAAGCACGAGCCAAACAGCCACAGAACCCCCTGATATTTTTCCTACTTGAAGTAGAAACTGCATCTCCCTTTAAAATAAAGGTCTCTTGTAATCCATTCCTCTAACATCACTGAAACCTGCTGGCTGCCACTTGGCACAGCTGCTCTCTCTGCTATGCCAGTGCTGGTCACCAGCAGCTACAGTTGCCAGAAGCCATCAAATAAGTAAGAACGCAGAGAGCAAGAGCAGAGTGAGCTTGTGCTGCTGCTTGCACAACAGCCTGCTGGTGTTGAGTATTGAAGGAGGGCCAGAGGTCTGTCAGAGATAAAGGAGGTCCAAAGCCAGGAGTAAATGGTTAAAAAACAGAACACAAAAAACCCCATTTTTAAAAATAACATGTAATCTAGAGCGTCACAGAAAAAAATAGAAAGGACATTTTTCCAGTTCCTTTCTAGAAGGAAATACAAATGAAGGATACAGTCCAGTAAGTGGTCATATTGGGTATCAAGTGTGGCATCAGCTTGGCTTTCTAAGCCTCTGGCAATGTTCATACCAGAGGAAATAGAAAAGGGCATGTTCTTGTCTGCAAAACCAAACAGAAGTAACTATGTATGAGTTGACAGATGCTTACGTATGCTTTTGCTGGCACTTCTTTCAGAAAAGATAATCTAATTTCCTGGTTGACAGTTAAATTTTACTTCCACGGAACAAGTGTGGTGCTCTTAGCTCCCCAAGTCCTAACATAGCAAAACACTTTGAAGTCAGTGGATGTCAGCATACTCTTTCCTTTGCTGAACAGGTGATGCTGGCTGAACAGAGGTCTGAATGCAGACTATTGCATCCTTTAGCTGATTAATGTATTTATTTTCTTTCCAGTAAATTGCACAAGTATATTTTATGATTTGTAATTGTACAGATGGAAAAGGCTAATTTGTTTAGACACTGAGTGATCTCTTTGTCTTTGGGGATCAGAAAAGTTCATAATTTCTTTACATAATAATGGGTTGTTAAATAGTATTTTACTGTATAAAAATTAGTATTTACTTAGACTTTATTCCACACAAGTAGCAGGATTCTCAGGACTGATATAATCATGGCATTTAATTGCCTTTATTAGTTTTCCACGCTTTGTTTTCCCAACAGAGCAGCTGGGATATTGTATAAGCAATTCACATCAACACTGCGTGCAATCCAAATATAACCTGCCATCAAGCTTTGGCAGACAAAAACAAAAAATAAAAATCCAAAAGAGCCAAAGACAAAGGAGGCTGCAAAGCTATGCCTGTATGTATGGGAGTGGACGGGTATAGCCCTGCTGTGTCTGTACTCAGAAAGGGCTGGAGGTAAGCCAGCCGTGGTCTGGAAGCTATCTAGCTGAGTTAGCACAGTATGTCCTGCCTCTTGATGAGAAATTTTAGTGCCGGCACAGCGCCACACTGGTGTGACGACATAGTTTCCAGACTGGTACTTTCATCCATCTAGCTTGCCAGAAAGCTAGTGAGAATCACCAGTCAGTAGCTTTAGGAAAAGAGACCAGCGGACAAGACCGCTGTGCCAGCACAGCCTCTTCCCCAGCCAGAGCAGGATAGTACCTGAGTACTAAAGGCTATTTATGAAATAAAAAACCCCTACAGCATGTGGAACATGGAGAGGGAGGGGCAGTAAAACCACCTCCAGGCCGCCTGCATGAAGATAGATACTTCTATGTCTTCAGGAGACATTTAGGAATAACGGCATTTATTTAAACCCTGCGAGTTGCCTATCAGTCTCTGGTTCCATTCAGAAAAATGAGATCAGTGGTGCTGATGGTATGGTACTCTGACCCTCCTCCCCAAGGCTTTCCAGAGAGGTGGAGAGTGGGACTGTTAAATGACCTCATGCCATCTACGGAAAGATCTGTAAAAAAAGCAGTTATAGCAATAGTAGTGTCTGTTAGGGTAGGATCTACTGGAGGGAGTCCAGGGCAGAGCTGCTGGACGTGACCTGTTGCTACAGGGATCAGTGGCCCCTGTAGCTAGGATGGAGGTTCCCTGGTTAGACACCCCAATCAGCTCTCATACCTTCAGCCACCTCCTCACAGAAAACCGAACAAGAATGTACTGAGAACACAGAATTAAAAAAAAAAAAACAAAAAAAACCAAAAAAACCCCACAACCAAACTGTATTATTATAAATGGAATCTTTAAAACAATATATAGACCATCTTTCATCACAAAAGAACATCTATTTTGAGGAACTTATCTTGAAGAACTTAATTTTGCTTCCAGCAGGAAATGAGAGTTTCTCTTGTTACTTTGCCCTTATTTCTACTTTCTTCTTAAATTTCCCGGAGACCTGAGTCGAAGTGCAAGAAATGGCTACGGAAACAATTGCTGAGGAGTAAACAGATTGAAATAGGCAGGTAGACTACTGACAGATTTCATTTCTCTGTGCTTGCAGACTTGATCACTGCAGGGTAGTTATATGAGAAGGGAGAACTGAGGCACATTTTAATAGAACTAAAATCCCAGACCAGCTACAAATACCATAGTAAAATAGAAAGCAAGAGAAGAACAGAGAGCTTACACTAAAGCAATTGCCTTGCAAGTCATGTATAAGAAGATGAAGTACGAAGGTATTCAAGCTGAAAGGAATGAGGAGGCAGCAAATTAGTCCCATCTACCTCAGTTGTTTCATTCTTCTCTGTTGAATTCATTCTGAGTTACCAGGTTAGGCCTTCACATGGTATGGATAGAAGGATTGGGCTGCTTTAGCTTTATGTCATTACAAGCTATGCCTAAATAAAGCAGCTTAGGTTTGGGGTTTTGTTTATTTAATGAAACAAACCCCACTTCCAGAGAAAAATAGAGAAAAATATAGTATTAACCATGCTTTATTCATACACTGACCATAAGATATTTACCTCATGAATGCCAACTGCTTTCTTGGTAGCAGTAGTAACACTGACTGTGGTAAAAGTCTCGAGAAAAGACATTAGCAACAATTTCCTAAATGGAATAGAATTGACCTGTGTATGTCCCTATTGCACTTTAGTGGAAAGGGAGACCCCTTAGATAAAAGAAAAACTTGACAATTTTCCCATATGTCTGAAGAATGGAATGCAGTCTGTACTTCAAAATGAGCAGTAAGGTCAGAAAAATGGGAGGCAGGGTATAAATACAGCAGAACATTTTCCTTTGGATATTTTGCAGGAGGGAACTGAAAGGTTATATTTAGCCAAGATGCAAAAAAGTATTACTGGTATTTCAAGAATGGCCTTCATACAAACTTTTTGTTTCGTATCATCCCACCTTCAGGATATCCCAATGTTAACTGTACTTGGAGGAAGCAGATGGAAACTGAGTGGCTGGAAAGGTCATTTACTTGTTTTTCTGACAGTTATCAGCACAAAAAGAGGCTATCTTTACTTGACATACAAACATACTGAGCAGCTTTCATTTTGCCTGTAAAGGGCTTAAAAAGAACTGTGCAGAGAGAAGTTCCCATTTTGCCAAGGCTTTTGACATTTCAGAACCTTGCCTCATCCTGAATTGGAGGAAAAAAATATACGGAAGTTAGTGACAGTAAATTGCACTTTGTCCACTGTTTGTTCCCATAATCTAAGAAATATTTTGAATTCTTTAAGTGTGTCTGATAGTATATATTGCAGAATAATAAAAAGACCTGAAATGTGTATTCCCAAACAAGAACGCCCCTTTAGATATTACTTTAATTCCCTAATCCCACAGTTTTCCTCCAAAAGGCTGATGAAATCAACCTGGTTTATATTTAAGTTTCAGGAGGAAGAGAGTTGATTTCATTAAGTTTTTCCTGACAACTCCGGTTTACACTTTGCTAGTATCTGATACTGACCATGCAGTATACTAGACTGTGGTTTTAGCTTTTACAATGAGAAATATGTAAAATACTATCTTCTAAGAGATAACAAAATATTTCCCTACAGATTTCTGTTCTTCAAATTTCTGTCAAAAGACATAATCTTGGCCAAGTCTGCCCTACCAAAAGCAATAAATGGTCATTTGCATGGCTAATTCAGCCCAGAGCAAAACTCAAACTGATTTGAGTGCCCAAGGACAGGCCCTCACAAAGTAGCCAGCTCTGTCAGTAATGATTGAACAGTATGTGAAGTGAGGAAACCAACCTGTGAATCAGACAAATTACTTCCACTCTTCCTATTAATTGTGCTGGCAGAATTTGAAAAGGTGGCTCCCTAGAGCCACATCACGGTTCACAGAGGCATTGCCCCTGGAAGAAGGATGCACGGTAGGACAGGGGCATAGAGCAGAGAGCTCCTAGAGGGCAGGAACTCTGAAGTGCACCTAGCATGAATTAAGAAGCACAACACCTTTACCACATCAGAGGTAATGTGTGCACCCTGCTGTATTTTTATCAACCCTTTGAAGCGAGACACTGATTGCAATGTAAAGGTGAGCAAATAGTACTGTCATTCATTGTGCAACATGTGTTTTCAAAGCTTGGTCAGTGCTGGAAGGAGCGCCTGAAGCCAGGCCTGGCACAGCAGCATTTTCCCTGCAAAAACCTCTGTGCTGCCCAAAAGCCTCCCTCTCCTAACTCAGGGTAAAGTCCAAAGAGAGCCAGGAGCATAGCAGGCCTTAAAAGTGCCTTGTGGCCATTCCTCCCCACAGAGGAGCTCTCTGGCTAACTTCAAAGTGAGGACCTGCAAAGCAGGATAAAAGGGCATCCAGGGCTGTCTTCTCCCGCAGGAGGCAGCTTATGGGGTCCTGTGCCTAGCAGCCTTTTTTGCTTTGCTAGGTCACTGTCTTTCCCTGTTCGTAAGCACCTCTGGCAGCAAAGGCCTCCAGGTTCTCTGGAGCTCGCTCTCCCTGCAGGGCTTCTGCTCAAACTGCAAACAAGGAGCCTCTCCAGGGCAGCTCGCAGCTATGGCAGCTGCTGCCCTCTCCTGCCAGGGTGATTGGCAGTCGGTGCCGGCAGCTGCCAGCTGAGCCAAAAGTAAGAGCAGAGCAGATAATCAGCATATCCACTAACCCTCTCCGGCGTTTTGCCAAATGAAATTTATATACAATATCAGCTGGACCTTAAGAATAATTATGGTAATAAGTTGGTCCTTTGATGGAAAATGAAAAAGAACTAGAAAATAAGGATGATAGCAGCCCTTCTTTCAATAGTAACATACATAAAGCTTAACTTCAATCTCACACTGAAACACATCCAAATGCAACTGGAAGACCAGAAACTACAAAATATATCCTCCTTGTCATTAATTATATTTATCTGTATAAGCTGTAGTTTACATCTGTCCTGTTTTTGGCTGGGATAGAGTTAATTTTCTTCCTAGTGGCTGGTATAGTGCTATGTTTTGGATTTAGTATGAGAAGAATGTTGATAACACAGTGATGTTTTCAGTTGTTGCTAAATAATGTTTATACTAGAGTCAAGGATTTTTTAGCTTCTCATGCCCAGCCAGCAAGAAGGCTGGAGGGGCACAAGAGTTTGGGAGGGGACACAACCAGGACATCTGACCCAAACTGGCCAAAGGGGTATTCCATACCGCATGATGTCATGCCCAATATATAAACTGGGGGGAGTTGGCTGGGGTGGGGGTGGATCACTGCTCAGGAACTGACTGGCCATCAGCTGGCGGGTGGTGAGCAATTGCATTGTGCATCACATGTTTTGTATATTTCAAGTATTTTATTATTATTATTGTAATTTTATTATTATTGTTAGCTTTATTGTTTTCTTCCTTTCTGTCCTGTTAAACGTCTTTATCTCAACCCACAAGTTTTACTTTTTTTCAGATTCTCTCCCCTGTCCCACTGTGTAGGGAAGGAGTGAGCGAGTGGCTGCGTGGTCCTTAGTTGCTGGCTGGGCTTAAACCACGACATCCTCACAAGACAGTTTCTAGGTATAGAAAACGTTAAATGATGCCTCCCTCATTTAGGTCAAACTATGTGATCCTGACATATAGATGTTTGTGCTATCTGCCACTTCTAGATTCAGAGCAGTTTAAATTTTATAAAGAAATAGTTCTTGGCTGTTTCCCAAGAAAAGTGAACTGATCCTCCTTCAGACCCTTTCCTCCTTCAGGACTCTGAAACAATACATAAAGCAAGAGCAGTCAGTGATGATTAGGGGGAGTGTCCCCGACAGCTTGTCACTGCTTCCTGTTTGTGTCACAGGTGTTCCCTGGGATGTGTCAACTTTGAAGCCAAAAGACATATCCGGTTATTTCTGTCATCCAGTTTAACAAGGAGCACCTCTATATGCATCCCAAACATATTTTCCCTTACAACTCTGAGTCGCAGTGTCTGCTTAGAATTAACATGCCACTCACAGACTAAGTAACCAGTTTTATAATTAGAGACATTACCTTATGACAGGTAAAAGAATTGAGCCATCCTTAGGTGAAAGAAGACACTTAGGCATCATCAAGAGTGAGAAAGGAGGAAATGAGCAGGCTATGCTTCACATAATGTGCACTCACATCCAGTTCTGCAGGAGGTAAGCAATTGGACCAGTAGTTTGCATACCCTGCAGTTACTTATTAATAGTATGGCCATTATGCAAATTAGGCTTCCCTAGTCAAATGCTGGGGATGTGCAGGAAAGAGAAAAGAGAAATAACTATACATTTTTGAGTTAATAAATGTATAGCTTCTTCAAGCTCTGCCAGCCAACAAAATTTAATCTCAGTGTCCTTAAATGTTTCAGACTGGGTTGGGTTGGGTGTTAACTCAGAAGCCCAAATGCTTCCTAAGAGCTAAGAACATGATGGTATTTAGCAATAGTTCTCTTCCTTTTTCATCTTTGCCCAACTGAAAACAAAAAGACACATATGCCACATAAGTGACACATCTTAAATAAATACTATTTATTTATTATCTAAATACTGGCTATTTAGATTCCTACCTATGAAAACTAAGAAAATTACCTGAATATATGGCATACCTTTATATAGAGGTGACCCTGTTTTTCTTCTCATTTGGGTTGGTAAAGCTTTGACCTAGGGTATAAGGTGACCTCCTCCATGTTTTCCAACCATGTGCTGCTCCTTTTGCTGTCTGCCTCAGAGGCGTCACCTCCTCCGCCCGGTGCTTATTTAGCTAACTGCTTTTCACCACATATATCCTTGCATGGCTCCTCTTGTGAAACCTCAGCCCTTAAATTACTGTGCAAAATGACAGTGAGGTGATTTGCCTGAGTCCTGTATCACTGGCAGGCCCTGAGTCCTGCCAAGCTCCTGCAAGCACTGTGAAGATGCTGCTTCGCAGAGGAGTGAGGTACCACTTGCATTCAGCAAGACAACTTGTCCTCAGCATCTGTGGGAGGCAGATGGAGGCATGAGCTGTAGTGCAGTCATCATCAACTCCCTTAGCCAAGGTAGATTTTCAGGGCAGTTTCCTCTGTAAAGAATAAGAAAGCACCACCTTGCATTGAGGCAAGTAAGATCTTTTTAAAGAGTGGTTGTTTTTGAATACTGCAGCTCACATATGAAACATAGAAAAAAAAAAGCAACATAAAATACAAAGCAGGTCTTTTCCATTTGGGGTGTTATTACTGATTAATATGGACTGAGGGTGACTATGATGTACTACACTCTCTCCTTCTCCTTACGAGCTGCTCCTTTCCACTCTTCTTGGCCTTTTGATAAAAGAGAGCCCTTCTCTTGCCTCCCTGCATTGTTTTAGCTGCAATCATATTAGTATGGGAGGCTCTTGACTGGCTGAGGTGGCTGAAATTGTCATCAGAGTTATGTAGATCACTGCTGAGGCTGACTGAGTAGAGGGGCTTGGAGAAAAGTCAGAATACAGAGAATTTCCTACATATTAAGATCATTGAGAATTATAGCTGCTGAAAGGAGAAGAAAAAAACTTCAGCAGAAGTAAAAGTAGTTGTATGTGTGAAAGCAGAAGATGCGTAAGTGATGTAAAAACTTGACTCATGGTTCTGCCGTCTCACTGTTAGAACTGCACAGTACCTCTGTCACCACAACAGTTCAGTGCAATTTAGAAAAAATAACAGGAGAGGTTAAGTCCACTCCATTCATTTATGCAGAAACACAGGATTTTCCAGGCCAGATCACACGGTGGTTTGATGACTTCCAGTGCCTAAGCTCCAGAAGTGATTAGTGTCAGGGCATTTGCCTGCCTCTGTCCTGACCCCTGAGTTAGTTACCCATATGGACTGTTCTGCTGCGCTTTGCGTAGAGAAGAGAGAGGAATCTCTTCAGAGTGCCCCGCAATGCAGAGCCTGACTGCTAACAGTATGACAGTGTGCCGGTGACAGCCCAAGCACGTTTCTGTGACACCTCTTGAGGAGTACATGTGGGTCCTCTGTCTCCAGCCGTGCCATAGGACGTGCACCGTCAAGCCAGCTGTGGAGATCCTGTGGGATTTCAGAGACCGGAGCTGAATGCCGTTGGCCTTCTGGCTCCAGTTTAAGGAGTGTTCAGAATTTCCAGTGGGATTCGCCAGGCTGCACGGGGGGGAACGTGTCTGGTCTGTCGAGCGGGTGAATGAGAGTCATCATCAGGCTGAAACTGTATGATATAAAACAAAAGATAAGATCCATGGACTGGAATTAAACCTGACAGGAAAAAAAAGAATTCTAGAGGCAGGAATGGTTTTAATAAATCTAAAATGTTGTTTACAGGCTAAACCAGCCAAACTACTGGGAGCTCTCAGAAGATGGCGGGAACTCAGGTCTCATCTCAAATGCCACCGGCCTGTTTCACGACACTTAAGGTACAGGTTGGGGCGCGCTAGGCGCAAGAAGCAGTGCCGGGGAAAGGCGGCGCCCCGCACCCCCCGGCGTTCACTAACGCGGCCAGTCCTCTCACGGTTGCCGCAGCCCTCCCAGGACTTCGGCGCCGAGAGCCACCGGGCACCCCGGGAGGCCGCCTGGTCAGGCGCGGCTCTCCGCTCTCGGTGAACAGCCCTTCTCCTCACAGCCGAGGCGGCGGCGAGGCGGCGGCGCGCGGCGGCCCCGCCGCCCCCCCCCCCCCGGCCCGCCGCGGCGGTGAGGGGCGGGGCCGGCCGTTGCTCCTCAGCACCCGGGACAGCAGCGCGAGCCCCCGCGCGCCCCGCCCTCCCCCGCGCGCCTTGGTTGCCACGGTGACGGCGACGCCGCGGCCATGTCGGACCTGAGCTCTGAGGAGACCGAGGAGGCCGAGGCCGATCTGGGGGTCCGCCGGGGAGGTCGGGGTGCCGCTGGCGGCTCAGCAGCGCGGGCGGAGGCGGCTCTGCCCCGTCGGCCGGCCCCTGCCGCAGCAAGGGGCCCGTCCCCGCTGGGAGCATCCGCCGCCGAGGGCGCTGGGGAGGAGCGGGGCGGGAAGCGGCTCACGGCCGCGGGCGCCTCGGCAAAGGGGTGGGGGAGCGCCGGCGGGGAAGGGAAGAGTCAACGTTACCGGTCAGGGGGTCCTGAATACTGTGTGCCGGCCGTGCCGAGCCCTGGAGAGCTCCCGAGGCGCTTCTTCCGTGGGCACGGGAGTTTCGGAAGTGGGGCTGTACCGTTTCAGCTGGGACCTGCCTAACTTTCTCCGCTGGATGAAAACAAGTCATCCATACTTTCCAGTAATGTGTCAGGAAGAGAGGAAAGCCTCTGGGTGCCAGGATCTGATTAAAGTGCCTGCATAAGCAGTACATCTGTTGGCCAGGTGCTCCTGCAGTCTCTGATTCAAGCCAAACTGGAGCAGCTTTGAGCAAACACTTGTTTTCCTCTGTCTAATGAGGTTAAATTCAGTCAGGTCTAGCGCTATTAAACATTTTTTTCCCCCACATTTGATCAGGAGTATGATGGTGAACGCAATTCAGAAGGTGAGCGACATGGACGTGGAAAAGCACGTCTACCCAATGGTGATACATACGATGGAGAATATGAACACGGTTTCAGAAGTGGACAGGTAAGACAGTGACAGAAGACAGTGGTTGTGGTTAGGTTTCAGCAGTTCTTTTAGTTTGGGCACTATATTGAAACAAGAGTGAGAACTGACAAGAATTTTATCTATACCAAATATGTTTCAGGGGACCTACCGATTTAGAAATGGTGCTTGCTACACTGGAGAATATCTTCAAAACAAAAAGCATGGCCAGGGTATTTTTTTTTATCCAGATGGATCAAAATATGAAGGTAAAACAATGAACACAGTTGCAAGGATTTCTGTAACTGAAAGGACACATTCTTTCCCTCTCCCCCCTCCCCCACCCCGTCCCGAATGAAAGGAGATAGTAAATT
This sequence comes from Haliaeetus albicilla, assembly GCF_947461875.1. NCBI lineage: Eukaryota > Metazoa > Chordata > Aves > Accipitriformes > Accipitridae > Haliaeetus > Haliaeetus albicilla. Next base: position 12,297,376 of record NC_091488.1, read on the forward strand.
GGAGAATGCATTACTTTAAGGAGATAAATTTGCTATGTAATGTTTTCCTTTTATTTCTTTTTTACTACAAGCTCTGAGAAATGTGGGGTTTATTTATGGGGACTTATGTCAATTATTGTAAGAAAGCTGGTATTCAGCAGCATTTTATTCTTGTCATGTCCTCCTTTCAAGTGGGGTGTTCCAAGTCCTGAGAAATATTAAGTATCTTCTACAAATCAGTGTAATCCTGGTAGAAGAGAGTATAGTTACTTATTTCTGAATTATGATTATAACTACAGGTGTGTTCAGTATAAAGTATTTCAGGACTTTATTATGTCCATCCTTAAAAAATAGTCTACTGATTAGAGCACTTACTCAGGGACTGGGATGCCTCTGAAGTTTGAAAAAGCTGAAACTCACATTGTTTCCCTTCTTCCAGGAGACTACCCGAAAAACTCTGAATATCAGTTAGGCTTCAAGGGACACTATTTCCACCCTCCTTTCTAAGCTAGACAAGAAAGAACATTCATGTTGTGAGGGCTAGAAGCAGAGAGCAAAAAGAGCAGCCCAGTCTTGCCTTATATGAGCATATGCACGTGTGATTTTTTTTTTAATTTATTTTAAGTTTGAATAGAAGAGTAATTAAGACACACAGTCTAGCATCCTTTTGAGTATATATGCCCCGTGACTGACAGGACAATTTTAGCAAATGAGTCAAACTAAAGTAGTCCCTCTTTTTATTTGAGTCACATTATCTAATGCAACTGTAAGACATTACCAAATTTAAAGATAGGAGCTGCATGTGACATGACTTCTTGTGTTCATAATGATAATGGAGAGTGATAATGGAGACAGACTGTGATGGACAAAATGAAAGGGAGGTCAGGCAGCTGCATAAATATGTGTGGAGAGGAACAGACAGAAGGAAAAAGAGCAAGGGCTTAGAGTAAGGAATGGTGTAAGGAATGGTAAGGAAGGACAATGGTGTCATAGCTTTCTTTTCCTTCTCTAATAATTCATGTATGATAACTTTACAAACTGACCACTAAATCACACAATGAAATAAAGCATGTCTCACTGTTTTTATGGTATTCTCATTAAAGGAGACTGGGTGAATGACCAGAGACACGGCTACGGAGAGTATACATATGCAAATGGAGACACCTATACTGGAGAATGGTTTAACAACAATAGGTTTGTTTCATTCTTACAGTGATGTTTCAGGTCACCCAATGGCATTAAAATGCAAAGGTCATTTTCAAAGCATAGCTGACTGGAGCAAATCAAGGGCTACTGGATGACCCTGGCAATTTAGTCCATCTCGAGTCATTTCAGCTATTTAAATAATACAGTTTTAATACCTTAAGTATAACAACATCCTAAATTCTTAATATTCAGTAATATAAAGCAAAATTATTATTTTCTTCTTAGGCATGGACAAGGTACATATGTCTATAAAGACACGGGATCTAAGTATGTTGGTGGTTGGGTAAATGGAAACCAGGAAGGAGAAGCTGAACTTATCCACCTAAACCATAGATTTAAGGGCAAGTTTTTGAATGGAAATGTAAGTGTGCTGGAAAACTCTCTATTCATCTGAACAGTTAGCATGGAATTGCCTTAATATGACGTGTTTCCACTTAAAATAAGAAGCTAGGCTCCTGATCTTTTGTAGTATTTCTTGTACCATAAATGTAACATGAAACTGATTTAATCTGTAGGACAGAATGCCAAGTTTCTCTGCAACTTGGCTTTCAAACTATATTGTTATTGACTATTGTATGAATTTTGTAGTAAAGCATATTTTAAACTTATATGCTTAGAATGTACTAACTTTATAGTTCTGATGACTTTTTTGTGTCTTTGTGCAGCCTATAGGTCGTGGCAAATATATCTTTGATATTGGATGTGAACAGCATGGTGAATACATACAATCAGAGCAGGTAAAAGAAATAGTGCAAATTATACTGAATATCAGAGAAATCAGTAAATCAAATCTATTGTTGAGTAATCTATAAAATGCCTCATAGACACTGATGATAAGGTAGATCTTAGCAGTCAAAAAAGGGTAGAAACTCATGCATTTTTAAGAACTAAATGAGGTTTCATTTTGCTTTTTTCTTTAGCTTCTCTACTGTGTAAGCTTTGACAAGTACAAGGTGTGATTTTTGCATTACTTGCAGACAGGAGTCCTTTCTGCTTAAAGTTTAGAAGATTCAGGACCTTCCCAAAACATTTAAAGTTTCAAAGCACAGAAGAATGTAGATGTATTTGTCTGTGCATTTAGCCTGTATTCTACTTCATTCTGAACACCAGAAAACAATGAAAAATATTTCTTCTTATATTTCCAAATTGCTTGTTGCTCTTTGTACAAATGGTAATTTCCAGCAGACTCGTGTTTTGGAAATATGTCCCTTTGTTGTCCTGGTCCTGGGAGGAGCTTAATATCCACAGCTCCTAATAAATGTAGGGAGCAGCTGGGATCAGGGCTTGTTTCTCCTTCTCCTTCATGTGTGAATGTTTTGAAATGTTTCTGATTGATATGGGGCAAAATAGCTATAGAAATAAGAAATATATCAATATTACTGGTTTGATTTCAAGAAAATATGCCACATTTTAGCTTAGAGTTTGCTACCTCTGTTGTCTGACACATTAGTTCCCATTACACACTCTTTGAAAATTCTCCGATGCAGCAATTGTTTCTTAAGACAAGGACAAAATAATAACAAAAAAATCCTATCATTAGTGATAGAGATTTGCAAAACATGGAGACTGTTTTGCTTTTTTTGGCTAAAAGCAAGAGATCCTCAAATTAAGTATCAGATTCATATGAGCATCCAAAGTGATGTGTGTCTAGTATCCTCAATTCAGTTGGGAATTGTTGGATATGCTGATTTTGGAATATTAGGCCATTCATGTGGGAGTTTAAACATGAATTTAAAAACCCCAGGTTAAACACTAGGCTCCTGAAAATCGTTACTCTCAGGAATAATAATTTCTTCTCATGTGAATGCTGTAGTGACTGTGTAAAGCAAGGGAGAGTGCTGTCACTAAAGATTAAATTTTGCCTCTTTGCTTTAGTTGAAGTAATTGCAGAACAAGGCCCATTTAAAAAAAATTAAAAGAAATTAGCTTGCCATATAGATAATGATTCCATTACTAAGACTCCTTCATATTTGAATAAAATAAAGCATGATTTTTTAAATTAAAAAAATTATCTTCAAATTTAAAAAACATCAGCTTTGTGCAGTACTTTACTGCTTCCTAGATCCATTCCAAGGTCTTTCCTAAGCAAAGATTGAGGCAGAAAGAGCTGTTTTGCCGCTCTGATCCTGTGTGAGATAGTGTAACATCTACCAGACAGAGCATCAGGTCTTATTTGCTGCTGTTATACTGTAGACAGGCACAGAAGAGGAGACATAGTTGATAGGCCCCTCACAACTGATCTGTTTAAGGGAGAGACAAAATTTTACCCTAAAGAAAGCAAGCTGGTAAGCACTGATCATTAGTAATAGTCAGCTGATTTTATTAAGGTTCAAAGTATAGTTCTGTTCCAAGATTTGCAGCTGCTGAAGTTCCTCCACCTGTAAATACTTTAAAAGGCCATGTCATTGCTATTTTGAGCCCAGATAAAGAGGTTTTAGTACACAAAACCACCATCTTAGTTACTCCCTTAATACCTGTAAGATGAGATGCTGGATTTCCAGAGTTGTCTTCTAGGATAAAGGAGAGGGAGAAGAAGAGGAAGAACCCTCATTGCTTGTTGCACCAAAATGGAAAGCATCAGAAATTACCAAACTAACACTCTGGACTCCCCATGGGGAAAACCCACCTTCTCCCAGAGAAGCCTCCCTAGTGGGAGCAGCAGCAGCAGCAGCAGCAGTGGAAGAAAGAGCAGCAGCAGTAACTGAAGAGGAGAAAATGCCATCAATTGCAGGTCTGTTCTGCTGGAGAGCTGGAAACTCCATGCTTTCATTATCCCCTGAAGCCGTGTTTTTCAGGTTCAATATCAAGTAGTGTTGGAGGGTTGTTCCCCATCCCCCCCCCCGCCCCCCAATTTACCACATACTGAATGTTAGGAACTTCCAAGTCTGTTCATAAACTGCACAATATATATATGTCTGGTTTATCTCACATAGCATAATGAGATACAACTGTCTTGGGAAGCCTGTGAATCATTTTAGTCTATATCATGGCCTGTTATACAAACTTGATTATAAACAGTTACAGAAGATTTTGTGGGATTTCTCATGTGAGTAAAGACTGCAGACTTCAGTAGGAGTTATTAGCTACTGCATGAAAACAATGGCTGAGTGCAAATTTGTAAAATTAATTTTCTTTGGTATTTCTAATTTCTCATATTTCAGTCACTGATGAGCCTGCTGAGGGTAGGGATGATGAGCCTTCTCTTCATGAAGTATCCAGTGAAGTTTTTAGCCCAGCAAGGGATGCAGGAGAGGAAGATGAGGGAAGCAGAGGGGAAGAAGAAAACAAAGATCAGGAGGATCAAGGTGAGGAATGGGGCGTGCATGCTCATTTTTCAATTACCAATCAGGGTTTGAAATTATGTATGTCAATCAGCTGCAGTCATGCTGCTGTTGAGATGTCCATTATCAAGCTGAAGAAACCGTGGAAATCTCTACCTTTAATACGGGGGCCATCCTCTATAGACGTAAACTGGTTTTGAGTAGTCAAGTTCATATAGTGTAACAGTACAAATTAGAAGTGACACTTCTGTGCAGCATTATCTATGCACATACAGTTGACACCACTTGCAGAGCTGAGTTTGTAAGTGATTGCATTTGCAAAATTTTTTTTGGTACAAAAATGAGAGAGAAGATTTCAGACCCTGTGAAATTCAAGGGGTTTTGAGCATACCACTTTTCTCTCATGGGTGGAACTGTGTATTCTTATTCTCTCAACTGAAGTTAAAAAGGAGGCCAAACAAATCTGAAGAAACAAATTTTAGGTATTGTTATGCATTATGGTTTGAACAGTCTCTGGTTGATTTGTTTCTCCTACAAACCAAAGAGATTTGGAATTCAGATACTCAGGTTCTCTTCCAGGCAGTTCAGAAGACTGTTTTAAATACAAAATTACTAAGAAGCAACAAAAGGATGCATCTATGTTTACTCATATTCAGCTGATAGACCTCTACCCAACTGTGTTGTTTGTATTTATTGTTAACATTTACAAGCTTACATATCTGATGTATGAAAACATAAAATAAATTTATCCATTTGTAATCAGTCCATTTTACAATAAATCAAAGCAAAGCACTATCCATCGGGATCAGAAAGACTATTAAACCATGTAAAAATGCCTGGAAGTATACATTAAACATTTAGGTTAGGTCTTGGAATTTTTGTAGTTTATTTGCTCTCATTTTTTACCCATCACCTCTGAAGGTGCTCTCCTGCTTCAGGGCAGACTAGCCAGCTAGCTGATCTGGTGTGTCGGAATGATATCTTACAGGATCCCTGGGCTTGGATCAGATCCAGCAGAAATCTCAGTAGGTTTCCTGCATAGCTCTGCTTTGGATTTGGCAGAAGTTCACTGAGCCTGTCTCAAAGTTTGTCTCAAAGTCTCTTGGACTCAAAAAACCATTTTGACTAAACTTGATTCTAATAAATTTTCTGGCCTACCACAACGTTCTGGTATCTCCATTGTTTTTTGTGGTGTTTTGCTTTTTTTTTTAAAAAAAAAAAACAACTGGACCCAAGTATCTGTCAGAGACAGCATAGATGCAGATACCAATGCAAGAAAACATAGGAATGTGGTAGATGTTCTCAAAGTTCCTTCCAGCTCTTTATTTCTAGACTCGGAGAGTTGGATGATTTTATACATTTTTCAGCATAGGTCTACATCCATAATTAATTAGAGAACATATTGTTCCCCTTGTCTTTATGTTTAGCAAGATTAAGTTATAGTAAGAGGAAATAATTTGAAGAAAACATGCATACAGTGAAGAGCAGATGTAACAAAATCTGTTTTCTTGCAGCCTTATATTCTCTGTCCCATTACCGTAATTTTTTTCCACACAGGAATTCCATCCTTCTTGCTCCATGTTTCTTATGATATCATCTAAATAGGAGACATTCTTTGGCTATTCCAGAGATACATATGGGCTGGCTGGCAGTCAATATGTGTGTACTGAGTCTTGTCTGGCAGCTGACAAACAATGTATAACAGTTGGCAGTGAAAGGCAGTGGGGAAGGAGGACTGAGGTAGACAGCATAGTCCTAGAATTATGTTTTAGGCTACTAGGATTACGTTCCAGTATTTTGTAATGAAACGCATCTCCATGTCCTGTCTTTCCTTTGCCTCCACAGGAACTGCTAGTTTAGAGGATAAGGAGGACGAATCAAAGGAAGCAGAGTAATTGGATACAGCTAAAGACAAAGAGCCAAAAAAATGAAATGTCAGAGTAAATCATTTATTATGGTAAACCTGCAATATTTTTATTCATAAAAGGCTGAGTTAAGATACTTTGAATAAACATTTTTGTCACTGTTCTGTCTGGAATATATATCTCTGAAACTTTTATGATCTCAGAGTACGCTCTGAGATGTTGTGTGTTGTCTCACAACAACTAACTTTATTGCATGTAGCAGGTAGTCAGTTGTTGAATTCAGTGCAGGATTATTCTGGATGCAGTTGTATACATGTACTTAAGGTAGGGTCCCTTTAAACTTCTTTTATCTTTCCCAAGGGGTATCTTGCTCCCATCACCCTGCCCCATTTACTTACCACCCCTGCAGCGACTGAATCAAGCGCTCAAGCTCTCTGTGCAAGATTCCCTTTATTTCACAAAAGAATCCAACTTATATATGTTTCAACAAAGATGCAGAAAGTACTAGCGGCATACAGCCAATACTACTAACACAGGAGCGCATATCTGGCTCAGCTGGGATGTTTGCCAGTCCTCAGAACAGTTAGAGATAAAAACATTCCATATACGCATACTCATGACTGTCTTCAGCCACATCTTCCCAGGCCTACACAAGGCCATCCTCCAACCTGACCTTGTAAAACTAGTTCTTCAAAGGCTTGGCAAACATGCAGCACAACAAATTCTAACGGTCACTCTGGAAAACAAATGCCAGGTGTTCTGAGCTGCTCCCACAACCCCTGAACTCCATTTCTTAGTGTAAGCAGTTATCAGCATGCTCTAAGGTATCAGGTTTAAGTCTCTCCTCACCAGATTTGCAAACCTGTTGGCAAAGATACTCTCACCCCACTTTGTTAGCCCTCCTTGGTCCTCCGAGAGAGACCCATGGTGAGGAAAGCCAAAGCACTAACTATGGCAACAGCCACGTGGCCAGTTTTTACTTCTCAGGATTGTCCCCTCTCCTACCTGACCTCTTCCCATAGAGGATCAAGGGGACATCCTGTCGGTTTCCATGTCCTTTGCCACCCAGAATCCTGCAGTTACTCTTGTTTTGCTCCAGATGTCCCTCAGCAGTATCACTGATGGTCGCACTGATGAGCAATGAGGGATCACAGTCAGGGGACGAGATGAGCCTTGACCATCTCTCTACAACACCCAGTATCTGGGCATCTGCCAAACAGGAGACATCCCATGACAGCACGTCTGGTCAGCAGACAGGTTCCTTTATTCCCTACAGAAGGGGATCTGCAACTGCTACCACTTGCTGCAGGTGCTCAAGCTGGGCACAGCTGGCTCTGAAGCTTTCCTTAGCAGCATCTGTTCCCTTCCCGTGGCTCAATATTATTCGGGCTCAGTACCAACTCTCTGCATTCAGGTCTGAGCAAGGAGGAGGAACATTTCTCCTACTGCTAGAAGTCATGAACTTCAGCAACTTCCCTCAAGGGAGTCCCCATCCACCACTCCATGCAGCACAGCTCCTAGACATCCCTCCACCTCAGGCTCAGGCTCTCACCTCTGTGGAGACTCTGCCGATAGCCCATTTACTCTCCTTAATAGTGAACAGTCTGCACACCACCTTCTGCAAGTCTTTGGACACGCAGCACCTGGACCACTACACACCTCCCACAGGGGAGGAACCCATCACCCACAGCCCCGTGAGACATTCAGACACAACATCCCTCCGCCCAAGCCCTGTCTAGGCTGTCACCACTGATGTGCCAAGGGTACTTTCTTCGCTGGTGCTGGAGATCAGGCCCAGTAGCTCATCAACATTGGTGTTGCACAGACCCACACTTTGGAGGAGAGTTTCTGCCTTTCCCCAGCACCGGCACAAATTACCAAAAGCTCTGCTTGCTGTATTCCCATCTCCCAGGTGAATAAGCATCCCTACACAGCAGACAAAAACCAGTCCTGCACCCCCTAATCAGCAGGCAGTTAACTACTGAACATGCAGCTCCTTTTAACTCAAGAACTTGTCAATCAGGAAGCAGCCAGCCCGAGAGAGCAGCTGCAGAAGCCCCCTAGAAGCTACCGGAATCAAATGGCATTATATAAATAGTAAGTTAAAAGTACAGAGCAAGGCAGAGCTGCACAAAGTATTGTACAAGCACTAAATGCCACAGACAGATCTTTTCTCCTCTTCTGCAAGGGAATAAAGCTGCTCTGAAACATTTTTTCCTGATAATATGTAAGCAATACCTTAATTATTAACATATGTATCTGTCTGACTGTAATTGACAGTGTCATACTGTAGGAATATTGGTATGAACATTGATGGGCCTGGAGCCTGAGGTAGAGAGTTGCCAGCCAGTAGCAGTTGCTTTTGAAGTAAAATAACTGGGTTTGGCCCAGTTGGGATAAGAGATGTTTTACTGATATTGCTGAAACAGGATTTAGATTTTCTTATTCTTCATCGCAGAGCAGGAAATCTATACTAAAATTTTAGTATAGGGGAAAGAGGGAAAACATTTTAACAAGTTCCTTTTCTCTACAACTCACAATTTCAGCAAAGATATGTCCAGAATTTTGAAAGTTAGTGATAAAAATGGATTAACAAAAAGTGGAGGTAAGGAAACGAGTCATATGAAATAAATAGAGTTTATTACTTCTCCCTTGCAATTTTTTCCTATCAGATATCTCATAGAAAATTCCCGTGCAATCTTTCCCGTCCTATCTTACATGTCATTTTGTTTGCAATTTCTTGTCACACTGACGTGACTTCAGTGAGCATTTTTAGAGGCGGTTATCTTTTCTTCCCTTTGCTTTCTTTGGCAAAGAGAAATGCTGCATTTCCGTCATTAGTGTAGCGAGATCAAAGCAAACTTGGCTTACTAATGTTGGGTTTTTTTTATCTTTTTATAAAAAACTAAAAATCATTAGTTTACTTAGTAAATTTGAGAAATATCTGTACAACATATTTCCCAACTCACTTCCATTCTAAGGTAATCTTCAGGTCAAGCCGAGTTCATTCTTGGATAATTTGTATTACCTTTTCCCCTGCAGCCCTGTACTGTTCATTAGTACATGAGTGACCTCCAGTGGTATACCTGCAAAAAAAATGCATCTTGTCTGGAATACAATCAAGGAAAATTAAGAACAACTGGATTTCTCTAATGTGTTACAAAGTGCTCCTGAGAAGATGGCTTGCTCCTTTTGGAGACCACCAATGCTTTTTTTGGAGGAGACATTTCATTTCACTGTATTTTCCAGAAACACCTTAAGGATAATTTGGAAACTAGTTAATAGTAGTTCTTTCATTCCTATCTTGCAGAGGCAGGAACCCCTGCTGAAACTTGTTGCATGAAGGTCTGTTAAGCCTCTGTCATCCTTCTGCCCCCTAACTTTTCAGTAATGAAGAAAGACCATTTTAGAGAGTACTAGAGCAGACATTTTTCAGACATCTTCCTGAACAGATTAAAAAAAAAAGATGTGCTGAATGCAAGGATATGATGCTGAACTTAAGGCTTTGGAGCTGTCCCTCCAGCTTTTCATTCTTAGATTATCACTCTGGTGTTCAGATTACTTACTCCAAAGGTAGTAAAGTGTTCTTTAAAAATATTAGACCATTTTAACCTATGCATCTAATTTTGGTTTAGGTGCCCAGCTTTTTGCCTTTAAATGATAGAATGATTTGCGTTGGAAGGGAGTTTTAAAGATCATCTCGTCCAACCCGCCTGTCATAGGCAGGGACGTCTTTCACTAGATCAGGTTGCTCAAAGTCCTGTCCAACATTACCTTGGTATATCAATGACATGTAAGACATTATGAGTTTGAGGTTAAAAGTCAGTAATTTTCTCCCACATATAAAGCTGTGTATAAAAAAATGGTGCTGAGAGTATCTATGCTCCACATGTCTTAGAAAAACATCAGGAAACCGTATCATGTGTGACCTGCAGAGCTGCTTCTTCCCCAGAGATGGCACTTTTTCCACAGTTGACATGGAAGCTGGTCACAACAGTTCATTGCAGCTAAATGAGGCACTTGGGGTTCTCAAGTTCTTCTCACACCAAGAAGGTCTTGGAGTGCACCTGAACATGTAAATGTTTTAAACCCCTTCAGAGAGAGGTCCATTTTACATTCACAGATGATAAGGGAACAAAGACCTGATTGAGCTGTTGCGTAAAGCAGGCTTTCTCCTCTTTCATCAACTTCATGCTAAGGAGATTTAAGCCGTTTTCTAAGCACTTATGCATGCAAGATGTAGGAAACATCCCTTCTGTCAAATTTTATGAGTCCTTACTTTCTGCAAGTTTCAGGGGCTGCAGGAAGGAAACCTTGCAGTATTGGGGCCTTTTCTCTCCTAAAAAGACTTCACATAGAGTAAAACATGAGTGAACATCATTCCTCTTCTCTAGGAGGATCGTGCTGGAAGGGTTCCAGCAGGCTGTCTTCCCCCCCTTTCAAAGGCCAATAAATTTGTTACATAGTGTAAGGTAGGTTTTTTTAAACGGGCCATGTACTTTTCAAACATGTTCAGCTTGGGGACTTTTACCGAGTTAGAAATAATATCAGAAATCAAATGTTAGGGGAAGAAAACAGGTTAAGGAGACATGAAATTGTTTTTATAATTGATTCAACAACTTCCCCACATGTGTACCTGTTGTGGTTTAACCCCAGTAGGTGGCTAAGCCCCACACAGTGGGATGGGAAAGAGAATTGGAGAGATCCTCCTTCTTCCTTCAGCTTTTATTGCTGAGCACAATGTCGTATAGTCTGGGCTATCCCTTTGGTCAGTTGGGGTCAGCTGTCCCAGCTGTGTCCCCTCCCAACTTCTCCCCCCCCCCCCCGACTACTCACTGGCAGGGCAGCGTGAAAAGCAGAAAAGGCCTTGACACTGTGTGATCACTGTTCAGCAACAGCTAAAACATCCCTGTGTTAAGAACACTGTTTTGGTCACAGATCCAAAACATAGCACCATACAAGACACTATGAAGAAAGTTAACTCCATCCCAGCCAAAACCAGTACAGTATCCCAAAAGGTGACATCCCTTGAAGGGGTCTTTGGTAACCTGCCTTGTTCAGCCTATAGGCCCAGCAAGGAGGTTATCTATAATCTGCTCCTCTAAGAGACATAAGAAGACATGACTAGATTCTGTAAAGATATGCAGCGCTCACGTCCCTGTGCTAACTCTTACATTCACCCAGCACAGCGCAGTGCTTTACAGGCTTAGGGTCCCAAAGTTGTAGCCACACTGGCACAATGCTGTGCCTGAGCTAATAGACACCATTAATAATTAAGGTAAAAAACATCAGCGTTGCTCTGTGCTGAGAGCATCTCTCCAGGTGTGGCACTGACTCAAAGATCTGTGCACGAAGCGCTGCTGAGCCGTGTGGGCAAGCGAAGCAAGAAGCTACAGATGCAGGTGTCTGTGCATTTCAGCCCTGCAGAAGAGCTCAGAGGACTGCAGAGTCTGAAGTTTTATTTTGTATGTAAAGTGGGAAACAAAGTTGTAAAAGAGATTTACATGTGTGTTCCTTATTCTTCTGCTGGGAATACACAGCTTGGCTCCATTCTTGAAGGCGAGAGATTGTTTGTGATTCATTTGCCAACCCACACAATCACAGAGGTTTTCACTGGCAGAGGTATCTCCACAAATGACTCTTGAGAGTTTTTTAAATAGCACAGTTACTCTCATGTGCTAGAGCAGTTTCTGAACCGTCCTCAAGTACAGTGATGTACCAGATGATTTTAAACTGAACACCACAGCGTGGAGTAAATTAACAATTTCCTGATGCAAGTTCTGTGGGACCACAAACCCCCATTTCTTAAATACATCTAGCTTGCTGGTTTTTGTAAAGACTGATGCTTGGGCAAGATTCCTTTGAATAAGTTGGAACTAGATAGTAGGTTATATTGCACGTAGGGTTTTTCCATTCTGTGTATTATTTATTCAGATTTCTAGCCCACAGGTGGGAAGAGAAACCTGGCAGAACACCTGAGAAATAATATCTTAGTATCAGACGAATTTGGGGACAACTGAGCTTTAAAAGACAGAAATAAGGTCATTGTGTTTTAAATATATTCTGTCAAAACTGGATCAATGAATTTCCATAAACAGATTTGCAACAGAAATTCCTGCTGTGAATTAGAAAGCATATGTATATTAGTAGCATCTCTCTATTTTCTCCCCACCCCTGCCCCCAGCAGTATCTGAACACCAAAATGCTACAAATTTAGACCCTGGTTTTCAAAACACTTAATTACACAAGTAGTTCCATTAAGGAGGCACTTTCAGGTGAATCAGGTTAAATGCTTTTAACAATATGGTTTTGTTTTTATTCTTGCATCTGTAGAGGTAGGAGATGCTGCCTCCTGGGTATCCTCACCAAGAGCCCAGGAAGCTTGGGGAGATCCCATTTGGTGGTTTTGCACAGATTTTCTCCAAGTTTTTCTTCTAACTGTGTTAGAATCAAGACCCCCAAAGTGCTCTCCAGACTCTTTGTGATCTCTACAAAAAACTGGACTATAAAATTCAGTGATTCACTAACTCCTTCCTATTCCCCGTACATTCTTCTGAACTCACAATAAATAGCTGCATACAGTCTTCCAAAAAATTTTCCTTTTGTTTCAGAGCATTTGTATAACAAAGCTCTCAGGAGACAGTAAAAAATCTACTCAACTGCTTTACTCCCTGCCTGATGATTTAAAATTGTGCAAAGTGAATAGAAATAACTACTGTTTTGAGTCAGCAGAATTGCACATTAGCCTTGCACCAGTATCAATGCTGGCACAAGAAAAAAGCTTTGGAAAAATCAGGAAAAAAACATTCGTAGCATTTTTTTACCTTGCTTTTCAGAAGAACAGGACTCAAGTGTCTCTCCAAACAGTTCTGCCTAAAAGTAGTCCCAAACATTATTATAAATTTCTGTGTTACTATCCTTTCAAAGTGTATGGAAGGAGCATTCTTGTTTGAAAAATTGCTGCTCCTCCTCCCCATCCCTCAATTGCACCAGATCTTATTTAGTCATGTAAATCTGACGTGATGTTTTCCCACAAGGTGTCACCATAGATTAACTTCACTGTAGGTCTTTATCAAAAGAATTTATATTTTCAGTTTTTAAGATACAAGCAAAACATTCAGATTCTCTAGGTAGTACTAAAAGCACCTATTAAAGTACATAACTCTGTAATGAAATGGATCCAATTAAAGAAAATTGCAATGGAGTAAAGCAACACCTATTTTTTGAAGTTGCATAAAAAATCAAGAAACTAGAAAAGAATTTCCTGTTTCTTTTGCTTACTACAAAAACAACTTCAAAGCTTCCAAGGACATTTTCTTCATTTCACCTGTGTTCAGCAATTAGTTTCATATTATTAACACACCACATTAGGAATTCTTTTTCTCTCCTAAGCACTAGATTTTACAGCTAAGAACCCTCATGCATTAAAGATATAATTTCAGCTCTGATCCTAAAAAGTGTTCTTTCGCGGTGAACCTGTGCTCACATGGGGTCCCAGGAAAGGCAAAAGTGGGGTCATTGTAAGTAGAAGAGCTTGTCCTTGCCCTTTCGTTATTAAGGCTGAGACACGGTTTCAATGGCTTGCTATTTCTGCTGCCTGTTCTTTCTGTTCAAGTGATTTGGATGGTGGAAATAGAGACGTCTTTATAAGTTAAAGACAGTATTTTGCACCTAAGAATTTGTCCTCACTTGCTTAGCACTGCAGTGTCTGGATTAGAAACCACCACAAGAGAAATATTTAAGTCCCCAAACCCTCTTTCCCATGTGCTCTGAAGTTTATTTCATTGCATTCACTGAAGTAAAATTCATTGGAGTGCATCTGTATTGAAAAAAAAAGCACAGTGGGATTTTTGATTCAAGTGTCTTAGCAATCTGCCTGTTAAGTATACTTAGTTTGCAAATGCTGTTCTTCATGCCTTGAGGGCATTTGATTAGATGCCAAGATTGGGTGAACTGGTTGAATCCCCCATGCCCCCACCTGTAAGAAAGGTCCTACCAGTCAGAGGGGCACTTCCCCCAGCCGTGTCCTTCTCCCCTCTCGACACCTGCATGCACTCGTTTCAGGCAGGAACTTGATGGACAATGACTGGATTAGAGTGCTGTAAACTGGCTTTTAGTAACATTATTTCTGGAGTGAAAAGCAAAGAGAAGTATCTCATTGCTAAGTTGTACACAGCGGCAGCAGCGTAGGAAAGCTGTTCAAAGAAAGGAGGTGATGCTGTTCTTACAGGTTACTTTTCACAACCGACTCACACTGACAATGCTTCTTATGCCATTTGGTGAAGGGAGAGATGCCATTTGGTGAAGGGAGAGCTATCATTTGGTATCTTATTTTGGTGTTTGAAAAGAAGACCCAGATTCTTAACCCAAATTGGTATTTGCAGAACACTCTAGGATTAATATATAAGATCATTCCGGAAAAAAGCCCCACATTATTTCTAAAAAGAGAGGAAAGCGTCTCATGAAAGCACTTGAAATTTTATGTCACTAATTCTTCAAAAATGGCCAGTCTTTTAAGTGGCTTTGAAGACTCCTGTTCCTGAAGGAAGTTTTCTTTTTCTCTTTCCCATCAGTTAGTGCCAACTCCATACCCCACAGGCAGATGAGTCGCGTAAGGAAGAGAGCACAGGTCTTACCCGTCTCTGGCTCCATCCCCAGGTGGACAGTGAGCCATCATGTCCCGCTATCACCGGGTGTCATTTGAGCAGCAGGTGTTTTCCTTTCCCACATGAACCTGGAGCACCACTGTCACTCCCATCCATGCTTAGCCTCACCTGGGCTTTTTTTTTTTCCATTCCAGGCAGCCTCCATAGAGAAGAGGGATCAGTCCCAAGGCCAGAGCAACTCAAAAGACTGAAAGACGATAGGCTGAAACCTGGGACACAGACTCCAAAATCTGTCTCAAAAGGCAGCTTTTCAGAGGCTAGGGACAACAGTAGCATGGACCGTAACAAGCACAGCCGCCACTACCATGTGTTAAAACAGAGCCAGGTCCCTATATCCAGGATAGGACCTGGATAGGGATAGCCTAGCACAACCTCGACCCAGAAACACACGCCAACGCCCACACATCCTGGTACCATGTGCCCCCAAGTCCTGGTCAGAGCTGGGGCCATCTCTCACATGGGGGGTTCAGTCTGGGGTGACAGCTTCTCAGCTGACACCTGTCCTATGGCTTGAAATCACTTGATGAAATCAGAGCAAATCACACCAAAAGCAACAGTTTTCATACAAAGGAAAGCCCCACGGGAGCACTGTGAGGTGGGAGCTGACTCCTCTGTGGGCAATGAACTTGAACTTCCCGGGACCGACCGGAGATGTGCCATGCCCAGCACCAGTTCCTTGCCCCACACCACCCCCATTGCCCCGCTGTCCCCATTTGCCCCTCCCTTCCCACTTGGACAGGTTCCTTGGTGAGGAAACAGGGTGCCCAAAGGGGCTGCTTTTCACCAACAGATGGTTGGGCTCGCACCCGTGGCCGGGGCTGAGCCCAGCCGGAGGGAGCAGGTGCTGTGGTGGGTGGGAGACCCTGGCTGGTTGCTGTTGGCATGGCTGAGCGCAAGGCGGAGGTGTTGCTCCCTCCCTCATCACCCTGCTCTTCCCCTACGTGCTGGTTTTCTTGGCCCTTTCTCAGCAAGACCTCTGACTCACAGCCCTCCCTGAAGACGGCAGAGGAGCCTCGCCGCTGCCTTCGGGGCTCAGTGCAAAATCGTCCCTCACCACGCCTGCCCCTCTCAGCTGACAGCAAGCGCGTGGCGGGGCGAGATGTGGAGAAGTAACCAAGCCATGGTCTTCTCGGCGCTGCAGTGGCATCCTGCTCCCCCGGAGCAAGAAGAGGCCATGATGGCACTTGAGGTTTTTACCTTTTTCCCTGGGGCTGCATCCGTAGCCACCCATCTCAAGCATTCGAGCTGCAACCAGTGATGCAGTCCTGTGCCCTTCTTTGCATCACTTGCTAGCTAAAGAGCTCCTGTCTTGGCCCTGGGGCTTTTGGTTTTCACTTTAAAATTACAGCGCTGTCAGAAAAGCAAGAGCTCAAGCAATTTCACCAGAGCTGGAAAGTCAAAATGACTCATTTCAGGTGCAGGACCGAGATACGAAATCTCCACGCCCACAGATAAGGGTGCTTGTCAGACACCTCTCAGCCCCAAAGCCTGAATGTTGGATAGGCTCTACTGCATGCCCTGACAGCTAACGGCATGCATACAGAGATATGTCAAGAAGGAGCAGGGAGATGAAGAGTGAAAATGAAAACATTTTTAGTCATGCTAAGAGAGAGAAAAACCTCCATTTTTTCCTTTTGTTGAAAGAAACACTTGTGCTTTCCCAGAGGTAGTTATCTGAGAGGATAACTGGAAAGGAAAATTAGAAAGGAAAACAGACTGTGGAAAGGCATGTTCCTGTTTGTGCGTAAAATTTCAGGGCTACATTCCATTAATTAAACAAATCACCAAGAGAAGAGCTACAGAGACAATTTGGGTAACCCATCTGGTAGGTGTGTCACCATTTATACAATTTGGCACGGAACAGGACAGAGCAAAGCTGTTGTCCTGCGAGTGCCATCTCAGGCAGTGTTCAGCAGTTAAGAGTTGCTCACGCCACGGTTTTGTCACCAGTAGAGTAGCACAGGGCATCTTTCTTTGTCCCAGCAGCAGTAAAGCAATCAGTTCAGTTTTCTGCAAAAAGGAATCATTTAGTTAGTCCCTTTTGCAATATGGATCACTTGGGAATCGCTGAATGGGGAGCTGTTGTGATAGAAAGTAGAGCCCCTTTGTAGAAGAGCTAAATAAATAGTCAGTGTGGTATTTGCTCTCACAAAACTGATGGAGTGAACAGGAAACCCAGTGGCTTTAGGTAGAGCTGGTCTCCTCTTTGGGTAGGAGATGACTTTTCTGCAGTCCCAGTTTCTCTGCTTGTCTGAAAAGATCCAAGTGCATGAAAAAAAGCAATTCCTACTGTATGTATTTTGGTCTTGGAAAATGCAACATTTTCTATATTAGTGCCTTTAGCAGTGGAATTTACAACCAGGTAGTTCTCTATTTATTAAATGTTGGTACTCAGAAAAGGTTAAAAGGTACTTTCTTCACCACCAGAAGAGTTCTTTCTCCTTTGCACACTAGTTCCTATGTTCCTTCCTCTCAGCCACTGAAATAAAAACAATGTTCAGGCACCAAACTCGGAAGTGTTTTTCTGTGCTTTGACAACTTAGAGATGGTATTTCCCATCCACTGTAAGTCTTCTGGATGAAACACTGGACTGTGCTGAACCATAAACTGTCTTTGGCTTATTTTTGACAACTGCAAAAGGCAGAGCCGGCCTTCTAATCTTCCACAATACCATTTCTCCAGTTAAAGGCTGCATTTGCTCCATGAGTTAACGTCTTCACTGGTGGGTTGACCATCTGCCATTTGTTCTCCTCTTTCAGCTCTTCACAGAAACACATGCCCAGCGATGGGATCTAGGAAGGAAGTTACCAGCAGAGTTACTAGCAGGGTCATTGCTTTGACATGAAAGAGGGGGCTTTGCTACAGAAGAGAGCAGACCCTGAGACTGTTCTGGGAGGAGAGACCAGGACATTTTGCCTCTTCTGAAATGAACTAAAAACAGACTGGAGGCCTGTGGGGTGAAAGATGAACTTGTGACATCTCCCTATGTTCATACTTGGATTTGATGATCAAAATATATTCACTCCTCCTTACGCATTGACAGTGGTAGTAAAAATATATCTAAAGACTGACCTCTCTGGTTGGTCATACCAAGGCAGATGGTAAAGAAAACCTGTGTGAAGAATTCTGCCACTGGTGATAATACACAAATAAAGTAAACAAAAAACCTTGGCGACCAATCTCAAGCACAGGTCCCACTTGTGAAGCTGGCAAGAAAACCCTTCTCCACTTCATTCTGTAGCTGAGCCCTGAAGCTGTGAACTTACAGTGACTCGAAAAACACACAGCTTCTTAAAGAGTGACTCACTGAATGTAGCTGCATGTTACACTCACAACACCACAGGGAGGAAAGGGAAGGCTAGGTCCAGATGGAGCGGTTTCCAAACATGCCTCTTGTCTGTTAAATGTTACCTGGCATTGACTTTCCATGGGAGTTGGACAAAAAATTTCTCCAAAGACTTAGCTGCTAGTCGCATACTGTTCACCAGGAGAAAATCGTTCTCTCGACCTCCTGTGCTTTGCTAAAATTACATGAGATTCCCTTTGTAATGAGAAAGCTAATGTTGTTGGTATTGGCATGCAGTTACATGCATGTCTCACCACATAAGCAGGCTCCTTATTAACAGTATAATAAAACAAAACCAAAGCTTCCTGCTGAAAAAAATCTTACCTTTCGTACCACCTGAGCAAAGTTGCTGCTGTCTCTGGCAGGGAGCCCTAACAGAGGTCGGGTGAAAGATGCCAAGGAAGAGCCATGGCCCACAATGAGGATGATACCTGATACACCAGAAAAAGCAAAGAAAAGTAGTAAGGGAGCTGCAGCACTGTCAGGTTACCCGTCAGCAGATGGGTGTGAGGCTCTTTTGGGGCTGTTCATCTTTGCAGACCTCTTTGATAATGTGGCAGGGTATACTGTGCTGGTCAGAAAAAGTCTGGTGTGTTGTAGGCATACCAGCTAGTGAGAAAAAGCATTTGCTAGGAAAAGAGAGAGAAAAAAAAAACTTTCCAGAAAAGTATAGTATCTTATGCTGAGCTACATCCCGATGTAGAAAGATGAAGCAAAGTATACTCTTGCAATTTAGTAATCTACTGTTTCCTGTTTAATTTTGCTTTTTCATTTCTATCACATAAATCGCATTTATTTTAATTTAGCGTAGCCCAGGACAAGGACTAAGAGTTTACCTTAAGCTGTGTGGAATACAAACAACTCACGTTAAATGTGTTTCTGTTGGCAAATCTTTGCCAGTTCCTGTTACTGAAAGTCTCTGACAGAATATACAAAGATCTGAAACCTTTACCTTTGCTGGGGCAGGCAGTGATGATCTGTTTTGTAACCGCAGAGCTTCTGCTTACATATTCTTCATAACTTTCCGATGGCACCAGAGAAGAGAGTGGGAAGTTACCCCTGACAATAAAATCACAAATGTATATTAATCTAGATGAATACTGGGACATTGTCAGCACTATTGAATGACTACACCAGAGAAAAGGCACTTGGTTAAAAGGATATAGGTTTTTCTACTGACTGGGCTGACATGCCTCAGCTTGCATGCAGCATTAGTGTCCCCCACGGTAATTGCCATTAAATCTTAGAGCCAAATCTCGTAGCTCATAAGGCACCAGATGCAGGGAAAACCATGCTTTAATAAAACTTGTAGTTTACAGTGGAGATTATTCAAAGTAGGATTCATGCCTAAGAAAAGCTTAAGCTTTGAGCAATTCTGTCAGCAGGGACCACTGCCCAGCTATGGACTGCAGACTTGCAGAGCCGCCCAGCTCTAGCGATCCTGACCGAGTTCAAACCAAGGCGAGACACTGACGATGTGAATGCTTTCAAGATCTGGTGCCTCAGTGTTAGTCTCCTTAATAAACAAAGCAAATCAAACTCAGCAACAAATGAGGCATATCTGTATTAGCTGGATAAATGGATAGTAAAGACTTTCACTCCTAGAGTTGAAAAAAGAAAAGTGTTTCCAGCACCAAAATGCACCACTCCTAAGTATCTGAGCTCTTCGACTGAGACCAGGCGTTCTTCTTTCTTTTATACGCCAGGGCTCTTCAGGCACTGAACAAACGTTTCCTAAAAAAGCAGGAGCCAGACCTTCCAACAGCTGCAAATCAAGGCAGCCCCGCAGACCCGGTAGGGCTTGGGCTGATGGGTGCCGCGCACCCTGCACAGACCCGTCCCAAGGCTCCACAGCAGCTTCCAGGACCCCAGCTCTGTCCGGCCGCGGGAGGAGGGCTGGGGGCTGCCCCAGTCCGGCGGCAGCGGGGAAGAGCCTGCAGGGCCCCAGAGTGCAGTGGCCGGCGGTGCCAAGGGTCGGGAACACCAAATTCCCGATGTTGGGAGGCCCTGACAGCCTAGTTGAAGGTTGTCATTTGCAGTGGGTGAATATGGTAAAACCAGCCCCTGGGACCTGAGGATTTTGAACCCTGCATGCGACGGGAAGAAACTGGCATCATATGTACAAGTTTATTGCTCATCCACCCTATTTTTGCCCGGACCTGAGTGAGGTGTGAGGGGTCTGAAGCCTGTAGTTAGCATTGCTTCAGAGCTTCCCCTCTGAGCGTCTCACTGCTCTGCATTTGCACACTTTCTTTTGAGGCAAGCGTACTGAAAAAACTAGGGAAAACGGTCTGCTGGTGGTAAAACACACCAGAAAGCACTATGATCCAAGAAAATGAAGCATTTTATTCCTTCATGCAATTTCAAACGAAGACGCCTGGCTGTAAGAAATGCATTAAGACATAAGAAGTTTCCTTTCCCCCTTTCTTGTACATGTGGGAAACCCCAGAGACGCTCACCTTTATTAGCTGAGTAATTTCCTGGATCTGGCTCTGCAGTGCAAACACAGAGCAGCCTGGTTTGCGACCAAGATGAGGAGCTAGATTGAATTGGAGGCTTATCATTTCCTGCCCTGCTGTGGTTTGCAAGCACTCAGAAAAGGCATCACCTCCCTCAAGTTGCGAGGGCCCCAAAAAGTCCTCGATACGAGCGACGCAAAACAAAACGCCACCCCTCCTCGACTGAATTTGGCACAAACATCAATTGCAGTGAAACGCCGTTACCCTGCCTGCCCCCAAAACCGCAAGGACGGCAGGCTCGTGTCGGGCTCCCCTCTCTCTCCCCAGACGCTGCATGGATCTGCCCCGGGGTGCACGGGGGGTGGCCCCCCGCTTTCCCTTCCTCTTGTAGCGGTTGCTTCAGTGACACAAAGCAGCGGCGTTTCAGGCGTGGGGCTGGGCTCCCTGCCACCTCCCAGCCTGTGCCCACCCTCTGCCGCGGGGCAGACCTCTCGCTGCTGCCCTGCAGACCCTAAACAAAGGGCTTACTGACCTTTTCTAAAAATCACATTACTTCATCGCTGAAAACCAGCATGTTATTTACCCAACAGGTTATTCTTCACGTTTCTACAGTGTGCTTTGCTTGAGCCAAAGGTAAAAACAAAACTCCTGGTACCTGACACTAATGCCTATAATGCAGCTATTTTTGCGCGTGACAATCCATGGGCCTGAGCCAGCGAATCTGAAGGCAACACCAGAGGGGGGCTGGTCCCATACACAAGTATCAGATGTTTGTGCACGTGCAGGTGTACCCACGTGCTACGTGCACGCACGTTCCCAAGCGTGCGTGTGTGTCTCTGTGTCAGAGCAGCAAAGTTGACTCTTGGCACAAGACAGCTGACAGCGTATCATATTTGGGGAACACGTCATGCAGACTTGAATTTGATCAGAATCACCCATTTTTTTGCACTGTTCATAATGGGTTTATGACAAATATAAAGACGAAGAGATACCTCAGGGAAAAAAACCCAACTGCTTTAACAGCTGGATATGGAGCAATTACCTGTAACTTGCGTCTATTTTGTAAGAGGCCTCTGACAGTTCTGTCACATCCATGAAGTTAGGAATTACTCTGCTTGCTTCCCACTTGGTCCATTCAAACAGTCCTGGTTCCACCCTGATTTTGACTTTTTGATCTAATTTAAGCCCTGAAAGAACAAAAAATATTTATTAAGAAGAGAAAGGTACACTTGAAGTGTTACATTTGTGCTGTACATTATACCTTGTTGGCTGTAAGGTTTTCATTAATGAAAAAGAATTATTGTCAAACAAAAGAGGATCGTGTTGATTAAATGAAGTCAACATTATATTCTTGTCTGACTAACGTTAAGTCACTACAAATTCTTACATTATTATTATTATTATTTCTGGAGCTCTCTTGTGATGATCTGCAAAGTACAGGAGATAATAAAGACCTTAGTAATGTTGCAATCAATAAACTTTAGACAGGAAATGTTTTTACCATTTTTATATAGTATTTTACTCAGTGGTCCTCAGTGGGGCAATAAATTGTCCTACAGTGTTAGAAATAGAATTCTTTTGTCAAAAGACACTTTATTTTGTTGATAATTCTCAAGAGGTTACTGAGTGGTACTAGTTCCCAGAAGAAATGCACTCCCATCATAATTCTGATATAAACATGATAATAAACTGTGAACCTCTGACAGACCTGTGGGAGGGGACAGGAGAGGAAAAAAGAAGAGAAGGAGAGGGAGGGGGAGAAGGAGAAGGAAAGAGGTTCTGCAATATGAGGGAATTAAAATAGTTTGGCTTGCAAAGGCAAATGCTTTCAGGAGAAAGTTGTCTTCCCTGATCCACATACATATCCTTCAGAGCACTGGAAACATTTGCTTTTTGGAAGAGGTGGCAGTGGCGATCTGATGAGCAGCTACTAATGTTGAATTCAACCTGATGTGAAACACCACTGTTTCATATAACATTAGATTCCATGTTAACTAGCAAGGACTAGAGTTAATGGGATAGTACTCTCCAGACCATACACATGGCAGCACGTTTGTTACTGCCTGTATTACCAAGCTAGACAAACCCACCTCGTCTTCCCTGCTTAAAGGTAACAACAAATAGCCACAAAGTCGTACATCTTCTTAATTACTCATCTCAGAGACTTCACAAAAGCTCGACGAGGACATTTTCACCGTGGCAAAAGCACGTGGCCAGTTTTGCTGCCTTACCCTGCAGTATGTGTTGAGCTGTCTGTATGCAGCGGAGCGCGGGTGACGAGTACACATATCTGACTGTCACTCCCTGGTCCAGCAAAGCTTCTCCTGGATGGGAACAGCAAAGTGAGTTCCTCTTTCACAAACCACGACAGATGAGAAAATACTACAAAATACTTTCTGCAAAAACCAGCTTGGAGCTTTTCAGTTTCATTGACATGGGATACATTGACAGTCCCTTTCTATTAATTTTTTTTCACACTGTTGGCTGCCTGAGCTCACTAAAAAGCTCATTCTGGTTGTAACAGCAAGTTTAAAATGAGTGTTTGAAAAATAATTTTAGAAGATTCACTCAAATTCTGCAAACAGCGGTTAGGTATTTGGGTGTCTCCATATATCTGAATCATCAGAGATAAACATTTGCACCAGACTTGCATTGTCACAGTCAGGTGTGGCTGCTCAGGGAGCAGAAACAGCTTCCTCTGGTGAGTGATCTGAGTCAGCCGTCAGGCACCTGTGATGAGGTGACCACAGGCTGCTGAACATGAAGCTGCTTCCTCTAGTCATTATCCCATTCGCTCCTCACTGCCCATTCAGTGACAACTGCATAAGACGTCAGTCCCTTGTGGACACGCAGCAGGGCACAGCTAGTGTTGCAGCTTCTTTTTTTTTCTTTGCCAAGAACTGGCAGAATGGGTCTCCAAGACGAGCAACCAGCCCCACCCTCTATTTTACTGTTTAACAAGATCTTGCAGCGGTTGCCCATACAGAAGTGTTACCACAATGAGTGCTACTAAGAAGTTTTTCTACCACAAAGCCAGTATGAGCTTTTGCAGGTGATGAAAGCCTGCTTCCCAAGCCCTTCCAGTTTCAGTAGGATATTATCCAGCTTACCTATAAGCCTCGACTGGAAAACACCACAGGAAGATAAAGGAGGATCGCACTCAAAATTCTTCATGCTGTCTTTCCGCTTCGGCAGGGTGGAAGGGAAGTTCAGATCAGCTCTGTAGTATTTTCCTGAAATGAGGTGGGACATTTTGCCGCCGTACGAGGGAGGCAGCAGCTAACACACAGGCTGCATTTCGTTATAATGGCTTTGTTTCTTCCGAATGGTAGAATGGCTGGTTCTGAAAACTCAGCCTGGAATGACATCTCGACTGGCAAGTGAAACAGGTTGGGGTCTGTTCTCTGGCCATGAGGGCAAGTGAAGAAGCAGGGTGTGCGCCCAAGGAGCCAGTCTCTCTTCCCTCCACCTCAAACACCCGTGCTGTCTGTCCAGTGGGGACCGACCCTGGTCTGTGCTCTCCCTAAACCTCGCCTAGAAACCGTAGGGGTGAGGGGGAGCTGCCATCAGCCAAGACCACGCCAGGGAGACAGCTGAGAACTAAGCAGTTTGGGGGGTCATGGGGCAGTGCCTGAACTCAGATGCCTACAGGATTATTTCAGTACTACAGACATAGTCAGTGTCTCACTGGTGTAAAAACCTGGTGACTACTATTACCCTAAAGGTACCATATTCTAAGGTCACAACACTGGCTTGGGAAATCACCTGTCCTAACAAAACAGAACCTCTTATGCAAGTTCAGAAGGAGCAAAATGTGGGAGGAGAGAGACGGCAGGAAATCGTGAGACTTCGGCTTTGTGGGGCTCAAATGAAGCAAAAATCCACTCCCTATTGATATTCTTTTACCATTGCCAATGACAAAAAACAACATTTCCACTGAAGGAAAATGAAACCAATGAATTGATTATGCAGCCAGAAGGTACCATGCTCATTATCTAGCATGAATTTTGGACACTTTAGATAGGAGATCTCCAGCATAACAAAGGAGACTTTCAGCATAAAGCTCTCCCTTCTGAACTCCCACCTTCTTGTTACCCTCCTTTCTCCTGTCACACAGTTCCCTGTTCTGGGTCAGTTTTCTTCACCTCAAAACATACATTTTTGAGAGAGAGGGCGAAGAAATTCAACTTTTCATTTAGGTCAGTGCTGACATCTCCTTTCCACCATGGTTTGCTCTTGCTCTTCTTCCCCAGATTTGACTAGTGACGTACTGTGACTGATCAACAGACCATGATTCTGACTGAAGTGCAGAAAGTTGGAGGGGTGTGACGACCACCACCTTGTGTAACGAGCAGTAGAGATGTTGTGTTTTGTACATCCGTCAGTGAAGCACACATCTGTCAGTATCACAAGAGCTTTGATTGGTCTGCAGAGTTTATCCAACATAAACATGACGGACTTTAAGGACATTACAAAATACTGGTTGCATGCAGGTCAAAGCAGTGCTGTACCCGACTTGCAATGTTACTTACTCTTTTGTGTCAGTGTTTACATTTACACGTAGGAGACTGAATCTTTTGTACCTATTACTGGGATTAATTGGTTTTGGTTCTGATTTGCTAAGATCCTTCCATTATCTTACTCACCATCTGCAGTCAAGCACTGTTGAAGCCAAGATTTGCCGAAGACCTGATCAACTCTTTCCCCATGACGCATGACCAGCACACCTCTTCGCAGGGTGGCATTCTGCGACAGCTGTGTAAAAAGGGTTTTTCATTGTGATATTCTATATAACCTGCATAAAAAGTCTGGATTCCTGGATGCTGCCTGATGGAGGAAGGAAGAGCAGACCTGCCCTGGGAGGTTTATAACAAACACAGAGAGGGAGAGAAGGAGCTGCTATAATAGGTGCCTATCTTTAGGACAATAGTAAGCCTGACTGGCTCTCCACTGAAGACAAATGAAAGAGATCCCTGACCTTCATGGGCCACAGATTAGGTTTTAATTCTATGTTTACACTAGTGAAAGGTAGTGCTGATAACAGATCTTTTCATTCCAGCGTGGGAAGGAATTATAATTTTAATATATATCATATGGTTGGTATAAACAAAAGAGGGAAACTAGCTAAGATTTAAGTGGCAATGCTCTTTTCTACACCAGGACTAACACCAAGCTCATCCTTCTTTTCCTAATGAAAACACTGCTTTTACACTTTTCATAACTGTGTGGCCAAGTCAATAGTGAGCCCAGCTTTCCTCTGAAGCCACTTTTTACTCAGACTGCATGGAATTACAAATATAATTCTGAGTAGTTTGGGTTTAGTATACAATGCACATTAAATACAGATGAGAAGATAGGGGGAAACAGGTCAAAGGCTTTAAAAGTTTTTCAACCCATCGCAGCATTACTGCTGCAGCACTGAGGTTAGCGATGTGTATCTTCAGCAGCAGAGAAGGGAATTCTTAAGAAGTGGTATGAGATTTATATTCATGTATTCTGCTAAACGTTATTGCATTTCTGCCATAAAACAAAAATCAACCACCGCAAGATCAGAGTTTAAAACTAGGGTTTTGTGGTCTTGCTCTTCTGCTTAGGAGGAACCCAGAGGCTGGGGAAACTCCTAGACTGGAGACGTGCACATCTGCAGAACATGTTCCTCAGGCCAAGTGATGGCTCTGCCACAGATCTGAGCTAGATAAGAGATGCTAAGAGCAATCAAGAGCCGGTGGAAGGACATACATGTGACTTGTGCAGATGTTTCTGTCTTACGGTTGTACACACGGCATCCTGGGACCCCCCAGGATGGAAGTTCCCTCAAGGTGCCCTCATGTTTCTCTGATGCTAACACAGATGAACCCAGGGTTATCCCCAGCACAGACAGAAGAGAGGCCATGGGGCAAGCAAGCCCAAAGGGGTTTCTGCAGCATGCCAGTGTGCTGGTAAGGACCGTCTTGGCATCCCTGACAGTCAGAGCCAATAAGGCAGTGCAGATGCAAATGTGCTGTAGGTAAAAAACCAGAGTGCTTATTTGCTTTGCTCTTCCTACCAGAAGACCAGTGGAAAACCTGGGAAAAAACTGATACACGTTGATTTTGAAACTGGGACAAAAATGTAATCCCATCAGTGCTGCTAACCTTTACAGCTGGCTGTTCTCCAGCAGCAGTTCTATGCAGTTATTTACATTAACTCTGTATCTAAAAATACAAAAGAAAATGAAACATTTAAATGTGCCAAGATCTGCGACCAGGTAAACCATCAAGGTGACATCCATAGGATCTGGACATAAAAGTAACAATGAACAATGAACCTAATTCTGCTCTAATTACTCTGCTATGAACCCACATGAAAGTCAGGGGACGTTGTGCCCGTGTTTCACTTGTCAGACTTTTCACCATACCTCTGCACAGCTTGCCCAGTAAGGCTGTGCACAGAGAAACCTGAGCAGAGAACTCATATGTTGTGCTATTATGACAGCAACAAAAATTCTTATGAAAGAAAGCAAGAGTAATATACATGATATAAGTCACAAAATATTTATGAGATATTATACCGTACAGTATAATTGTATTTGTGTGTCTGTGTGTGTGTGTGTGTGTGTATGTGCATTACAACGTAACATGAAAATGTGAGGGAGAACAAGGAAGATAATATTAAATTTACTAAATGCTTTTAATACATAGTATATCTGCACAAGCACGCGGCAAAGATTAGAAATGGAAAAAAACAATTACCTGAAGAGAAAGTACATTGGTTATGCTCCTTGACATACTAGGATTATGGACTTCTCCATTCAGCTTTACATTAGGTTCATTTTCAGTTTGGGCGAATAATCTCGAAGCTGTTACAAAAACATATTCCCTGTAGAAAAAGCAGAAGCAACACACCCTCACACAAACATATGGGCGCACACACAAATAGAAGGGATTTTTAAGTTGTCATTTTGTCTACAGAGATGTGTAAGTCAGGATTCATGCTCCATTCAATATTTTTTGCACACTTCATCACTTTGTTCTTGATTTAGAATCTGCCCCGGAAAAATGAATCTAAAATAATATGAATCGATGGCATATATTGTGTGTAACTCTGCTGAAGTGTGATCTTCAAACAGGAAATACTCCCTGGTTGCCTCCTCTGTCTCTGAGGACTCAAGAAGAAGTGCACCTACACCTCCCTGCTTAGAAAAATCAGCTCTAATCTACAAGTGGCATCAGCCGTGCTGTCAGCGGCAGAACAAAGTGCAGGAAGCCAGACAGATGCCTGCTGATACAGGGTAAATCAACAAGACAAGGCCTCAAGGTGGTGGAGCAACCTTTGCGTGGTTTCATTTCAAGTTAACTTTGCAAGCCTTTGAAATGAGAAAAAAAGAAGAAAGGAGAAAGCACTGAGCCAGGCTGAAGACTCAGCCTGCCTGGCAGAACGTGGTCTTTTCAAATTCATTAGGATGTTCAGGTTGTTCAAGTGCAAACAGGGGTCATCCCTTGAGCAGCTGAACTAATGAACTCCGGGTATCTGTGGATGCGTGTCCTATGTCCCTTCTTCCAGAAGTCTCGGCGTCCCACCCAGACCCCCAGGACCCCCCTCTCCTCTGCCCACGCCGCCTCCAGTTCCCGCCTGGCAGCCCACAGCTCACAGCGAGGAGGAACGCTGCCACGGCTGCCCAGCAGGAAAAGTGGCTGACATAAAGCAACACCCACGAAAGCCCAGCTTACCTGTGCTTAACCCACGTGTCTGACTCGCTGGCCCTCTCAGTGTAGTTTTCGGGAATAAAACCCCTGCAGCCGGTCCGATGCGAGGTCCCGATCACCCAGCCTTCGCTCACGTCGGACTGCTGCGTCGGGTCAACGTAGACGAAGTCGCCGGCGTTGATCATGAGTTCGTCGATGTTCTGGGGCTTGTACTGGAAGAGGGCCCTCAGTGTCTGGGGGAACACGCAGCAGGGTCAGGCTGCTGCCCAGAGCCCGCTGCTGCACGTGCCACAGCGGTTCAGGAGATGCTTGTTCAACTCTCCACTGGACACAGCGACCGCTACTATTTTCCGCTCTGCAAATGCTCTTTAATGGCATTTTGGCAGAGGAAAAGGAAGACACTACTGCATTTGCAGTATGTGTAAAAATTAGGCACTTGGTTTCCATAAAAATACTTTTTTCCCCTGTAACTAGTACAGACTTATTTGGAAGCAAACATAGCAAAAGCATTGTCAGCTGGTTTTGATTACTTGCAGCTCTCCTGAGTGTGACCAAAATCCAATATAAGACTTGTGACAAAGCAATATACTGATCTGACTAAAAAATGTTGATCATTCCATAACTTAAAATTGGAAATGAGAACTGGAAAAACGTCAACTGGTTTTAACCAGGAGTTTGTCAAGCAGAAAATCATCAGTGACAACTGTGCCCTGCTCACTGATGTTTAATCTGTGCAGTTTTCATCATGGCTGGAACAATCAAGAAAACTGATTTTGCTGAATGGAATTTTGCTGCAAAGCTGTGATCTGACAAATCCTAGCAAATATTCAAAGATCATCATTTCCTGTCTCTCTTATTTTTTCATGTCATGGTAAGATTAGTTTTTTCTGCTGGAGTTGGGAATTAGACCTTGCTGACATGCAGGTCAAACAGCCTAACATAAAGGTATCTTCTACCAATTCATGGGTACAGTTTTTCAACCCAAAGAGGTACTTGAAATAACCATGCTTTTTGAAACACTGTACTGTGCATGCACTGATTTTCTTCATGGAAAAAAAAAGGCAAGATGACTGCAGCAAAGAGTCTGACCAGGGGCTCAGGAAATTAAATAAATCTGATGACAGTACCTGGTAATGCACAAAACGCATGTCCCGTGAGTAGAGAGCAGCTATCCACTGGCAGCTCTCCCCTGGGTTAATGCATTTGGCCAATTCTTCCAAAGTCTTCTGATGGTGAGGATAAAACTTGTGAGCCAAGGTAAGGTGGAGCTGCTTTAGGCAGGGCTTCACATGGCAATCTAGGAATAAAACAATCATGTCCCAACATAGAAGTGAAGGTCATTTAAAGCTCTTCTTGTTTAGTCCTACATGTTTGGCATGCTACAAGAAACACCACAGTAATTAGTAGTGGAGTGGATCAGAGTTTTGCTGAATAACTGTTTTGCAGAATGCCATGATTTTAATCATGCCAAAATGATTCATAAATCTGGACTTGATTTGCTCCCTGGCTTCAGCTGGGAGAAAAATGAACAGGGTCTAAATTCCTCTCCCAGTCTGAGATGTATTGAACTTGTTTCTCTGAGACACAGCTCTTCTGGGGTTGTATCCCCACAGTCTCAACTGGTGGTGCAGTTTCCCTTGGATGTCATTGGAGTGGGGATTAGGACCTTCTTCTCAAGGATGCAGTCAGGCCATTAGGCTGGGCCATAGCACCATGGAGATGGAGGTCTGGGGATAGGGAGGATTATATCCCCACCCATCTTGGATATCCTGATCTATCAAATTACACAGCTAACCTTTTCAGCTTCTAGATAAAAGCACTGTGTCTTCAAAGTCTAAACCATGCTTCCCTAGCCATGTTATTTTCAAATCTGTGGGAGGAAAGGGTGTTTGCTGGCATAAAACATCAGCTAAGCTTCCCTGCAGGCACAAGAAATGCTTTCAGTAACATGCCTAAGCATTTGTGCTATGACCCATCCATTTTCCCTCTGATTTTGGTCCTACCTGCCTGGGCTGAAGCCTCTGACGAGAATGCCAGAGCAAACTCTTTGAGGATATTTGCATGGCTGTCACCAATGAAGAAGCCAAGGTAGCTGGTGGATGAATGTAGTGATAGTGAAATAGATGGTGGAAAGCACTGTGAAAAGCTGTCACCGACTCGCTTTAAGGTGTCATACAATAATTCCACTTTCTGGTCTTCACACTGAAAGAAAACAGGAGGAACAGGCTTTACCCACTGGCTCAACAGCCACTATTGTAGCCTGTGTCATACAGTAATAGCAGAAAACAGTGCAGGAATTAGACTTCCTGAGAAAGACAACACACCTACAAACTTGCTTGAAATTCCTGGTATTAAGATCAGTAATACTGGGCAGTTTGATCAGCACAGTGTCCTGGTGCTATAATAGGAGATGGAGCCTTCTACCAGGAGGCTGGATAGGGAAGAGCCAAAAGATTTTACCATCTGACAGGTGTGCAGTAACCTGACTGAAATGAAGCAGGGATCATGATTTCCCTCTTCAATTCTAAGTAAGAATTTGCATTATTGTTATCTGACAGCTGAAATAGCTCCTGCTAAAACTTCAAGATCTCAGATGCTGAGCAACATACCTAGCAAAATTTATGAGGCATCTTTGTCGTTATGACCCTTAATGCTCTAATCACAGCAAATTAAAGGATTGTATGGAGCCATGCTTCCACAAAAAGTGTCAATTAAGCAATTTAAACAGTGAAGAGACAAGGATGAAATTTGTGCTGTCTAATCAGAGACACAAACATTAACAATGCACCATGTCCACACTGCTTTAGTCTCCTCCACAGAGCTGTTTGCTCCATTTAGCCTTTTCACTAGGTCATGCTGTTGAAGGGGAAGAGCAGAAGAGAAGAAAGGAGCTCCTCCTGCTTAGACCGTCTTTCTCTCTTGAGCATTTCTCAAGCCACACACGCACTGCCTGGTGAGGCTCAGGCATGGTGAGGAGAGATGCATTAGGGCCACTGGGCAGACTGGGCTGTGGGGTGAAAGAGGCAGGTGGGATCCTGCACCAGGGCAAGTGCCGTGCAGCAGGATCCGCCGGGGCTGACAAGTCCGGGAGCTGCAAAAGACGTGGGGAGTCAGGGAACAGGAGAGGGCTGTGTCGGGAGAAGGAGGTGGGAGGCAGGTCAGTGAGTCTCGCTTTCTGCCTGTGAGGCATCCAGGCCAGCTCTTGCTGACAGCAGACGAGCAGAGAATAGCACCGGAGGGTGCATTTATCCCTAGAAATATGCTACCTGAAACAGGGTGGAGGTGCCTGAGGTGAGGGTTGCAATTCAGTCATCTCTTCCAGGGGCAGGCCTTTAAACTTGACACCTTTCAACACCATGGCATTCATTATTAATTCATGATTTTTGTTCTGTATAATTGTGATTAATGGCCACAGTGTACCCTGCTATTCAATATTTTGCAACAAAATACTCTTATTTTCACTGTCTATACTTAGCAGCATGGTTTAGCATGAAAGTATGATTAACACAATAATTTTGTCCAGCTACTCTAGCTCACATCTGTTTCAGCGCATCTCAGCTGCAGCTGGTGTTCATGTGCATCACCGTCAGTGTGCGAAAACTGGATACCAGTTGGCTCCAGAGTTTTTCCAGACCTTTGCTGGTCTTTGCTGATACTGGGGTATTCACCTGTGCAGGAGAAGGAGCTCTGCTGGGAAGTTCTTTAGAGGGTTACCGGCCGGCTAGGAGGACAGTAGCATCTCCAGAACCAGAAAAAAGCCCAACAAGAGTCCAGCACAGGAGCCTAACTTCCATGTTAAATTATTGACAAAGTGACTCAATTGCACTGCTGGACTCCCGTCCAGCTCCCCTTGCTCCTTCCATCCCTGTGCATTTTGCTTCTCCCTTTTTCACAACATCCAAGCTTCAGTAGAAAGGGTAAAGATTGGAACATGCCACCATAGCAATGACCTTCTGGCTGGGGCTCTCTGGGCTAGGTAGCGGTTTCCCTGAGGTTCCCATAGGCAAAATACGAAGTTGTCTATATCCTATGATAACGCTGTCACTGCTGCACAGTTGGCTGAAGCCAGCCACTGCTGCCCCAGGCAGGAAGGTTTAACATCCTGGATGGATGCAGCAATGGGCATGGTCTCTCCAGCCTGCTGATAGCTGCGTGTGGGGAGCAGTGCTTCACTGCTGGCAGGTCCATGTGCAGCCTGGACTGCACAGAGTTGCTCTAGATGGATGCTAGACACATGCCACTCAGCTACCCTGAAGCATCCCACTGGCCCCAGCACCCGATTTTTAGGTATGTCAAGGGCTAAGGTGGGTAGCTAGAGCAGGTAGTGGGAAGAAAGCCCCCGGTGCCTACACGGGGGCTGAACACTCAAATATTAAGCAAACATGCCTGGACCTAGGTCACGTTAGTTTGATCACCAAGGAGAATTTCTGGTGTAAGACAACTGTAGGTGGTCCACTTCCACCAGCAGTTTATATTTGACCCTTGCACATCTTTTGCGCCTTACCGTGAAGAAGTCGCAGAGAGTGATGTGTGGAAAAATCTCGTGGGCTCTGTTTTTCCCACACTGGCGCTTGCTCTCCTTCCAAAACTCTTGCAGATGGTCATGCAAACGGCCGGTGGGACACAAGTAAAGAGCATACTCCTGAGGGATTGGGTCTTCCAAAGAGGGATCGTTGCAGTGGGAGTGCAACCTGAAATCAAGAGCATATCACAGAGAGTAAAGTATGTGCACCGCTTACTCTTGTTTCCTGTGGTTGAAGGCATCCATAGTAGAGACCAGAAAAAGGAAATACAAAGTTGTTGTTTTCTTACAAAGGAAAAGCTAAATTAAGAGCTCCTTACAAATTCTCTCTCTGAAATATTAACTAATGGAGAACGGGTTTTTCTTCCGCTTATTTTTTGTGTACTTTACATTTTAGTATGTGCCTTCACTTCTTTCGATGTCTGAAAATGAGACAACAAAAAAGATATTTTTAGATTTTGGGGGGTTATTCTTCCCCCTTTTTCATGACTGGAAACAGAGGGCTGGAGGAGGAAAAAGAAGCAATGGGTAGAAAATATTGAATAATGCCCAAATGAAAAATAACTGAAGATTAAAAAAATACCCCAAAAGAGCTAGCATTTTTATTCAGCCCTAGTAAAAGCAAACAAGACAAATCAGAAAATGCACAAGCAAAGATCAGAAACTCATATCCCATGTGATGACATCCTTCACCTTGCTCTTCACATGCTGTATGTTTGGCTTTGCAGCTGTTGGATTGGTAGTGATTGATGGAAAGTGTGGTGGCATTCCTGACAAAAAATTATTTGGGAAGAATCTGCCATTCTCAAATGTCTCCTCTGGCTTTTTACAAAAAAAAAAAAGAAAAAAAAAAGAAAGAAACAATCAAACCAAGCCAAAAAAATCCCACAGCAAAACCCAGAAGAGAATGCAAGGAAAGACTGGATTTGATTTGAGAGTGGATTAAAGAAAAAAAATCAATTATCAGCATATGAATACTCTGTGGGACTCTTGCTACAGAAGAAAAACTTTGTAGAGATCAAGACTAACAAGTCATTTTGACTCTAATGATACGTTCCTCTGACTGTCAGCCTTTCAGCCTATTTTATAATGAGCCTTTCTCAAGGGAAGAAGATGGGCTGTTTGCCTTCAGCCATTGCCATTTAACCTCATGTTATTACTGCACGTGTTTGTAACTGCAGCCATGGGTTTACAGCTATTTTCCCTGTTTCCTTCCTCCTTTCCTTCAGGATGGAAAGTCCAGGTTCCCCCCTCAGGCTCCGTGCAGAGGCAGTGAGCAGACTTCGGCGGCCATAGCCGTAAATAAGCAGGAGGCTTCAAACTGAGGAGAAGTGTCTGGTCCCATGAATTGACTAACATCACTGTGGTAAAAGTAGATGCTTCTGCCCAAAGCTGCCCTTTCCTCTCCAGCTTTTTTGATTTACCCTGGACCTTCTGCAAATAACCTCCCTTCCCAGAATAAGTACAAATACAATTATTTCTTTCTCTGCATGAACTAAAATGAAAAAAAAACCCACAAAAAAAGAACTCAGATGCAGGGGGTTTAATGGCAGCTAACTTCACATTCAGTGACAGAATCAGCATGTGAACAAGGATTTTTAACCAAGTTTAATCTGAAAGCACTCCTTAGAAATCCCAAGTACTTGCCATTTTGCAGCATCTTCTATCGTGTTTTGTCCAGTAGCAGCCAAGGCTTTTTGCCTAACAAAAAACCAAAACAGATTCATCAGAATAACAGAAAGAAAAATTCTAAAAAGTAAAGAATGGACATGCTATAGTCACCAAGTCTATTCTCCAGCACAGACAGGACCTTTAACAACTAGGTTATTCCTGGCAAATACCAACGTTCTTGAAGCCCTCCAGATAGTTTTTTCCACTACAAGTCTTTAATTCCTTGAAGATTACTAACCTGTCCTCCTTTGTGTTCTGGAGGTGTTTCCTTAGCAGCCCTACTGACTATATGGAATTCCTTAGGGTTGAGTAAACCACGCACTGGAAGAGCACTGGACACTGGAAGGGTTTGCTCCGTTCATAGGGTTATGTTCTGGTTCAAAATCTCAGGCCCGAGCCCATACATATAAACAAAGCAAGGCATACTGATGTTGGGGTTCGAAAATGTGGGTTGAGGATCTCCCAGAGGCCAGCAAAGAGCCAGATCTAAGCCACCAGTTCAGTCCAAGATGAGGGACAATATCTCACGTTTCTCTCTGTTAATGCAGCTGTCATTCTCTGGGATCGGATTTGATTCCCATTTCCTTTTCTCACTAGAGCTTTCAAAATGCCAACTATGGGCTTCATATGAACAAGTCTTTGTGACTAAATGCTAGGTGATGGGTGAAGGACTCCAGTATTTAAGTAGCACCTGCACCCACGAACCCCATTTCCAGTCCTGTAACCCACCTACAAACTTCTCAGAAGAGACATGAAAGGGAAGTAGAGACAGTGGATGTGGAGGAAAACCTGCTAAATTATTTGGCATCTGTTCATCTCTTTCCTTTTCTCTGGAGGCCATCCTTTCTGGCCAGTGGGTCCTGAGGGCATTCATTCTTTTAGTCTCCTCACATTTTTATCCTCCATCCATCCCTGTGACACCTGAGCACGCACCAGCAGTGCAATGAGTGCATTAAGCAGCAGGACTCAGGTTCATCCTTGGTGCTTCCTCCTAGCCTTCTGTCTTCTCTCTAGTGCAAAAATTACACATGGGCTTGTTAAAAACATTTAAATGTACTTATGCAATCATGCCTGGCTCTTTAGTGGGGGCTCAACATGGATGAGGGCTAAACATGAGTTTTCCCACTCAAGCTTTACCTTCTACTTTTCTTCTCCATAAAGTAAATCAACTACCATGGCCAAATCGATGCAAAACCATGACCTAGCTTGTCTAAAACTAGCCTGTGTCCTCTGTGACTGAATACTGCACATTTTCTTTCCACACCTCTGCTGGCTCTCCCTTGTCCATCACATCAAACACAACCAACCTATGTTTTTGCCATTCTCCCCATACAGCCCTTCCTGCTGTATTCTGTTGAAATGTCAGTGCCTGCCTCTGCTCAGCCAATGATGCCAGACTTTGTCAACCACTTGTTACACCTCAAAGTCAGTGTTTTACTGCTTCATGTCATGCTGCTCCTCCTACTTGGAGAGAAGCTCTGTGCAAGCTGCCCTGAAGGCAAATCGAGCATGACTTCATCTTTTCTTTACCATAGGGCCTGCAAAATCGTAAATGTAATAAGACAAGTGAGACCTGAGACCATGGACTGTCATGCTGCTCAGTACTATCTCCTTGCTCCCTTGTGCTCCTCTCTGTGCCTGTTCCCACCTTTTGTCTCATCATATATGTTGGCTGTAGGATGCTTTCCAGCAGGGTTTGTAGAGCCCTTAGCACCAGGAGAGCATTAGGCTGTGATAGACATCCTATACTTCCAAGATGAGCAGTGAAGATTGAAAGATAATGCATAGAATAAATTCTGTATATACCAATTTCTCTCAGATGATAGAGAGTAGGAATAAACCTTTGAAAATCTGTATTAAAAGTAGTGTCTTTACAGTGAGAACAAACTGAGTCTTCCGTAAAGCAGAAACAGTTGACACTCTTCAGTTCTGTGTAAAGCACTAGGGAAGGCCCATTTAGTTGATCTGAAGCTAGGGTTGATCCTCACATATTTGGTTTTTGTTCTTTGGGGAAATGTTGCTTTGGCATGCTGCTTCTACTTTATGAAAGATTTAGTAATATTTCCACCCAGCCTCGTTTTTGTCAGGCCAGGACATCTCAAAAGAACAACTTTTCAGTACTTTCATTTACGGTTCAACCCAGGAACTGCAGAGACAGCTAAAAGGTTTTATAAAAACACAATCAAAATTTTGAAGGTCTTAAAGTCAATAAAAGCAAATAAATTAAAAAATAAAGTGCTTTTGGACATTTTGTCATTTTATGTTGATTTGCATAGTGTTTCTGCCACTGCTTCTTGATTTTGACCTGGGAAGCACAAAGCCATCTCTGTAACAGCAGAAACTGTTTTGAAGAGGATTTGAAGAATATCACATACAGGACAAAAAAATTAAAAAACTAGCTGTTACTTTGGGGTGACCAAACTTATAGTATTACTAGAGAAATGATCATCCAGGTTTTCAGCTGCACAGCTAAAATTCCACTATGTGTAACTGGGAACAAGGGACCCACAGTTTCCTTGCAAGCTGTGCCCATCATGTCTAAAGTTGATCTGCTAAACACAGCTGTTCCTAAGAAAGCAACATGGCACTTCTGAATGGAGCCTTTTCAACTTGCTTAATTTTCAGTCAAAAGGGAGAGATATTGCTCTCCTTTCTAAAATATTTTTATGAGGGGTTCTTCAACATTTAAATAAAAAGATTTATTTTTTTAACAGTTTGAACCAAAGTGTCCATATTTGCCCTTCAGAAGTTGAAAAATCCTCCCTCAAACTTCCTTGTGCAACCAGAGTGATGTTTGGGGGAGGAGTGGCCACCACGTTTCTTTTTTATTAACTTGGTTAGCTGCCACCAGTTAATCTCTCATCCATTCGGGTTGCCAAGAGTAGCGCCTCATTCTTTACTATTACATTTTCCAGGTAAGACACGCTTTTGGAACAAGATCCTGATTCAAGACAGGAAGAAAAATTGACAGACTTAGGTGGCATCTTGTTAAGGAAAGCTTACTCTTTTAAAACAGTTTCCAGTAACAAAATCCAGCAAGAGGTCTTTGCCAGGCCTGAAAAAAACTTTGGATAGAAGTTACATCCACATTTAACTCCCTTATAATAACAGTGGTAAGCAGAAAAAAAATGACAGAATATATATCCCAGGAGCAAACATCAACTTCTTAACTTATTGTGAGGCCTCTCAACCTGAAGACATGGAAGGGTGTTGTGTCTTCAGATATGCACAGTATTTATTAAAATGGGTACAGAGCAGGTTGTTTTTGCAGTATGAGCAATACACACAGCTCTACAAGAAATTCAAAGCAAGACAGGTCTGATCCCTGTATAGAGACATCACTCTCAGGAAACAGCATGGTCTCTTGATGAAAAAAGCAAGCTGCCTGCTGTCAGGATCTTATGAGAAATACCTCTTATATCTTAAATACATCTTACCGTGCAAAGGCAGCTGAACACATTACTCACGCGATATGAGCCGGGAATCCTTTGGCGAGGAGAGAGTCAAGGAGAACAGAGGTGCTTTTTCTCCTGTGCTTGTTGGCCACCTTTGCGTACAGCTGTGTCTCCGCCACCGCCATCTCTTCTGCTCTTCCCCTGACCGTGTGCTGAGTGCTGACAGAAATTGGGAGGTGGGAGGAGGGTGAGAGGGAGGGAGGGAGTAAGAAAATGAAAGAGAGAGAAAGAGAGAGAGGCAGCTAAAAAAAAAAAACAAAACTCAAACCTCTTGTGATCTTTTCTGACAAAAGCTGACATCCTGTTTTCGTAGCATCTGCGTCTCCGATTTTTTGGTTTAGGGTGGCTAAAAAAGCAAAAGCTACCTGCAGGCTTTCCCCATCCGCCCCAGCAGAACAAGACTAGTAGTCCAAAGGTAAACACCACAGCCAGGGTGGACTTGCTGAAGGGTCTGAGATGGGATCTTTTAGCTTTTCATTTTAAATTCCTTTCTGAAAGCCAAGAAATCCACCTGAACTACTACTGCAGCATGGGGGAGGCAAGCAGGGATGTCCTTCAGCATGTAA
Source organism: Haliaeetus albicilla (assembly GCF_947461875.1). Classification (NCBI taxonomy): domain Eukaryota; kingdom Metazoa; phylum Chordata; class Aves; order Accipitriformes; family Accipitridae; genus Haliaeetus; species Haliaeetus albicilla. The sequence goes on from NC_091488.1 coordinate 12,336,077, forward strand.
GAAGTTAGTCTGCAGGCCAAATTCTTTCCTTTTGGGCTCAATTTTCATGTCCTCCCATCCCTATCATCCATGGCTCCTGCTCTGGTCTCCTCAGCCAAAGGCGATGGGGCGGCCAACTGTGCAAGGTCAAACCCAATGTCACATCTAGACATCAGACCCCGAGGCTGGGCTTGGAGCAGCTCAGGGTGGCAGCTGGGAGAAGCCTGTCCTTTCCAGTGGTGCCAGTCCCATCATGGGAGACTTTGCAGAGCCATGCTGGCTGGTCCCCAGGGTTTCCAGTGTGGCCAGAACAGGTGAAATGGTTGGAGACAATTTTCTCTGGCCTGGGCTGTCCTCATTGAAGGTACCGCTGCTCCCGGGAGAGGACAGGACATCTCGCTGTGTGGACTGAAAGGGTCACTTGAGCTGCTGGTCTCCTGAAATGAGCCCTCACTTTCTCCCCCTTGGCTGAAGTTCCCCTTGGGGCACTTGGCCAGTGTGGGCCGCTTTTCCAACTGCTTGTCTCTAAAGCCTGGCGGGGAGACCATCAGAGCACTGAGAGCAACTCAAGAAGTGCAGCTTTCTTTATACATCCTTCTCTGCTTTCTTTTTTTTTTTCTCTTTTTCTTATGTCCCCCTGTGTTTCCCATTTCCAGGGAAGGCTGCTGAAAGAGTGGCATAAAAGATGATGAAGAACTCTTGACATCATGGTCTAGATGTGAACAGTGACGTGGCGACCTCTCCTTTGGAAGTGCCAGTTTCCATTGCGCACAGCAAAGGGGCTGAACAGCTTCCCTCATTGTAGCCATGTTCCAAGGACATGGGTTTTGCCATGGAAAAACTTCATTTCTTCCCTTGTCTCTCAGGAGCCTTGTTTCACTTACACTGCCATGGCTTTTTGCTTCATCTCTCCTCCTCCTTCTTCCTTCCACCATCCCCTCTGTCATCAATCTCTCCTCTTACTAAAAAAACCCCAAGCCAAATTATTACTATTCTTGAGCATTTTATGAAGCTAAGCATACATTTTCATTTTCTAGATCCCAGAGTACAAATGAGCTGATACTTCAGAAACATGAGATACTGCTTGCAAAGTACTTCCAGAATATTGTGCAATATTTAATTATAAAAGTTATCCATAAGCAAAGCATGGGTCTTTTTCATAAAACCCTCTTCAAGTGTGCGCTTTGCTGCAAGCACACAGCAAGGGAAGGAAGAGCAAGGGGAACCTATGGGCCTTGTGTGCCGAAGAGATGAAGCACCTGGGGCTTTTGCCTTCTGCCACCCACAGCTGTCAGCAGACTTCTCAGCTGCACGAGTTTTGATAAAAGATGAGCAAGCGGGAGCCTGGGCAGTTTGAGGTGCTCCTTTGCTGAGGGGTTACAGAAAGGTTTGCAAATACTACAATATTACCTGACGCTCTTAGGCTAATTAAAAAGCATGCTGAATTTTTATCTTCCCCTTTCCGTAGCCATGCCATCCGGGGCTACCTGATACCCCTCACCAGGTTGAATTACACAGGCTGCTGCCATAATGCCGTATGCAGCAGATAACTGAACGGGCAGCTGTGGGCAGCTCAGTGAAAACCTTTCCAGAGCAGACTGGCCTAGCAACCTCAGAATTTCCTTTTGGTTTCTTTTGATAATGAAGAAAGAAAACAGTTTTGCTTTTAACTATGACTTCTCAGGAAGAGGTGAGTGAAGCTTTAGGAGCATGTGATACCCTCTAAACAAATGCCACATCAGTGTTTAGCTTTTGTGTAGTATACTTCACAATGCTGTTTTGTTTCCTGATGGACAATTCACGTACGAGTTAGAAGGCTTTTTTTTTTTTTTAATATTTAAAAATCATGCACAGCAAGCTGTCCTTTTCTCTGCCTTAAAGCTAGCAGATTCTATATAAAATTTAATTTATGTTCATTGAAATGTACATGAAATTTTATCAAATGAAAGAATAGAAATATTATTTTAGTTGTTTGCTGAAAGGTGAAAAGATATTCCAGGTGACTTAAAGATATAGTGTTCACAGACAAAACACGTATTCTTTGCCTATAATGTGTCATTGTAAGCATTTTCTGGGACTGACTCTGCAAACACACTGCTTTTACAGCATACCAGCTCCACTATCTTTAACAAACCTAGACGTATTTCACATCACTGTGAGCTCAAAAATCTGATTCCTTTTGCCAGTGACATTGTGCAGAGCCAGACTCAGAAATTAGCATTTCAAATCTATTTACCCTGAATTCTATTGTAGCCTGTTTTGTTTTTCACTGTGTATAAAGCGATCAAAGGTTTTCTGGAGTAAAACTCAGTGGGGCCCTGCATGAGTATCCTGTCAGGTGCTGCGCAGGTGTCATATGCTTTTTAGTCTTTCTCTTGTTTCCTATTGCAATTAAAGAGCAGGGGATGGATTCACACCCCCAGTGTGAGTTATTAAAGGTATCTGTGGTGCTTAGAGAAATCTGAACAAAAATTAACTTCAGTAGTTTGCTGGTAAATTAATTATAAGAGCTCCTCTCATGAAGGTTAAGTACATAACAAGGTACTGCATCCAGCTCTGGAGCCCTCAGCACAGGAAAGACACAGACCTGCTGGAGCGGGTCCAGAGGAGGGCCACAAAAAAGATCAGAGGGATGGGACACCTCTCCTGTGAGGACAGGCAGAGAGAGTTGGGGTTGTTCAGCCTGGAGAAGAGAAGGCTCCGGGGACACCTTATTGAGGCCTTTCAGTACTTAAAAGGGGCTTATAAGAAAGATGGGGACAAACTTTTTAGCCCGGCCTGTCATGATAGGACAAGGACTAATGGCATTAAACTAAAAAAGGGCAGATTTAGACTAGATACAAGGAAGAAAGTTTTTACAACGAGGGTGGTGAAACACTGGCAGAGGTTGCCCAGAGAGGTGGTAGATGCTCCATTCCTGGAAACATTAAAGGCCAGGTTGGACGGGGCTCTGAGCAACCTGATCTAGTTGAAGATGTCCCTGCTCATTGCAGGGGGGTTGGACTAGATGACCTGTAAAGGCCACTTCCAACCCAAACCATTCTATGATTCTATGATAACATTTTACAAGGTGATCATCTTCTTTTTTTCTTTTTTCTCCCGTTGAGTCAGGTACAAGAGACAAATCCCACTACTGGAAGTCTTGAAATCATCTCTATTACAGAAGATGAACCACCAGTACCAGAAATTCAGTTTTCCTTCAAAAGATTTTTCTGCATACCACAAGCAAAAGTGGACCCCACTGCAAATGGATCTGGTAGGGATACGGCACAGCTTTTTGACTTTTGTAATCTAAATGGCTAATGTAGGTCTTTAGGCTTGCAAAACTATGCTAGCCCACTCAGTCAGAGAAAACAATCCCTTAGAGGAAGAAGAAACACAACCTCACTCCCCCAGCCGTGAGGTTTGCCAGGGTATTAACAGATGATGACTTCTTGTGTCGGCTTGCATGCGCAAGCATTTTTCACAGCCAGATTATTCACACACTTCAGCCACATAGCAAATATTTGCCCACGCTTTTCAGACACATTTTTGAATGGCTTATTTGAAATTTTACCAACCTGGAAACTGGTCTATTAAAAAAACTGAATATACAATTACAGCAGCATTGGAGGAATAGCATGCATGTTTGCTACTTCCCATAGGTTTAGTGGCAAAAATAATCATTAACTCCAACAGGGGCAGGCTGAGCATCAAGGATGAAAATAGAGCAATTTAATTTTCTAGTCCATTAGCTACTACAGCTGTCTAAGATTTTTGGCATACCAGACACCAACTGCATTGCCAACATCAGTTATTCAGCTGCTGCTGAGAGAGTCTGTGTAGGCTGGGATTTACTTGTCAGTCTATACGCACTGGGAGACACTCCTCATCCTTGACCAATTTTAAGTGTCTGCCAATCTCAAACTCAAAGCTTGAAGAATGAGGCGGTTAAGAGCTGCATGAATTATAATTGAAGACAAGGTTCTGCCAGTTCCTATGTGTGCCCGTGACTGAGCTGTGTATCCCATTTTCCCACAGTTTGCCGTTTGTATGTATGAATACACTTGAAACAAGTGAACCATTCATTATTTTCAGTGGAATCTGTTGCTGTCTTCCAGATTGACAATATCACTAAGTTGAGGTCAGCCATGGAGGTGGTTGGTGAACAGGACTCGTCCAGCTCATGAAATGTATTCAGCAATTACTACTGATATAGATTTTAACTTTGTATGCATCTTTTTTCCTTGAAAACTCAAAACTCAGGCTTGAACCATTGCTCAGGTGTCTCCTTGTCTTTATAGCAAAACTTTGAATGGAACGCCTTTCCTCACATTTTTCAAGACTAGTTTGGGGGTCCCTTTTTTTGCAAATTTAGCTTTCTATCATTTTCAGTTAACCTTGCTTCCAAGTCCAAAAAGGACCAGTGACTTTCCTCCTTCTTGTCTTGAACACCTATTTACTAGCTAGTCCTGTCTTTTTCCAATATCCTTGCTCCTGTTCGAATCTTTAGGCTCCTCTTACTTGTTTCTGTGCCTCTGTTACTCCAGCTCTGAAGGAATGCATCATGCACAGGACTTAGCTCCCTGGTGCGCAAGCCAGAGCTCTGTGGCCTCTGTCCTTGTCCCAGGATTTCTGTTGTCCCAGACACAGTGCTCAGAGCAGTGTCCAGCTGGGGCTACAGCTGGAGGGAGCACTGGGACCACAGGCTTGGTACCAGCAAGAGTCAGAAGGCATCACAGACAGGAACAGTCATAAGGAGGAGACTCAACCTAGTTTGTTCTTTGCTACTTCCACTGAAAGAATTTATTAGTCCACTTGAGCTTTCTGAAGTCTTCAGAGAGTATACCTGTACCCTGCACACAGGTTTGATTACACAAACAAAACAGATCTGAACTTCATTTTTATTCTGGGACTCATGTTTTCAGGAGAGGTGCTTGTATACTTCTAAAGCTCGCAGTGTGATGTAGCCCAGGAAAACAAAAATTTAGAGCTCATATTCTCGATTGCATTGAGGACAGGCCAGGTGCTCTGTAAGGGTACGATTCAGACCCCTTGCGAGGCAAATGCTGAAGCGCTGTCTGAGAGCACCAGCCACATCCAAAGCACTCGGAGCCTTCTCAGCCCCTGAGCCAGGGGATCCGAACCACTCCAGGTCAGGTCAGCTCACAAAGTGTATGCAGGTGTTAGTACTGCCATCTAGTTTAATGTTAGATAAATCTTTTTCATTGCAAACTCAAGCTGGTTTAACTTCACAGAAGCTGTTCTCTCTGTTTGGCTTCTAGGAGATATCGAACCACCTTCAATGTGCCATGTTTTTATCTCCCTAAAATACTTTCCATATATCTGTGGTTTATTCCTTGCAGTAATCCTAGCAGTTGCCATTGGCCTGGGAGGTGAGTACAATTAGTTATTCATTAAGTTCTCGCTTAACCATTCAAATGCTTAATTTTTCATGAGCCTTTTACTTAGGATGGAATTAAACTGCTACTGTGGCTTGTTTGCTGAAGCAAAAAATCTTGTTGATGTGATGGCTTTAAATTTTATTTACATGTAGGGACAAAATAGATCTGGCACTCATGAGAGGATTGGTGTAATATTCACAACACTGAGGAACCCACAGCTCCAGGAAACCTTTGTCTAGTAAAACTTCATTGATTCCCCTTGGGTGGTGAGCTAAGAGTTTAGAAATTGGGGGATGCTTCAGGTAGCACACATCATATTTTTGTCCTGTAATTCAGTTCTCTAAGTTTGTTCTCAAAGAATTAAAGAACTTTCCCCTATCACAAACAACTCCTACAAAGGAAAAGAAAATGCAGAATGAGTTTAGTTGCAACTGGAAAGTGTGACCTGCCCAGGTTTAGGTGCCAAATGTGTTGATGTTAGAGCAGTGCCTTCACACCTGCAATGGGAATAAGCTTGCGGGAGGTTGAGGCATCCCCTCAGGAAGAGAGTGCACTGGCCATGTTTTGCAAGGGAGACCCTTGCAAGGACTGTTGTGGTTTAACCCCAGCCAGCAACTAAGCACCACGCAGCCACTCACTGTACCAGCTACTAGGAAGACAATTAACTCCATCCCAGCTGAAACCAGGACAGTCTCCTTGCTTTGCTGCTGAGGGGCTGAGGCACCAGGCAAAAACTCGCCCTGGAGTGAAACATGAACTGGGTAGAGGGAGCTGGGAAGGAGTAAGCACAGACAACAAGGCTGACTCATCCTACGAGTCATTACTAATGGATAAGTTTAGCAGCAGCATGTGGCAACCTCCAGGTTGTATTTCAAAAGTTCCTAGAGTACAGGAGTTGTCTTTTCCTTAGCAAGACAGAAATCTGGCCAGATAATGGAAGTCAGAAGTGTTAAATTAATATCCAAGTGTGTTTTCATCACCCTGTTTTCTTTCATTCTTGTTAGTCCAATACAACTGCATTGGGAAGTTTCGCTGCCGATCATCCTTTAAGTGTATCCAGAAATCAGCCAGGTGCAATGGTGTCTTCAACTGTAAAGAAGGGGAGGATGAGTACGGATGTGGTAATTTAAATTTGATTATAAATCCCTCCTACCTCCTCCTGTAGCATCTGGCACGTTATCAAGAAATGCATGTTGTAAAGAGTTTGGGTGAGACAAGAAAGGTAGAGACTGATGGATTATCTAAATCACCACTTCAGAAGAACAACCTCTCTGAGGTATTGATTTACAGTTTCTGAGAAATCAGACTGCTCTTAAGGTAAATGTGATGATTGCTGAATACTGCTACTGCCATATTGGGCATGTTTCCCCATTAGAAGTCTAGATACTTTTTAACTGCTAACATTTCCTCTGCCTGCAAGGTATACCAACACTGCATTATGGTGTGCATATACAGCACTCTCTGTATTCACTGGCACACAGTTGTGTTGTGTCATTTTTGAAGATTGCAAAAGCCTGTTATTATCTTAGGGGACGTGGGAAGGGGAGTGGTCAGCACTGCCTGTTGTGCGTTGAGTACTGTGGAGTTTGCTGCTTCATGCGTGAAATGTATGCTCCCATGCCAGAGTTTCTCTCTGTAATGGTTTAGGGAATCACAGGGCCATTTTAAATGGTCCCTCCCTGTCCTGTGCTATGGAAGATGACTGTGGTGTTTGCAGCCACTGGGGGGAAAAGGACTCTAATATTAGTAAACAGAATAACTTATTTTTAGATCAGTGCACTTGTCATTCTGACTCCTGCACCTACAGGCAAGGAGGCAGCACAGCTTTCTGTCTGTGCAGCGCGAGGAATGACAAGAACCATGAGCATTTGGCTGCAGCTAACCCCGCACAATCCTTTCAACCTTTGGCGTGTTTTCCCCAGGGAGGCTTCAGGCCTCAGTGGAGCCTGTGGGCAATACGTCTGCTTTTCTTGTCTGCCTTTGCAGTGCCATAACGCTGGCCTGTGGGTGCCTGCGGGGAACCCCCTGTCCGGCAGTGACCATGTGCGTGGCCTCCCTTCTCCCTGGGAAGACCAGGTAGACATGGACTCTCCCAGGTCCAGGTGCCTCCTCCTCATCCAGGGCCCTGCGCCCCAGCAGCGGCGGTGGTGCGGGGTGCAGGCGTGAGGAAGACATGGCAACATGCAGGACAAAGGGACTGTGGGTGATGGCTCTGTACCTGGGCCCCCAGCAGTATTTCCCCATCGGTCTCTTGGCCGGAGGCAGCACAGCTGGCAGCAGTGCCGGCTCCATGGGCCAGGCTGGTGTGAAGAGCTGCCCGTGGGGAAGGGCTGTGCTGAGCAGAACCGGGCTGGCACGGGGAGGGAGTCCCTGGGAGACGAGCTCCCAACCTGCGTGTCTCTCCTCTCCCCAACCTTTACACGCTCATCAGCCCAGACACGCCAGCCCCATTTGAGCAGAGGGAAACAGGTAGGAAACTCCATGGGAGGCCAGGGACGGCAGGGTGCAAACACATCCACCTCTCTGACTGTGCTGTGCAGCGCGGGAGGCGTCAACCACCTCTCATCATGTGTCTTGATCGTAGGTTTCCTTGGTGCCAAGCACTTGCAGCTCCAACTCACTGCAATCAGCAAGACTTGCTTAGGCTCACTGGAGGGCAAGGCAGCGCTCTCCGTCTGTATTAGAGCTAGCATCCCCTACCCATTCCCATGAGCCTAGAATTTTTCCTCCTGGCTGTTCTAGCTCAGCGTGCCTTGGTTCCCTTCCTTAAGGGGGAAGAAAAAAGGCACAGAAAAATTCTGTCGAAGGATCCAAGCGATGAAAAAGACAAATAGCAAAAACTCAGTGATCCAAGAAATGCGGACGCCACAGTGGTGCATTGATGCTGTTGTGTACCCGGCGGTTCTTCTTCACAACTCACTCAGGCTTTTCTTCTCCTGAATCTCAAAGTCAGGTTGAGTGGCAAGAAAGCAGTGCTGCAAGTGTTCACTTCTGGATCTTGGCGAACAGTCTGCTCTGACGACTGGAAAGCAGAGTATGGAAATACTACCTGCAAACACCTGGGTTTCTCGAGGTATGAACACAAAATGGAAGAAACCCTGTTTGGCATTTTGAACAAACTCTGAGGTTTTCAATCTTTCTAATGAAATCTTGTATTAGTCTGTGCTTAGAAAGAAAAATGGATTCAACAATCCACCTTTGTGAACGATATGGTTGAGGAGATTTGGGATGATGTGGGAAATAGTCCTGAATACTTGTGCACCGCAAATACCATTTATTACTGCTATAAATCCTGGATGATGGCTAAATACAATGGTTTGGTTAAATCTTCCCTATGGGGTGCAGGTGCCTGAATCCTACTTGTCTCTCGAGTAGCTTACAGCCTGTCAGAGAGGCACTAAAAAACATATGAGCATTTTCCATCTCTCTTACTTCCTCTGTAGAAAAATCATATGTACAATTCAAGTCATGACATCTGTTAGGAATTAAGGTCCACCTCACAATTAGAGAAGAACCTGTCAAGGCGATTATTACTGCGTTGATACCATTCCTGAAAAATGCCATTTCTTTCACAAACTTTCACAACTGAGAAAGAGTTTGAAGTTGTGACTTGCAGTGATGCTTTGTCATTTCTTACAATGGCGTCATTCTGATTTCTGCGCATTATAGTTAACAGTATAAAGCTTCTTTTAATAAATTCTTGCTGCCTTTAGAATAAAATACATCTCAATTGTTCAACAAAAAGGACAGGAAAAAAATTACAAATTATTCATCCTCCCTGCTGCAAAACATAACTCTAGAAAAATGAGACAATGAGCTTGTTAGTGTTTCAGGAAATGTGCCAACCAGTTACAATAAAAGCTTTATTACAATGTTAGAATTAAAATTTACTTTCTCTGCTGGTTAAATGCCTCTCAGCGTGTGTGACTTCCACATGTGATTATGGCAAAAATACATGTACATCGTAAGAGGTATTTCTTGGGGAGGATAGGATTACTTCATGAAGTGTCAGAATCCAATTATTGCGGTTGCTACACTGGGTTTTCATTAGCTGAACCGCTGAATTATTTCAACAGATTACTGAAATGCTGTCTGAGAAAGCTGTGTTTATGGTTTATTTGCAGTTACGTGAGTTCAGGTTACCTGCCTGTGGCTGCAGTTGAAAAACAGTTTCAAAGACATTTCGTGTCCCTCAGCCACTGGTTATCAGCTGATCAAGTGACATCCCTGCACAACGCAACAAACCTCAGGTATGCCTCAGCTTGTTTATTCTGACAGAAAGAGAGCAATCAGTAAGGGAGAATTACTAATAGTTTGAGATTGTTGCCTATTTTTTCAGGCATGTAGTACTTCATAGGCGGTTGGGGATGTTATGCATCATAGACCAGGGTTCAGTACCAGCCTTGCTGTAATACGAATTAAGAGCCTGATCCAAGGCCCATTAAAATCAACAAAGGCTTTAAAATGAGCTATTTGAAAAGCCTTTTTGTCCCATGATCCCTTTTTTTGCAAATGAATAGACACCAGGCTCTTATCTTTTTCCATTGTGATGCAGTTTGTTTCAGTTTACAGATCCCTAGATATTTCCCAGTGGGCTTATGAACCTTTTATGGTCTATTTCTTCCTCCTGACAATTGCTTGTTTTTCTTAGTTACCTTTCACTGAGAAGCAAGCTATGGATCCAAGGAGACTACAGATCACATGTTGGAAATTGCTAATGAGCCTCCCCTCGTGTAAGAGTGAAGCAGTCTTCAGCAGGGCAGCATATGGTCTGCAGGCTCCTGATGGTGTCTAAGCTCCTAACTTAAGTATTTCGGCTAAATGCCCTAAGTAGATTGGATGAGTACATGGCTTTGTACTTCTTTCAATATATGAGTTACTTATATTGATGTGCACATAGCTGTACAGGAAGATGACACAATATTGAAAAAAACCAGTATTTGTGAATTGGAACTAATACTGCACTGTCTTTTCATCTTAGAGAGGAATGCACTTCTGGCAATGTGATCATCTTAAAATGTTTGGGTAAGAATCAGGAAAAGGGAAAATAAGATCAGAAACTGTCCTTCATCCACTGCATGGCAAGAATTGGAAGGAATTGTGTACTGAGGGCATACTATACTGTCAGTTTATCACACCAAAGAAAAATTGTATTTCTTATACAAAATTTAAAAGAATTTCAGAAGTAAGAATAGGCTGGGAGGGTAGTTTGGGAGCATCAGGTAGCAGGAGGATTTTGGTGAGAATCACAGTAGGAAGTAGACGTTTTAAGGTTTGTGAGTTGAGTCCACGGACTGATGCTGTAAAGCCAACTCTTTGCCGTCTCAACGGGGAAAGGGAAGTTCAGTCTTAACATTTGAACTTTCATCCCACACCTCTCCATGTCAGCTAGTTTTCAGATTGGGATATGAAAAGTCAAAAAAACAACGGCAAAATAATCACCAGGGGAGGGGAGATGCTTCAGCCTGCCTATGGGGGCCCCTGGGACCCTGTGCATTTAAGGAGGGCAGAACAGTGGGGTTTACAGCTCAGCTGAGCGCTACGACCGCAGGGGAGAAGATGTGAGCCCCACAGCCCCCATACCAGCTGCCCGACATGATGCTGTAGGGATGGGAGGGAGGAGGAGAAACCTCTGGGGGCAGCCACAGCCCGAGATGTGGGCCACGGTGATGGGGACGGTCCTGCTGCAGAGACCTCCCAACCTCAGCAAGGCTGGGAGTAGAGGGGCTGAAGGGGACCAAAACCATGCCTGCGTTTCCTCCGTGGACCATAACCTTTGCTTTCTGGCAGCGTGTGGGACACGGGCCAGCTACGGGCCACGGATCGTGGGGGGCAACGTGTCCTCCCCCCGTCAGTGGCCCTGGCAGGTCAGCCTGCAGTTCCACGGGCACCACCTCTGCGGAGGGTCCGTCATCACCCCGCGCTGGATCATCACAGCCGCCCACTGCGTCTACGAGTAAGTCCATAAATCACCTTGTTGGGGGTGTTCCACTGACCCCACTTGCAGCAGGTCTGTGTGGGGGCCCGCTGCAGAGGAGGGCAAATGCACTGTGCTTTCTCTTAAAAATAAACTGCAGGAGAGATTGGGTTATCTTTACTTCACGGGCTTGCTCCGTAACATTTAAACCGTATCTCTCTCTCTTCTTGCAAGAGTGCAAGTCTTTACTGAAAAAAAGTCTCTCTCTCTCTTACCTCTTTGTTTCAGCCTGTACTTGCCGAGCTCGTGGAGTGTGCAGGTTGGTTTTGTGACTCAGCAAGACACCCAGGTTCACCCATATTCAGTGGAAAAAATTATATACCATCGCAATTATAAACCCAAGACGATGGGAAATGATATAGCACTGATGAAACTGACAGCACCGCTTACTCTCAATGGTAATTCTTTCTGTTAGCTTTCACTTGACTTTCCCAACTTGCTAGCTAAAAGCAAGAAGGGTCTTTCCTGCCACAGACAGGGAAATTTCTGTTGGCACCCTATGCGCGGCCCAGGACGGTCGAGTGGATCCCCACCACCTCTGAAAGCAGTGAGATGTGCAGCGTAGATGTAGCCAGCCTGCGGCTGTGATGGCAAGGCAGCGATCCCTGTTCAGACTGCGCTGGCAGAAACCCTCCAGCCTCAGTATCAGGAATTCCTCTGTGCTCGATATTCAGGCACAGAGAGCAACAATGTGGTCACAGGGCTCTGCAAAATGTTCCCAGTCCATTCTGGTATTGGCTTACTGAAGGCATTTAATAACAGGCAAGCATTAACTTCATTCTTTCTAAATATTTTTCCTATCTAAAATAAATGCCCTACCTCATTTTACTTGTAGGTCACAGAGGTTTTTATCACATCCTTTCTGTAAGTATAGGGAGATCCAGCAGTGTCCAAAGCTGAAAATCAAGCTTAAATTTCAAAGAGAAGAAAAGGCAATTCAAATATAATGAAGCTTTTAAATTAAAACTACTTTTATTTTCTCAGCAGGATGCTACCTACAGCTGACAGTTAGTGAATTGAAATAACGTATAATAATATTGTATGAATTTAAATGATCACCTGCCAATACCTCCAAATCCCTGTGAGCTCTCTGCAATGGGTAGCTGGCTCTCTGTGATGCATCTAGACTGTCAGTTCCTAAATCAATTCCCTTGAAATACTTTAAACTTCCAGTTCGAATGAAAATTAAGCTGGATTTTGTTCTGGTTTATATCTCAGCTAGTGCTGTTTTCTTTTGCTCGGGAATAAGTCTGGGATGCTGTCAAGAACAGTAATGGTTCCACACCTGAGTGAGACACCCACTATGCCCTGGGCGACAGGGGGCAGCCTGGGGGGGGCTTGGAGGTTCCACGCTGGGGGCTTGATGCTTTGAGCTGGGATCGTTGCACTGTGGAAAGCTGAACCACTAGGAATTGCCCAGTAATACCTCGTATCTTCCGTCCCTTCGCTCAGTGCCAGCTCATCTCGACACATCACAGTTGGCCCTGCAAGCATCAAACACTACTTGAGGCCCGGCATTCAGTGCCCCGGAGTGCAGAGGCACTGAAACTCTATGAGCCGATGGGGTGGGAAGCAAACAGCACCCCGGACATCTTGTTGTCCCTTCAGAAGAGTGCAGAGATGTGCACAGACGGCTCTTTGTACGTGCCACCGCACAAAACGTGTTAGGAGGTGCCGTGTAGTCGCGGCGTGGTTAGCCAAGGCCAGAAATGCCATGGGGTCTTTGATCTGCCCATCAGCTGTGTACGCCGTGCATTTCTTGTTTGCTCATTCTTCAGTTTATTGACCTGCCAACACCTCCTTCTGTTGCTTTATTCTTGAAACTACTTAGGCCTGGTGTGGGTACTGTTCCAGACCTATGGTATTGGCTGCAAGACAAAAGACCTGCCAAACTGCCAGGCTATTTGTGTGGGGAGTGGGTGGTGTTCATAACAAGGTCACAGCAAGCCAAATCCTCAAGTTTTACTGGGTCATACAGTTTTTTGCTGAATTTTAAAAGCGATTCTCTCTTATCTCTCTCTTTTTTAAAATAGGTCACATAGAGCCAATTTGTCTGCCTAATTTTGGTGAACAGTTCCCAGAAGGGAAAATGTGTTGGGTATCAGGATGGGGAGCAACTGTGGAAGGAGGTATTTGAAATGGTCTGCTGTTGATTACACTACATGAAAACATCTCACATACAGTAAATACAGGATTTTGCTGGAGCATTGTTCAACATTAGATTTTCTCGAATGTCTTGGGGCGCGGGGAAGAAGACATATTGCTAAATCTCATGCTTACCCTGAATTGCAAAAGTGCTGTACAAACCCTTATCACAAGGAATAGATGGGTACACTCTGTGAAAAGGTTGAAAATGACATGTAGACAGCAGCACTGCCCACAATCTTGCACTCAGCCTCAGTCAAACAGGCTGTGTCCTTTACAACTTCAAGCACAGAAAGCTCAGCATGAATGCAAGAATCGACCATCCATGTTTTCAGAGAAAGCATGTACAAATTTTCAAGCAGGTTGGATGATGCAGAAATTGAATCTGTGAACAATGTCACAAAGAAAAACAAATTTTTTATTTTTTTTTTCCATGACTCACAGGCCATGTTAATCAGTAATACATACCAAATCACTTTCATGTGAAAATGCTTGAGTTCTCAGGTCATTGTTTTTTATCATTCTTCATTCATCTCGTTTAACGTGTTCGCATTGTTCAGAGAACAAGAACAGCATATTACCTCACATACAGACAATAGCAAAAGGTGGGAAAAAAATGAAAGCAAGGTTTACCACATAAAAAGTCAGCTATAAATTGACAATAGACAGTGTGCAAATACTCCCATTTATAGAAATGATCCATTCAGACTCTGAATAAAATAAAAAAAAAAGAAAAATAAAATAAATCAGATGTTTGCAGATGATTTGTTGACTAAGAGAACAGGCAATAGATTCAAAATAAGTTTTGGCACTAGTATTGAAGACAGGGTCCAATTAGCTTTTAAGTTCATTACTGTCATTGATTGTCTAGTTTGAAGCAGAAACATAGAAGGTACAGCTTTATATTATATACCATGATAATCCACAGCTCTATAGAGTTGTTGGTTACTGGATTCTGTAAGTGATGAGACACCTAGTTGCCTTACTTGTATGTTGTCATATTAACCATATTTCTTTCACCCTTGCTTGCCAATTCTTCATATACTAAAATATTTTCTGTTTATAAATAGAGATTAACTTCAAAGATAGACAGTTTTTTTCTTTTTTTTTTTTTTGTTGTTTTTTCAACAGGTGATACATCTGACACCATGAATTATGCAGGTGTTCCTCTGATTTCTAATGCAATTTGCAATCACAGGGATGTCTACGGTGGGATCATAACTCCTTCAATGCTTTGTGCCGGTTTCCTAAAGGGAGGGGTAGACACCTGCCAGGTATGGAAGTTTCCAAACTGCAACTGTGCTCATTAACAGCTTCAACGGAAAAACATGAGTGATAAGTTATCAGAAGGCACTCCCAGGCTTTTCTTGGGCAAACATTTGGGGTTTTGCCATTTAATCTGTTTACCATGAATATCGGTCACTGTGCATGCATTCATATACTACAATTCCCTTCTTATAATTCTGTGGACCATATCTGCTACTTCTGAAGCCAAATTTACTTAAGACATTTCTTAACTTCTTGCATGTGCTACAGCATGGTGCCATCCTTTCTTTGCCCTGGCTGTGGCCTCTGCACTGCACTGAATCGCCATGCAGTGCACTGCACTGCACTGTGAGCAGCTCCGGAGACCTGCAAGGGGTAGAAACCCTGTGGTGAAAAGCAGCCAAAGTATATCTCAGTAGAGAAGCAGAAACATGTGATTTTGGAAAGAGTAGAGTGAGGCAGGGGAAGGAAGAAAGGGAAAGGTGTTTGAGTAACTCAGACGACTCGTAATGACTCTGGGGGAGAGGGGTTCATAGCAGTGATGGATCAGAGGATCCTTCACAACACAGGGTGGCGATGATTCAAAAATCACTGTCAGAGTCATGACGGTGCCCACCTTGTGCCAGGTCTCATCCCCATACACACTAATGTGGACTCACCCAGCTAGTCATGGCTAAAGAGCAAGGGCTGGGGAGGAAATTCATGTTTCCAGATTTGCTCAGTCCCAATTACACATGGGACAAGACAAAGCAAAGGCATTAGGTGCATGGATCTTCATTTAAGCACTGGTTTGCACAATGGTCCCAGCAAGGTACCTGGCACCAGCATGTCCCTATGCCTGGGAGAGCTGCCCAAAGGGAGCATGTTTAGCATATGGCTCCAAGTGACAAAATGAGCCCTGCTCCCTTTTTCTCTGTTGTTGTGCTGGCTTTGCTGCTCATAGGGCAGGAAACTGCCCCAGCAAAATAAATTGGGAGTCTTCAGTACTTAGATGTGAGTCCATTGAGTCAAATCTGCTTAGCAATGTGTCCGGGAAGGGCCAGAAAAGCAGCGCGCAGGACTGCACACGGGAGCAGGCAGGGAAGGACGTGGGGTACTAACTTCTTGTTGCAACCCTGGGCTCGGCTCAGCTCAATAGCTAGGAGCTTTTTGAGAGAAGCAGCTGTGAGGGACCAAGACCATGGCACGGAGACTGCAGATTAGCGATGCCCTGCCCGCAGGACAGGCATGCTCCCCAGCACCTAAACGTTGTTTAATAGCAGGCTTCAACATTACTTCTGTTGTACTGTACTGCTAACTGGGGAAAGAAAAATAAGATCTAATACACATCTCTAAGAAGTCTCCAACTTCTGCTTAACATACGCTTTTCCCAGGACCCAGAACAGAGCGGAAACAGGAGACTTTGAATTACTGGACTATGCGTCTCCCCCTGCTCCCCCAAATACACATTCCCCTCCTTTTCTGGGGCACTGACGTTTGTTTTAATTCTTTGTCCTCCAGGGAGATAGTGGGGGCCCTTTAGCATGTGAAGATATGAGTATCTGGAAGTTGGTGGGGACCACCAGCTTCGGAGTGGGCTGTGCAGAAAAGAACAAGCCGGGCGTCTACAGCCGAACCACCTCCTTCCTGGACTGGATACACGAACAGATGGAGGTCTGGTTTTGCCCCGTCTCTCCATCTCCGGTTGTCGCTTTGCTCCGCCTGTGCCACACAGGGTTTAGCTCATATTTGTAACCCGGCTCAGTTGTGTCGTACGGGCACATGCGGCCCCAGGGCGTGTTTGGGGGTGGGGGCAGGTCCGTGGGCAGAGCGGGCAGACCAGGGTGTGAGGGTCTTAGCGAGATGTGGGGGGCACAGGGGCAGGGGTAGAGAGGGGAGAGGAGCACGGGAGTGACTGGGGAGGGGGCCTGGAGGTGCAGAGCAGGGAGGTGTGACAGGGCTGAGTAAGGAGATGGGGGCCAAGGGAAGAGATGCTAGGGGACTTTACCTGAAGCCGTGAGGCTGCTACAAAAAAAGCCTGGGGAGTAGAAGCTGAGTGGGCCAAAGAAATGGGATGGGGGGAGACGGTGTTGGCTGGAAGGAAAGGAGAGCAGAGGCAAGGAAGTGGGAGGACGCTGCAGCCACCTTCACCTGACCCGAGGGCCTCCCACTCTCCGGAGACCACGTCCTCTACTGTCAGCTCCCCTCCAGCGCTGCCAGAGAGGTGCTGGGCTCAGTCAGCTCAGCAGGGAGAGTCGTTGTGCTTCAGGTGGACTCCCAGGCAGGCATCTGTTGCCTAAGGAGAGGCATCTAGAGCCATTTTAGAGACCCCAGGCTGTCCTACCTGGCTCACAGGTACCTGCAGAAGGGCAAGGATCTGCAGCTAGCCCTTGTATCCACCATCCCCATGGGATGATGTATCCACCATCCCCATGGGGGTGTCTCAGATGCCCTGCGATGGCTCAGGTAGATATGATAGAGGATCTATGGGAGACCTGAGGCCTTCCGGACCGACTGCTAGAGGTCAGGCAAAGTGCACTAAGACACCTCAAGTGGCACTAGATAGTGCGTGTGCAAGGCAAGTGAACCGTCCTCCACTGCCCTGGCAGGAGCCTAGACACACAGCTCACGGGCAGACACCTATGCACAGGCTCTTAATTGTCATTTTCTTAGCTTCAGGGGAAAGCCCCCCTAAGCACCAAAGCGTACGTCCCGTCCTGCTCTAGCCTGGTCCTCACAGACAGTGAAGCCAATGCTGCTATTCCAGCACCCAGTTTGCTGGAATGAATGAATGAATGAATGAATAGCAATGATGTTATTCCAGCACCAGCAATACAGCCCCCAGCCCAGACAGCTGTCTGTGCCACCGTGACAGTATGTGACAAAACCACTCCTGCCCCCGTCTCGTTTGTGAAATATGTGAGACTTCCTCCTCAAACCAAAGTGCCAATATCAAGCATTCACAGACAAGGAAATGCCTGAAATAAGGTTTTGTGTGCAATTTCAGCTCAGCCCCCCCATCTGTATATCATAGGACACACGCTGTTTTCACAACCTGTATTACAGATGGAGATTTATGCTATCACATGCCTATTTGTCACTCAACAAAGCTAAAGAAGACAGGATAACATTTCTAAATCTTTAAGGCCTCTAATATTACTTTTTTTTTTCTTCCTCCCCAAATATATACATCATTGTGATTCATTTGCAGATACAGAAGCCCAGATGTTTCAGATGAAGAGTTCATATCCAATGAAAGCACAGATCTCCGTTATAAAGAAGTGATCAAGGGGAAAAAAGTACAGCTAAATCTTTGGTTAGCTAAATGCTGACATGTTATAATTTTTCACAGGGACATCCTTCAGATGTAAACATTAATTCATCAATTTATTCCCTTAGAAAGGATTTTCAGCTGCAGCGTAGAAACATGGACCTTTTTAATGGACTCTGAAACAAACCAAAAGAAAGTAGAACTAGTGTGCCTTTGAAAACGGGGCAAAGGGAATGGCTTGCACCTGGCAGATCTGTATTGTGGCATAATGGTCCTGATCTGCTCTTACCTGCTATTGCTCACCATGGACTGGGGTTCATTTCGTGTGTCCAGAAGTTTCTGTGCTTTCTTCAAACAAAATTAATTGTCATAGCTAAGGCTTACCAAAGGAGTTAGGAGAGAGATCCATTTTGATCTAAGAGATGCAAAATTGCAAGATAAGGAATTCGGCCAACAGCATGCCCTTAGAAGCTTTCTTTCTGGAAATTAGCTTTATAACAGCTCACCTTTCAGGGCTAATCATCTAATGCAAGGCATGATCAAAGAGGAGGCATTTGTGTTTTCTGATCTCCCATTTCCAGTTTTGAAACCTGAATAAAGCACTTCTGTCTCTCAGATTTTCAGGAGGGTACGAACACTTTGCTAAAGGCTCTCTCCTACGAGTGCAAAGGAAATGTTTTTTTATTGCTTTCCACTAAGTGGTGAAAATTAGTTGATGTCATTTAGCAAGATGTTTCTCCAACACTGTGAACAGAATTTCTGCTGCCTCCATTTTGAACAGCTCTCCCACTAGGGAGGAAGCAAAAAGTTTATAGCACTAAGGGGAGTGCCAGTGACCTACATGCATTACTGTCTGAGAAATATTATGCTTCTACTGTTAAATCTGAACAGACATGAAAGGTTCCCACCCCAGCAAAAAAAAGAAAAAAAGAAAAAAAAAGAAACCAGCAATGGAACAACTAAGAGGAAATAAAACAAACCCCTTCAAAGCCTACTTAGCTCCCCGTAAGCATGTGTCCCATGCATGCAGTATCTACCACTATTACTAATATATTCCTCCATCCCCCATAACCATATTTCTTTATGAGCCTTATGTTCCTGTCTCAGCTCATGCAAGGCTGAGAACCGGCGAACTAAAGCGGTGAGAGAAGCTGGTGGCATTTGCTCAGGTTCACAGTGTACGCAATGGGAATTGGACCACACCTCTTCTGTCGAGGTGGTGTGTTTATCTGAAGAACTTCAGCTGGCAGAAGTGGCTCCAGCAGCCCTGGGGTTCCTTTGGTGACCCTAGTATAGCAGGGGAAAAAAACAGTCATTCCCTTTCAGAGCTCAATAGGTGGCAACATGAGCATTTAAATAGATGCATAACTGGTTTTGCTTCCCAGAGAGAAGAACTGCAGACCTGAGGAGAGCGGCGGTGCGTTGGGCTTCTGAAAACCCACATCAGGCTCCAGCCCCACAGAAGGACCCACCACACTTTTCTGGACACTTGCTCTGAGCTTTGTACTTTTACAGACTACTTTTTACCATTTCTTTTTGGTACTGGTAACTGTACTTAATGAAAACTGTTGCACATTCAGCCTCTTTTGGATGGTAGAGGCAGCTGGATGCTTGATGATGGGTATGTGTATTTACTGTCAGCTACAGATTTCATATGTAGAGAAAGTGCTAAGACTGAAACCCCACTATGCTATCACAATAAAGTTTTGCAGGCATCATGAGTAAAAGACTAGAGCAACTTCAGATCACGTTGCTAGCTATTATTTTAGTACTTAACTTCCAAAAACCAGACTACAAAAAGACTTTTCCTGAAAGCATTCATATATAAGATCCATGCTCTGTTGCACAGGGAGCAGCAGCTTTCTTTGAAGCCATAAAGCAAGCAGGAAGCAAGCAGTTGGCAATTTTGGCAAGCATTTGGCAAGTATGTTCAGCTCTTGTTAGGAAAAAAATCTCTGGATTCACATCTTTTATCATGTGGCTGTGAACAAAGTCCCTAAAAATTGAGTTCTTAGGTGTTTTCTTGTAGCAAATAGCTCTGAGATGAGCAACACATAGGCTGTAACTTTACTGAAAAAATCTGAGATTACTGAATAGTCTTAAAGGGAAGAGGGGCTTCTTTACTGCCTTTCAACAGGCTAGAGAGCCAAAATCGTTGCTCTATGATGCACCATGCAGTGCAATAGCCATTGAATACTCCCAAGCTCACGTCATGTAGTACAGTTCACCAAGGAACTCATACTCAGTCGCTTTCCCTGTTTTCCCTCCTTTTCTCTGTAGGCAGGACAATGTAGATCCCACACTCTTTGTACCTGTTAGTGGCATCAGTGGTGCAGATGAACTGATGCCAGCCAGGCAAGGGACAAAATATCTGAAGTGCTGCTGTGGTTTCCTGTTTTACCAGCCATTTTAATATAACAGCCTTGTGTTGTTAGGTTGGCAAATGCCTGATCTTTTTGCACTTGCCCCTTGTAAAAATTCTGGGATGAAAGTTGTCAATTTGAAGAATTGATTGCCAGGGACTAGGTAGGCTGAATAATGGATAATATTGTCAGAGCTTTTCAATATCAGCCAAAATTGATCTTATCATTTGATCAAGTGCTGCTGATCTGCTTAAAATGTGGTTTTGGATGCAGCCTGTATGCTTCTAAATCAGTATCTGCATCATCACTGTCATCCATCACTGCTGCAAAAAAGTGCCAGCAGAACTGGAACTGCATTCACGCTGCAACACGTCAGGTCAAAACCAAGAGACAACAGCAAACCTGCATGACTGTCAACCTCCACATTGCTCCGTGGATACAGACTTTGATCGAGGACACTGCATCAATACATTTCGCCCTGGTTAAAGAAACTACAATGAAATGGAAACAGCACTTCCAAAAACGGCACGTTGTTAAAAAGAAGAGGGACACAAAACCTGAAATGAAATGGGAAATTTCAACTTGACAGAACCATGACAGAATTAAAACAAAGTATGTTGAAACCTTGTGTAACTAAGACATCTTCAGAGGAGTTTTAATGTTCACTGTTTGTTATCATAACATTTTCACAGCCCCAACATGGCTCATGTTTGAGTATTATCAGCAGTCTGGAAATGAGGGCACTGCTCTCTGAGCTCATGCAGTTGTTATTTCATATTCCTGAACGGACCCCTGAAAATTCCTTTTTAATTCCTTCTATTTCCATAAAAAGACTGTACAATAAGTATCCATTGTGGTCTGCCTTTATATTAAAGAGCAAGCCAATGTAAAATGTAGAATGCTAGTGAACTCTTCCCAACAAGAAGCCACATTGACCCCCAGATCAATGACAGTCACTTATGGGTAGACCTAGCTCAGGGAGCCTGCAAATCTTTCTTCTGATTTCTGTTATGCCCCTTGCTGTGGTTTCTTAGGTATAGGCAGAATACAAAAGACTCACTCTGTAAAAGTGGATTTTCCTCCCCCAACTTATGCCATTAACATACATGCTAAAGGTTTTAAAATAAATATAATCACAACATTAGCATATTTCTTTGTGTTAACCCAGGTGAAGATACATGGGGGTTTAGGACATTTGCTGTGGGAAGGGTTTTGTACAGAGATGGGCATTGTACCCTGTTCAAAGAGAGGTGTGATTGATGAGCCGGTCTCTTCTGGTAGTCAGTATTACAGCTGGAATGAACTGGTAGACAGTAAAGTAACTTTTCAAAGAGGTTATATGACAGGTTACTGAGCCTTTCCTTTTCCTTGGATTTTCTTCTCTCTATTCAATGAAAATAACTGGCTACACCACGTGTGCACGTACAGAGGCTTGCCAGACCAGGTGGGGTTGAAGGCAGCTCTAGTTTAACTGATCCTGATTAGGAATTTCATGGTAAACACCTTGGAAGGTTTTAAGATCTTTATACTAGAGGAGGGTATATCTGCTCTGCTACATTATTAAAGAGGCTGACAAAAGAGCTTCTAGCTTGTGAACTCAGATCACTGGTTAAAATGGTTGCTTTAACATAGGATTATGTTACAGCTGTAGTATCTCTTAGAAATACAACCTGCTTATATGCACAGCATGTGGAGAAAACTTGCATCGACATGTAATAAAGAGACTCTCAGAAAATTAATCCAATGTATAATTTTGCAAGAGATGTCCAGCACATGAAGAAAAATTCCTTTGCCATTCATCACTTCTTCCTGTCATCATTATAGTTAAGTCTGGAAACTGAGACAAAGCTGGTAAGTTTGGATGAACCAGATGAGACTTTTATTCAATATGTGGTTTTCCCAGACACTCTGAAAAACATCAGATGGATAAACTCTCCTTTGACAAATCCAAAATTCTTTTTTTTTTTTTTTCACTTGAGATGTACAAATAAAAAGGCAATTTCTGTAATGATACAGAGATAAGCATAAAAACAAATACCTAAGTTTGGTGTCTGAGAAAGCCAAAGTGTTTTCTGAGGGGGTGACATGCTTTTAACTTGCTAAGACATCCTGCACAAGGAAGCAATCACTGCACAGGGGCGAGGATGCCGCACAGGTCTGCTCAGAGGGGCTGTCTCACTGACAAGTTTCATATAAGTCTGTAAATGCAAATTCAAGAACTGTACATTAAACTTAAAAAAAAATAGATCTGGCTTGTCCAATTTTTTGACTGCCTTCAACATCCAAAGCAAGCAGGTTGAAATCTTAGAATATAAATGTTGCATTGGAAATCTTGCTGGTTTTGGTGACAAACCTAGTTGTATCCCTGAAAGGTCTACACTCTCCAGTATCTCTGCGAGCGTAGTACCATTTTAAGATGAGCAGATAAACTTTATTTTCTTCAGCAAGTAGCCCTGTGAGAAGCAGTATCACACTTGCAAGCAGCAGGCGCCTGAGATTACATAAAGCACAGTAAGAAATGAGTTTACTTCAGCTGTTTAACTTTAGGGAAGGTACAAGGAAGTGTTTCTTATCTGAAGTGAAAAAGTACACTCGATCATTGCCTTTAATCTCTGTTTTTATGTATTTTACATGAGCAGAGGCTTCTGAGTTTGTTTTATTGCTTTTGTCACACGTTTTCTTGCTGGTGGAGCTGCTGCTCCAGTAGAAGACAGCAGGTTGTGCCCCCAGCATTGACACCAGTGAGAAGGGTAGGATTTTGAACAGTTTGCTTCAAAATTTGGCAGCAGAGAGGTAAAAATGCAGCCTTGTGGATGGCACAAAATGATCAGACCAGTTTTTCCTGATTAAAAGAAAATTGACTCCATAACTGATTGTTTTCCTGAAGAGCACCTTGGTAGCTGCCAGTCTGAGCAATACGAATGTGCAAAGTGCAATGGGCAAGAGTGAAAAAATTACTGCTCCCCCATCTCCTAATGCTGGAGTGGGTTTACGCAAGGTAAATGCAGGCACACGACTGACAGCTGAATGAGGAGCCCAGCCTTGCCTCGGGCACCCGTGTTAGACCTCTGCTCCGAGGTTGCCAGCACACGTCTGTGTCCCCATAGCCAGGGCTGGGTACAGCCGCATGGTGAAAAGAAGCTTGGCAAAATGTCGCCTTAGAAGATAAGGCCAAAGCAACTGCTTTAATCCTTTAGCAGAGGACTAAATAAATGGAAATTAGCTGCAGCAAGTGGGATGCTACCCTGTGCACCCATTTTTTCAAGGACTGTTCCCTGCTGAGCCTGGTGCAGGGCAGGCTGGTGGGGCTCCGGTGCCTGGGTGACTGCCTGTGGCTTTCCTGAGAAAGGATTTGCTTAATTCTTGCTAAATTAAATCAAAGTGGCTCCCAAGGGCAGTAGTGGGAACGAGGCTGCCTTCTCTGATATGTGATCGTAAAATAAATATGGTCCCCCTGAAGCTTTCAGGTGAGAGAGGGTGGGCAGTGAGGGAGCAAAAAACGAGAAGGGAAGAGTAAAGAATAAGGCTGTCAGCATAAAGCACTTGAGGGGGGAAATAATTTGCACTTAAAAATAAAATCACCATTAAATTATAATTTCTTTCTACAGATTTCCGACTTTTTGAAGTATGTTTTGCATAGAGGGTCAAAGGGAAGGGCGTTTTAGATCCTTTTTTCACAACTAGTATGACTGCCATGTATCATTTATTTGGGCACCCTTACCCTCAGCAGCATTACCTCTATGAGAAACTAATTTGAAATGCTTATGTTAATATTAAGCCCACAGCAGATGGCAGCATACTTCAAAATTTTGCCTACATACTCTATTTAAAAAAAACAACAACTAACTACCGAAACGGTTCATGCCTCAACCACCAAAAGTGGGTAATGCGAACACAGTTATGGTTCCCATCGCACTCTTGGCTATTTGAGGAGAGGTTACTGGGGAGATGCAGCTTCCCCAGCAGCGGAGGGGACTCTCAGGCACCCAGGAGCGTGGTCAGAGCATCCGCACGCCTGCCCAGGTCTCTGGTGGGTCCCCAAACTGCATAGCTGTGCTGTGTGTTAGTGCTGCTGACTCCTCGTGGTAGGGGATGCCCTGGAAGTCACAGCCTCAGGCTTTCTCATGCTTTGATATATTTAAAAGTGATACATTTGATATAATTAATACACTGAAGAATTACAGCGGAATAGCAGTAAGATGTCACTGCAGAGCTGTTTTTGATCCAGAGAGATCTGTTGAGCAGTATATTATCCACATTTCCAGCTACCTGGCTAGACTATTCCCTTTTGAGACTGAAGCTATAATTGGACAATAACAGTAAAAAAGAACCTTTTCCCTACAAATTATTTTGTGTCATTCACCAATGGCAGAAAGAAAAAAAGTTTATTTAGAGATTTAGCAGCCTTCCTTTTTACTAGCACTTTTACTAGGACTAGGATGGTGTCACAACTTACAGACATCAGGGTAAAAATGTAACTGTCACGTAGAAATATTTCTGCACAGGTACCCAGTGCTAGACACCTACAGCCATGTGCAGATACCCATTAGATAGCTTAATTTTAAGAAACCCTTAAAACCGGTAGGAAAATGGAAGCTAAGCTTCTCCGGAAACAAATTACGTCATCACACTGTGGCTGCAGCCAGAGTGAAGGGAAAGATGATCACCTATTCAAGGTTTCCTTCACCTCCTCCTCCTGCTTCTCCCTGCGGCAGGAGTAAGGCACGGCCGTGCCAGCGGCAGGTTGCAGTCAGGCTCTGCGTCCCTGCCCCTCCGTGGATCTGTGTCCCCGCATCCACCCACACCACGATAATCCCTGCTTTTTATAGTGCCTCCTCTGCAATACCCCTAGATCCTCTCCACCTCTCAAGACCTCTTTCTTGCCTCACAAGCCCTTTGCTTTCTCCACCCCTCTGTATCCCTAAATACCCATCTCCCCTCCCCTGGCTGCCCCTCACATCCCCTGCCCATGGCATTTGGCTGGGCAGGAGGCAGGACAAGCACCAGCCAGCCAGTCAGCCCAGCGGCCGATCTGCTGATGCCAAACCAAAGCCTGAAACCTCCCTGCTTTTCCTCCAGTGGGAACTGCCATTCAGATCTCTTTTTTCCTCCCAGCTGCAAATTTGCACAAAACTTGCCAGAAGTTGGTATGACTGTTTCAATAGTTTCTCCTCCAGTTTCTCTCTCAAATTCTTTAAAATGTCCAACAGGGGATTGGGAAGCCAGGCAGGAGGAGGGGAAACATGCTGTCTGCTTGCAAAAATACAGGCAAAACCCCACAGGCATCCCCAAGGCATGGGATAGCTTCGAGCCTTCATTCCTTTCCAAAGGTAGCAGCCTCTCCTCCTCAACTCCTCACCCTCCCAGGGCGAAGCCTCTGGTCACACTGTGCCTGCAGCCCTGTGACAGCCCCGTTGGTCCTTGAGCATCCTCGTGCTTTTCCCCTGTTCCAGCGAGGGGGGCCGCACGCAGCCCCCCGTGGTGGCCGTGATGTCTGGGCACCAGGCACCCCTCCTTCCGAGGGCAACCGCAGCGCTGCTGGCCCCTCGTCCTTTGGCCTTGGGGAATTTGAACCTTTGAGGGTTTTTCTTCTTGGATGAAGCGGAGAAAAGAATGAAGCCTCGAAAAAGACAGGTAGGCTTGAAAATAAACATAAGCCAACAAACCAACCAAAAAAAAACCCCCAAAACAAAACCTTGGAAAAGCTGAAGAGCTTTATGGTTGTGGTTCATTTCCAGCATCCCTCCAGGACCTCACCACTCCCCCCCAGTTCACAGCCACCCTCAGCCCAGGAGCAACCCCCAAAGGGTGTGTTTGGTGGAGATTGGACTCCACAGAGAAAATCAAGCCCAGGTCAGCAGCTACAGAGGCAGAGCACATCTCACTGCCTCAGGTGGCTGCAAGGACCCCCGTGGTGGAGACCCTGCCTCCATCAGAGGGACTCCGAGCTGTTGCCCTCCCTGCCAGCAGCAGGCAGAGCAAACTGGGAGCATCCTAGTTTATGCATCATCAAATGCAAGGTCTTTTTTGCTGGCAGCCCTGCCTGCTGTGTAATGCCAGATATACTGCATATGTGCTACACTGGGATCAGCATTTCCCACCTTTCAGAATCTGAGGGCCACAGAGTTATTTTAAACAAAGCTAGGGACCACCTTGCACCATGCAGCTGAAATGATTTTTTATTTACAAGTAGAGATGTTTGTTTATTTTGCTCGTTTCCTTTTTCTGTTCACCCACCTGTACACATGGGCATGTGTTCATATTATAAAGATCTTTCTTTCTTTTTTTTTTTTTTGGCAGCTGCTGTGCAGATCACCCTTTGGTCAGTAACAGACTGGGACTGGAGACTCAGAAATGCTGCTCCAGGTGATGAATTAATTCCCCTTCACATTGCAGTAGGACAATAAGCAAATGCTGACCGCTGACTCCTGTGGGACTTGAAGATCCTCATCCCTGCCTGAGACATGGGTGAGCTGGAGGGGAGAGCAGTGACTGCTGTTCCCGGCAGCCCTCTGAGCCATGCCAGCATCCCTTCATGAGACACCAGGGACATCCCTGTGAGACCCGTCCTTACGGAGACCTGCGTGTCAGGGGGGATTTGTCACTCGCTGGAATCGCATAAATCACGCACACATGCTCTGAAGTGTGAAGACTGTGGCAGAGCAGGGACAGACCCAGGGCCATCCCAGGGGAAGGCCAGCACCCACCTGGATCTCGGGGAGACCCCCAGCTGGCACCAAAGGCTTCTCCCCAGGAAGGGCTCCTGCACCCTGCAAAAGCTGCCTGCACCCGAGGGCTGCCTGCACCCAAGGGCTGCCTGCACCCAGCTTGCACCTACCTGGGGTAACCCCTCCACCTACGCCGTGCGGCAGGCAGCAGCATCACCCCTTTTACCGCACCGACATCGCCAGCTCTGTGATGGTGACTGAGCCGCTATCAGTCCTTATGGATAGCATCTGCAACTGCAACGAGCGTAATATTAGGCCCTGTTGAAATTCCTGGGAAGCAACAGAAACCACAGACATACATGGGGACCTGACTTCTTCTGGACTGTTTTGCTGATGATGTTTTTGCAGCATGAAGGAGACAAGTGCAGCTCCACCTGACGCGCAGTCCCAATTTTCCCCAGTGCTACAGACAATCTGTGAATGCTACCCAGCAAGGCGGTAAGAGCTGGGAGCAGAGGGGATGCACAACTGCTCCTCCACCATTTACCTGGGGCTACTTATCTACCAGATACTGTTAAAAGAAAGGAGGGGTAATAACAAGCCCCTCTGCAAATGCGTTCACATCTGGCTCTGTGCATCACTAAAGAAGAAACCCCATTTCTTGCTTTTTTCCCTATCACTTGCAGCCCCTGTTCATTTTGGCCCTGGACTGAGCATTATTTGAAGGCTCCCCATCACCTGCATAATTTCAGAAATAAATAAAAAATATTGCTGTACATACACATAAAAGCATTGACTTGGTGATTCACCGTGTTGAAGATAGCTTATTTAGCAACCGGCAGAACACACACCCAGTGATAAATGAGAGCCAAGCTAGTGCTGGTGAGAATGACCTGTTTGATGGCTGAACATTTCTCCCACACAGACCTGATGCTGAATTGGGTATCTTTGCCAGCCTTTGCCCAGGATCAGCCATCTGCCTGTTTATGGGACACCAAACATGCCAATAACACGTTAATCAAGAGTGACTAATAAAAAAACAAAGCAGCACAAAAGTTCTTCCTCAGGCAAATGTAAATCAGAGTATTTGGACAAACACAACCAATATAAAATACAAGCCTCAAAAGTGTCTTTTTTCTGCGGACACACATGCTGCCTAAAGTCTGCAGACGGAGGACAGCCATGCAGAAGACGTTGTTCTGGCTCCTCACCACCTCACTGGCTTTAGGGCTCAGCAGTGCCCCAGAGGGTAAGCGCAGGAGTTTGTATATCAGCATGCAGCAGTGGTTCCAGGTGTAAAATCAAGCCAACTGAAATTAGCCTGCGCTGCTAAATAACATTTTTCATAGGAAGCTTGCTTCATTATCACAAAATACTAAACATTAAGTGAATATTATGCTCATAGGTGTAAAGCTATGTGCAGAGGTAAAACATAATTCAGTACAGGATCATGAAAGACATGATGGACACAGCAAATTAAGACATTTTCAGTGTCATTCCTGTCAGAAGGAGGGAGGGGAGATATTTTTTTTTCTCTTAGCTGTGGTAGCAGTCACACACAGATCTACTTTCCCAGCAGCGCTGCTTTTTGAGCAGCTCAAAACTAACATTTTCCTGAATCTGATCAGGAATTACTGCAGCTTTTTTTTTCCTTTCTTGAGTTGGTGAAAAGCAGACTTAATTTTGGATTTGAATGATTCAGCAGCTCAAAAGGAGCAGCCCCATTCTGCTAGCAGAGAATCAGGGAGTGAAGCTATGTAGCTGCTTTCAAATTGTGTATGGGTGTCTCTCACTCTGTTGTGTACATGACATCAGGAAAAATAAAGTGGCCTTGAGAACATCCCTAAAGGATTACATTACAAAAGATCTAATCAATTTTCATTCTTCTAGTTAAATGAACTCAAAAAATAATCCAATATTCGGAAGTCGAGGGGATTTTCTAAATGTTTAGTTAATCTAGCGTTAAGAATGTAAGTAAGATTTATTTAAATAAGTTTCCATGACATCATCCTGTATAATCCTTGCTGTGCAAAGCTCAGAAATGTTCCTTATACAGGTGCCTTCAGCTCCCTGGCAAAGGAGGAGTGTAAGAGCTACAGGGTCAGGCAGAGAGTCTCTCAGGTGTTCACAGTACGATGTGTATGGGCAGTACTCCACAAAATATGAAAAAAGGATTCCTGCTGGGGGTGTTAGTGCCCAGGCAGGGTGTGACAAGCTGTCATGGCTCAGACCTTCTGGCTCCACCTCTGTCTGGTCCCTGGAGCATCCTCGGTGAGGTGGCTGCAGAAGAGCATTTCCATGTTTACACCTAACCAGCTTTTAATACCTGATGTTTTCAGCTTGCCACCGCTGTCAGCAGCCTGTTTCCACGGGGAAGCAGAGCCGGGCAGTGTCACCCCCTTGGAGGCTCCTCGGGGCGACGTTTAGAGGCGTACCAGTCTGCACTGCAACGCTATGGCCGTACACACAGACAGGTGCTAGGGGCTAATGTGAAGAGAGAGAAACCATTAAACTGTGTAGATCAGCATACTCTGCTTCTGATAGCAGGCCAAGACCAGAACCTACTTCACTAAGTATCACTTTGCTTAGAGGATTGACCCGTGTTGGGCCTATTTCTAGTGGAAGGCAATACACCCCTCAGTTCACAGCTACTTTTGATATTTGACTGGGCAGACCCTGGAGTGGCTGCATTCATTAGTTAGGAAAGACAAAATATTTATGCATCTCTATGTATGTATGTAGGTATGTCTATGCATATGTTTGTGTGGCATATAGATATATATACTCGTTGTTTACCTTATCCTTTGCTTTAGGTAGACTGTAATTAATGTGAAGTGCACCCAAAAGCAAGGGAAAACCGTGGGTTTCTAGCCATCACAATGTCATCATCATGCTTACAACGGATGTGTTGCTTTGACCCATCCATCCCGAATGTGCCCTGGTGCTTCAGACCTGTCTCCAGGCGGTCAGTCTCCACCAGAAGCACTGCCAGTTCTCCGCAGTTTTTAATGACAGGCCTTTCTGTCCGTGGCTTTCTCCTAGATCTGTGCTATGCTGAGGGCTCAGCACTGGTGCATCTGCAGTTTAAGATCCATGCTGGACCTTGCAGGATGGATCCCAGGGTCAAGTAAACATCGTACCACCTGCAGCTCTGATGCTTGCTGGTTGATAGCACAATGCCACGGGTTGAAGGAAAGCAGTATGCGGTATAGGGACATGGTTTAGTGGTGGACTTGGCGGTGTTAAGTTTACAGTTGGACTCTATCTTAAGGGTCTTTCCCAACCCAGGTGATTCTATGATCCTATGATACAGATATATGGCTGGCTACCTGCCAATGTGCACGGCAGGTATGGCCCTGCCGTGAAGGGAGGGCCAAGGAGAGGCTACCCCTTCCCCTCTCCTCTGCTGATGCCAGGGCCCTGTGACATGCAACCTTGAGGTCCTGACAAGGAGACAGCCTGTGGTGTGGTGCAACCTCGGTGCCTGATCTACCGGGGCTGCGGCGGGGGAGGAGGCACTTGGGAATACTGGGGAGGCAAACGCCACTGCGTGCTGGTAGCAGAGATTTCCTCTGAGAGAGCACAACTGGGGAGCAAGAACAAATGCTAGGAAGAACTCAGGGTTATCCCTGTACTGGCCCGAGCCAAAGGGAAACAATTCTATCCTGAGGCCATGAAGTACCCAAACTAGCTAGAAACAATCGATTTCTTTCTCTTGCAGCAAGCTGGAGTGCTGTGGGGCAGCTGAGGCATGGGTGTGCTCAGCCGGTGGTGGTGGGAGGGAGGATAACTCTCTGGGACGCGTGGCACATGGATTACGGGAACCCTTTAAACAAGCAGCATTGGGTCGCCAGTGCACAGGAGCCATGACAGGGAAGAGAGGCTGAGGGCTGGGGTGGGTCGCTCACACCCGGGTGTTGGGTGCCCTACAACAAGCCCCCCAGGTCCTGTGTGACACCGGCCAGCACCCAGGAGCATCGCAGACGCCATGGCATAGTACAGCCGGCACTAGGGGTGCACACAACCAAATCAATGATGCAAAGCTCTCGGGGACTCTGGCCTGCCTAAACCCACAAGCAAGCACCATCAGGGTCATTTCACCAGCGCAACCCACAGAGTGGGGTTTCTGTTTAAGGAGACCCTCCTACCGGGGCCTGCACCTAGGCAGCTGGGGCAGGGGGCTCCTGAAAAAGAGGGGCAAGTGGTTTCCCTTGCAGAGAGAAGCCGAAGCCCTTCTGGGTAGGTGAAAATGGCTGGGGAGACCTGTGCTGGTGGCAGCGGGGCCGAGAGCAGGCAGGGCCCCCCATTGCCAGCATTTGCAAGCAGCTAGCAGCCCTTCTGCAGGGGACCACCACCACTGTCCCTCCTCTTCCTCCCCCTGCACAGCCGGTCCATATGCCAGAAGAGGGAGTGCAAAGCCCACTCACAAAGGAGGGCACAGTGCCTTGGATGGATGATCAGCGCTTCCTAGATCCAAATGTGCTCAATTTATAAAGAAAAAAATAAAGACTTTTACCTCTGGTAATTAGTCCCTTCATATTTCCTGGCCCAATATTGCTGAAGAAGAAAAAGCAGGAGGAAAACACACGGTTTGCAATTAGGGTTTGCAATTAGGGTTTGCAGTTACCAACCCTTCCCATGCAACCCCGGGGGCTGGCAGGGCAGGAGTGGTTCTCCGGAGCTGCAGCAGCTCTCCTGGGCCAGGGATGGCTCCGGGTCCAGGGCTGTGGGCAGGCAGGGACAGGCAGGGACAGGCAGGGAAGGCAGGGACAGGCAGGGAAGACCCAGCCATGGCTGCTGCAGCTTCTGCCCTCCCAGTGGCTCACTTGAAGCTGAACTTCTGCTGCTTTATCCCTGGACACTTGTGCTTCCAGGGGAAGTGGGGCAAAAAGGCTCGGGCAGCAGCAGGAGCAAGTGGATCTGCTGGGAGCCTGTGGGCCTGGGTCTGCTTTCTTACTGACAGCAAGGTGTTGGTGCAGGCAAAGGCTGGGGCAGCAGAGCTGCGTGCTGGGTGCAGGGTTAAACCTGCCAAATGCAAACACTGTGACCCCGTCGCTCTCCATCTCCTACAAGGATCTGGCATTTCAGAGGGGGTTTGCTCCCATGACTTCAGCTCTGAATAATTAACCCTACTGCCTGTGGAAGAGGATTTCAGAAAGTTTTGCTAACTTTTAAGCCCAGCAGGCTTGTTACGGAGGACCGGAGAGGAAAGACATCTTCTGAGTTTAACAGAATGGGAAGGGGGTGAGGCAAAGGACCTGCTGAAATCCGCTTTCCTCGCGTTCCTTTCTTGCAGCGGGGACTTGCTGCCTATGTCCTCTGAGCAAATTGGGCTAGGCAAGACCTCGGGCGGAAAGGCTAGCACCCAAACCTGGGGGCAGAGGGCTGATCCAGCCTGTGCAACCTTGTTTCTGCAGGAGTGAGCACCCACCCAGGGTGAACAGAGGGACTCAGACCTCCCCGCTGCCTCCTGGGTTGTGAAGGCAGGTGGAAAGGTGACCGGCCATCTAAATCTGGGGCTGCTGTTGCATTTCCCTGGACACTAGTCCAGGATGCATCAGATTAAAAGCCACCAGCCCAAGCAGGAAAAAGCCTGTTAGCATATGTTAGCATAAGCCTTCTGCTGGGCTCTTTTCCCCAGTGGCAAGGTACAGTCACATCAAGCCCTCTGAAGCCATCGCTGGCTCACACTGAGCTTCAGGTGACAAGTAGTTGGAGGGGTAATCTGTAGTGCAACTGGGGACCTGAAGCCATTAAAGCAAGTATTCCCTATGGCAAGTATATTTTTTTATTTTAAAATGTCTATAAAAGGATGGTAAGATAAAATTATTTCCTTCTCCTGAACCTCATCCTCCTTCCAGCTGTGTCACGGGAGAGTAATGAGTTCAAGACAGGAATGGCCCAGATGTTAGTGTAACAAAGCATGGGATTTAAAGCACATCTGCTTTGTAGAGGTCTATATGCCCATAGCCACTTTGATTCAACCACCTAAGAAGAGAGAGAAAACAAAAGAAAGAGAGAGAGAAATAAACAAAATTTAAGGGTTTATTTTCTCCCCTTCAGTCCTACAGATAGATGACTAGCATTTCTATTATCATAGAGGAACATAAAGATGACAGATGGAGCATATAAAGCTGTTTGTCCTCATCTTGTCCTCATCCAGCCATTTTGCTACGACCACAGCACAGGCATTGCTCTCTTCAAGAACACATGTAAATTTTTTCTTTCTGTTAAAAGGTGAAATGGATGAGGTCAGGCCAGTAGCAGAAAGTCCTGTTGGCACTAGGATGACCCACCTAACGTGAATGGGAACCAAACGTTCGTGCTAAGCTGAAGCCCTGACCCTGGGGCCATCTGTGGCCAGACAGGCTCTTTCAGAAAGGGAGCAAACCTCATTGCCAATGTTACCTTTTGCAGGACCTCCTAGCTGTCCTGATGGCATCTGCCACTTGAAGTCTATTTGACAGCTATTTTTTCAGGAGCATTTTAGCTGAGGGTATCTCATCAGGGTCACTACTTCGCACTATCTGCAGGTCTGCATTTCCTAAAGGCCAATAATAGGGATTGTTTGTTTTGAATATTGAAAATCTCCGAGACTAATGTAATACCAAAAAATTCACCAAATTAGCCCTTAAAGTAGCAATCATTTTGTCACATCACACAGTTACAATGGCCAAGTTTAGTTAACAGCATGGGAAGAAAACCTCTGACTGAAAATTTCTGACCAGTGTGTTGGCTCCTGTAACAGGGTAGGGAACAATCTAATCAAAGTTTGTAGAAAGCTACACTTAGGAACGGCAAACAAAACTTTTACTAAATAATAGTTATTCTGAATAGATCCCAACACAAACATCAGGGTTTGTATAGGTGGCAACAAATCATTTGAATTAAATTATTGGCAGAACTTTTTCTTACTGCTAATGTAATTTCACTAAGTATTTTAGTATTTTAAAGGGGCAAAGGGACTGAGCCAGGGATTTACCTCCAAGTCCAGGCTAGAGGAGAGAACAAGGGGAAAAACCCCAACCCTGAAACTTTCAGGTGAAGGCACCTGGCTGGGGCTCCCAACAACTTCGTTCTGACTCACATAGTTCCCCTCTCAGTTTCTCCTCTTGCAGGTGGCCCTCCATAATGCAAACAATTAAATGGGCATTAGGCGAAAGTGGCTGATCCTATTGCCTAATGAGGACATTTGGCAGGAAGGTAAAGGTGCCTGGCTTTTTGTTCAGAAATCAGGCCCTTTCTTATAGGGGCCTCGTGTTCTCCACATTTCTAAAGCTCTCCTTTGTTATCAAGGAGATGAATAAAGATGTTTCGAACCTCTCCAAACAATGTCCAGCCAGCCTGAGACTAAAACCCAGAAACAGTGTTTGTAGAACAGAGTAACAGTCATTTCCAGCAGCCAGAAACTCATCGTCCAGTTTATATGTAATTAAATCTTGCTGGCCCTCCCATCAGCAATGGGTGCTGCTGTCGCAAAGCTCTTGGCTGCAAAGTGCTGTGCACCTGTGCTCTGCACCGGTAACCGGCTCAGGATGTGACACGGTGTTGGGTCCTAAGGGTGTGGGAGGGGGGCATTTGCCACTAAAGAAGTGTTTTCAGTGGGGCAGGACTGGTGAGAGGGCTGGGCTGCTTTCCATTACCTGCCTGGCATGAACGCGCCTGTAACGGCTGGGCAAGACTCTCCTCCTGCTTTGGGAAAACTAGTTTCATTTTGGGAGAAAAGCCGTCTTTGATCTCTGGCTGGTGAAATAAGAAATGCCACGGACTCAGCCTGAAGTCCGTTGGGTTTGCGTGAAGTTCATCAATGGCAAAGCCTGCCCTCGGCGCCGATGTTGTTGCTGAAAAAGGGCATCCAGAAGCCTCGATGGCTGTTACAACAGTCACTGAATATCACCAGCACTTCTTGTCTCGTCTGCCTTTGCCTAAGAGCGAGGTGCAGCTGAGAGCTGTAATGCAGATACCACAGGTCCTGGGGAGAAAGTTGGGGGTGGACGGAGCTCTGTGCACGGCTGATCCCAGCAGCACTGTCCGCACCACCTACGACGATGTCCTCCTTCAGCCCAGGGTGCAGGTCAGCCCCAGCATCCATATCTCATGGTATAGCCCCAGGGAAGCAGCAGCCCCTGAACTCCCCGAAAGCCTTCTAGGGAGCTAGAGCTGAGCCAGGCTGTGACATGGGCTGTCAGCAAACAGCTACCTGCTGGGGGACTGCCGGGGCGCCCAAATGTCACCGGAGGTAACAGAGCGTCCAGGATGGTCTGGTGCTGTGCCTCAGTATTTATCGTCACCATTCAAGAGGGATCTGTCATGTCACCAGACAGTGATGCCTGGTGGGATGATTTACTGCCCTTTTGGTTAACCAAAACCACAGCAGCCCCTTGCTTTAGAAAAGGTAAAGGCGCACAGGACATCTCTGATTCTCCCACCAAAACCTCTCGTGGAGCGGCATTTAAGTGCTGGCACCAGCATACCCCCAGCCCTCTCCCTTCCTCAGCCTCGCTGCACACCAGCATCCAGCTGTCTGAAACGACGCCTGGCGTACTGCCTATTTCCTTTCTCTCTCTCTATTCTTATTTGTAGTCCCTTCATCATTAGTTCCCACAGGACTGTCAATAGCATATTTGTCTGACACAGACAGTTTCACTGCTATAAATTCTCCACAGCCTATTGAATAGAGACTTTTTAATTAGGTTTTAGAATTTTTCCATTAGCAGAGAGACAGTGAGAATTCAGGTCTCACTTCTGAAAAGCAAAATATGATAGAGAGGGAAGCTGCTTGATTTCCTGCAATATTAACATTTTCCTCCCTCTATTTATGGGCATGAATCAATCACTGTTTTGCTACTGTGGACAGAAATGTGTTTGACAATTTATTGTGTTACAAATGAGAGATTTAATCCAGCGATCCAAAGTGAGAGCCCTCTTGGGCTGCTGTATTCTCTGTGCGACATATACAGAAAATGTGAACAATATCTTTTATCATCAAAATTTGATTGCTTTCCTATTTGCACAAAAATGGCACTATGTTCTCACTATTAAAGTGTTTTTCTGGCTTTAGCTCTCACTTTGCCTTGCAGATCTGAGATAGGGCCTTATATGAAAGGGGAAAAGATTGAGCTGGTGTCACCTCCTCGACAAGTGTGAAAGAGCAAAGCTGTGCTGCCTTCAGCCCTAGACACCAGCCTCCATGGTCACACCAAGAGGACAAGCATTCATTTCTAGTGTACTCCCAGCTGCTGGGTATTCCAGACTCAGGGAATTCATGAACCAAGTGTAATATTTTTGTATTTTTAAAAACCCAGATGGATTTTCCCTTCCAGGAACTGCTGTAAAAGGTTTTCTGTTGAGCTGACAGAGAGTTCTCTTGCTTGCTGTCTGTCCCATCCCAAAACACCTTCAGATCAGGAAGAACTAGCACGGCGGTGTTTTGCCAATGCAATCCTTGTGGGCATGAAGTTTCTATTTCAATCTACTCATCCTGACAAACCTTTATGTTGAAAAAAAGCCCAGTCAACTCTAATGAGCAATGTTTTAATCCTGCTGGGTACATTTGATCTAGTTCTTGCACCTCAGCTATAGTCCAGTGTGTTGCATCAGCTTTTGTTGGGTTACACCGGATAAGCAGGACGCAGCAAGGGCAGCCTCAGGTCCCATTTCATCTGCCGTGGCAGCCTTCATCCCAGCTGGAGACCGCCAACATGCTCGTCTAGGCCTGAGCTAAAGATCTTTGTGGCTTCTGCAATGCTTTCACCTGCAGTAACGTACTATAAAAAACACAGTAAAGAAAAATGTTCTTATTACAATTTTATAGTTTTGAGAGGAGGAAAATATTTTTTTTCCTTTTCTGATTCTTGCCAAAATTTTACAGTACCTTTCATATGCTCACTCTCTTTAAAATCCTTAAAAGGAAGGTTTTGAAGGAATTTTATAGCTAGCCTTCTTTTTTCTTTTGACATTTCGACTTTTTTCTTTCAACATTTCTACTTTTTTCTTTCTACTTTCAACTTTTTTCTTTCATTATTTTGTTAATACCTTTGAAGAATTTAACTGCAGAGAGAGGGTTTTCCCCTGAAGTAGCTCTCCCATTAATCCTCATATACTTTTGCTAACATTAGAGCTTAGTATTTCTCCCTCTATTTTTAACCACATTTAATTGGTAGAGAAGAAACACTTCCTGGCCAGTATTTCCTCCACTCACTGTCATCAATGAAAAGAGCAATAACCAACACTTGCTAAAAGCAGCAACTGTCTTGACTCCACTCTGCCACCACTGTAGGTAATTTTTGCTAGCAGCTCAGCTGAGCCAGTCCAGGTCACTTTTTGCCCTCTAGCTTTTTTTTTACAGACCCTGCCACACTGTACCTCCCTTTGAGCCTTCTCCAGTCCTCACTGCTATTTAGAGACAGCAGTCTGGGCAGTATCTTTTTGCTACCCACTTCTGAAGGGCAAAACTTCTCTGAAATGCCCTTTTCCTCCCACATGATGTCTTAGGCTTACTTATTATTTCCTAGGTTTCCTGCTTCTCTTATTTCAGGAATTTCTCATTTGTATTTATCTCTTCAGCTATTTGTGCCAGAAAGAACCTTACAGCCCTTTACCTGGATTGCCTGGTTTTCAAAGTTTTGATCACCCACTGTTCCCATGGTAGCAAATGAGAAATACGGATTTTTTTTTTTTCTCATGTGTCCTGAATAATATTCAGTCCTTGACATGTAAGGTGAAAACCAGACTTCACAATCTGCTCTAGGAAGCTGCAAGAAAACTAAAAGGGGACCATTTACCTTTAGCTTGCAGGATTAACGGCTGCTAACCGCTGCTTGCTCCGATTTATGTTACAACTTACTCTGACATTAATGAATTAATTATGCTAAAATGATACAATAGGGGCAATATTTATCAGCTGTTCCATGCCATTGCCCTCAGCACGTCAGTGTTGGGAGCTGCTGACCAGTCTCGGTGCCTCCCTGTCCCCTGCTCATACCCCTTGCTGGCTGCACCATGGGGGACACAATTTCACTGTGCCTGTGAGCATCCCTTCCTCCCTCCCTCCCTCCTTCCCACCAGTCACCGTGGGAGGGAACTGACCCAGAAACCCTCCCCACTTCACAAGCGATGCTAGATATGGGTCTTTCTTCTGGTAATCGGAACCAATCTGCAGGGGTTTGCTTTGGTTTTGGTGAGTTTCAGAAACACCTGTGAAACTCCACCTACGCAGCATTTTCCATTCTCCAAACTGGGACATTTTTACCAGATTCAGTGTTAAAACCAGGCTAGATTATCTTGGTTTTGAGCTCGAAACTTTCACCAGATGATTAAACTCATCAATTCAGGAGAGTTTGAAAAGGTGCTCCTAAAAAATGATGAAAATCAAAAGTTGCAATGATAAAATCATAAGATTGGCCAGACTAAGCTAAATCCATCCCT
Organism: Haliaeetus albicilla; assembly: GCF_947461875.1. Classification (NCBI taxonomy): domain Eukaryota; kingdom Metazoa; phylum Chordata; class Aves; order Accipitriformes; family Accipitridae; genus Haliaeetus; species Haliaeetus albicilla. The sequence continues at coordinate 12,374,536 of NC_091488.1, forward strand.
AGCCCAGTTCCCTATGCCATGCATGACCACTTACAGGTGCTTACAGGAAAACTTCAAGAAGGAGTAGAGAGAATACAGTCATACACCATATTCTTGTCACTTACAAACCCTGCCTTATTATTTTATTGAATGCCTTCTGGTTGTGGCATTCTGAGAAACGATGAGTAACATTAGCTAAAATCCTGCCAGCCATGGGCAGTGATACTTTCACAGAACACATAATACTCTTCCAACCTCCAGTAATTTGCAGCTTAGACATTTCCTGAGACAGATGTGTAGTTTGGGGATTTAACAGCCCCAAACAATTTTTCTTCAATGAGTTCATCCAGTTGCTTTTCAGACCTGAGTGAAATTTTAGCATCCACGACGTCCTGCAAAAGCGAGCTCCACAGCTGAACTGCGTCCTACCCACACGCTCGGTGAAGAACCATCTTCCTTCACGTGCTTCTAACCTGTCACTCAGACTTTTATATTAGATGAGACAAGGAGCTCTGCCTCCTGTGACCTGGATGGGGCTCACAGCCTGGAAGGAGCTAGTGTACGTGGTCATTCCTGGTGTGGATGCTGTCCCACACTGCCATCCCCGACACGGGACTTTTACAGTCTAGAGATTGAGAACACAGCATGAAAAGCGGATGTACTATGGGTTTATAAGATGGCATAACAGTGTGAATCTGTGCGATTCTCTGTCCCTTGCCTAATAATTGTTAACCTGCCATTTGCTTTTCTCACGGTTGCTAAGCACTGAGCTGGTGTTTTCATAAAACTGTCTGTTATCCTCCGTATGCTCATGTCATACTTACATCACACTTGTGTGTACCTGGGCGATCGTAATCAGCTCAGGGCCCATCATTTTATTTGAAAAGGTAGGATTGCTCCTTTCCTAGGTGTGCATCACTTCATATTTATGGACTTTAAGCATCACCTGCCATCTTATTCTGCAGTCATTCAATTTTGCACAATCCATCTAAGCAGTTGGCTCATATCTTTGCTACCACAGAAATATTGTGTCGTCAACAAATTTTACCCTCTCGCCTCCTCTTCCAGATGGTTTATGAGTTTGTTAAGCTGCAAAGGTCCCAGCATAACTCTCTGCAGGAGCCTCCTCGTGACCTCTCCACACAGTGCCAACCATCCACTGGCTCCTGGCATCTGCTTCTAACCCCCTTATTTATCCAGGAGAAAACTTCCCCGTCTGCCCTGTGACAACTTAGTTTCTAAGATCCTTACGCTCTTCAAAATCTTTTTTCATAGCTCATTGCTCCCATGATCCAGGGGGCTTTTCTCAGCATCTCTTCTAATTACACTTCCTCCTTTTTAACTTGGGGCAACCAGATAGTCACAAAGTGATGGAGGCATGGGAGCAGCAGGGACTGTGTGGTATCAAAATTATGTTTGCCGCTTTGTACTCAGTCCTTTTCCTAATAGCTACTAAAATTCAATTTGCCTTTTTGACACTTTGAATATTCATTGACATATCCACAGTGATGCAAAGCTATGTGAGTGACAATAGCTAATTTGCAGCCCATCTCTGTGTTTATATAATTAGGTTACTCTTCCTCCATGCACTTTACTTTGCACTTACCCGCTCTGCCTTTCATTTGTCATTTATCACCCAGTCAGTCTTTTAAGATATTTCTGAAACTGTTCAGTTACCTGCACTTTTGAAAAATATGAAAAATAATTCTGAATCATCAGCATATTCATTGCCTCATTATTCACCAAGCTTTCCTGATCATTTATGAGTATGTTGAACAACAAAAATCCTCTCCTCTCCCTTGTGATTGCTGACCTTCGTCTCCTATCTTAAAAGAAGTTTTACTTCTTTATGATTTTACTTTCCTGTGGTCAGGATTTTTTTTCCGTTTTTTTTAATTTGGCTTTGAAAAAAAGTCTTTTGTTCTAGTTCTTCTAGTTACTTTACTCTGCCATTTAATTATTCTGGGTCTACATGTGTGCCTGAGGACATCCTTTTCATATTTTTTGTTTGATGGTAAATATTTACCCTGAGTCTTTCATGTTGTGTCTTTAAATAGCACCCTGCTGTTTGCGAACATTTAACCCATTTTACTCTTCCTTTAAGTTCCATTTAATAAGTCTCCTTTGTTTATATGTTTCCCTTTTTAGAAGGTAATAGATCAGGATTTGGGCTTTTTTATTGCTTGGGGCATGGTAAACTGGAATGCATGACAACCACTATCATGAAGAGACCTTTCAATGGCCACGTCTCGAACCAGATCTTCTGCATTTCTCAGGCCCCATTCAAGAATTTCTTCCCCTCTCTGGGTCACTGCAAAACTGATGGGGTCTAGAAAAGAAAAAAACCCACCTTTTCCTGCCTTGCTGGTTACAGCCAGTGTGTCCTTTTCTCCACAGGCTGGTCCCCATCTCATCATAGGAACAATAAGCATTTTCTGGCGTTACTTTGGTGCTCACAAAAAAAAAGGCAAATGCTGGCAGTGCAGATATCACGGGCTGCTTGGAGAACGCAGAAGCATTAGGAAAAATGATAGGCTAGGATCTGCATTTCTAAATTGGCACTAAGCTTTGCAGTTGCAACTAAAACTTTTTGCAATGTATTGGATGTTGAAATTCAGGCTTTTAGATCTGACTCAGCTCTGAGTTATATATTTGATTAACTTCATGTTATTATTTTTTCATCTTACCTGGTGCAAGGATGTTGGCCACAGAAAGGTGACAAAAGCCCTCCTCCAGCACTGTTTATGGTTTGTGGAAATGACATATTCTTTTACAAAATTCCCCTGAAGGAATCTGTACGCACCTGGTTAAAGTTGGTTTTGACACCTGCGTTAGTATATCTCAGGTAGGTATGTTTATCAAAGCAGTGGATCTCAATGGTTACTTTGAACTGTCCATTCCCAGAATTAAGATGTAGGGTTTTCTCTGTTTATTTTTTAACCCACGGTGTTATTTGGTAGATAGGCAGATAACATCCTGATTTAAGGGCTTTTGTGTGCTAACTCATCAGTTAAAATATGTGGAAGGCTAACGGCCTCTCCCTCATTTACACCAGAGTTGCCAGGTTTGGCTCACTGCTTCCAAGCATGGATCAACACATCTTACACAAACAGGTCGTCAGAGCCTGTATAGTACCTCTTATCCCTACTACTTTCTTCTTTTTTTTTTTTTTTTCATCTTTCTCTTTTTATAGGTCCTTCTCCAGACCTGTTCAGATTTTGGTCCCACTGAGGGCGAGTTTAGCAGCTCGGGGTGACAAGAAGTACGGTGGGACACTGCCTGCTGCAGTAACCTACATCTGAACTTCGGTGTACGTGAGGGTCACAGAGTTCATCTCTATATTCAATTTCTCCTGACTCAGTTTTTCCTAGTGACACATACCTGCCCCTGTTTTGATGGCTGACATTTTTATGCAACAGGTTTCTCTGTAGCATGGCTTGCAAAAGTAAGCCAGGCAGCAACCATGCAACTGGAGCATTGCAAAACCTTTGGCTGGACTCCAGGGACTTTTACATATATAAACGAGTGTTTAAATTTTTCAAAAAATCTCACCTGTACCATATTTCGGACTGTGTTTAACAACATGCACAGTTTCAACCTTTAGAGTCTCATGCACTATAGTTAGGTCCAGCTGTGTTTTCCCAGATGTGGTATTTTTCAGCTTCCCTCTGAAGCGTTGCTTGGCTGATTGCTCATGAAATGGGGGCCACCCTGAAAGAAAAAGGGAAAGCCAGCCCCAGTCCGTGCCCAACAAGGGTGACCCACGCGTGCAGCACAGGTCGTACCCCTCTGCACGGACATCTCCAAGCTGCAGCACAGCTCCTGCCTGCTTGGTGGGAAACAAAATTTTCCAGCATGTTTTACAACAGACCTATATCTAAAAATAACATGGTTAGACACCGCCCACACACACTCAAAATATTGACCTTTAAGCTTCAAAAACATGGGGATTTCCTGTGTGGGCTAGAGAATAACCTCTGCTAGGGAAGGCCAATAAAAATCTGAGACCATGATGCTTGTTACGGGCACTGAGCTGCAAATCTTACTGGGAACATCTTCCTGGTATTTTTGCTTCTGTTCAAACACACACTCCTGTACAATCCCAACAACCTTGGTGGCCTGTTGAAATTTCCATTCCCAGATGTGTTTGGCACGGAAATAAATGAGTACAGGCTCAGAACAGGAAGGAACATTAGGAATTGACTGCAATATCACTTAAAGATTCTATTACAAGTCTTTCAACCTCCAGGTAACTCTAATTTACACCAGGGATTGGGGAGGACTGGAATTTCTGCCATTAGCCCAGGACCGCTGCCACATGCAGAAACCCGCAGCTCCAAATCCAGTCTCCTACTTTATTTATCTTTATTTAATTTTCTCTGGGTTTTAACAGGTTCAGCAAGGAAGCTCAATGCTGTGCCATGCCTTGCAAGGACAATGCGCCTATTGAAAACACAAGGGTCCACAGAACAGTAGCTGGAAGAGACCCGTGTCCCTAATTCCAGCCACAGCATCTCATCCAGAGATGCATGCTGAGATGAACGTCCCCACGTTGGGAGCCCAGAACCTGCCCACGGACGCAGCAGCTGCCCACTGCGCGGGTACCCTGTGTAAACACACACATAGACAGTTTGTGTTGGTGCTGTACACAAACCGCTCATAGAACTCGTCACGGTAGAGCAGCTCCACAACATGGTCCTACGGGCCCCATGGGAAGTACACCCTGAAAAATACACCCTTTAAATGTTGTGGTCCTACAGACCACTCCGTGGGGGAGAGCACCTACACCACTCCCCTTGTACCTCCAAAAGGGACAGAGGAAGGGAGATATCACAGGGCACCAGTGGCCATCATGAAGCCAGGCAAACAGTAAGCCTAATGATAAGGGAGGAGAGTACTATTCATTGCTATGGTTTCTAGAAACACTCATAAATAACAGTATTGCAATGAATGAGTGGCATGTAGGGAGGTTCGCCTAAGTGGTGCTGTCAGGCTGTCCTGGCTCCTGAGTCTCTCCTCCTGCTGAGCACCCCTTGCACAGCTGGAAGGAGCAAAATTGCTGAAGACTCCCTCCCCTCCTTTGCTTCTGATTTTTTTCTCTTTTATGATGATTTATTTTAGGGAGCACTCAAAACGTGGCATTTCTTTTGTGGGCTCACATGCAGTGGTGTTGGCCCAGTGACAGTTTTCTCAGGTCAGCACTCATCCTAACAGTTACCACAAAAGGAAATTCTCTTTAGGTCAAAAAAACTCCCTTTAGGATGAAAAACTAAGTTGTACTGTTGGTTGCTGGTTCTTTGTTTTTAAATGAAAAGAAAAAAATAAAAAAATACCCACATCCTTTAAAAGTTCTGCAATATCAGAATAAAAAGTTGCAGCCTGTTACTGACTTCCAGCAAGAAGGTCCGTACCAGCCATGGTGATTTCTCCATTTCCTTGCTGGGAAGGAAATGAGAGCACCACAGGTCAGCTAAAAGCCCCATGGGACCAGAGGAGGATGGTGAGGGAGGACACGAAGGCTGGGGAGGAGGAAGGAGCCCTCCAAGTCCCTTCTGGCCATGGGCACTTGCAGAGCCTGGGTGCCCTATGCTGGGTTACCAAAAGGTCTAGGTAGGTGCTGGCCTCAGGGAAGGAAACACATGTACAGGGATATCCCAGATAATTTTCAAGGCTTTGCTTTATAAACATATTAAAGATCTTAAAGCAACCCACTGGCAGAAAGCAAGAAGCTTATTTCTTTTGGTGTGTTTGTTTTAAGATGCCAATCAAACACTCTTTCCGCAGCAAAAACTCAATGGTAGATTTGCCTTTGTGCAGGCAGTTGGGATAGGGCCCAAGAAGTGACAGCCAACAGATAAGGACTTAATTAATGTCCAGGAGGGATGAATGTTATCGGCAGTTTCACCTGACTCATGTGATGGGCCGATAATCTATTGAGAACTCCGTGGAGCACGGTCCCCCCCTTGGGATGACTGCTTTCCTCTCGTGAACGGGCAACGTTGCAGTCAATCTCCCTCCCTGCACTATGAGAACAAAGCTGATGGAAAAATTACTAAAGACTTCGCTGTACCAGGCATCACAATGGGCCTTTGGGAGCACTGTTGACATTGCACGTAAGGAGAAAACTGGATTTTTAAGTTTTAAGTCTGACGTTTTCTCCCAGTGATGGAGGTTAAAGGTGTGATATGAACTGCTGAGTGCTGGAACACAGTCTTCTTCTGCCTGCAGCTTGGTAGCTTGTGAAATGAAAGATACACAAAATGTCTGGTTTACAAATCATGACTTGCAATGAGAAATGCCACGAACATATTAAATAGGGATGGACATAAACAAAGTCCATAAAGTATTAGATAAGTTAAACAGCAGGAAAATGAGCTCTGTTATTTTTTCCTTTGTGGACCAAAATCCCTCCCACAGGGTTCAAAATACTTTTCGACAAATAAATTACCTTCAAAATACAACTACAGAAGTTAAAAGTTCTCACTTGGGACTTCGTCAAAGAAAGAGGCACAAAACAAACTTATATATAATAATCAAAGGCATGAGGAAACAATTCTGTCAAAGATCAAAAAAATGCATTGAATCCCTTTTTTGGTGATGAACAGGAAGGATTCCCTGGTGGTTTTCCCGTGAAAAAGGGATGCTGCAGAGCACCACGGGGGCTGTGGCCAGCCCTACCGCTCTGCAGGTGTCTGTGTTGGGGAGGGTGCAGAGATGGTCCAACCATCCCCACTGCTTGTCTCCCCCTCCCTGGCACTGCTCTGCTTGTGTTCAAGCGATGGGAAGTAGCTAGAAGGTAAGAATGTTACAGTCAGTGGTAGAAAAATGGCCAAAAGGGAGATTAAAGCCTGACCGGACAGTCCAGGTGCCAAGGCCCGTTGTCCTGAAACAGCCCAAAGGCTACCCTAGAGGCCACCTTTGAAACCAGGAGAAAAGCAACTGGGAAATTAATAGGTCAAACATGGTGCTTCAGAAGTTTTATTTTGGCAAATCCTGTGCCTGTGGTGTTGGATGGGTTGCAAAGCAGTATGCTGCTCTGGGGATGGGGGCAGCCCCTGCTGTGGCTCCCCTAGGACAGGACCCATGGACTGGGGTGGGGGGGTGGTGGTGTCTGCTCCAGGAGCCTGACCTTCGTCTTTGTGCAGGACAGCAACCCCAAAATATCGGCTGGGACACGTGGGTCTGACCCCTGGATGAGCACAGTGCCTGCGGGTCAGGCTGAGATCATATATAAACTCTCCTTTCCTCTCTTGAGTCTCTTTATGCTGTTGTCCCTCTTGGGTTTGGTTTGTGGGTTTTTTTTCCTGATCTTACCTTCTTTTCCTACTCCAAACTGGTGCAAATTGTCTCATGTGTGGAAACAAACAGTGGCCTCAGCCAGACTCAGTATTTCACAGTCACACCTTCCACTTTCTGCATTTATGTATTTCTTCAGGTACACGGATTGCCCTGTGGTCTCTTGAAGCTTGGAGGTGTGAGACCTCCAGCCCTCCTGTTTCAGAGTAAGCATAACCAAAACCTTAAGGCCAGGGAAAAATTGAGGCAGAAAAGATACACTTGGATAGGAAATATATCTACATATTTTTCAGTAGTAGCAACTATTTAAAGCAGCCCAGAGCTCTGAAATCCTTGAATGGCAATGAAATCAGCTGGGGCTGCCAGAGGCACCCAGCAGCATCCATTTAATAGATTATGGGATCATGTAATAGATATGTATCTATAGGTACATAATAGATACGTGATCAATAGCTCATGGGAGCCCAAAAATTTATCTCAGGAATATCAGAATACACACAGCAACATTTCCTAATTAAACAAAAGAAAACCCAACCTCTATGTGAAGCGTCGGATGGAACAATGTTATCAGACCTTGCCTGGCAAACACGAGGAGTGTATAAAACGAGCTGCTCCCAGGGAGAGCGGCACCTCTCCTCCACCTGCCTTCCAAGAGCAATGGATCTCAAAGTGATCTGTGCGCTCTCCGTCATCCTCATCGTATCCCTCAGCACCTTCGCAGAGGGAAAGATGTTACCAAGTAAGTACATTCATCTGCTGTTGCCTTCACAGGTATGTACGTGGGCCTGATCCTACTGACTGTAACTGCAGCAAAAGCATGTCTCCAGTTTATGTGTCAGACAGCCAATGTCTTGCTCTGGTACTATTACCAAAGTTGGAATCAACTTTTTAAATTTTTCAGAGAAATCTATGGCAAAATATAAAAAGACTGCAGGTGAACTCTTGTGTTGGTGGAATACCCAGGAACCTGCCGCAGAGGGACAGACATGCCCACAAGCTTGCTAGAACAGGACCGAGACTGGAACAGGAGCTAGCTTTGTCTAAGTAGTGTTCTGACATTTATTTTATGCTACTTTGCCATGTGAATACAATTTTAAAGGACTCTATCTGCCGCCTCAATAAAAGACAAGTCATTTAGACAAGTGCAAAGCAAGTAATTCAATGACAGACACCTAGGGACGTCTCCAGAATTTTTTGTTTGCAGATGACTGTGCAGTAGACTTAAAAAGTTAAAAGTGTAGCTGCAATTATTTGCATGTAATCCTGTGTTTTTATAGTCACCTGACAAGAATGCAAAGATTTTTTATCTTTACACCTGTTTGAATATCCACTGGACCCTTAACTCTTTCTTCACATGAGATGGGCAAAGCAACAAACATTTACTAGCACGACATGTGAAGTTATGGGGTTTTACTATTTGATATGGTCTATTTGACAGACCCCACTGTGCTGGGCTGGTTTGGCTGCAAGACCACAGATTCTCAAAGGGTGCGGTACAACCCTTACTGAAATCGGTGCGAGTGTAAGAGCAGCTTTTAAACCACACAAATTCTGGTCTTAGCAAGCAACAGAAAAGGTACACATGCAAAGATGGACAGTGTAGGGAAAAGATCCTTGTTCTCAGTGGACGTCTGATAAATGCACTGCTGCTAACAAGTGTGCAAACTGACACCCAGTAACTTGCTACTTCTGTCCTGAACAGCAAAGTGCCAGTGTAAAATGGCCCCCAGCGAGCGGAAGAACTGCGGTTACCCGGGAATCTCACTAGCGGAATGCAGCAAAGCTGGGTGCTGCTTCAATGATTCAGTCGCCGGCGTTCCCTGGTGCTTTGCTCCTAAGCCAAAGAAAGGTAATATCTCTGCCAGAAACACTGATTTACCTAGTGGTTGATTATGCAGAAATGTGTACAACTGGGGAGCAGCTCTGCTTTTCTTCTTAGGCCAGCGAAGTGGACACAAACCTCTATTAGAAGACCACTGGTAGTAAAATGCAAAGTCGAACCTTGCTTACCCATCAGTTTTTTGTCTCATCCTTTTCACACAATATATTTCCACTTCCTTCAGGCTTCTAGTTGTCAAATAACCCGTGCTGATTATTTAAGAACATTTCACTGCATTTGTGGTCTTATTCATCAGTAGAGCAAGGGATCTTCAGTGCTTATTTAAATGGGTTTTCTGTGTGACTGAGGAAGACTTTAGCACTGCATGTCAAAGTCCTCAGTAGATGAATCCCTCTGTAGTCGTCTGACACCTGTACAAAAGACCACAGGCATCCTGTAACTTCTAGGTTTTTTGCTCTTTTCTCCAGCCTGTTTTGATACTTGCTACTTCCTTCCTCTCCTGTCTGTTTCCTAGCATAATTGCATTTGGTGGTTCTTTTTTTCGCTCCCATTTTTGCTCCCAGTCTTCATTCAGTGAAATCTTCAAAATACCCCAGGGGAAATCCTTTTCTCCTTTAGATTCTTCCTTCTAAAGCTTCTGAAGTCCTGCTTCCACTTTTTGCCTTTGTATTCTCAGAGAGGGCAGGAGCTGCTCTCCCAGTCCTTCAAGGACTGAATGTATATTTTACATAACTGCTGAACGTAAGCTATGTTTGCTAGGCTGACTGTGTGACTCCTTCTTAGGAGAACTTCAGGGCAATCTCAGCAGTTGCACAGGTGAAATGAAAGGAATTGATGGTGCAAAGGCAACGTTACCCAATAAAAGAACTTGATATGAATCAAGATTGGTCAACAGGGCTCAGAAAAATAATTTTGCTTTTGAACACTGTTTGCATTTCATGAAAGTCTTGAAAAACAAATTGCAGCACCTTACAGTGTCATTTTCATAGAACTGCTTTTCTGAGCAGAATTGTTTCAGGAGATGAAAACCGAATTACTCAGGCCAGGAGGTATAACCTCTTTACCTGTGATTTGACTTTAAATTGCCTGGATGAGCTGTGATTTCCTCCTAAATGACCTACCTCCTTTCAATAACTCAAGCTGGCATGCAGAGGAGGCTGGGTTTTCCTCTCCCCGCATTAGCCAGGCTGCTCTGGGGTTAGCACTGGGTCAGGTCATGAATATACCCTGTCCGAGGCCAGTATCTGTGGTACCATGATGGGAGACACACGGCATTTCACCACATTGCTGGATCTAGGAAAGGTAAAGCTGGGTTGCTGCCTACCAGACACTTCTGGGGATGAAGTTTTCCCCCTCTGGCCCCTAGAGGACAGCAGCAATTCCTCACCCATTGGTATTTAGTTTTGCCTAACAGGCATTGTAAGCAGTCGGGTGAACCTGCTGCCTGAAATTGGTATGGAGAAGGTCATCATGGGTGTCACGTCTGCTCACTGACCTCACCTTCATGGCCTGCCTTTTATTTGTGAGTTATGCCGCAAGGTAAACAGAGTGTAAAGTAACATAGCCTCCTTCCTTTGTTTTTGCTTTACACAGTGAAGAAAGTATGTCCCAACAATCCCCATGCCAGAGCAAACTGCGGCTTCCCCGGCATCTCGGCTGAGGCCTGCGAAAGGAAGGGGTGCTGCTTCAAAGCACAACCCGCTGGTGTCCCCTGGTGCTTCTACCCCCACATGGTGGAGGAAGGTAACGTCCTGCATGAGACATCGTCCCCGCGTCCCCACCACAGCCCCTGGCAGGGTCCGTGCTGTGCCCGGGCTTGGTGAGCTGTGCCAGCCCGGCGCGGCGGGAGGGAGCGAGCAGGATGGGGTCTCCCCCCCTTCCCGGTGTGGGTGCAGAGCTTCCTCACCCCCAGCATGAGTGGGAAAGAGGTGGCTGAACCCTAAAATGACCATCTTCTTGCACAGAGGGGTGGGTGTTGCCAATGCATCTGTGCCAGGGACTTGTGGGCGATGTGGCTGCACAAGCAGTCTGGGCTCAGGGGTGAGCTCAAGCCCTCAGCTAATGCAACGGTAGAGGTGCAGCTACCAAACTCGCTCTACTTTATCACAAGAGATAAAAGGCTTTGCTTTAGAAATGTGGAACGAAACTTACAGAAATTTTTGATCCCCTACTTCCGTGTTTTTTAATTAGGATTGACCTTTCAGCACATCTAATGTAGATAACCGATAGCCTCAGCCAATTCCAACCCACCCCACAGTGTATTTTGTACTGGAAACAATTCACCATGATTTGGTTTTACTGATCTGAATCATCATTAAGAAACACATGTACGGATGGGGGGAGGGGGGAAGCAATTGCTAAAATTTGCCTTTTTGATGTCCTGCATCTAGGCAAAACACTTCCTAGCATTTTGTGTAATTCGTGGAGAACACATGTCCCTTAATCTGCTTCTCCTCTTTACCTTCCCAGCTTGTTAAAGGAGAAACTTCCATCAAGACCCTTGCGATCTCTGGACCTACTCCAATAGGAAACAACCGCCGGAGGTCCCAACTCAGACTTCATAGTCTGCAACAGCTATGATTTCTAGGTGATTTTTACCTTGGATTGACTCCTTTCTGATGAAAAGTTACTTGCAGCTTTTCTTCTTTCAGTAGGCTAGTACCATGTAGGTTTTCACTGTAATAAAAGAACTAAGACACATTCGTGAGTTCTCTGCTGTCTTTATTTTAAAGCTGTGTATTTCTCCGTTTCCCAGGAAATTCAGCATCTTAGCAACCCGCTGATGAAAGAGTAGTCACTAACACTTCCGAAAGGAACATGGCACTCAGCTTTTTGTGTTAGTTACACTTCACACTTGCAAGTGACTGCTTGCATTTGTTAGCTGCTATGTGGCTTCACACGGGCCACTCACCCTTCTGAATACTGAAAATATTCAGTGTTTCCCTTTATATGGCTACAGCTGTGGGTTTGGGCTTTTTTTTTTCCCCTCAAGACGTAGGGAAGGATACCTTTATTAGCTGACCACTGAGCTTGTCTGGCTCAGACACCTCCCGCTCTCTGCATCTCTGTGTCTCTGGTGCTGCCAATCCCTCGGTGCTGCTCCCAGCGGGGCACGGAGTAGCTCAGGAAGGCGGGTACCTACCTGGTACCTTACCTAACCCAATACGGGCCCCGGCTGCTGATGCAACGTGCAGCTGAATCACCGGGCATTCTCACTGTCAGTCAGTGTCCCCACAAGCAGGTCCCATGGGTCACGCTCAGGAAAAGTCTCTGCAACACTAACAGCAAGACACAGGTCTCCCTGGCCCTGACGTATACCTGAAACAGAGCCTGCTGTGTCTCGCCAGACACAGGAGAAGCTCCTGGTCTCCAGCTGAGCGTGGCTGCTTCCTCCTGGGTGTCTTTAGTGCTCGGCACAGCAGCTCAAATGCTTCCCTGCTTCAGCTGAGTGAGAGTGCAGCAAAGAGCCTCTAAAACCACCGTTGGGAACAAAGTGGGTAATGCGAGACTGCTGCGGCAGCAAGCGTGCTCAGGGCTTAGCAGGAAAGAACGGTTGTGCAGGGTTGTGCTGCAAGGAGAGAGAAAATGGTGGAGATGCGTGCCTCCTTAGAGATTTCTCCAAGTACACTTCTGTGATGAGTAAGTTTATCCAAGCGAGCAAAAATTAGTGATTCATAAAACAACTGCATTATCACTCACTTACAATAGGCTCAATAATAGGATTTGAATATGGCGGGATATCGGCTGTAATATGAGCAATAAACCGACAAGTCTGCTTTGAAGGTCTTTGCTGAGAAAGGTATGGCACTGTAGCCCAGGTGAATTTGTAAGGCCTAAGCCCAATGTAATCAAGATAATACTGCACTGTAAAATCTGGTGCAACAGGTAGGTGCATCCACCAGGTACTGGGGCCTTCACAGGAGTCTCACTGGGAGAATGAATGAAAATGCAACCACAAATTAGTGCTATGGGAAATGATCTGCAGGGACTGCAATTAGGCTGCCAGAGTCAGTGCCCTTCCAGGGCAGAGCTCTCACTGAGCCACACGTACTCACCGAAACACTTTTCCTTCTGCAGAGGCACGTGCCGACGTGCACAACACAGAGTGTAAGGGGGCATGTAGGTATTTCAGAGGGACAGGCTCAGATGGATAACTCCTTACTACTCTTGTCTCACCCTCCCAGATCTCTCCGTTGGGGCTGTGCCAGTGAGGCAGGCGCAGGTCGGTGGTCCTGCTGAAATTCCCCTGCCACAGCATACTGGGGCTGTATTTGGCTTTGCAAGAAAAATTATGAACAGAAATGTCTTATTAAGGAGGGTGGTGAGTATTGTGGAGTCCTCTGCTGCAAAACCTGATTGGGAAAGTCTGCCTGGCAAGGCACAGCCCCTGAAATTTCTGGGAACTGCTTGAGCCCCTCTGTTGAAATGGTTTGCATGTTGGCATGGAGAAAAACAGCAGTGACGGTGCAGGAAAGCTGCACTGACAGCAGTCTAACCCCAAAGGGATGAAGCATGATGGGCTGAACTTGCTTACTTGTTGTACCTGGGCACGGTGTCCCCTGCAAAAACCACGAACTGCTGTGTGCTGACCAGCAAACTGTTCCCAACAGCATGCTAAGCCAAGGCACTGGGTCATGCAGTTGCTCCGGACATTTGAGGTTATAAATCAGAGTTAGATGCTCATAGTACAAAGAATTACGACCTAAGGACCTGTCATAATCAGCTAGTCCTAAGGAATGATGGCTATTTACATTAGGAATTTACGTTAAGTAAATGTAATGGATGGGAATTTACATTAAGTAAACGTTTGAGGTTTCTCTATGTTGATTGTTATCCATACCCATCCAAATGCACTTGAAAAAACCGCCTAGCATTCTTAAAATTAACATTATTGGTGACAAAACAAGCTGGTAACAACAGAATAAAGCCACAGCCACTGAGGATTTGAAGATGGCAGGCAGAGCCAAAGTGACATGCCAAAACAGGAATGCACAGCAAAGAGGAGTGTGCAGGACCTGCAGAGATGTGGCTACAGAAGGAAGGACCTTCCTCTCCTCACCTTCAGGGTCACTCTGCGAGGTCCCCTTGCCTGAGTCAGTCACCATGGGCCCCGTTCACAGCCCTCAGAGAGAAGACACCTCTGGGATGGAAATCATCTGGCTAGTTCAGCTGTCCCCAGTAGGGTGAATTGAACTGCCCAGAAAGGCCTCCTTTCCTGCCCAGCTCCAAGGGTTGTCTAGACAAGCAGCTCCATATATCTGCTCTCCTTCCTTGGGTTTTCCCATCAGTGCCTCTTGATCCTGGAGAAAGCTACTCAAGGGACAGGGGAGAGAGAGAGGTGGGGATCACCACTGCCCTGGCACAGATTTCTGGCTTGACGCTGGCTTTCCTAGCTGACCTGGTGGCAGAGGCCCAAGAAAGAAAAATCACTTCACGGGAACAGAGGCGTCCTGGCTGCTGGCAATTGATTGCCTTTTGGAGCTCACAGTCTGGCCAGCAGATAGACACAAGTAGACATGAGCAGTTCGTTCATTTATTTTGTGTCAATAGATGGATAAACTTCACCAGCTAATGTGATTCAAATAGCTTCACATTATTGGATTGTGTAAAGTCTGTCCTTTTCTGTCCCTTCTTTGTCTTTTCTTTTCGTTCTTTTTGCTTGTATGTAGCCCTATCCACCACTAGGAAGAGAAATTAAGACAGAAACTTTGAAACTGTTTTTAGTGTTTCAGGCTGGTTACTTTACTACTTTACCCAATTGATCTGTATAATGGAAAGAAATCCGAGTGCACTCACAACGCCTTGAGACTGATGGGTGGCCACACTGGGTCATTTCAGATGTTCATCTAGCCCTCTGTCTGTCAGTGACCAAAAGGGTCGTCTCAGGAGAGATGCAGGATAAGCACGTAACGAAGCTGCTCTTCTAACAAAATGCAGGGCCATCACAAACGTGAATTAGTTTTAACAAGCAAATATGAGAAGCCCAAAAGAGGACTTGCCCTTTGTATCTCTGCCAACTCTGCTTGCACACCCCCGTCACTGTACAGCGAGTGCTGAATAAATAAACAAAATTCTGAATATTTTTCTGGGGGAAAAAAAGTAGCACAGCTACATGACTTTCATCAGCAAAGGTGCTACCGTAACAGGAATCAATTCTTTGTGACACAAAGTGTTTGTGCTGATGGGGCTTTTATGAAGATAGTGAATGACGTTTAACATGACAAATGCCTGGTAGTCCAAAACTGTCTGTAATCATAACAGCTGTGCGCAACCAATGCTTCAGCTTCTAATAAAGGCTGAATAGAAAATGTTTGACATTGCAGATTGATTGCCTGTGTGGTTCTTCAGTGAGTGAGGATATTCTACTGTTTTTTAAAGCAATTGTAGCCAAGGAAAATGTCTCAGAAATCACTCATTTTGAAGCAATGCAGGAAAGCTGTATTTGGCTGACGTGGAGAATTAACGGGGGAGAAAACTAGGACAGACAAGGAGCTCAGAGCAGATGGGTGCTAGCAACAAAGAACAAACCTGTAGCAATGTGAAAAAGGGATATAACTGAAAACACCTCCAAAATGTGCCCACTTACTTCAGATACCATTCCCAAATGTCTCTGGAAAGGGTATGCTTCCTGCTACAGCTAGTATCACACACCTCCTCCAGCAAAGCTCCGGTTCAAAAGGAAGGTTTCAGACAAGGTGCTAATCCAAAGCAAAAAAAAAAAACAAAACAGAAAATGAAATCTTCCTCTGTTGAGAGCAGCTAAATAGCACGGTTCTGCCACAAGTCTCTAATGAACTACTGCTTTTATTAAAGCTTGAAAACTTGACCATGATGCCATTAAACAGCTTGGAAAGCAGAAGGTAAAACACAAGAACCACATCTGATTCCCTGTGTTAAGATCAGGCAGAATGATGATCTCAAGATCCAGATTCAGTTTCCAGGAGGTTGCCCTCGCTGCCAGGCTGAGTCCAAAAAGGGGAACTCACTGCTCTGAGGTGTAGGTTGCAAAACCTTCCTTATAAACAAAGTTGAGGTGAGTTTCAGAAGCTCTCAAGTGAGAGTTTCCCAACCAGCTCTCTGCCAGAAACAAAACCTCTTTGGGCAAATGGTCCATTATTGCCCTGTAGACCTCTTTTTCCCCATCTGAACCTTCCTCTAAAGCATTTGAAAGCTGCCAGTGTCAGTATACAAAACAATGAGCTGCCTGACTAGCTAAGACAGCATGCATGGTCCCTGTCCCAGCACACTCCACCAGGTACACAACAGGAGGATGAGACTACAAACATGTCCTCAGTACTAGAAGACAATGGCCAAAAGACAGAATTGCTTTAAAATATGTGTGCTGCAATGCATAATACACTCAAGTGCTAGAACTAACTAGTAGCACTCATGGATGCAATAGAAGAGGACGCTGTTTTGTTCAAGTGTCTGCAGTCATTTGGTGCTACTCCCCCTGCTACTGAATAGCAAGATTTCTGTGTGCCCATCAGAGGTGAGCAGGGTAAGAAAACAAAGTACTTTTCTGCTGGAGACTAGTGGATCCATTAATCTAGCTCTAATAACTTCTTGTGCTTTGTACGCACCCTTTGTATATCCATTAGAGTACCCAGAAATTCCCTTCAGAGAAGATGCTAGACAAAGACAGGCTTTTGCAGGGTCTTGCTCCCATCTGTCTCTGAATTAGGTCTCCCAGGCTTCCTTCAACATGCACTTCCATCTCTGAGCATAACAAAAGATTGTTTTGGAAAACAGAAATTTTGAGGGATTTAATACTGAAATACCACAATTGAAATGAAACTCTGGAAGTCTAGAATCAAAATATTTCAAGCCAAACACCTTCATTGCTGAACTTGTTGCAGAAACTCTACAAAATTCCCAGCGTTCAAAGCCCATGAAATTTAGTTGGGTCTGACTGAACGAACACAGGAGCGGACTGATGGTTGTTTGAAAGCAGGTATCATCAGTTTGATGATTTTGGTCTGTGGTGTTTCCAGGAAGCTTCATGAAAGGTAAATTTGGTAAGTAAAACCCAGCCAGGACACATGCTCCTTCCTGCCACAACGTTTGATTTCCCCTGCTTGTTACCCTTTTTCAGACTTGGCATGACGCCCCATCCAAGAGATGCTTCACCAAGACTTTGGATACGGGTTTCAACAGAAGGAGCAAAATCAAAATCTTTACTGTAGCTTCTGTTTCTTCTCTAACTACTTTGGGGCTACTTTCTGATTCTTACACAGGGGAAAGACAAAAAGCACCTGTAAGACTCTTGATAAAGCCATGAAATCTACTTGGTATTTGACTCTACAGATGCCGGTGGGGATGAGCAAGGCGGTCCTAGGAACAGGTGGAACTTTATTCAACCTGCCCAGCAGAGCAGATGAACTGGCAGTGGGACAAGAGGATGACTATATGCTAGAAAGAAGTGGGGGGAATATAGTGCAACTCTGAGGGGTGTGTTTGCAGGCAGAGGCTGGCAATGGATCAGCTTTGTGTTTTGATAGTATCTTCCATCTGTGGAAGAAACCAGGTATTGACTTCCTTCTCAGCCTTCCTATGTGTGTGTGGGCACAGGCACAAAACTGAAATGTCAGGTACCCAGCAATGCCATTGCACAAAGTTAACATTGCATAAAAAATTCACGGATCTTGAGAATATCTTCAAGGCACAGAAAAAAAATAAAAGAAACCAAATGAGGTTATGAAATTTAAAATAAAATAAAGAAATTGATGCAGGTAGTGCCAGTTTGATTAATCCAGCCCTTGGCATCTTTACTGCCCTAAATAGAGCTTGCAACATACACTTCCCCGCCAAGCCCTTTATTAAGGCTCTCCCAAGATAAGATGTCAGCGCTAGGGACTGACAGCACGATGGCTGCTCATTGCTCACCTGGGCACTGCACAGATCGTTGTATCCTCCCGTGCTGAAAGAGGTGATCATTCTTCCTGTAGCAGCTTTCCTGGCTTCCAATGCCTTCCAACCTGCCTTACGAAGGTTTGAAATGGATAGCTTTTAGAAAATACGACATAAAGTGTCCCTTATTTTCAAACACTCTTTATTTTATGAATCCATTTGGAGTACACAGTGGATGGTAATTGCATGTGAAGTATATTAATTTTTGCAGCATCGTCAATGAGAATTTTAAGGTTGGCTTATTTCATAGCATTAACTGTAATATAAAACACTTGAAGTAATTTATGTTGCCACTCAGGCTACGAAGGACTCCTGTTCCTCTTCTTCCCTTCCTGATCTATAGACAGTTGGCATGGGAAGGCATCTAGTTTTTGAGACCGTAATTCCTTCAATCTAGCATTATTTGCAGGCTTATAAAACATAACATAAAGTATGGTCTTTGTTATCATTAGAAAATTGTCTTGCCATCAGTTCTGAAAATACAATCCTATTGTGTCCTTAGGGTCATTTATCCTTTAAGCATCACTGCTCATGTCATCCAGGACTGGATGCTTAACTAACTTGTAAAAATTATGGCTGTTATGCTCGAACTGAAGTGACCAGTGCAATTTTGTTGCTGTGGTGGTCAGGAGGGGTGGCACAGTACAGCGATGTTGTGTAGGCTTAAGTCCAGTACACAAACAGACAGCTTAACAGCATGAAAAGCCACCCAGCCAAACAAAGTATATGGCAAAGTAAGGGACACTTACACTGCAACCCTTCTTGTGACACTGCTGTTCTTGGGGCCTTACACAGGTCGACTTTTCTGCCCAAGAGTTTCCCTGCCAGTGCAATAGGAAGCAGCAGTCCCAATGTCTCATGGACTGTATTTTGGGAGACAATATGGATCTTCAGGAGAAACATGTGAAGAAGAATACTGGCTTTTTAAACTAGCTGAAGAGACCTTTCATGATGACAGAAATGCGCAGAAGGCTGCAGAAGAACATAGCACGGGGGTTGTGGCTGAACAAGGGAGAACGTGTTTTGTAAAATGGGGAATGGACAGGTGTCACTGCCAGAATAAAACATGGTTTCTCTTTGGCTGGGAACAAGGGAGGAGGAAATGTATACATTCCAGAGTGCCGAACAGGAGGTAAAGAGGGGAATGATCCTTTACTGCCTCCTGTAACGCAAGAGCATGGGGAACATCTGCTGACACTTGGAGGTAGCGTGGTCAAGATGAACAGCAGATAAGTCTGTGGGAAAAATCCATCAAAGGCAAGAAAATACAGAGATAAACCCACTGGTTCAGGAAGTCCTCAAACTGTTCAGGGTTTGTCAGTGAAGCACCCCCTGTGCACTCTTCCCTGTGCGGTGCTGTTGTACACTGTCAGGTACTGCGCAATACAGACCTTTGCTCTGACCCAATGTGACTGCAATTAATGTTTTAAAGAATTTTTACTGCATATTCTGTAACCTACCTGTACTGGGAGTTACCTGAAACCACCACAATGTACATCTGGAACAGGCAATTCGATGTCCTTGCTGGCTGCCAGAACCTAGGAGCAGGCAGTGAAAATGTATCACTATCAATGCACCTACTGCTTCCCTTTGAGAGAGAACAGGGACACAGGCATCTGTCTGAAAATAATTACACTTTATTTGATTTTTTTTTTTTTGTTACATTATCATAAATGTTCTCTAGTCTCAGAAAACAAAGCCCTAGTTTGGAAAATAATGCACATACAAATCTCTTCTTTACGGGTATTAAGTATACAGAAATATACAAAGATTTGTCTTATTATTGTAATATATCATCAGAATGCCCCACATCCCACATTTTTACTCAGGTCCACTGTACCGGTAAGCGTAAACTACAAAGGTAACAAGCAACCTGGAAAAGACATGGTTTATATAATATATTTATATATAAGTATATATATATATATCTACAACAGTGCAAATATATCACAGCGTGCAGGCAGCAATAGTCTCTAGAGAAGCATAATAAAATTGATTCATAGTAATGCAAATGCATTACAGAAACAAGAGACAACAATGACATATTAGATATACAGAATATGCACACTTTAGCACGCTGATTTAAAATGATACCTTGCATTGACTCTTGCTTTAAAAACAAAAGAACAAATGTTAAATAATTCAGTAACAGATTCAAGGGCAGTTTCTGACAATAAGGTCAACTGACTCAGATAAGGTATTCCACAAATCTTTACTGACACAGGTAAAGGCTTGGCTACACTGCAGGACTTGTTTGTCTTTTTAGATATATCAATGTAATCTTTTCCTTAAATTTCATTTACTTTTACTGTAATTTAAGTGCATTTTTTCCATATTATTTTAAATTGCTCAACAACTAATTCACATTTGTGAAGGTTGGTACAATTATCACTGAGGCCAGGAAAGCTGGTTTTTGGAAGTAATAGAAAGGAGTTTGTATAACGATTACCCTAAATGGGCTATTAAAATAAGCTACAGTGGGGTCAGAAAAAAAGACATCACAGATGCCACTGAAGTAAAACACCCCGTCAATCTTAAAAGTAAAGACTTCCATGTTGCCTTGCAATCTGCTTAAAAAGACATTTTAGATTTTTTTTCTTCTTGAAAGAGTAAAGCACACCCATAGATCCAGCACGTTAGGCATTTGGTAGCTCAAAAAAAGTCTAAAAGTCATCCCTCCAACTCTACCTACCTCACACTGTTCCCAAGCAGCTCATTTTTACACCCCACGTGGACAGCAACCATGAATATCTAGCAATAAGAACACAAGCAATCGGTAAGCACGGGCTAGGCTGCATGGAGGACCCCAGAAAGAAAATGGGTCGACAAAATCTTGATGTATCTTGAAGGCATAAACAATGCAGAGAATGCAGGCTGGCAGGCTGAGCCACGGGGATTTCTTGTGCCAAAGGATACGTATTTTGACTGGTCACCCTTTGTTTTACTGTGCTGGCAATGGGTCTCAACAGAAATCTACATCTCTTAAAGGAAGGTCCTACAGTTGACAACTGCATAAAGTTATGGGTCATTGTAAGATTCCAAAGTAATAAAAACACTGAAGCTAGATTTCATTCTCTGCAGTACCATTACTCCTTCACAAACTCTATGTGAAATGTGTACAGAAAGAGAAATATGCTAACATATGCACAGAATTAAAAGGAAACTTGTTATGCTTGCAGGCTCAACCTGCAACTTTTGGACAGATCCAGAAAGATATCTACCATTATAAAAAACACTCAGTGGGATATATTACAACGATCTCTTTATGTATTATGAAAACAGGTATTTAAGAACAGGACAGTAGGAGTTGATCCCTGAAAATGCTACTGACCCTGTCCATGAATAGCAGAGCTCATGATTAACTTCAGTGACACTCAGCACTTAATTTATGCACTCACTAGTCCTGTGTGGCAGTGTCACGGGCACAGCACTGATCAGCCTGTCACAAACTGTTACAGAGGACATGACACGGTATAATTTTCTGCCTACTTCTAGTTCCCAACAGCTTTTCAAATTATCGTACTTTATAAATGGCTTTCCATACAGAACTAAAGGAAAGAAAATCCTGAGCAATTGCACCCTATTGGGCTGTTCTTGTAGGAAAATGGATCATTTTCTCAAAATAAAAAGAACAACATGTAGGACAGTATCTCTGCAGCTACCACCGAGATCCCCTCTGCAGGAATACAGACTGATTATCTACCACAGTCAAACTGCTCTGGAGGAGCCTACAGCTAGCTACTGCCAAAAACAACCTCGATGTTTTCCAATATTCCTGCTTTTGGCAGGGATCTTTGCTGCCCTGGTGAATGTTAAAGGAAACAACAATCCTAACACTCAGAGTTCAGGGTGAAGTCCAGACTTTTTCTAACTTACAGTAGGGCTACAGAAACAAGGTAACTTCAAACACCACATCTACTTGTTAACTGTCCTATGGTACCCACAATGAAAGATCAGTGTTAACAAGTTTCCATTTTAGCAAGGAATTGCTTGAACTTCCAGCTCCAAAGGTCTAAGCACCAAAGCTTTAAGATCTGAAGTTGCAACGTACAGGGGCTCATCTCCTCTAACTTGACGTGTCCAGAGCAGGTAGGCAGACTATCTAAGGTACCCTCCTAGGCTCCCTCGATACTCAGTGCAAGAGTTATGTACCTCCCTGAGAGCAAACAATACTTTTTTGCCACATTACCTAATTCCAAATCTTCTGCCAGTGCCCAAAACACATGCCTAGGAAAGACCACAAACGAGATGCTAAGTTCAGTGTGAAAAATGCCTCTGTAGCTGCCTAGCTAGTCCCCATTAACTAGAGAAGGAGCTTGCGAAACCAGAAGAAATGTGTAAACTACAGCTCAGTAAGTCCGGAAAGCTGAATTACACTGATAACATTTCAATTTATTCACTTCACGGCTGTTGAAAAAACTGGAACCACACTGGCAAAAAGAGGATCCAGTCCTTCTCCAGCTGACATTGCCCTGAACCCTCCTGGGAACAGGCATGACTTCAAATGTGGCAACTGCTATAATAAAACTCACTGTATGGGCCAGAATTCAAGTCACTAGGAAGAATACCTACCTCAAGGAATTATGGAAGTACCTCAGGTCCATTTGTCCTGGAGATGGACATTTCTTTCCTTTTATTACAGAGAAAAGTAGGTGATTAACTTAGACTGGGCCTCTCATTTTTAGACAGCTATGGTTCTGTGAGATAAACCATCTCCAAAACCACTATCCAGTTGATGAAAATTAAAAAGAATTTTAATTTCATTGGCCGAATCACAGTATCCATAGTTAAAAGCAGAATGTGTGTAATTTCCTCTTACTCCACACCTGGATCCCAACAAGTAGGCCAATGTTGTGGCTGTCCACCTGCACCCTGAGCTCTACCCATGCATTCAAGAAAGAAGCGCTGCCTCGCTGCTACTCCAGCAACTGATGTCCTTTTCAACCGTGTTCATACTAACTCACAAAGCTTGGCCCAAAACAAACACAGGCCAAGACAACTGTTCTGTTTGGGAAAGCATTCAAGCTTGTGCTTACATCCCACTCAACCCATGACAGCTGATGCACTTCAAAATCCTCCCTGAATGAAGATACACCAGAGTAGAGCCAGAGCCAGACTGGGCCAGAAAATGCTGTGCTCAACCCCTGTGAAGAAGACTCCAAGCCAGCTTCTGCTGCACTAAGATCAAGGAGCATCAGAGCAGATCCCACAGGTATCAAAAAGTCCCCACAGAACTAACCTGACCCCGATGAAGGAGCTGATAACCAACCTGCAGAGCCGCGGGGCTCTCCTGCATTATACAGGACAAACACGCATGATCCTCTCTCCCACACAGCTACCAAAAGAGACTGCACCTGAAGCTCGGTGAGCAAAGGCAACGTGGAAGAAGGTGGAGCAGGCTGCAGAAAGGTACACATGCCGTTTGCACCCTCCTCACACACATTTCTGAGGAGCTCTGTTTGGAAACATCATCATTGCACCTTAAGTTTTCTCTCTGCCCTTTGTTATCGTTCCTGAATATGATCACCACAGAGCAGGAGACAAAAGAATAAAATCATATTCCAATAAAAGTTATCACTGAAAAATAATTAATTAAAATCCCTTCCTGCTTACTTTGGAAAGTAAAAATAAATCCTGACATTGTTCAAATGCAACGCAGTCCTCGATTGGCATTTCTGGTACAGAAAGAAAAAAAAAAAAAGAAAGTTCATTTTTCCTTACCAAAACTATGCAGATAACAAAAGCAATTATGCAAAGCAACAGTAAGTATACAGAAAAATATACGCTCATCCCCATGCTTGATTTTCATTCTCCTCTTCCCCACAAAGTATTTTGTGATTCACAAAGATTAATTCAAGATCACTGTAAAGGTGTAATCTCCTAGAGACTAACTCAAAGCAAATGGACTTTTCAGTGTAGTCTCCAAGTCTGTTTAGACAGCCAACATCCCGGTGTTCCTGTGCCATACAGCCCTCACCCAGCAAAACACTTAAGCCTGGACTTTATAAGACGTTAGTTGTTCCTGTGATTCACATGCAACAATGCAGATGTGAGAAGTTATTAAGATACTTAAGCACTTTGTTGGAAGAAGGCTTCAAAGGATCCCATTAAGAGTCAAAAACCTACATCTAGTCTTGAGTAAATAGGAAAGACAGGACCTCCTCTGTGAGGATCACTGGGATGGTACAGGTCAGTATGTATCACCATTTTTTCCAGAAACAAATGTTTAATGAAACGTTCATTTCTGTTGACAACAGACTTTGACAGAAGAGTAGATCGAAATGCCAGTCACCTGATACATCCAGTATTTGGACTCAAGTGTTCGTTATCTCCCACTTACATAACCAGCTCTCCCTATTATGTGTACATATATTCCTCTCCTTTAATGAAAAAAAGATATCTTGGGCTCCAAATATTAAGAAGTGAACAGGATTTCAGCACCAGATATTCTTCTGTTACTGCCTTTGATCCATAAAGATGAAATTTTCTCAATTTCTTATGTGAGTAGAATCTGTTTTCCAAATCTTTTATTTAATTGTAAATAATAATGTTTTAAGTTCTTCTTAAAAGCTTTCAGGGTTTTTCAGATTATATGCAAGTTTCCACAAAGAAAAACAAAAAAACATCTGAAACACCTAAAGTCTTAACTGATGCACATAGTAACCAAAGCAACATGTCAAAACAAGTTGAAATAAAACAAGAAGGCCAACAGAACACTAAAGTCTTCCTGCAATCCCAACAGAAATCATACATTCAGTCTTTGAGAGACCTTTAAAAAGCTTTAGCCTCTTATGCAACTTTTAGCCATATTGTGACTCGTTCAAATGGTAATAATGGCATTGATTTCAATCAATTTATGGCTATATAAATTGAGGATTTGACGTCTTTAGAATCTTGCTGGCCTCGTTATTCTTCCACATGAAGCCTTCAGTGCTTCACAATGTGCTTGCTTAACACTACAGCACATGCATGCTCAGTCCATTAACCTGGGAATGCATTTTATACTAGCCTGTTAGGATTTATTTCCACATAAATAGAAAAAAGCCAAGCTGCGACTATGTTAAAAATCTTTGCACTATATGAAAACATAATTGGGATGGACTTTAAATACTTCTGTCCCACAGTAATGACAAAGGAGATATCATTAGTTAATTTTAGACCTAAGGAGGGAAAGAATGATTATCTCCTTTATGTGTAGGACTGAGTTTCAAGATAATTAATTTCTTTCCTTACTGGGATACTACAGTCTTAAAGTGTTCCTTAGAATAGTAGCTTTCAGCTGAATGCTGCCAGCAGATGGCTGGGAAAAAGTGTATCTAACAAAAAAAGGAGTGACAAAAAATATTCCAGAGCATGCATTTTCTTAGGAACACCCATGGAGGACCAGACTTTTGGCTACCACAATACAATGCAAAGTTACAGTACAAGAGGACATATTACAGACTAGAGGTAAAATAAGAAAGTCTACAAACAGAGGAATGGGCACAGATAACAAGACAGTATCCAAGGAACTCATACTGCTAAACTGATCTAGACGGGAGAACACAGCATTGTCATCATGTAAGTTATCAGTGTTGGAATGTCAGCAAAGTTACTTCATTTGGTACGCTGCAATGGATTTTCAATGTGGTATTCGGTAAACGGTGTTGGTAAACACAAAACAGGAACCCTGAAGGTATTTAATGCCATGGATGTCACACTCTTTCATACTCAGCTAGCCTACAGCTGGACCAGCAGCATGCAACAGAAGAGTAATTTGGCAAATGTAGTCCTTCGTCTGCTTGCAAACAGCATTTGAACCACCTGTAACATTCACAAATATTTTGAGAATCTTGAAATAATCAAGGCACATTGTGCCAAGGGATTTCAGCTTGTGACTTATTTAAAAACTGTTCACAGTTATGAGTATTATTTAGGATAGCCAAAATTCTTAATTTCTCATATGTGACAGCCATAGAGGTCCATACC
This sequence comes from Haliaeetus albicilla, assembly GCF_947461875.1. NCBI lineage: Eukaryota > Metazoa > Chordata > Aves > Accipitriformes > Accipitridae > Haliaeetus > Haliaeetus albicilla. Next base: position 12,400,529 of record NC_091488.1, read on the forward strand.
TGCTTGTGATTATGCCTGGAAAAGCTGCAGAGCTGTATAAAAGCTTTTGGGGAAAAAAACAGCAACAACTACGCAAAGAGGTTGTGTAAGGATTTTTTTTTCTTCTACAGTAAAGGTTGAACTTGCTTTCACAGGTCAATCTTATTTTCAGGGAAAGTTGAGCTAACCTTCCTAAAACATGTGACTTGACTTAAAGTCTTCCAGAACACGGGCCTAACTCAAGCATCCTGAGTTTAACAGATACACACGCTCTATGTCTGTATTGGTAAATTAAGCAGAGCCTGCGCACGGGCCAGGAAAACTGGGAAACAATTGTCTTCACTGCTAAATGGCAGAGCTGCAGCCCAGCACAGCCAGAGCTTTTCCAGACAATGTTTGGGCTCTGTTTAGAAGTTAGTACAGTACAGGGACCATTTGTATTAGCCCCAGTTGCCTGAGGACTAACAGAGCTGGCCCTGGCACTATTTAGTTTACTAGTATAGACATAAGCATGGAGTGTTCAAAAACAGTCTATGAATTGTGACTGCTGATGGCCAGCAGATGCGCAAGGTCTCCCTTCATCTGCTCTACTGTCATAAGCTGCTGAGCTCCTGAACAGTTTGCTGACATTGAACTGCTTCCAATCTACAAGACTTCAGCATCCTGGTAGGAATAATGCATTTATAGAATTTGTGGGTCTGTGACACTAAGGTAAATGCACAGTAATGGCAGAAGGTAGTGCAATTCGCACAGAAGTTCACCAAGGTGTCCAACATGAGTATGAGCCCCACAGCTTCATTTTGGGTTGAAAATCCAAACCCATAAAAATCAGTGACAAAATTCACATCAACTTGGAACCAGAATTCCCCCTGCCAGGTTTACAAAGGTGAGATACGCAAAATAAACGTATGCTTCTTTCAACGGTTTCATTGGTGTTTAGATCAATTAGCTATTATTCCCATGTCATGCATGTAGACTTCAGGATGAAAACAAAACTGCTTGGCATAATTAGGCCTGCAGGATTACAAGGTCATTTTCGTATTTTGAGGACAGTTCTACATGTAGCATGTTGCAGATATAATGAACACTGCCATATGAGGCAGTTACAAGTGTTTAACACAATCCCCCAAGCTTTGAGCTGTGGATAGCTCTGGCACTCCATCGGGCTTTAACAATCGCTCAGGCTTTAGGGATAGATTCTGCTTTCACATATTATCAAAAATGAGCCTTGGAGTGCTTCAATTTTTTCATTCGCAGGAGGTAGATCAAACAGATAATGAGCAGAGTTAGCATTTTAAATGTCACAAATATTGAGGATTTAAAAGAACGTTTTTTCAATCATTCAGCGACAGCTTGAACATGTCTGACTGCCCGTGCTATCTATTGATGCTTCCGAATATGGACCACAGGTTTAGTGCAGACTCAGAATCTGCCTTTTCCTGCTATCATTACAGTTTTCAGATATGAGACCAGCTCGACAAGTAAAGCACCAGAATTCTAAATTTAGACAGAAACAAAAATAATGACTTGAATCACTTTAGGTTTGTTTTAAAAAAGTATCCATATTAAAAAGATATCTTTACCTTATTAATTAATACATTTACAGACTTTTGGCCAGAAGGGGTAATTCTGTGGAAAAGAACTGCAAAATAATACATAGAAAACTGCAAAGATGAAACTCTGAATTTAAAAAGATGAGAGAATCCTATTTTCTTTGCATTTCCCATTTTCCCCATCTCATTACCTTGCCAACTATAGGTGACATTATACTATTCTGGCTACCAGGACTAGTATCCTAGTGACCTTATCACAAAATTGGTTTTTGTAATGAAAGTTCCTACAGCCACGTTTTTTGTTACAGTTACACTGCCTTGGTATTGATACTCTGTGGTGTAAAATTCCCTTCTATTTCTTCTTCCTAGTTAAAGCTAGAAAGTGTAATGAAAACATGACCCAACCCAACTGGACTGATTGGCTTAACACTATATGTCCACTATCCCATTGTGGTTCTCTATGGGCTAGGTCCTAACAGCATCTACCTGGGCACTGAAGACTGGCCTGCCACAGTGAGACAATGTCAAGTGCCCTCTACTGCATGTCTAAAGATCTTCCTACTGCATCATTTTAGCCATTTTTCCTTTACCTCTCTGCTCGGATTTTGTATCTGAGAACAAAATAGGCAATTAGGCGCAGAGAGAAGAAGAAAATTCCAAGAACGATGAAGTCCAGGTAAAGTTTGGCATTTTCTACATCCAGTTCTCTCAGAATGGCCTCTGATTTTTGAAAATGGCAAGTGTCATCTTTGTCACAATGCAAATCTTCTCGATCCAGTCCATAGATGGAGAGAATAACTCCTTCGAACCCATATCTGGAAAGAAGAAAGATGGATTACAAGGAAAGTCCTGATGATCTGTTTAGAAGTACTCTACCAGCAATATAATCCCTATGAGAGCTCAGCTGAAACAGCGAGGGGTTCAATATCGTCCTGACACATGTGTCTTGGGGCAAGTTCTATCCCTGTTGCAATCAAGCAAATGACATGTCACTGACATTTTACATAAGATTGAATAAGGACAGAAGTTTTGCCTTTAACTGCTTCCTGTTAGTGTATAGTGCAATATCTCCAAAGAAAAATGTTAAAATAGAAAGCAGTCTAATTTCAGCTCATATTCAGAAATTCCCCTTTTAAAAGTGACATCATTAATTCAGTTTTTAAAAAATAAGCACTGGGGATACAATTATGGTTTGAAGTCACAAATATATTAAAACCAGCATCAATCTAGAACAACTCTTTCCTTCCATATGCTACAGTTTCACTAACAATGCACAGTTCCCACGTCTCCCCCTGGCACTGGGTGCACTTAGCATTTGACTTTGCAAGCAGATACACCATCATGGATCCCATGCGTACGATAGCTCCCTCCAGCTTCAGGAGACCCCACATGGGCTAGACTACAGCTTAAGGCCTCATCCTGAATTTTAGCTACTAAATGAGGGTGTGTGGTCTTTTAATCTTTGATAGGTCTCTGTGCAAGATCTCACTTGCCAAATGAGAGGATATTTTAGCTTGGGTTTTCTCAGTAATAGTGTAGCTTGGGCAGGGTGGGGAAAAGAGGGATGGGAAAATTCACCTCACCTAAGTTCAGCTATAAACATTTAAGAGTCTAGTCTAAACTATCCCTCTGTGCTAGTCTCCAGAGGTTTCCTGATGGCAATCATCCCACCTTAAGATAGCTGTCTCAGCCAGCAAGAGACAGACATCGATAGGATATAAGGTACCCATGGTTCTTAAAACACTGGTTTAGATTAGAGATGACACAAATCCCATGCTTCTTGTGGCAGTGCTACTGCAAAACTTAAACCCAGGTATTTATCCAACAAGTCTACGTAGGATACAGCAGTGATTTATACAACATTTTCTTCCCAAATGAGGTGCTGGCATCAATTTCTCAGTTGGGCATGCTGTCCCTATTATTTCAGAAATCCACTATTGCAAAATCCAGGAAGATTTGCATGCTGTGCAATCCCACTGAATTCAAGGGGACTGACATGAACTTGTGGCTGATAATCTGTACTGAATGTTCCTATTTATTTCACATCATATACAACATGAAATGCAGTGAGATAATGTGGTGTACATCATATGTACGTTTATACTCTAAAAGAATGTGCTGTGAACATAGTCTCTTTAGCACCCAAAATAACCAAACAAACAAGAAAAGACAAACAGCATTTCCAGAGGGGAAGTTAACGGCCTCCCTAGCAGTACCTGACATAGGAAATGTAGGACATCCACTGGAGGTATGTTGGGATGGTATCAAAGCTGACAAAAAACCCAGAGAACAGTAGCACGGGGATGGCAGTAACTGGGCCCACAAAAGTGGCCACCTGTGAAGAGAACAGACAGTCTCTTGTCAAGACAGAGAAAAAAATATAATTAACTTGCTCTTTTATCTGATGTCCTGACCTCCAGTGAGGAAACCAGCCTTTAGAAGAGCAGACCTTCCTTATGGCAAATCCTCTGTTCTGTGCCAAACCTAAACAGGCAGTGCAAACTTACTCTTTAAGCAGTGGGGACTGATGCCATTCAAGTCCTTCTTACAATGCTACTCCCCCAAATTATCACCGTTCCAAATACTAGGAAATTATTGATTTTTTTTGGATGAGATTTTTTGTGAGGGGGAGGTTAGAAGCTGCTAGTGGATGAAAAGAGGTACCTCTCCACTTCCTAAACCTTTCTGCTAGTTCATGACACTGCTGTGCTGGGATCTGTCCTTTGAAGGACTTGAATGCATCAAGAAATTTACAGCGCAAGAGGGGCACTGTGATTCCCTTGCTTCTCTGGGTATGAGACCCCTCTTTCTAATTATTATCCTTTCTCACTCACTCCCCACTGAGGACACACAGACCTCCCTCCTCATTAACCCCACATGAACACTAGCTTCAACTGGTTCTAAAACATTGTGAAGAGGATAAGGAACACCTCCAGCTGGGTAGTTTTGGTGGGGAACAGATCTTGACCTAACTCCAGCCTGTCCTCTCTACATCCCCTCCAGGGCAAACGTATCTCTGGAGAGAGGAGAAGCACAGGCATCATATAAAAGGGCTATGCTGGTCTCTACAGGGTGGCACAGAGAGGGAATCAAGTCTTCTACTACAGAAATCTTGATAGCATCAATGAATATTAATGTCAATATCAGTTGTTATCACAAGCACCACAGAATAGTTCTGCTGTGGAATGGTCACCTCAGCACATCTCCTGCCAGGAAGCAGAATGGAGTTACATGGCCAGCTTCCAGTGTGACAGTCATGCCAACAGCTGCTTCTCTCCCTCCCTCTGCAGAAGTTTAGTTTCTGGGCAAGCCTCTTCCTACCTTGCCTTCTGAAACCTTTTTGTATGTGTATAGAAGAACCCTCTCCTGAGCTACTGATCCTCATGGCCTACCTCCGCTTTATAGATGCACAGAAATGTGTCAGTCCTGCAGTTTCTAGGACCTGCTCAGCCTGGGATGAATAGCAAGAGACACTCAAGCAGGGGCAGGCACAGCGCCATTCAGATGGGGAAGGAACTTCAGAGCCTTACATCCAGTATGTGTATATGCTGTTTTAAGTTGATGCTAGTGGGAAGTGTCAAGTAGCTATATCAGCCCAAGACAACTTTTTGCCTGTCGTCTCTCAACAAATGTCTTGGGGACACAGCAGCAGTCACAGTAAGCAGTCAGTGTTGGGAAACAGCAGGGTTCCTCTGACACCACAAAACACTATCGGTACCTGAAGGGATGTAGAGGCTGCACCTATGAGAAGACCCAGTGACTGAGCCACCAGGGATGTCATGGTTCCCAAGGCTGCGAAGAGGACAAATCGGAGTGCATCAGATGGCTGTGAAGTCATCCAGTACACAATGCTGCAGTAAGCCACAGGAAACATAATCTGCAAGGAGATACACTTGGAGTTAGTCCATTAAAGCCAAACATTCACCGTTACTCTGAATAAGATAAAAACATAGAGAGTTCTAGTTAATTCACAGCTCTCAGCCTTTCCATTACATGACAGGCATGGCTGAAGAGAGTGAATACATCTGCCACAGACTGTGATATCTATCTTACTACTTGGGCATTAGAAAACAGATCCCACTCACTTACAGCCCTTTTCAATTCCCCTTCTGCAAAAAAGCAAAGACAGTCATCTGTTTATTAAAAAAAATACGTGGTCAGGTCTCAGCTTTTGTGAAGGTCTGCTGTTTACTCTTAGGGTGCTTCCAAGAATCTGTGCATCTATGAACAGTTCCTCCACTATTCAGATGGATAAAATACCAGTACTAACCTTCTTGGCAAGTGGACTTGCCACAAACTTAAATGGTTCTTGTTTTATTGAAGAGTAGAGCATATACCTGAAAAGGAACATCAGCCATGGTTTTGGCGAGATAGTAGGCTTTCAGGCTGTACCAGTAGTTCAGATGCTCTCTGAGAAATACTCCCATCTCAAGAGGAACTACAGAGAACACAAATTAGTAAGTTAGGTTGTCAGTGTGCAATATTGTTGCACATAATAATATCATTTATTCATATCTAATTCTGCACTGCTGCAGTCCCATAGTAGGACTGGAACTCTGAGGCCTTCAACAGACCAGCAAGTTTCAATGATTTGTAATGAAATATAAGAAGCCAGCCCTGAGAGTTGCTCCCTGTTTAGACTATGTACCAGTCTACTCAGATGGTCTGAACCTCCCTTAAAGAAGCTTTTTGAATTAAAAGTTGTGTCAAAACTTAAAGAACATGGTTATTCCTTTTGATCTAACAGGGAATCCAAAGTAACAGCGCTCCCAGAGGAAGCATGGAACAGTCCGTACCGCAGGAGTTTGCTTCTGACACCACATGAATATGCTGATCTTATGCAGGAGTCATGACTTAGAAGTCCTAGAGAAATTATTACACCCTCCCCAAGACCAACCGCAAGCTCATGACATGGTTGAGATGCACTGGCACAAGGGGAAATTCCAGTTCAGGACTGTAACAGTGAACTGTCTGGGTTGAGAAACACTGGTGTAACTGGAGGGAGAGAGGTGCCACTGGGCAAGTCTACCTCTGCCTCTACACAGCAGTTTAGTGAGTGCAAGATTTATCCCCGCACCTGCCTTACAAGTAAAAGCAAAAGTCAAACATTATCTTATATGAAACAGATACATTACAACACCCTCCCAGCTTACTGCAATCTCCTTGTCCATTGATGTAATAGTAAGACTGATACTCACATGTAAGGACAGTTGGCATGAGCGCAGCAAACATAAGAAACAACATGGAAAAAAAGAGGAAGCCAGAGTTGCTGAGGACTTTCTTAGCTTCATTGCCAATGCCTAAGTAGAGCAAGCCGATGAGCAGTCCAATGCCAATGTGTGAGGTGATACGCAAGTGTGTCAGAACCTACAAACAAGGAAACAGTAGTATTTCTGATCAAAAAGTATGGGCTCAAAAACAATGGCTATATGACTGAAATCAGATATATAGATTGCAGAAAAGGAGTACTTATGTCCAGAAGAACTTACACAGAAATGTTAATTTCCTACTGGCAAACTGGGCTTCAGCTAAGGAAAACTTACTGTAATGAGCTTCCCAGTGTCAATAAGACACACGGCTATTACAGTACAGAAAATTTCTTCCTGTAAACACAGGCAGAAACTGCAAATGCTGCAACCTGAAATCTTACAACGTTATGGAGCCATTGGCCCTCATTCATCAGGAGAAGGAAACTTTCTCTATGACTAAAAGAAAGATTTCCAAGAGCAGAAGAGAGGCAGAAAAGGTATTTCAGGCTTGTATAGACCAAACTAACTTAATCAGGCATAAAATAGCCTTCTGTGCCTTCTCGGTAATAAAGTATTTCTACAAAAGTGCCGTGGTTTAACCCCAGCCAGTAACTAAGCACCATGCAGCTGCTTGCTCGCTCCCCCACACCCAGTCTGATGGAGAGAGAATCAGAAAACAAGTAAAACTTGTGGGTTGAGATAAGAACAGTTTAACAGAACAGAAAGGAAGAAAATAATAATAACAATAATAAAATTACAATAATAATAAAAGGATTAGAATATACAAAACAAGTGATGCACAATGCAATTGCTCACCACTTGCCAACCAATGCCCTGTTCCCAAGCAGTGATCCCCCCAGCCAACTGCCCCCAGTTTATACACTGGGCATGATATCCCATGGTATGGAATATTCCTTTGGGCCAGTTTGGGTCAGCTGTCCTGACTGTGTCCCCTCCCAACTTCTTGTGCCCCTCCAGCCTTCTTGCTGGCTGGACATGAGAAGCTGAAAAAATCCTTGACTTAGTCTAAACACTACCCAGCAACAACTGAAAACATCAGTATGTTATCAACATTCTTCTCATACTGAACCCAAAACATAACACTATACCAGCTACTAGAAAGAAAATTAACTCTATCCCAGCCAAAACCAGGACAAAGAGGTATAGAAGAACAAAAGAAATAATAAAATTTGGAACAACAGCAAGCCTTTACAGTTGAGCAGGAAAAAAAAAATCTTAAAAACAACACTGGTCTTCAGTCTATGCATCAGAAAATAAGTTACAGTTTCCCCTTGGTGGAGATGAGAAGAGGACCATATGATCCATGGTTAGTGCTTGCACACATCTGAGATATGCTCTCCAAGTGTACCAGAGACATTCTGATCAGCTAGTTGAGCAACATGGAGAATGTGAAGCTGTATTTACACTTTGGATTACAAGGGCCCTCCCACATGAACATGCCAATTTATTTTTGACCACATCTTTGGTACGAGACCAAATGTGCAATATTCCAGATTGCAGAAAGGCAAAATTCAACATATTAATTGATCCTTGAATGATAAATGCACTACAATGTAAAACAGCAAGGAAGAAGAACAAGCTATGGCAAAGACATGTGCTGGCAAATCAACAAATGGGCATAATATATATGGTCTGGAAATAGGAAGATGCTTCTTAACCACTGGAGTTGCAAGGTTCTGTCATATCTTCCCAACCACAGCAGTGGGGAAAACAGCTGACTGGCATTCAATATATTCTTTCCCTTTCTGAAAGGGAAGGAATACTGTGGTTATCCGACAGCAGAGGCCTGGACACAATGGTCCAGTAGGTTTCCTGCAGGCCTGTAGTTCTGTGCAGACATGTCTACACTGGAAACAGTAGTGTCCTAAAGAGATACCTGCCTGGGTGCAGGGCAAAAGCAGTGTAGCTGCAGCACCTGGAGCTCAGTGAAGCTCAGCGAAGCTCAGCTTACCCTGTCACAAGGGTAACTTATTCATACTGAGCTCCACATGGCTCAACCGCTTTTGGTTTCCAAACTACCTCATCTGAATCCACCATGTGCCCACCAGTATAGATGTATTTATTGTCTGGATCTCCCCTTTCTTAAGGACAGGTACGTCAAATTAAAATATCAATATGTATTAATGTATATATTGTCTTTTCCCCCCATGATGTAAAGCACTGAAAACCTTCCAACTCGCAGAAAAAGCAGCGGACAAACCCTCCTCAGATTTATCAAATTGCAAATTTGCCACAGAGAAAAGGACTTGGTCAACCAGTACCAATTATACAGTACACGGGTGAGTTCCTTGGAAAGGTGTGCGTGTAAGGTCTAGTTAAAGAAGCTCATCTCCTTAACTTATGCCTGTTAATGAAAGGACAATCTTACCTAGAGGACATTTCAAAGCATCAATCAGACAACGTAAATAGTCCTATCTCTGAAATTCACGAACAACTCAGCTACTTAGAGATAAGAAAAGCTTTCTTGAGTAAAAACCAAAAGCACCATTGCGTTTTGTTAATGCAAACTAGGCACCCAAAACATTTAATGAACATACATGAAAACTGCAGAGTTTGGGATTCTGAAGGAGGTTGTTTATTTTTAAGAAAAAAGGTGAAAGATATATTTTTTTTCCTTGGGAATGAAGAGTTTCATTATGATGCTTACTTCATCTTGGTATTAAATGTATGAAAACAGAAATGTTCCCTTTTCAGAGAAGGAAAATTTTTATTTACCAATTTTCTGTTTCAAAAATAAAGACCTTAAGTATTAACCTTACATCACACTGAAATTATTATCTCTGCCACCCTGAATTTTCTGGAAAAACTAATTTTGTGACATACCAGTACCACTTCTCACTCACTTTTCAGTAGGATAAATATCTGTACAAGGGACCTGGCAGCACAGAAGGGATTTAAGCTTTAGGTTTTTAGGCCAGAGGCTTCTGAGTTCCTCCAAAGAAAACTGTTCTTCACAATGAAGATGGTACAGTTAATAGCAAGACTGAAAGATCAGTCTCTTTCCTTTGAAATTCTATGATGATCTTCATGCATGGGAAGCACAGGACCTTTAAGGCATATTACACTACCTCACAACCAACTGAATAGACCTTTTGGCTACAAAAGTTATTACAAAGGCAGTCTTACCGAATCCCTCATGATGGTGAGAAAAGTTCTTTTGAAGAGGATACAGAACTGGGTTAGGCAGCTGGCAGAGAAGCTGTGGCAGCCTTCTGTGGAGGAGGAATCCTGCGGAAACACATAAAAGAACAAACTTCTTTCTTTGCAGTATCTTGCTTAGTTTTCATTCACAAAACCCCACTCTCATCAGCTGAATGTGCCCAGAAACCTCCTCCGTTGGCTGAGGATTTAAATTCTTTTCCTCCCCCACCTCCAGTCTCAAGCCATGCCCATTAGTTGTGATATATGAAATACCTCTTCAGAAGGCCGGTGCCAGAGGAAGGGATTCAACTCATTCTCACCACCAACATCCCTCTTGTAGTCTGTGTCACATATCCTCTCCCGTACCGCCCTTACTAGCCGGCTGTTCTGGTCTCCATATTCACCAGATGCTACTTCCATAACTACAAAAACAAGAAGGTAAGTTACTGGTTTACACTACTGACTAGTTACAAGCCTTATTATTAAATCCCTTTGGTTCTGTAGCATTGACAGAAACAGGAGTTTTGTCTAGAACAGGCTCTAAAATGCCACATGCAAATTCGTATGTATACACACTTAATTTAAAAGTATCTTTCTATAAATCTTCAGAGATTTCTCTTCATCCTGGAAGTTAAATGAACCATTTTAGAGGAAAGGCAGTGAATATGGAATAGTCTTGGTAGTAAAAAATCACAAAAGTCTATTTTTGTGGTCCTTACTGCTTCTTTGGAATTCAGAAACGACAATGAAAAAAACCTCAATGCTATTAGCTGTACAATACCACAGTGGTATTGTTCAAGACACAAAACCAGAATACTGGAGCCACTTTGAAAAGCCACTAAGATTAATTACTATGAAACACTAATGAATATATTTTATCTTTCATTTCCTGGACCTGAACTTCCACCAGAGAGAAATATTCACTAAATTTTACCACTAGATGGCATTCAAATTACTTAGAAAAAATCTGAATAATTTTGAGTTTTGGTACATGCATGTACACGCGCACATACGTACATATGCACAGAAGTATAAAGCACACCTTGGTCCCCATTACCCTGAAGGTCCTAATCAAATGAAAAATAAATTAAATAAACTATTCAAATTGTCCTTACCAAAATCTGCTGGATTGTGGTAAGTTGGGCAATTCAAACCCAGATCTCTCAAGTAAGGGACTAGGTTTAATACCTTCCCACGGTAAATGCATTGTCCTTGACTTAAAACATAGAGCTAGAAAACAAGGCAAAGAGAAGAAAAAGAAAAAAGAAAAATGTGAAATAGTATCAAAATATTTGAACCTGCTATCTGTATAACAGCAATCCATGAACCTAATGACCTCTTCTTGTTCTCGTGGGACAAACACCTTGGGAAGATTTGTGACCTCTTGGAACTACCTTTGCATGGAATTACAACTAATGGAAAATGAAATGCTTAAGGTTTGAATTCTGCAAACATTCCCTCCAGGACTTAAAGCACATTAACACAGAAACAGACTAATTCCAGCCTTAGACACATGCTGAAAATAGGCAAGAAAGTATAGAGCCGAGCCATCTAGTTTCCACACATTATGGATATTTTGGGCTGGGAGACGAGGCTGGTGAATGCAGGAATGGAAGGAGAGGTGGAACAGCACAGCAACGGGAAACAGCTTGATTATTCTTACTTTTAGCTACACTATTGACTTTACACACACCTCCTTGCTAGACTGGCAACCTGCAAAAGCTTGTTCACCTATGGTGCAGTAGGTTTTCTCTTAGCTCTCACAGGTCTAATTTAAATCTCCTAACAAGACTGAAGTAAATTTAAATCTAACCTAAACAGGCATGGTCTACATCCTGTTGTTAGGTTGGAGAAAAGGTCTCCAACTGACTTCATTTCAATTATTATTATTTCACATGAATAAACTCTTCTGAATTTACACTTGTGTAGCTAGGATAAGAATGTGTACTGGCAACATTGCCGACATTGGCACTAAAGCTCTCTTGCTCTTAAATTACCCTAATTTACTTTACTGACAGCCCTGTGCCCAGGAGCAGTGGTGAGTGAAGACGTGAAAATCACAAGTGTGATAATCATGATTTCACAAACATACCAGCCAGATTCTTTTAAAACATTACTTGTAAATAATGGAAATGGGCAGAGAAGAAAAAAACATAATCAAAAAGTATATTTTACTCTTATTTATTTAATTACTTTATTTGATTTGGAACCATAGACTAGAATTATTCATGTTTTTACCTAAAGAGTGTAGCCCTAAAAGTATAACCCACCTAAACCACACATAAAGAGAAAGCATTTGAGAATAATACCTGATCAAACAACTCGAACAGTTTAGCACTGGGCTGGTGAATCGTGCAGATGATCGACCTGCCACCCTGGGCTAAAGCCTTCATCAGAGAAACAACCTGAAAACATGATGCACTATCCAAGCCACTGAATAAAAAGAAAGAACTTTGTTATCCACAGGTCCATATGCATCACTCAAAACTAGCACATGTATTGTTACTTTGGTCTCTCACTATTATCCTTTTATAAATTTTGTCTGCAGCAGTTTAATTTTATCATATGCCCACCTTATGCTTGTATTTCTCCATTAGTCTTTTAATTAAGTTGGAAGCATGCCTGAGAATGAAAAATAGAGTATTCTCAAAGCTGCCTTAAGGGACTTCTACATTTTAGGACTGCAGATTTAAATGCTCCCAACTTTAATGAATAGATACATATTCATAGCTCTCCCAACTTCCTCCTAGTCTGATCACAGAATTTGATTTTAAATATGCTATATTATTAAAAGTCACACTTCAAAATGCTTATATTCAAGTTATCTTTGCTTGAAAAAAAAAACACCTCATGCTACAATCTGAAAATATTTTCCTCTCTCTCTTCCTTCCTGTTTAAGTTTGTGTCTCCCTTAAAAATTATTTATAGTTTCATGGTCCAGCGATTACAGTAGTGACCCAAGGCAGTAAGTACCCAAATCAAATTACTTCTTGTGGTCTTATTCAGTATTTACAGGCAACACAAAATGAGCCTTTTCCAAGGACTTAGGGGCGAGTAACCTTTCTGCAGCACTGTTCTACTACAAAAAGCATTATTTGTCTATCTTTAATTTATGGCCTTGAAGTACCTGGTTGGTTCATCAAAAAACATGACAGGAGGATTGTTCACCAGCTCCAAAGCAATAGCAAGACGCTTTCTCTGGCCTCCAGAAAGACTCCCAGTCCTCGTATTAGCACATGTCAGCAAACCGAGGGCTGTCAGTATTTCCTTTACCTAGAGGAAACAAAGCAATGCATCATTTAAATTTGTTAGCACAAAATAAAAGCCTCTTTACGGATTTTCATGGAGAATGTAAACTAGCTCATGACTTTGTTTCACCATCCATACACTGAAACCTTTTTCCATCTAATGTAGCATTTATTAGATGCAGTGGGGTTTAACAGTCTACCATTTACTATTTTGACTCAAATTCTACTTGTTTGTCCTACATGACCTGTCTCAATAAGGAAGCCTTTCCTGTGAAAATGGAGTGGAAATCAGTTCTTCTATAGCACCCCTTGGGTATGGCACTGATATCAAAAAGAGCTTTGCAGCATGTTTACACAGTGAAATCAAGAAGCTTTTTTCAATAGAACTTCTAGGCTGTATTTACAAGGGATTGGAGAACTGTATTAACAAAAATTAGTGGCTTCTATAGAGCAATGACCTGCTCTTATCTCATCTGTACTTGTATTGGGTTTGTGTGGCAAGGTTTTGGTAGCAGGGGGAGGTTACAGGAGTGGCTTCTGTGAGAAGCTGCTGGAAGCTTCCCCTGTGTCTGACAGAGCCAATGCCAGCCGGCTCCGAGACGGACCTGCCACTGGCCAAGGCCGAGCTCATCAGCAATGGTGGTAGAGCCTCTGGAATAACATACTTAAGAGGGAAAAAAATAAGTTGCTGGGACAGACAGAAATGGCAGCCGGAGAAAAGAGGAGTGAGAACATGTAAGAGAAACAGCCCTGCAGACCCCCAGGTCAGTGCAGAAGGAGGGGGAGGAGATGCTCCAGGCGCCAGAGCAGAGATTCCCCTGCAGCCCATGGGGAAGGCCGCGGTGAGGCAGGCTGTCCCCCTGCAGCCCAGGGAGGTCCACAGTGGAGCAGATCTCCACCTGCAGCCCGGGGAGGATCCCACACCTGAGCAGGTAGGCTCCCGAAGGAGGCTGTGACCCTGTGGGAAGCCTGTGCTGGAGCAGGCTCCTGGCAGGACCTGTGGAGAGAGGAGCCCACGGTGGAGCAGGTTTTCTGTCAGGACTTGTGACCCTGCGGAGGACCCATGCTGGAGCAGTGTGCTCCTGAAGGACTGCACACCGTGGAAGGGACCCACGCTGGAGCAGTTCATGAAGAACTGTAGCCCGTGGGAAGGACCCACACTGGAGAACTTCATGGAGGACTGTCTGCCATGGGAGGGACCCCACACCGGAGCAGGGGAAGAGTGTGATGAGTCCTGCCCCTGAGGAAGATGAAGCGGCAGAAAATAACATGTGATGAACTGACCGTAACCCCCACTCCCCATCCCCCTGTGCCACTGGAAGGGGGTAGGTGGAGAATCCAGGAGTGAAGTTGTGCCCAGGAAGAAGGGAGGAGTGGAGGGAAGGTGTTCTGAGATTTGGTTTTATTTCTCATTACCCTACTCTGGTTGACTGGTAATAAATTGAGCTAATTTTCCCCAAGCTGAGTCTGTTTTGCCCGTGACGGTAATTGGTGAGTGATCTCTCCTGTCCTTATCTTGACCCACGAGCCTGTTGTTATATTTTCTCTCTCCTGATCAGCTGAGGCGGGGGAAGTGATAGAATGGCTTTGGTGGGCACCTGGCGTCCAGCCAGTGTCAACCTGACACAGTTCTTCACAGTCTAGTCTTTAAAGTGCAGCCATTGATTTTAAGTGTTTTCATTCTCCTCAGAGCCAATTCAGTTGTCACACATACTCTCAGATGTTTGGGATGTCCTCAAGGCACAGCCTCAGGAAGGGCACAGCTTGTCCAGGGTCTTTGGAGCAAAAGGAGAACAATGCCAGCAGCTATGAATCAGTGATGGTAGATCTGGCCTAGCAGCCCTATACGAGGAAAATAGCTCTTTGGCATCAGTAAAAACATGGACGTAAAAATGAATGAATCCAAGCTACATTGCTCATGCAATTAAAAACTCTACCTCCTAAAAGGTAGAAAGAAAGCCCAGACATTTAATACTTCACTGAAGTATAGGAAAAGGAGCCTGTCATTTTTTTTAAGTAATAGTTGCTTGGATGGATGGAGTTTTCCAGAAAGGGTGGCTAACATGGTAAAAATTGGTTAGACCAACCAGGGCCTGACCCTTGACTTGTCCTGACTTTAATTTCCTGGAGCTACCTCTCTCAGTGAGAGGGGGTGAAAAAAGAACAAAACCCACTAACCTTCGTTCTCAGAGAGAAGAGCCCAACGTCCTTCCCTTTATCTCTAGGAAGGATGTTACACGATGTGGGCAGCACAAGCTAGGTCAGCTAGAAACATAAACTACAATTCACTGGAGGATTTTTCACTTGTCTTTGTTTTAAACAAGCATCTGTAATCTTGCTAACACAACTGCATAAATTCATAAAATTTATCTATGATAAACATTTATCTTACAATTTACAACAATAAAATGATCTAGTCCAGCACAGGCCAGTACCACTAAGCCAAAAATGATGGCCCTTCTACTATGTGTTGAATAAATGCATACAGTACAGGTTTTTCCTCAAAGAGCTGTTTGTAATTACAGTGACAGTGTGAACCAGTGAATTAACTTGCCTGGCCTAACTTACTAAAGTGTAAATGAATTAAGAGTTTCAAAGTACAAATAAAATTAACAGCTGTTTCTAAGCAAATGTATTTTCCAGTAAAAAAATTCGTGTTTGGCTTATTAAAAAAAAAAAGGATTTGAGAGAATCAAAGCAATCTTAAGCTACCAAACATGTTGATTCCTGTAGTTTCCCTCTCTGGAGCTCTTTATGATTTTCAAGGATTCTCTGAGATTGAAGAAATGCCAAATGGTCTAATTTGGAAATAAATACAGACAAAAGACAGCCACAAAAATGGCTGCTCTACCTTTGTAGTTGCCATAGTTTTCACTCTTCAGGCAAAGGGTATACTTTTCGCCAGGTGGGTCAGAAGCAGTTTCACCTTCTCCTTTATAAACCTCTGCTTAAGAATCACATGCTGGCTACTGTCAGAGGCGCCTTTTATTGGAGTAAGAGAATTAAGTCCAACAAGTCAAGTTCAGGCCTCCATCAGATAAAAAAATGAATTAAACTGGCATCTGGGGAAGAGCAGGAAGCCTCTCATGTTCCTGAGACAGCAGGCCACAACTTTCTCATGTCCATGTTCCACTCCCACTCCTGTGTCCCCTCATCTCCTCCTTCCTCCTGCACAACTTGGTTTCACCTGAGTCCTGCAAGGTGGCTTCTTCCAGCCACCTGCAAGACTCCCTAATTTGCCCACAGAGGGTCTCATCAGTGCATGGTTTTGGGACCGCAAAATGCACCAAAATGAAAATCTCAGCTTTCTTTCTATGAAAAAAAACCCCACTGAAAAATCATGGAACGCCCAAAACTTGAATTTTGCAGGAGTAAGTGTAGCAAAAACATTGGGAGCTTCCTATACCAATAGTAACTGCCTTTTCATTCGTGGGGCAACTGAATTGCTAAGCCACTAGAAGTCTTGTCCAGAGTAACATACATGTCCCTAACAAAGACAGAAGGAGCAGCCAGCTTTCTTGGAAGGTAAATCTTAATGTTAGCCATGGGGCCATGTTATCACATTAGCACTCAGCGTAACCCCCACATAAGAGAGGCTTCCTCCTCGAGGAGGCAGTGTATGAGAGATCATACTGTCTCCCTGTTGGTGCTGTCTTATGCTGGATTGAAACATAGCTTGAGGCCAGCCAAAACGCCTCCAAACACTTTCTGAGCTACCGTTTCACTTTTCACGACTGTCTCAACAACCTGAACCATCTCTGCTTTCACCAGTGCCATGATTTTTTGTTTATGTTTAGCTCCAGACATTATCCTCCCTAGGCATATATGGTTTTGAAACATGCTGTGCAGCACCAAACTGTTCCTCTCCTACACTTCGGCATGCTCTGGTAACTCTAGCCAAGCACAGACACTTGAGCTCTGAGTGTCCTTAGGAATACACAGGCCCAGACATTTTAAGTGCAGAATAAATGTGTAGAAAGGGCACATTTCCAGCCCTTTAAAGTATAAGTGAGGTAACCAAATTCAGTTGAGAAAGCTGCCTCATGCACAAGCTAATGTGTCGGAAGCCATTTTGCCTGGTCACACACCTCCAAGGTATTTTCTTTAAAAGGACAGCCCTGTGTCAGAACAAATGACAGGGAGGAATCGTGGCAATCAGATAGGTGAGAGGAGCACACTTCCTAGTGCAGGTCCAGCTGGGTTATAGGTCTCCATGGGCAAAACACACCAGGACTTCTCTCCCGCTCAGAAAAGTCACATCAGCCGCAGGCAGAAGCAGAACAATGCAGCAAATGTGCAAGAGTAAATCGTGCAACTCATTCCCAGTGTTTTAGAAAAGATACATGCATGTTTTAGCCTGGTTTCCTACTTGTCCAAACCTCGGTCACCCAACACAGCTTCAAAATACATTAGTCTGTATCTTAACTACAACTGCATTAACTTGTCCAGTGCAACGATATGCCCACCAGCATAGCCATAAAGATCAACCCTTTCAAACACAAGCACAGAAATTTCTGCAGCAGTTACAAGAACTGCTGAGTTTTTCATTAGTCCTTGGAAAAATTAAGCCCTACACTCACCATTGCCAGACATGACTGATTAATCTTGCCACACACAAGATGCCTGAGCCCTCAGACATGCCTGTAAGAGAATCTAAGGTGTTAAGGCACATTAAAAGGAATCCTACAAAACCTGTGAACTTATTTCAGTAGATCTTTGACAATTATCTACTCAGTCTCATACAGAAAGCAACTTCCACAGAGACTGTAGTAAACATTGCCTCATAATGATACCTGTCAACTTTGAGGTTATGATTTATTCTATCATTACAAGTCCAACGCAATTCAGTGTTAGATAAAAATGTCTGTTTTACAGAGCTCACTTCATGGACCTCTTTGGCATCCCCCAAAAATCTCAGTTTGATGGACAGTATACATACCATTTCTCTCCTGCCTTCATCTTTCTCTTGAAGTTTCAGATGAGCAGATACCTGGAATGCAATACAATGGAATTTGATTTTGAACTGGTCTGAAGCACAACAACCAGTTACAGTGCATGTCTCAGACACAACATCCCAACATACCATTTAAACAACTTCTTCCAACCCAGTCAGGAAAGTTTAAGTTGAACTATAACGTTCAAATCACAAGCATCACATATGCACGTTCAGTAGGTAACTGAGTATAATCTGACTTAAGCAATCACTGAAGTATCTGACAAAAAGCATAATAGGAAGGCCACTCTACAAGTCAAAGCGCTTGAGAGGAAGATGGGAGAGTCATGTTTTTTGCATAGCCACTAACTTCCCAGGCAATGCTAGAATCACAGTTTATTTGTGCTTCATCTGTATCATAAGGATAACCAAACTCTGCCATTCTCCAGGATGTGAACAAATGAGTACAGAAATAAATAATCTTGTGAAAGATGTCATTTGCTATCTTAAGAGGCAGCTCCACAAAACATTATGATTAACCCTTATTAGAAGCAATTAAACCGTTAAGTAATTATTTTTGTCAGAGCCTTGATTGATTAATTTACACAGCAAGTATCATCTGGGCCCAATTCTACAAAAGTGGTCCTATGGGATTCTGACTACAATGTTCAAGTAAACAAAAGAGAATAAAAACTTCCTCACAGAGAAAAGCCTTTGCAGAAAACTAGCCATATAAAAACTACAGTGATTTCTTCTGGCCTTAAAATTTGGGAACTGATGCTGGCATACAGTATGAGCAACCTTAGCCTGATTTTGGTAACACCCTCTGAGAAAAACTGGCTCGTTTCTCAAACTGAGTAAGAGGCACTTCTAGACTGATGGGTCAGGCTGGCAATTAGTAAACTTCTTGATGCTATGAAAAACGGTAAGAAGAATTTACGTTGCCTGAAAGTCTTGGGATTATTCTGTTCCTGTTTTTTCATGTGAAGAACAGGAAGAGATTTTATACAATGCCTTTATTAAAGAAAAGGCACAGAAGAGTAGGAGTAGAAGTAGCAGAGAGACCATGCTCAAGTCAAAATAGCACTTTGCAGTCAGAACATGGAAGATGGGGAGAAAGAGAGAGACAAGGTTACTCATCCACTACCCAAGAAAAAAGATGGTCCCTACAAAGGCTCATTCTGTGCAGAATTTCAGGTTCCATTCTCTAGGATGTCTACGGAGTAGAGCCTTAGATCTTCTTCCAAATCATAATGTTGATTACAAATTGAAAATGATAAAACTAAAGAAGCTCAGATAACCCATAGAAGGATAAGCCTGAAATGGAATTCAAGGCACCATCAAAGTCCAAGCACTTCCACTAAGTGGAATCAAATAGAGATAACGGCTTGTGAAATTACCAGGAGTAAGAACATGTGCACAATACACAGAGATTTTTTATGTTTTCTCCCGACCAATTAGAGCAAGAAACAAAGCTCACCATCATAGCTTCTTGGACAGTCAGATGAGGAAGGAGCATGTCATCTTGCATGATGTAGCAGGAGACTTTGCGAAAAGAGCGCAGGTCACGAGGCTGTCCATTGATGAGGATTTCTCCTTTCATTCCCGTCTCTCTGAAACGAACCAACAAAATAACCAGGGGTGAATCTTGCCTTCAGTTGTGCTGCCAAAGGCCTCAGTATGTGGAATTCTTAGGTAATTACCATCCACTATGGAATAAAACTGATACAGTGGATAAAAATTAATTTATTTCATGATTATGCTCTCTTTCATAAAAGGCTTCATGGAATGTTGCTGAAAATTTCACTCAAAGTTAGTACAAAACGTGTCCTGTCTTATATGAATGTCTGAAAAAACATCAAGCCATTCAAGTGATTTTTTTTTAGGTTTCTCTATCCTGTTCCTTGTGCCCTAAAGACAGCAACACACAGACTCTTTGTATTTGGCCATACAACAGGGGATTCGGGAAGATGAACCACAGTCACTTCATACACTGCAGTTTGGTCAAGACATCAACATTATGAAAGTGGCAACTAAAAAGGGTCATTTTTTTCAAGTGGTTATAAAATGCCATTTAAAAAATATCACAAACATAAGACACTGAGTCAGATTGGTTACACAGCTAGAAGGGAGACTTTTTTTGTGTGCTTTTGACTTTAAATTGCTTCCTATTTTTGGATCAGACTTTTTAACAGATAAATCCTAAGTGACCTGAACAGGACAAACAGAAAAAATATAGGCAATAAGAATCTAATTAAAAATCTGTGAAATACCTGTTTTCTACAAACACTGGGGTAAGATTTCTTCTGCTGTTGTCTCCAAGGAGCCATCAGGCTAGGTGATCTCATCTTACCTGGTATTTTCATTGTTACTGACCTGTATCCTGCCAGAATGTTCATGAGCGTTGACTTCCCAGCTCCTGAAGGACCCATAATTGCAACAAGTTCTCCACTGCTGAACTTCCCTGAAATTCCTTTCAAAAGGGTCTTATAACCTGAAAGAAGAAAGAAAAGTTCACCGAATCCTTCACAATCATGTCTGGGGGCAATGAAAGTTCATTTCCACTAAACAATGATGACAAATAGGCATTAGTGGGTACCTACTGAGAGGTTGATGCTAAGATCAACACACTGCAATAACTACCAAAAGCCAAATTCTGAGTGGAAGCGGCAGCCTCCTCCTGCTACACAAGTAGTATGGTGGGATTACAGAATCACACACTCTTGATTCACTCTAGGAAAATTTTCAAACAGGGCTAAGAAGCCTTGATGCCATTTTCTAAGTGTCTTCTCAGAGTATTTTACTAGGATGCTGATGCCTCCATTAAAATATCTACTACTCCACAGCTAATGTAACTCCACAGCCTTGGAGCAGACTGCCCTCCAATTGCAGCTTCAATGCCGAAATTGTGCCCTCTCACCAAAACAACTTATTGGAGAGTAATAGCCATGATCTCAAAGGCAAAGCCCTATGCTTTTGTTCATTCCCTGCTAAAAAAAGGTATGACAAGAAACACAGCACAAGGAGACATACAGGAAGACAAACCTGCTTAGTTCTCTTACCATAAGGACTCCTTATCATAAGAACTCTAAAGGCTTGTCTAAAAAGGGAGACTGATCACAATAACTCTGTAAAAATAATTCCATGGGAAATATTTATTCCAGATTAAGAACATGCAGGTTTTTTTCTTATTTAGATTAATCCACCTCAAAAGACCATGTCACAATAATAATGTCCTCAGGCAAAGCTGTTCTAGAATAACCACAATACCAACTTCAAATATCTCACCTTGTTCCTGAGTAAATTACTTTTGTCAAGAAATGTTAATTTAAACCCCAAACTCCATGTTACTCTGGGTGTAAGCAAACTGGACTCCAATGAGAATTCTAGATTCAGACTTAGTTGCATCCATCTTGTCTTGCATGATTCCCATTTTAAGGCATAAGGACTGGGTGGGGAGGGTGGAGAGAGCCCTGAGCAGCTTTTAAAGTTTTCAGGATCTCTTTCCCTTTTATTTTTTGCTTGCTTACTTCATTTTAATTACCAGTGCTTTTAGTTAGAAGTCATTATAACAAAAAAATGTTAAGTAAGGTGTCAAAACAAAAAAATTCTCATATGTTGAAAATGTTACTGTCATTAAATTAAAACCAAAACAGAAGAGTGGAAGATCCCTTTACATGCAGTGTTGGGATTTGACAATCCATTTTGCCATACTGGTGCATATGCAGGCAGCATTTATATTCCACATGTAAACTATTCCAGTCCTGTGATTATCATTAGCATAGGTTGTAGCTGGAATGTTGAAATGCTGTAAAAAAATCACGTTGCCTGCAAGCTCCTAGAAAATGAATGGTGGATTACCTTCTTCTGATTTCTCTTTATTCCTAACTCCATAATTTCTTGTTTTCCTTTCATCCCCCCTTAGCATTCTCTTTAAATTTTCTTCTTTTCTCTAGTCCCAGTTCACACTCTTTCAATGCCACAGAGAGCAAACTTTGCACCAAAACCATTAATGTCATGCTGCCATGGGGTCTCCCAAATCCTCAGCAAATACTCTTCTCTGAGCATTCCCCAGCCCAAGAGGAATGCAGTAGCCACAAAAACTCTCTCTAGAAATATCTGATCCTGCCATTTTCATGGCAAATGTCCTAGAGAATGTAATTGACCAAGTGAATCAAAACATAGTTTTCTCGAGTGCTTTTTTTTAAACAGGCCAGTAATTTTTCACTCTAAAATCTTGTCCTGGACCTGAAAGAAACAACTTGTTTGGAAGCTACGAGATATAATAGTACAAAAACAGCAGTGTATTCACACTGACTGTTTATGGCACACGACCTAAAAACAAAAGCAAAGACAATCTTCTATTAAAAGGAACAGCTATTTCGAAGAGAGAAATCCTTGGCACTCCAACAAGGTCAACAAGTTTGTCCCTCACACCAATGTCACCATCCAAATCACCATTTGAAGGAAAAGTACAAGGAAGAGAGCAGACCTTTGAAACATGACAATATTTACTAAATGGGATCTATAGAGACAAAGTCCTTCACACTATCCCTTAAGTGTAATGAGAACCAGGTACCTCCCAAGCCTATTAAATTTGTAAGGGACTCCAACGTTACTTTACCACTGATAATTTGCATTACGCACACACCCACCACACACACACAAGCTATATGCAGTTCAGAACTCTTTCTCACACAGGTCAAATGCTGGCCAAGTTGGCCTGTCATTAACTTCCACTGGGACAGGATTTCTTTCAGCGGGTCCCACACGTAGTGCATGGGGTAAAATACTCATTGGTGTCTGTCTCTACTCCCTGTCTGCCCCACAAGGCAGTTCAACATGACAGAACATCACGTGACAACTCCATTACATCAATTTCTATTGTATGGGCTTGTTCTGACCCAGATTTCCAGGGTAAAGGGTTCTTGTTAGAGTTTCGTAATAGTCAGCTCATCATGAGTTTCAAGATCAGGACAGTAAATATTGCACAAACTTATAGGGGAGCATAAAGAATGTGTACTGCCATGAATACTGAGGGAGGTACAACCTAAAATACATACTCATGGTCTGAAAACATGCATCAACATACATACCATTATCTAAAACTGAAGGCTCTCCTCTCACTACACATGACTGTGAGATTTAACATTACATCCATTGAAGTCACTTTTCCAAACATAATTTCACTAATTATAATCAGTTTAACTTCAATTGCAGTAACTTCTCCCTCCTTACCTGCACTTGTTTCTGCCCCTCTGATGGGAGATTTCCATTTTAAGTATTCTGCACACAATGTTAAATCAGAGCGGGACACATCTCTGCAACTCATTTGCAAAACAGTAGAGGAACATGATTTAAGTAGAAAAAAATATGCGTTTTAGATCAGGATCCAAATCACTGGCATTTTAAGTTGCTACCAACTCAAAGCCATCTCTTCTTTTGACTGGAAGCACATAAGAAGCCTTTCTATTACAAAGGTTAATTTAGCAAACCCACAAAAAGATTTGACACTGTAGCAGTAGCGTGGTGCCCAGTATAATCCTTTACAAGGAATTAAAGTCCGTAAGTAACTACAGTCTTCTCTTTCAGAATATTGAGGCTAATCTTTAACTGAATCAGTTGACCTAAAACTTCTATATGGGCCACATGTCTTTCACAAGAAACAGATTATGCATTTGGAGGGGATTGTATTCTTCTAGTACAGGGACTGTTTCATATCCATCTGCTATATATTAGGAATTTCTGAGCACGTTCAATCCTGGTTTACCTGGCCCACCTCATTTTCCTTACAGAAGTGGCCCTCTCCCTTCCTCCATGCAGCAAGGAGTTTTCGTACCCCAGAGTTCAATGAAAGGCTGAACCTCAAAGCAAACTCACCCCAAGATGGATGCATGTTATGGGCTGTTCAGATCGAGCACCACAGCAGCTGTCTCCTTTTGGACTGGACTTACATCAAGATTAAGCTTGGCATCATGACCTTCAGTTATTTCTCTTAAAACTGTTTTGATTTCCAATGGAAAATAGCTTGGATCCTTTCAGTTTTCCAGTGTCCCCTCCTGGAGTTACTGTGACCTCACCCTTAATATATTTAGGGGTGATGCCCATGGGAATCCAAATACCAGTTTTCAAGAACTACTTAAAATACAAATTTGTCAACAGGACATTAATATACCATCACCAACCAGAACAAGCAGTCAGCAACTTTCTCAGTCCAACCCACTAAAAATAGAATACAAAAAGTAAGAAATCAAAATTGGAACAGAAAATTCAAGCGATGCAAAATTTTTTGGTCTTAATTTCACCTCACATTACATTCCAGAGTTCAACTGCTCCTCCCAAGAAGCAAAATTTGTTTCATTTTCCCATGTTAGGATTTCCCACAGAAAGCAAACTCCAGGCACTGTGATACTAGACCAAATTCGCAGCCAGAAACACATGACTGGTCTGACCAGACCTCCATTCAAAAGGCAGATTTCCCTCACTGCCCGGCTGCAGCACAAAGCCCACAGCAGCCCCTTGTTTAATGAGCTGATAGAGGGTGACCTTTTGTCTTTGGTGAAGATGCTAGGGGAGCTCTTGTTGCTCAAGGCACCAAAACTTTTGCTAATGGATTCAGCAAGGGAGAAACCTGTTGATGGTTTTATCTGCTTCCTCATGGATTTTACAGGGATTTCTGGGAGATTTGGTTTTACCATTCTCACAAAAATTATGACTGATCTGGAAAGAAGTAAGCCACCCCCTCCTCATACTTAGGGTAGGAGCGCATGCTTCAGAATGTGTCTGAGTCAGCACAAAAAAACCCATAACCAAAACTCACCCCTATCCTTACAGTGAATTTCCTCAGGTAAATACTGTCTCTAGGTTTTTAACTAAAATGCTTCATTCATTTGCATTTCATTGATGGTAATATACTCATTTGTTACCCAGAGAAATGTCACACAGACTCCTAGAAGTTTCTAGGCATTGTAGCCTAATTCTGCATCCATCAATAGCCACCAAGAGCCTGTCTCAGGTCCCGGGTGAGCAGAGCAGGCCTTCCCTGCTTGCTGCAATTAGAGCAGGATTTGCCCTTCCCAATATATCTGAACTGTTTCTCTTTCATCACAAGCTCTTCTGAAGGTAGGAAATAGCTGTTGGTACCCTGCAAGTACCACTGGCCTGAAATTACTCAAAGGTTTTTCAGAAAAGTCACTATAGCAAATAGGTAACATAGGAAATTTCAATTCAAAGAGCTCAAATTTGGCAAAACTATAAATGACTGAAAACCAAGCCACAAAATAAGCAGTGTTCGGCACTTAAACGTCAAAACCAAAGACATGATAACCTGCTCTTCCCACACTCTCTACCTGCAGCCAGGCAGAGGTGCACCATTTCTTTAATTAAAAAAATGTATACAAGGACTGTATTTCTATGTGGTTTTGGGTGCTTTTTTAGATGGGATGTGATATATTCCTGCTCAGAAACATCCAGCTGGAAATACAGAAGACATCTCTGAAAGTACTATATTACTAACCTTATTTTAATACCTTCAACAAGCCACACACGTTTTAAACAGCAATTTAAATTTCAATACACAAATTTGTTCTTTGACAGTACCATCAGTCAAATTGTTTGTTAAATCATGAAGAGAAACCACAGCAATTTCTTGGCAGTGTATACTGACCCTGTTCCATTAACAAAACTCCATTGCATTTTCTTATCCTAAAATTTATAGGCTTAACCCTCATCTCATTTCCTCGTGTTTCAATCAAAAAAACTATGCCAAAGTCCAGGAAATTCTCCACCACAAAACCCGAAAAAGAGAAAGTGGAATCAAGACGTCACATCCACACCTTTCCCCTTGAGGCAGGAGCAGGGAGTCCTCCTATTACAGAAAAATGCTCCTAGCAAATTCATGACTTTGCTGCTACCCCTGAGATCCACCATACCCACACCTCGATGGCTAAAGACCATTCCCTGGATTACCTACTGCGCAACAACAGAAGTAAGGGAAAAACAGGCTAACCCAGTCACGTATCATATTAAAGGGAAAGTTAGTGACTTATGGGTGAGAGAAAGAGCTTACAGAAATCCATCCAGACATGGAAAACGTCCTCATGATATCTGGCAGACATTTCATTTGTAGACTCTTTAGATTTATATCAGAAAACTTAACAGCTGGGGAATGCTGGCAGAAACTCTACAGAGAAGCACAAGATGAGAAACACACACAGAGAGATAACAGCCCAAGGCCAGATTTACACTAGAAACATTTGTAGATGTAATAAAACATTAGCAAGAAAACATATTTATCATTTTTACATCAGCAAAAAGTCTTTTCCATACACCTAGATGTAAATATGCCAACAAAAAATCTTCCTGTCTGATCCTTCTCAGTCTATTATTCACTTTCTGCAACTCAGCCCTTGTTCTCACTCCTGAGAAGAAGCCGCTATCATAACAAAACATCTACATGTTTACTGGTAGAGACTAGCCAATCTGCTTCACCTAACAGATTTTTAACACTGTAGGCCAGGAGTAAGCAAGGAGTGGCAGCACGGATATGTGAAGTTCCTGGAGAAAGCTACCCCATATTGGCATCCCACAGAGTCTCTCTCGGTCTCCTCGTGCTTTACTTCCTCTGTCCCCGCCCTGCACCGAGTGAGCACCTTCCTAAACCCCAGAAGCAAGGATGCACTTACAGAAGACCAGCAGGTTGGCACTGCAGAGCATTGAAGGGGTAGTGACAGTAAATATCTTGCATTTATTATGCTACTTTTGGAGCACGCAGTCATGACCACATAGTCATGCACATGAAAAGAGGTGCAGGTTCCTCTTCTTTGCCCATGAATAACATAATTGTGCATGTAAATCAGTTTCTGATGAATTACAGTTCCATTTTACAACTCAGCAGTCACACAGCCATCCAGTTTGTGCATGTAAACATGATAGCTGTACATATGCTAGGAGATGTGTGGAGTGACTAGCAGCCATTGCAAGGTCGTGGCACAGTTCGTGGGTCTGTGCTAGTCGGAGCATACAGTTTCAGAAGCACCTTACAGCAAGAGAAGATGACGTTATTACTGAAGTGGGCAGTGTCCTCCTGCCCTCTCTCCCCAGGACACCTTCCCATCACTTTCCCCTAGCTGGCTTTCAAATGCGCCTACACATCCAGTGAGGACAGCAAGCCCATCCACCTGGAAACCATTCCTGGAAAATTAAGAACACAGAGGGTTTGTTTCCAGCTGCGTGGGCTGCAGGACTGTCACTGCCAGGCCAAGACAGCACGGTTCGCTAGCAGGGTGGGAGAGCCCCTTCAGCAGCTGGGGACCTTCTAGCAGTTTGTGCCACCCAGGAATCCATCTCTTTTCTCTTCCATTCTGAAACACAAATAGGACTTACAGTTAAATGAAATTACCCCTTTTTACAATTCATGCTGGAGCATTCAAACCATTTCATTCCAAACTGGATTGCTTGTTTACTTTATTTTAGTATAAAACAAAAATTAAATCACTTCCCAATGATAAGATGAAGGTATTTGGGGCTTTTCACCAAAATCAAAGTTAGTTCAAAGCCAGGGTATTTTCATAAATTGGGATATCATCAGGGAGATGTTTTTCATATATTTCTAATTCTGCTATTAACCAGCCAGGGCACCATGTTCCCCACTCACTACATGAGTACAGAATGCTTTCCTCTCAGTGGTATGGACAGGGTTTGTTAATGTTCCAAGTAAGAGTTTGTAAATTCTCAGCTGAGAGGGATTATCTGTATCTGTTGATAATTATTTAAATAATTTGAATTTAAAAAAACTCTTGATAGGGATTATTTAAATAGACATTTCTTTCCCAAGCTCCCCACTGAGTTCAAACAGACTTAAATTAAAGTGAATTATAGGTACCGAAACTTGGGAAGAAAAAGAGGCATCTTTTAACTTCCAGAAAATGGGTGGGACAGAAACAGCTTTCCTGAAAAACAGAGTGAAAAAACTATACTGCTTTAATAATAGGAACTTTCCTGATTGTATATTGGCCTGAACTGTACCTCTATAAAGCCTGGGGGGCAAAGTCACGCTAGAAGTAATAAACATGTTTAAGGTAACTGTCTACCAAATAAAACCTGTATGTAAACTCACAGGTCATCAGTTCATGGCTTCCACCATCATTTGTGTATCACAAATTAATAAACCTTTTTATGAATCATTTTTCCACTTTAGCTTTAGAATCCACAAATCCATATACTTCGATTCTACTCACACATCTCTCAGGGACATAGAACAATAGGATTTTCCATTGTCTAAACTCTGAGCCCTGCTTCAGGACAATTAAGGGAATTTACAATTGTAATGTAGTCTTGTACCTTGCCTCAGAGAAACGACCTTCGTTATGTAAATGTCTATAAAACAGCATGCCAGGCACCAAAACATCAGGACAGAGAGGGCAGAAAAGCTAAGTGAGTGCTTGAAGTAACCAAATCAAATTCATTTGCCTCAAAGTCCTTTCCATCTCAGATATGAGGAATCCATTCCTCTCAACCTAAAAATATAATGTCTTTCATGCTTTTAAAAAAAAAAAAAAAACAACCAACCCAAAAAAACATGAAATCCCCCTGGACAGCAAAGCTCTTTCTTTGCAGTGGACTAAACTGCATTTCTTAATATAGCCCACAACCAGGCCTTCTTAAACATACTGTTCTTGATCCATAGCTGATTTCCAACCTAGTGATCATGGGACGGATTATTCATATCTCAGATGTACAGCTTAGCCCATGCTCACAGTAAGCTTTGTAGTGTTCAATCTACCTAATTTTATACACCTACGAGTTTGACGCTTAACCTAAATTCATTGTTTAGGACCCATAAATTACCAATAGTGAGAAAAAGGCACACCTAACAGGTAACTAATTCTACCTATTTTGCATTCCTATTCTGGGAAGGGATAAATAACCTTCTGGAAGTGCATCTTTCTCTTAACTATAGTGGGAGTTCAGAACAATTAGCTTAGACTAGACACTAGATGCTGTGACAAATCTCATCCTTTGCCAACAAAATCATGGCTGATTTCAGCATCAGTCAAAAATAAAATGGGTATCAAAGCATTTTCTGTGTTTTTTAAATGTCACTTTGATCATGGTCCCTCATTTGCTTGCACAATTGCAGTAATTAAGCACATAAATTAAGCACACTCAAAATCTTCAAGTTGGATTGGTACTGCACATGTTCAGATGTTTCCTGTGAACGTATCGAGAAGAGCATCCTGCCCATGTTCAGGATGTACAAATGTACCAGATGTTGTGGTTTTACTTTATCATTATTATTTAGCACTTACTTCACACTCTGATAACTGGGGACAGCCCAAAACTCCACGAATTTTTGCTTCAATCTACCTAACTAGTGCAAGAACACAGCACTGTATTGGTAGCACTTGGTTCAAACTTAACCAGAACACCTCAAAGCCTGAAAAATCAAAATGTGCTTTGGAAGATTAGATGTTAATCAAAAGCTAAATGTTTAAGAACAAACTTTAAAGCAATTTTTTTATTTTATTTGTGTAGGTGCCTAAGATTTGACTTCTATCAGCACACTTCCTTTGTGCTAAACATATCAGCTAACTTCCTTCTGTGGCAAGTCAGTAAAACATACAGTAAATTGCAGCCTGAAGAGAGATCATGAGCCCCTTGTGACATGAAATCCCTAGTTACTGTAGGCCATGTTGCATAATAAAAGAGAATGCATTGATGAGAAGATGGCAATCCAGATGAGAAACTGAGTTCTAGCAGAGAGAGAATCTTCAACCAAACTGTAGATTATAAAGAAACTGAGAAATCCCTTTAATTTCATTGTTCTCTTAGATACCTGGACTAGATATTAAACTTATGCAAGACATTGGATCTGACAGTCCACATTGTGCAGTCAAACAAAAAAAGCCCTGACTAAGTAAAGATTTCACTCTTCTGAAACTTTGAAATGAGAGTTGCGTGCACCATGCTCCTCTATTATGCAGGCTGCTCATCCCATTATTTTAGTATCTGAATACCGCTTTTCTTCAGAATAACTAATTAGATATGACAGTCTGTTAGGCTGCAAGCTCTGCAACCCCCTAATTTTGAGTCTGAAGGTTTAACAGACTATGCAACCTCACTCATTGTCTGGCTGTATCACATCTCCTGGCCAGGCCATGTTTCTCTATAAACAAGATGGGGTTTACATACACAGAACCTAAACCACCAAGTAACAGGAGACTGAAGTGCTTGCAGGTGGACACAGAATTTACAGACTTTCTTGAAACATGCATTCCTCCAACAGTATGGAGGAGTAGAACAGGAGTCAGTAGCATCGTGGGCACACCTCCTTGCTTCTGCAATTATTGATTACACTTCCCCACCATGCTGTGAGACGAATGGATTTTGTGCTAGTCCCCTTTAAGTCTATGCTCTTTAGTAACCTGTCGGTGCAAACTGAGCCAATAACAGGCCCAGGTAACTACTAGACACTCTTCTTGTTAAAGGAACAGCTCATATTAGTTGATACTAGTCCCTCTGAACAGCTGGTCTGAGCCTTTCCTTGTATTTACCTTTTCTGTATACCTCCCTTTATCTGGTCCTACAGCAAGGTTACAGCCTTTTACTGAGGTTTACAGGATGATTATGATTATATATGGGTCCTGCCTATTAATTTTAATCAGATATGTCCACGGTAAGATTCGGTTCTTGTCAGTTTCTCTGTTGAATGCTTCTGCCTGACAGAGTTAAAGCTGTTCATCTTCCATACACAGGCACATGAAGCCATATGTCTGCAACTGAGGATAGAGAATCACAATTAAATGGGTCAATGAACGAAAGTAACCTTCAAACATGAATGCAAATAAATCTGTACTTGCAGTAAGACTTGATGGCTTCAGAAGCAGTATTTACATGTTGAAGCATTTGGAGATCTGGGGCATAGATTGTACTTAGCCCGCACAGAAAATAGCTACCCTAATTTATCTTCAACCCTTAGGAAACATGAAAGGGAAAAAAACCCCACGTATGAATGATGCACCGCTTCATCCTTCTTCTGAATCTAGTGGAAATGTATTTCCAAAGCAATATCCATAGCCTAATCCTTGTTTGAGAATTGCTTTTTGCTTTTTTTTTTAATTGCCTTTGTTTCTGTTACTTAGGCACGCAAGAAAGGCCTTTCCTGACAAAAGAAGAGCCAACACAATTTGAAATGAAAGCTGACACATTCTCCCGAATGACAAACTGAAGTCACGAGCCCAATACATGCATTTACAGATGAAAGCTGTTTACGTATGCCAGTCAGGCAGAAAGCAATTTCTCATAATTGCAGAACCTTTATACCTCAAAGTACAAATAGTATTATTCACAGTCTTACAAACAGATAAAAACAGAACCCTTCCCAACATCCCTTCCCTTTTGAAAAAAATCTTCAAGTAGGAGATATTCCAAAATAGCCCAGCAGCTGTTATGAACTGAACTGTCCCATCTGCCTTCATTTCGAAGTGCAGATCCAGCTGGGTCACTCTGCAACAAGGGAGAAGAAACTCTTCCTCCCTCTGAGAAGACTACTTTGGGTCTTGTGTGTTGATGATAAGAGTCACCACATATTTTACTGTTGTTCTCTCCCTTACTCCTCCCAGCCTCTCCCTACCCATGTGCACGCACAGAGCAAGAAAGCGGGAAGGGAAAAAAGCAAAAGTAAAACTTATCTCCTTCCTCCTACCTACTTGTGTAAGGGCTTGGGAAGAAGGCCCTGGGGCTTTCCAGAACTACAGCAGAAGCAGCTTAAGTTATGTAGCACCTCCTTCCTTCAAGCACGACCTGATGGCAGTATTTAGTCTGAAGAGCTTGGGGTGTAAAGAAAAGCTTTCCCTAAAACTTCTGTGTACACCTTTATCACAAACTCTAGGTTAAACTGGAATGTGATTAAATGCTTCCTGCAAACTGCATAGGAGGAAAAAACCATACCTTTTCCCAGACTATTAGATACCAGAGTTGTTCAAAATGCAGACTTCTGCGACGATTTACAGGCTCAAAAGACAAAATTTTGTCTCTAGCCCTTACAGATATGAGGAGCCACATTTCTTGGATTTTGAAAAATGTTTCAGTCCTGGTCACTGCAATTTAAAAGCTGGCGCAGCATTTGACCTTTTAAAAAAAAATCACAGTTCACAAGTCAGCTTCAGTAACTCAAAATATTACATTTGACTCCAAATAAAAAGTAGTTTTTCACAGCAGTCTTATTGAACTGCAATAGTGATGACAGTTTGTTGCAGGAACTTTCTCTGAAGAACAAGCAATCACCGAGAACCTCGGCCATCCGACCTTCCGAACAACTCCTGCACATACTTCTCCTGCCTCCTCCCACCCTCTCAAACCAATTCTGCACTGCAAATTGCAAGAAGCATTTCCACCTCCTCACGTTCCCACTGCTCCCATCCCATTCCCTCCCACAAGCAGGCTGAGGAACACTTGGAGCCAGGAGGACCCTTTGAAACACACTCAGAAGCAAATATCAGAGGTGTTTTAAAAAGTAAATTTTAAATTCACACATTGAGTCTTTAATTCTACTATATACACCCAGGAGCAGAGACATGGATAGAAACTTCAGTGATTGGCCTCCAAAACTGGAAAAGTTCAGTGAATGAGAACAGGAGTCACATTCAGAAGAACCACTGAGGCTGAAGAAGCTCCTACAGCAGTGGGACGTCCCTGTGGCCGGCCATATGGATGGCCAGAGCATGTGTCCTGGGAGACTTTTATTTTCAGAAATGGCCATACTGATTCTGCCCATTTCTCCTCAACACTCTCAAGACTTTCATGAAATAGAAACACAGGATAATATATTTACTTTATTCTAGCACTAATCTAGTAACAGATATAACCTATGATCCTGAATGTAAAAATAAAGGAAAACCTGAAGTGTGTGCGGAAATAAATGCTGGATTACCTCCAGTTCTTGCATTTTACTTAGAACAACTGTGTTTTTATCTCTCTTCTTGAATATTTACACTAATGAAGTTGCCCAAATTAAAATACTTTTCGTTGTCAGCAAACTAAATATAAAATCCTCTAAACACCACTGAACTAATTATCATCTTCAGTAGCATGTCAGTGCTGAATATGTTACAAACAAAACCCACTGCACAGGGCCTTGCTGCTTCTGGAATAAAAATGAGTTCGAATGAACGCCTTTCAGCAGTCTGATTTCTGCTTTTTTCGGAATTCGGAACTGGAGAAGTTGGCAGCCTTGTGGGGACATACATCCACTGAACTACCATAAACTACTAAATTTCCATCTGTTTTAAAAAGCTCCAGCTGACCTACATTTTATGTTATGGATTAGCTGAAGCTTACAGAGTAGCACAAACAAAGCTTGACTCTTGCTGCTAACTATATAACCTAAGCAATTAAATGTTTTATCAATAATATGTCCAATGTAAATACGACAGTTTTCAAGAGGAAAATTCTTTGACATTTCACACACAAAACAGAAATAATCATTTGACAGATGCACTTAGATTGCAGTGTATCATCAAATTGATTAACTTTTATTTCACATACTAAAGAAATTCCAATGTACACATTAAAATTATTTGAAGTTTTAAAAAAAAGGCTAATGAACTTTAATTCATAATTTTACGACATGCTAAAATAAGGCATCAGAATCATTCAGCATTTTGGAAATCCTGTCTTTTTTAAATTATCTACAAAATGATTAGTAAAGCAAGTTGGGCAACAATAACTCATTTCACAAAAGCATGATTTCCACCTCAAGTTTCTATTTTGTTCTTATTCTGAGGCAGAGAGAAAATTAAACTTTGATGTTTGGTGGTAGATTTTTGGGGTTTGTTTTTTACAAACCAGTAACAAGTCAGTCCAGAGGCCAGTGGAACACACTGAGATGAGGGTGAACGAAGTCTAAGTCCTTGAGTCCGATCAAGAACTCCAGCTTGGGTCTCTTACATTGTCAAGTGCCCTGGCCATCAGCGCAATTGGGTTTTCTCTCTTCCTAACTAGAAAGTTCTTGACCTAAGAAATCTCCATGAAAATGTAGTCAGAAAAATATAGTGAAGAAACATGTTTCTACTCTGATGCACTACCATTTTCCAACAAAAAGAGGATTTGAAGATTTCCAGAGGGGTTTTCATTACAGGCTCATCAGGAGACCCTCTGTGTTAACAGTCCTTTCACTTACTCTTTATCTCTTCATTGGTTCATTTCCCAGCAACACCTGTAACTTTTTTTGACACTTTTTGTCCTTCTTTACAATAAGGTTATTCAACTGTTCAATGAAAAGGCAAGGGGTAAGCTACGGACAGACTTAAGCTGGATGTTGACTGATCCAACTAGTCTATTGGGACAGGAAAAATTTGGTAGTGAAAGCAGTTGCTTCCTGACAAATTGGAAGTCCATCAAAAGAAATTAGCTATGTGAGTGGCCTGAAGACTCATATGTATCACTAGTAAGAGAGACTCACATAAAGAGTGTTAGTCTTCTCACATCCTCCTAATTAGGTGTCCCTGTAAACCATATTCCAAAATACATGTTTTCCAAAGTCAAGACAACATGTTTCCACTTTTTCCTGACCACCAACTAAACTAACAATGACATTTCAAAACAATGCCGGTTGGATACATTACCAAAAAATGAAACTTGACTTGTCTCTTGAGGTTTCTTTATTCTCTTACTGTATGACTTCTACATGACTGGTCTACCTATCCTTAACATACTTCTGTAAGTCATTTATCTATGTTACCTATGAACACACCAGTACACACAGGAAAGAAAAAGGAGTCCTGGCTGTTTAAATGGTTTTCCTCACAAATACTTTAAATGAAATAATGAAGAGACATAGTTAGAAAAATAACCATGTCACCTCAAAACACATGCTTTGATCCTAAAAACCACAGGCACTCTCCAGATTCAGTTCCTGTAAAACAACACAGCACCACTAAAATCAATACAGCAGCACAGGTTTATGCTATTTCAGTAGCTGACACAGTCTAAGGGATCAAGAGCAGGGATTCATGACAATCTAGACACACAGCAATATTGCAGAATTCAAAGACTGGAAGGTAGAAATCTTCCATGTAGGAATACTGATATACCAGGAACTCAAAATCTCAAGATGGTGTTTATTTTAACCAGCTGCAAACATCTACAATGTAAATATTTGCATGTGAGCTATTCTCCTAGGTCTGGCTGGGATAGAGTTAATTTTCTTCAGAGCAGCACCTGTGGTGCTGTGTTTTGGATTTGTGTCTAAAACTGTATTGATAATGCACTATCTTTTGGCTATTGCTGGGCAGCACTTGCACGAAGTCAAGGCTTTCTTTTTTTTTGGAGCACACTGAGTTGCGCAAGAAGCTGGGAGGAGACACAGCCAGGACAGCTGATCAAAGTGATATCCCACACCATACAACATTGTGCTCAGCAATAAAAGCTGGGAGAAAGGGGAAGGGAGGGGGGACATTTGAGGTTACAGCATCTGTCTTCCCAAGTGACCCTTCAATGTGCTGAGGCCCTGCTTTTCAGAAAGGGGCTAAACATCTGCCTGCTGACAGGCAGCAGTGATGAAACTCCTTATTTCACTTTGCTTGTGTACACAGCTTTGCTTCACTTATTAAACTGATCTTGATCCCCAAGTTTTCAGCTTTTGCTCTTCTGACTCTCCCCCCTATTCCAGCGGGGGACACTGAGAGAGCGGCTGTGTGGGTGCTCAGATGCTGGCCAGGGCCACCCCACCACAGCTATTCCTCCTAGTAAATGTGGAGAGTCATTTGTTCTGCTCATTTTGTATGAAATGATCCATTGACTGTCAGTGAAATCTTTTGTCTATAAAGAGAGCCTAGGCTGTTGTCTAGCTTGGACACAGCCTCTTACACAGTAGAAACCTACAGGGACTCAGATGAACCCAACTGTCAAGCCTGTCTCACTGCTATGAGATGCCAAAGGAAAAATGTGGTCTACTATCTATTAGGTATAACCGCTCATGCAATCCATGTTTTTAAAAATATCTGATATACCTAAGTGTAATTTAAAATCTCATTGTAAGATGAACAGCTTCATTACACACAGTGATAGAGCAATTGCAGTCTGCCGGGCTACAGACAGTCCTTCTACAGACAGTGCATTCAGTGCCACACAGGAGATGCACAAGTTCAAAGTTTTCATGCAATTTTTTTCTAAATGTATGTGACAGAACAAGGGAAAGTCATGAAAGTTGTAGCCTGTGTGCAAATGGAAAAATAAGCACATCTCTAATATTGCTAGTGTTCGGTCCAGTGCTAGCTAAATGCTTTTGATCATTATGTGCAAATGGTGAATGCACCACCTGTGTCTTTTTTGTCTTTGTACCAACAGGTGAGATTACGTTATGCTGATAGGGGCTGCAACAATCCGGGTAATGGCACAAGTATGGAACATTGCTCTGTCAACAAATCACAACATTTTCAAAATATTACCATTTTTAAAAATTTCTGCACATACATGTTAAAACTGAGTCACCACTCTACTTCCAATGAAGACCTGAGCTTTTAAGCTCTGCTATCTGCCCCCAACAGATGAGTTTCCACTTCTGTATTTGTAGTATTTGTAAGAGTTCTTGTGTATTTTACAGTTGATATTACTGTTAGTGTCGAAACCAGGACAGTTAGCACAGTAGCTTCCACATGCCCTGGTCAGACTCATGGTCCCATGTTCTTAGTCAACTGACATCAAATATTCAGATCAAGATCTTGGAGCAGGGACAGAATCTGATCTGCTCTATCCTTCTCTCCCACACTCCATTTATTTACTGTTGATAAATTGTCCCAATGCAATGAAAGGGTTTGCTATAGTATGTTTTCCCACAGGAACCCAAAGCACTGCTCTAAGACCCTTATATGCCAGTAAAGCAAAGGTCAAACCAGGATTAGTTTCACACAGAGTGGTAAATTCAAAACTTAATCAAACCCACAGTTTGGCTTTGCCCACAAAAATCCCACCATCTGTTATGTTAGAAGAATGCTTGGGGAAACTGCATAAGACATGCTCTTCTAGAGCAATATTTGCTGAACCTAAAGCAGAAAGTCATTTCAGAACTGATGCAGAACGAAAATCAAAGAATGAGGCATGAGTCCCAATGTATATAAACCCCAAGAATGGGACCTATGAACTGTGTAGCAACAGCCCCAGCTGCAGTATCTCCATATATTTAAACTATCTTGGCCATTTTCTGCAGTAAGGCAGAGCAACTACTGGGTGACAAGAGTCCTTGTTCAGGTAAAAGACCTTTTCTGGCAACTGGGAAGAATTCCCCACTCCCTCCTATTCCCTCTCCATCCAGCTTATCTGAATCACAGCTCCAATTCCCTGATAAAGGCTACTTGTGCCTGTAATAAAATAGCATGGGTGATTCAAAACCAGCAGACCCTCTCATCAGGGTCTGACCCACTGAACTGCAGTTGAGCTGTTCCGTCTCTACCCCGGCAGCCCAGGGGCAGCGAAGACAAGGGTCACCCATGAGGATCAGCCAAGAGTCAGTGATTTGGGGGGCAGAAGCCTCTTTAAAGGCAATGCGTGTAAGGAGAACATGCAACTGCCTTTGGGGAGGTTTACATCTGTTACTTTTTCCATCTTACAAAGCCGCAAAGAAAATGGTGTAGGTGGACGGCTGAAGATTGTTCTTCTCAAAGGCTTCCTCCTGAAATGGGTGCCTACGCTCTAATACTGACTAAGCCACAGGGCTTTGCTTCTGATCTAATTAGATAATGATACTGCGATACAAAAGGAGAGGTTAATCTTGACTGTATCTTCAATCTCCTTTCCTTGTGTACAGTTGTAAACACCCTGGAAGCATTTGGAGTCACTTCTTCCTATGTGTTTTAGTGTCAGCACTTGCACAGAATGACTACAAGTGTGGATAATTAGGGGAGCTGGAGAAGAAGAAACAGGAGAGACAATCTTTTAAAATGCACTGGGTAATTCACACAAATCCTGAGGTGTATTAGTGCCAGGGTGACTAGCAAAAAAGACGATGACAACAACGCAGCTGTTGCCACCCCTATCCCACTACCCTCATCCCTGTGAAGAAGCACTCCTGCTCACACCTCTGAGATTATGTCAGGTGTAAGAGGTACACAGTGTGGATCCTCTCCAGGCTAACCGCAACCAGACAATATCCTCACCAGCCCTTTCCCTTCCCCACATCAGAGGTGCTCAGGGAAGGCAAATGCAGCTACAAGGGAACATGGACATCCACTGTGTGCGCAGAGCTGTTTCTGGGAAGTGCCCTCCATCTGCGGATCTTGGGTACTATTTGCCTTCCCCAGTGCAGTCAAAGGACATTTCTAGCCCCCAAGAAAATCAGCCAGAAGAACATCGCTACCATATCCCCGTTCTTTGCACCACTCTCTCAGTGGCTTTTGCAAATTGAAGCACATGTTCCCATTGGTTTACATAAAATGTTGGTATTTTCCTCCTGCACCCCAAGATACACACTCCTTCCAGTTTTCTGTCACCAGCAAACCACTATTGAAACAAACAGAAGTAGCACACATTTATCTGGCATGTAAGCATACTCTCTTTTATACCCAACAGGAAAGCGAGTTGCAATAATGCTCAGCTAATAAAGAAGGAAATTCAGACAATGATGCTGGCAGTTATAGACAGGCAAAATTCCCCAAACACGTATGAACTGAACCCACCACTGATACCCACGAGAGCTCCAACCGATTCTTTCTTACAACTTCTAAAGAAAACAAGAACAAAGCACAAGCAATCTGATTATGAGAGAAATGACCAAGAGCAGAAAATTACTCAATTTATGTAATGCAATAAGGCCCTATTGAAAAGCATCAGCAAAATGCTGTCTTTTCTTTATACCATTCTTTACACCACTGCCATTCAGGTGGATAAACCAGCTTCCATCTTACAGCCATTTTTCCTGCTATTTTAGCTTTTTATGCTGTTAATCCAGTAGCAACAGACTTGAACTACTTCTAAGCAACCGATATTCTTTTGCTTTTCATTTTAAAGAAGATCAGGTTGTTACTGCTTTTCTATAATTGTATCATCTTGTCACTACAAAGGAGGAGGAATACACACCTCCATAAAAATTTTCTCTTCAAAATACTTGTTATAGTGATACACAGCCAGTTTTTGTACATAAATAAATATACCTAAGTGTATATATACACACAGGTATATGAAAACAGAAATAATATATGTATATATATATACTCATACTTACACATATCTATATAAATACATTAAAGGTATCTATATATATTATATTGAACGTATTTATCTATATATATAAAGACAATGCACATACAATATACTCACAGACTACTAAAAAGAAAATTTAGAAGTCTTGGTAAGAAGCAATACATTACTCTTTGCACTCTGAAAGGGAGACCTCTGATGCTCTGAGACATGCCTATATTGGATAATGTCTGCTGACACACTTCCACCACCATATAAACATGCCTTGCGCTCTCATTTGTAATGCTGAGTATCTATCTGGACAGGAGTTGGAATCCAAGTCAGGACGACTTTTCTTAGGTTAAAACTGTGGGTGATGGGAAGGAGTGGGAAAAAGAAGGCCTTTGCTTTATTACCCTGGTAGTCAAAAGTCTAGTTTGGCCCAAACAGCCTACTGGTTGACATTCAACACTGACATTTCACATGAACTGCATTAGCTTCTGTATTTTTTAGAATGCAGTTTTAGCAGTAAACCATACTAATGAGTGAAAAAGTGTCTTAGGTATTACGCCATACTCTTCTTTCAGCAAGCTTTATTCATTTCAGTTAATTTCTATCAGGGATGAATGTGGTCCAAAATGTTCTATCTTAAGACAACACTCCTGGCAGACTGTCAATAACCTGTTCCTCCGGTAAACTACATCCATTATGCCATTGTGGTGATTTCAAGGTTCATTTGGCCCTGTACTTTTAAAGCTATATAGTATGAACATCTGAGATGAGTTGTAGGTTGGCTTGGCTTCCAAGTTAGTTTTATTTATTGCAGAATGTGTCACTTTTTGCCCCAACTCACTTTGCTTGGGGAGTTTATTTTTACTGCCTGTCAATACGAACCAAATGCTGAGTGTTAAAATGCCACAGCCGTGCCCTGTATGGAAAGGCCTGCTTTATTTTGATTTATTTGGTTGGTTTTATAATGTGTACATGGCATATTTAGAGGATATGGGATTCAGGAGACTGATGCTAATAGTTCTGTTTGAAAGCTAAAGAGTAAAAGTTTCATCTTTCTTTTGGTGTTCCCAGTTGTCATACTATTACTGGACAAGACACAATCATTCTCTATGAACACCTAGTCTTAAGTAATCCCAGAGTTCATGGACTTGTGACTACTTCAGGTATTTCTCCTTGAGGTGTACATTGTCCTTCTCCTGGACAAGAAATCAAACAGTCAACCTTCTTCATGAATGTCTGTCAAGCTCCTCTGACTGTTTTTGATATAGCAGCTCGCACATACAGTTATAACTCAGCCTTTCAGATAGAATAACCTGATTTATTATAATCACAGGTGGCAGCAACTCGATTCCCTATTTGCAGTTACTCACAACTCTCCTGAAACTTTCACATGTGAGGGTAAACACGTGCCGGTGTGAGTTCCACTTCAATGATGATCTACATCACAAGGAAACGTCCCATGGGCTTAAACAAGTGACTGGCCAGCCACATGATTTCATTTATTTTTAAATAGAAAGCTTAGAAAAAACCAAAGCAGCCAAGAAGGTCTAAAAAATGGTCTTTGCTCAGTTACGTGATAAAAGGCCAGTCACACTGAGCACAGGGACCGAGTCAAGGCTCAGAGGACCAGCCCTACTAACTACCCAGTGCAAATGCAGCCCCTGCAATCGGCCACTCTGAAGATGCTCAAAGGAAAAGGACAGGACCACTGTTCCTGGAGGAAAGCCCACCAAGATGCGTCAACAAGGAAACTCTCTCCCTGGAACGCCATGCAAGCGAGAGGGGGCAATGGCCTGCTGGGGAATAGGACTTACCATGTCATGCAGGGGGAACAGAAGTTTGGGATGGTGTAAAACCAGCATGGGGTGGCTATGGGAATTACTGAGGGTGAGAAATACTTATCACAGGATGTTTAGGGGAATTACCAAAGGCAGGGAAAGGGACGGATCAGACTGAGGAGGAACAAGTGTAAGAAAATATATGGAAAAAGGGATTAAAGGGGCCAGACGCATGTGAACAGGCAGCTGGCCAGTACACCTGTCTGACCAAGCCCTGTCCCTGATCACTGCAGTCCAACCTGTACTCCTGCTAAACACTATTTCCAACTATCTACTGTGTGAATACACTCTCTACTGTGAGCCAGTGTGCATGAACACTAGCAAATATCACGATGGACTCACCAGCAAGTAGCAGAAGTTTGTGTGTCAGCCGCTGGAGTGGGAGGTTGCAGACCTCAGGGCTTGTAGGTCCAGGTACCAACAAACAGAGGAGACCAGATTCTGGGCCAGGGACTGGATTGACAGAGTGTCCAAAACCCATGGGTGGAGAGACCTGCCTTGCGTGCTTGTAAAACCCACAAGGAGCCAGCGAGGAGGAACAGCAGTGAGCCATCAGCGTAGGTGAGGTCTGCACAAGTGCCGTCTGTGTTTAGGTGGGTGCTGTAAAGGCACTTTTGTCCTTGTGCTGGTCTGTATGGCTGGCTGAGTGTACTGCATATATAGACGTGTGCATCTCCCTCTTGGGAATACATGCCCTGCCTTGTTACTAAATGGACCCATAAATACAGAACTGAGGCTGCTACATACCAATTGGGCTGCAGCAGGAGGAATCCCCTCGGGTCCTGAAGCTCCAACAAATTTGGCTACTGCCAACGGTCTTGTTTTACAGTCACCACAATTAAAAACTCCTGCAAACTTCTTGTGAGGAACTCACAGTTCTGATTACAAAACAGATCTGACCCAACTGGTTTTCAGAAAGGTCTCTGATCCAGCATTTGCACACTTAATATTTATTTACTGTCAATTTGCTCCTCTGGGGCAAATTCTCCTTCAATTAATTCTCCAAGACTCAGGGTCAAAATCGAAACCAAAACCCAAGAGAGTAATTTTTCATGGCTGACTGTGCAGAGATGGACCCCTCCACATTTGTCCTTGTCTTTCTGATACTCACATTTCTCTGGTGGCAGCATATGACCTTCACCTCTCTGAGTGGAGAAGGAAAAGGAACTCAGTCCCAGACAGCCATGCACAGGCTTCAGCTTTATGAGCCTCAAATAGTTATTTTAGATGGTCAGGCCTCAATATTCATATTCAATAAGCTGGCTGAAGTTTGTGGCTTTTTGACCCAGAAAAAATAACTGCCCTTCCTCTAATAGCAAATATTTACCTTCAATCCCCTTAATTGTGTACTCATTTACCAATTCTAGCCCTGTCATGCTGGTGCTATGAGAGTGTTTAATTTCTGAACCACTTGAGGTAATAGCTGGATCATGACTAAAAAAATTATACTAGCCATGCTCTGTCAGTGCAACCTCATCCATTTGTCTGCTTCCACAAGCACAAAACAGATGCAACAGGGCAGAATTTAACTCCGCTGCTTAACAAGCATATTAAAACCTTCCGACTTTTTTTTCTTCAAATTTCATATTAACTAGGTGCATCACTTCATTTGAAATTCCTTTCTTCTCTTGTCTGGCATAAAAGCCTACCCTCCGCAAGAGACAGAGCAGAGGTTTCATTCTCATTTACCCTGGAACCTGACCATTGCATGTTCCACCTTCTCCTCTATCCTGTAGATGTACTGCAATTATAAATAACATTTGTTATTATTCTAAACATGCAAAGCAGAAAGAAATATGATTCTTACACAAAAGATGTAGGCTGTAGATACTAAACGAGAGGCAGATGGTAAATTATCTTGTAATGCCAAGGTCTCTGCCATTTATTTTTCTTTGGAACAGATACATAACAAAAAGTGAACAAACAAACAAGTGGTTAACTCAGTTTAACTATTATGTAATTCCACATACTTCTGATAAGAATTTGGACGGCTTCATCCCTATCCTCTCTGAAGAGAATTAAGTCTTCAGAGTGCATCTGTTTCTCCCCCTGAAATCAGCAAAGTCTAAATGAACTGTAAATGAGAATACTAGCTTAACAGCGACAAGGAAGTCCAATCGGGAAACGCAGTTACAAAGGTTCCCGCAGGGTGACTCAAGACATATAGCAGCATGCATCTCCAGCCACACCATTTCCTAGACAGAATTATTTTGTCCTCATTCCAGAGACACTTACACAGCACTAGTCCTTCTGTATTTTATACTACCACTTACATTCTGTGTCAAATATTCATTCTAAAATCTTTTCTAAGAGATGAAGTATCCAAAGGCCAAATTAAACTCAAACATCTGCGCTAAGGCACATAATTCACAAAGGAGCCATTTTCAAATATCTGAATCATCACCAATGGGATATTTCAACAGGCTTCCTGATAATTATTTCAGGAACAAATGAAATACAAAAGAACATCTACTTGTAGCAAGCTATTGAGATTCAAATAGTTACTCAAAACAACCAAAATTGCTTGGTCCTCTATGTATGTGCTGTGACTCTTTTCCACCATACTTAATATGTTGTTTTGGGGATGAATAAGTCAAAGAATTGGTTGAAAAGGGCAGTAATTCTTCCATACATCTTTTATTATACCATAACTACTTTCCATGCATTTGAAAGTTTGTGAAAAAGTGACTACATTTGGATGGATTTGGGGATCCTCAGTCTTTCAATTTCCTAATTACCATAGGCTTTGATATCAAGAAGAAGATGCCTCCTACAGCTTGGTCCTGGGCTTGATGAGGAGGACTCTGTCAGTGCTAGGCACTAAAGCTGTGCTTGTAAATTATCCTCATACTAGAGAACTAAATTTTCCACAGTCTAAGTAAGGGCTGGTGGTTTTGGTGTCCTCTGTACCAATGGTGTTAAAAATTGCTAGCTTCTAGGTTCAAAGCTGGCACAGTAGGCAGCCAATCTGAACCACTAACATCTCAGCTTCTTACTGTCCCAATGCCTTTCATACAGAAAAAAGACAGATCTTGTGCAGAAGTCTCTGATATAAGATTTGGTAATATAAAATGCATGTGATGTCTTTTGGAAGTAATACCTAAAAAAAGAGGGCCATTTTGTCATCTTACATGGATGTCATGTTTCAGCAAGGTCTTTCATTAAAGTTCTTAAATAAATGAATCTGACAAGAAGGTAGATGGCCAGTTCTCAAATAAATGAGAAAGCAGATAAAGCAACAGGAAACAAAAGCGTAGAAGTCAGTGGTCAATCAATGATGAAAGCTTACCCCTGAGTCTCAGGGAATCTTTATTTGGCTATGTGCTGTTCATCCTCCTCCTGCATGGTTTGAAAAAGGATGCAAATAGTGAGGTGACAGCACGGACACCAAAAGCCCGCTTAGGATCAGAGAGCAAGTGAATGATTTTACAAAAGAAAAATCTATCGAGAGCTAGTAAACACAAAGATACTACACCTAGTTCAGGAAACCTGAGCTGCAAGCTGCGAGAACACAAAGAAACACTACTACACACTTGCCTGCACTTGAACTCTTCCCCAAGCATTCAGCTCTACCTGCTGTCAGAGAAGGGACACCAGGCCAGGTGGGCCTTCTCTGACTTCATATAATGGCAAGCTGACCTAAACTCCCAGCTTATTTTTGTCAAAAACTCAGTCTTATGTTAGACATAT
The DNA here is from genome assembly GCF_947461875.1 of Haliaeetus albicilla. NCBI lineage: Eukaryota > Metazoa > Chordata > Aves > Accipitriformes > Accipitridae > Haliaeetus > Haliaeetus albicilla. The sequence continues at coordinate 12,445,364 of NC_091488.1, forward strand.
ATCCTTACACACCTCAAGAGTATTGCAAGTCACAGAGGTTCTGGGGATAATGCATGGCCTTTTTGGCTAATGCATTTAGGTTTTGCCTCAGGGACTTTCGTCTTGAGACCGAACACCCACCCTTCAGTTTGCAATGCTTTAATTTTAAATCCAAATCAGTTCATTCCCATGTGCTAAACTATCATGTAAATTTTGCTGGGATTCTCCTTGCGTATTGTTTGGACTAAGTCTTGAGATGTTCTTTTTAATAGTAAGACCAAACACTGTTTTCTAATAGAGGACAAAAGTAGCCACCAGTTTAACAGGTACAGTTCTAAATTATAATGCAGTTGAGTATTCCTTGTGAGGGTCTGCCACATTTTGAGTAGTATCATGTTCCCTGAACTCTTGTCTTCCTAAAGCCAGCCAGTTTACCTACAAGAACAATGCTGCAGGGAAGCGTGAAGTAATTAATTTCTTAGAGAATACAGAGCTGAACTCTGAGATATTAAATCCCCTAACAACTAAAGAGCTGCCTTAGTAATCAGGTAAGTTTAGAGCCCATGGGCTTCCAGAAGGCACTTTCCAAAATGGCATGTAAATACACCAGCAAAAATGGACTCCAACAGCATTTTTACTCTTGAGCCATCTTCTATTCTTGGTTACTTTTGTGATTTCCCTTTCCTTTTACTGAGGTTATGGAGAACCCTGATCAACCATCTGATGGCTGAAACATTAAATTGCAAAATGACTCTTGCTTCATCTTCCTTCAGACTTCAGAATTATCTTCAGACTATGGACCAAATTCTACCTTGAAATGTGAAAAAAGTACACCCATATGATGGTGCATGCTGTTTCTATCTCCTCAACACCTTGAGCAAGACATGACTGCATATAGGCAGAGGACAGCAAAGCATTTCATCAAATCCCACTCAGTGTACAGAAAGTTGTAGTGGAGGGCTATCAGGGTGAGTTACAACCAGCCCCCAAGACATGCTTACTGTGAGATGGAAACAGCGGAGACCATAGCTCAAACTCCCAACAACTCATCATCACCACTGCCATCACCACGTCCCTGGCATGTAAATTCTGAAAAGTTTTAATTGGTATCTCTCTAAAACTTCCTTTCTCAGCCACAAGTTTTCACAACAGTAACTAATAAAATTTACTGTATTAAAACATTAGCTAGAATGAAAAACAGTCAGGTCATTGTAATGTTTAGTTTTAATAAACAATACGGCAAAGAGAAAGAAGAAAAAGATTTTCTACTCACACAAAGACTCAGTGACCAAAACTCAGTGAGTCAAACTCAGACGCATTTCCAAACAAAGCTCCGCATAAAAAAAACCCAAACAAACCCACAATAACAATGGGTTCCGCATGGAGCAAAATAAGTAATGCTGAAGTAAGGTCATACTCAGCTGGGAAACAGTAGAAGGATCAGACAAAGGGGCTGACCAAGGCTTGTCTCCAATAACCTCTGGTTTATACAACTCATGCAAGAGGACGCTAGGAAGAGTTATATAGCACTTAATAGAACGCTGTGAACTATTCCTGTAACAGTGACTACTCAGTATATTTTTACCATCCTGAGACAGCTTAAGTGTTAAAAGAAAAACTGCACAGATTTTATCAAGGTTGAAACATGCATTTAGAAATCCTCTGCTAAAAATCATGTTTCATTTTCATTAATTTCGCTAACATTTTAAGTCACTGAAAAAGAATCCACAAAATATTTGCTTAAACAGCTTTTTACTAGCATCGTAGTTCATTTCAACCAGCTTGTTTATTCTTTCTCACATATGGATCTTAATTTGCATACATCCCGCTCTCCAAGATGAAAACACGCTCTCAGACAAAGCAGGCAAAAATGGACGAAAACAATACCACCCATCTGTCAGAGAAAGGAAAAAAAAAAACCAAAAAACCCCAAACACCCAAACCCTCTCTCGCAAAGTGGGTTTTGCTCTTTACTGTTCTGCATCTTTTCCTTCCATCTTAGCAACAGCGCCTGGAGCAGCCAACCAGGGCCCGGGCGGCGGGCGAGAGCATCACCGCCGGGTTACTGCAGTGCATTGCCCGCCAGTAACCGCGCCGGGCGAGACCCAGACCGTGCATGCGGCACCTCTACCGCAGTGCACCTGCTGGGGATGGGGACAGTCTTTTTTTTTTTTTTTTCCTCTTCTCCAGCAAGGATTAGGAAATAATTTAGGGCAAATCCTCCCCTCCTCACCCCCCCTGCCCTTTTTCATTTGGGTCTTCAGATATCTCCGGAGGGGGGGTGTGTGTGAAATCTTTGAAGTCACAGAGAGGAAGCAGCAAAAAAAGCCTAGCTAAATAAAAAGGAACAGGTCTGTCCAAGCGCACGTACCAGAACTAATTTGTAACAGAGCACCAAAGCAAATCAGCAAAACCCAGCCTGTTTAAATCTCTGCTGACGACCTGACAGCGGGTTATGTTTCCATCTTACGCAGAGATCAGTATTAACATAATATACAGACCTCCTAGCTGAAATGTAGGCATCTAGCTGTTCTGATGACACTATCTCGGACTGTCACGGCCACTTTTCACGTTTCATGAATATCAAGCAACCTGCCAAAGACCCCCTGTTTCCCCATCGGACACAACAGAGCCATCCAGAATAAGCACGGTCCTTCTCTCCTTCCACTCCTGCCGTTTGATGTGCTGAATCTCAAAGCCGTGAAGCAACAATGTTGTGAGAAAAGACAGCACCTCTCTGGCTGATTGTTTCCACACAGTCTGAGCCATTAGAACAAACTGAAAATAACAGAAATACCACATTTTCTGCTGAGCATGAATTTCTGTATTGCTACTAAACCACTCTGTAAAAATACCCAGCCACATTTTGACCGGCTGGAGCCCGTTCTCTCAGAGGTTACTAAAGACCAAATCCTACCAGAACTTACACTCAAACGCAGCACAAATGAGTCATTACAGTCCTAAAAATAACAACAGAGAAATTTCCAACTAAAATGCTGCCTAATTAACCATGAATACTGACAAGTATGAGGAAAAAAAAGCAATCCCTGAGTTGTTGTGGAGTTTTGGAAGCCAGTATCTTCCTGGATGCTCTCAAGCTATGTAGGAACAGTATTTCCATTTCCATCCTACATCATAACAAAACCACCTAGAAACAATAGAACAAATGTCCTTTGGTGGGTATATAGAATGCAAGCACCTTTTCAAAGTAAAGCTGAATGAATCTGACCAAGACAGAAGGCTCCGAAGTACTTTTCATGCCCTCTTCACATGTGGGACTGTCCATAATTTTATCCCCAAACCACTCATTCTCTTCAGATTACTTTATGGCGCTTTTAGCAAAAATGGCAGTAACCCAAGGCACTAACTTTTCTCCAAAATCCTCTTGCAAACAGTTTTCAGGCAGTCCTAGTATTAAAACCTATACATCTATAATTTTTCTATAAACTGGTAAAACCAATATGTCTCTGTGGTTTGCATTTCAAACTGCAGTTTAAACAAACAGTTCAGAAGCCAAGGTAAGATCCACTTTCAGATCTCTTTCTCAACCCTCAGATAAATGACTTTGTGACAAGACAGTGAAACTCTGGTCACATTCTGTTCTGAAGCTCTGCAAATCTTGCTTTCCACATTTAAGGAGCCCGCACTGGACCTAATGTAGGACTCTCCTCTTTCTCTTCCCCTCCAAGCCAGCTGGCTCCTTGTCCTAAATGAAAGGAGAAGGCATTCTTGGACTAAGTGGCCCTATTATTTCTCTGGGTGATGTTGTTTCCTTCTTCTGCCTTTGCCAGTTCATCTTAATCTTACAACACAGTGTCTCTACTCCAGGAGTCCTGCAGCTTTCTTAAGCAAATCTTGAACCTTGCTGACCTGCAGGAGACCCCTGGGACATACTTGAAGATAGGCTGGATTCAAAGACTGAGACACATTTTCAGTTCTGGAAGATCCTTAATCTCACGTGATCTGGATCAAGTCACTTATCAATCTCTTTCCTTCAAAACTAAGAAACAGTTGATTCTATCAGTTGACTAACTCCCTAAAAGCTTTATAGGGAAAACGCCGAAGGCATACGAGACCTTCTGAAACTTTTACCTCAGTAACCTTTTACAAATTCCCATATAGGTAAGAACTCCTGCTGAAGGGAATGGGTCAGATACAGGTGCTTTGATCAAGGACTCACCTGCCAGATTCCTCCCCTGTTAATACCACTGACTTCAAGAGGAATTACACCATGAATCAGGTCCAGAGTCATACCAATCTTTGCTATGAATCTGATAAAACGTCATTAAAATGAGTAGAGCAGCATTTATCATACAAATCTGAGAATGAAAATGCCCTTCCTCATTTTTAAAGAGAAAATGAGATTTAATAGATAAATTAGGCACTTTAAGGCTAAGACGCAAATCAATGAAAAATTCTAATTTGGACTCTACTATGGCTTATTTAGCTTCTTTTCTGTTGACAAGCAATGCAAATTCACATTTCTTTGTGCTTTTAATAAAAAGTAAATGATGTTACATACCATGAGTTTCATTGTCTGAACAATAAAGCTAAGTACAGAACACAATGGCAGCATTACTAATTATTCCTTCTTTTGTTAGTTTAGAGCCTAACCTTAACACTACTTTGCAATACCATTTTTACTGAGCAGAGTACATTTCTTTGTTGTTGCTCTTTAGCTGAATTCCTCTCCCAACAGGCTGGCACAAATTGTCTTTGCAAGGAAACTATATTTCTCCTTCTGTGATCCAACACTCATGAAAGTTTTAACTAATTCATTATAGTCATGGAGAATGATGTAGAAATAGCAGAATTTTTTCCAAGCTCTGTTTCAGAATAGAAACACCATTAATTTAAAAGGCACATTTTCATAACAGCATCCCTTATCGCTTATTGCCATGACCAGCACCCAAGAACAATGTGAACTGAGACACAATTCCCTCTTTTTTTTTTTTGTACTTTCAGGAGTGTGTTTTCTGCTACTTTTCTCATAACAAAGTGAATTTAAACATTTCACATCACAGCATGAGAAATCATTTTAGCACAGGGAACCCACAAGGGGTACAGAGCTACAATAACCACCAGTGTTTGGAGGTACAATATGGCCCTCCTGTTGAGCAGAGACAGATTAAAACCCACTGCAAAGTCCCAGTTTCCTATGGAGGAGAAACCAGTAAAAGGCATTCAGAATAGTTTTACGTGAAATGCTGTCATCTACAAGCCCATCAGTTTTAAACAGAGTTATTCCAAATTACACACAAACAATTCTACTTGCAGAACCACTAAAACATTTCAAGGAATCTGATAGCTTGGTCCTTACCTTCTTTTGAGACAATCTAGGCAATTTGGTTTTCTACTTCTCTGAAGGAAAACCTCTTCTATTAAAACCAATATATTGGCTCAGTCCCTGGAGTAGGGAACATGGCTGGGAGGAAAGTTTGTTTCTAGAAGGTTTCTGTAACCTGACTAGCAATTCACTTAATCATAGAAGGAAGAGACCTCTGGAGACCACCTAGTCCAGCCTTCTTCTCAAAGCAAGATGATCACCAACACCAGATCAAGCAGGCTGTGGCTCTGCCCAGCCAAGTCTTCTAAACCCCTCTGGCATGGAGAAAGCAAGCCATCTCTGGGTGACCTGTCCCAGTGCTGCACCAACCTCCTGGTGAACAGATACTTCCTAATGCCCACCATGAGCTACCCAAACTGCAATATGTGGCCACTGGCTCTTGTTATATATCATTTGCCACTACTGACAGGAGTTTGGCTCCACTGCCTTTGTAACTGCCCTCTAGGTTGCTGTACGCCAAAATATCTTCCCCCAGCTTCTCTTTCACTAGACCAAGCAAGCCCAGCTTCCTCAGTGTCTCTTCGTAGGTCCCCTGACCAAATTTTTACCCCTCTGACAGACCTCTTCCAGCTGCCCAGTATCTCTGTTGATCTGGAGGGCCCAAAACTGGATACAGTATTCCAGTAGTGCTCTCACCAATGTTGAGAAGGGTAACAACTTGCCTCCATCTGGCCATGTCCTCCAAAGGTTCACCTTACTTGCAGTGAGAGTACACTTTGGCTCATAGTCAGCTTGGGATCAACTGTACACCTTCAAGTCTGTTTTAAATCCTCGGCTAGCAGAAGAATGCCAAGACTTGCTGGCATGCCTCACAGCCACTCAAAGGCTGTCCTTAGTGGTCCAAGGAAAGACATATGGTGCAAGACCAGATGAGGAGGGGAGAATTTTAACTCCTTCTCACGGATAGCCAGGAAAGTTTAATCTCCTCTTTCAAATCTAAGTGTAGTGACACAGTCATAGCCATGCCCTAGAGCTATACACCTCAACAGGTCCTTTTCAGCAGCTGACCATTTTGCCAGGATGTGCCATTTTGTTCAAGCCAAGTCACTCAGGCATGTCAGCAAATGTGGACAGAGACTTTTGGTATAGAACCCCTCAATCATTTCTGGCCAATGAGATCCAGTTAGAAAGCTCAAGTTTTTAAATCTTACATGAGACACTTCAGCATAGTTCCATTTCCTGAGGGAAAAAACTTCAATGTTTGAATTTGTTGTGGTAAGATAAAAAATAATTCTGCATGTATAAAAGTTGCTGCCAAATCAAGCTGTTCTCCGATGGACAGTATGGCTACATGCAGTTTTAATAAATAATTAAAAGAAGGCAGGTGTTGTATACATACAGTTTTCATGTTGAAAAACCCATTAAAGCCTCAAGTCTGCACATCCTCCAACAAATGAATAACTGTATGCACAGGCTGTCCACATACAGTAGCATTTCCATAGTCATAGCTCCAGTGTTTTTCATACCACACATTTTTAGACTATTAAAGCCTTGGTGGTGTGACAATGACACAATTTCCAGACAGCAGCAATGTACTTTGTGAAACAATTTCAAGTGGAACCTTTAAGCCAGTGCATTTATAGATTCAGAGCAAGTGCAGATATCAAGTATGGCTCAGGTGAGTGGTGCATTGGCAGGGGCTTATCTCTTAAAAGAACTAAAGCACACAACCATACCCATTTACCTTACTAAGAGAGAATTCCTTGAGGAAGAGCAACTATGTCATTTAGTATACAAATTCTCCTGAAGATTTCAGTATTTTCTTTAGAGCTTACTTTTTTTGCTAGCAGGAATTTACCACACAACCTAGTTTTCCTTTCAGAGATGACTAGTCACACACACACAAAAAACCCCAAAACTCTCTAGGAAACACATGGCTACACAAAGCAGATGAAGGTATAAAAGGAACAAATGCAAAGCAGATGAAAAAGGACGGAGCCACCTTACACTCACCTTTCAGAACTGGAATAGACCAAAAGCCTATAAAGAAGAGAGCTGAATATGCCCTCTTCACCCCCATCAGTAAAGCAGCACCAGAAGAATTGTCTCAGAGCCAGTTATAAGTGAAATCGGATTGTGAGAGGAAAGTGGTTAACACTTCACTTCCTTGAGATGCATCCAATATCTGTATCATTTTGGTGTGCCCTGTGTTGTAGGCTGTAAACTCTTTGCTGTGTATTATTAGCAAAGTAGCTAGCAAAAGAGCATTCTGGTCTGACTAAACCTCAGGATTCAGTCCTAGCAGTAGCCAGTGATTTAATCGGTTAAAAGAAACAGTAAGCTTAGACAGACCCACCATAGAAGACCAAGACATGGATGGGCTGACACTCCTATAGCTCACAGCATTTACTTCCAAACACAGCATTTTAAGAGAATAATTTTTATCCTGGTTCCAAATGCCTTCTGAAATTCTGAGATGCTTGCTGTTCTGAAAGAGTACTGAAAAAATAACCATTTCAGAAAACAGCCAATCGCAAAAGTAAAAAAAAGCATCTTCTTCCCCCCCCCCACCTTTAAGCTACTGCATGCTCTACTAACCTCAACAATAAATTGTAGACATGCAAGATCATAGGACAGATATTTGGCAGCACAGCAATACTATATTTACTTCAGATACTTTAGAATTGGGAGGCAAAAATAAGCAGTTGTATGAACTACTGTATCTACAGTTTCTTGCTGTGCAAGGGGCCATACACCCCACTGCATCAGGCTCTGGGAAAGTTCCCCAGTGTCGGCTGGGTGGCAGTGGGTCTATCAAGAAGCCAAATAAAAAGCAGCTGTGAAAACCCACTCCTTTTACTCGCTTTGCTTCGCCATCCGCAACAGACTCTTTCCACCTGTCATGACTACCCACATGGGCAATAACGTTTGTATGCTAGCCAAAACATTAAGATTTCCTTACCTTTCTTCCTCCACCACGGCCCTTCTTGGATAGAGTATGACAGTTCTTTAAACTCAATATTCACAGCTGGTCTGCGGGGTAGGTAGGAGAAACGATGAGCTTCTGTCAGAGTATTGTCCACTTTTTTTAAATGTCCATTCATCAGTCGAACATCTTGGTTATCTGTGCCATTTGAGACCACTTCATCCACCGAAACACACACTGACTTTGGCTCAGCCATGGTACAAGCAGAATTGCTGCCGTTCTAGAGGAAAGAAGTTGGAGAATGGACAAATTTCACAGACTTTTGTTTAGGAACACGTTTCAAAACCTCCTGCATCAGAAAAATTATTATTTAAATAACACAAGAATCCAGCACAGTAATGTGCTGAAAGGGGAAAAAAATAAAACGATTTTTTGTTTGTTCTGCCAGTGTCTTGACAGAAGAGGTAAAAGAGCTCTTGGACTTGCAGCACACAAAGGACAGTTCATTTAGCACCAGTTTCCCCTCAAAGGGTATATACACAGCAAACTAGTATCTTCAGAACAGAGTAGCTCTTGCACCAGATTAATAAATTTATAAGTTCAGTCCCCATTGTATTTGGTTTCTCATGCACTCAAAGAATTTGGTTCTAGCTACTCTGATTCCACTTAGCTCTTATTCCTTTGGATCAGCATATACTCCGTAAACGTGAAACTGCACAAGTTATATTTCTGTGAATTTTAAAATGTACTAGTTTGTGCTTTAGTTGCTGCCGCACTGATAGTTCTGGGGACTCTGCAACCTGGAACAGTACAACTTCTTTCCTAGAGGTCTGTTAGGAAATCACAGCGCTTTCCACCCAAATTCCTTGCACACTTTCCTTGCTTGGCAGTGATCCCTAATGGAAATCTTATCAGCTACATAAACATATTAAACCCAGCTCCAGTACTGCACCATTGACACTGTAAGGTCAATGCTTTATGCTTACAGCCATACCTCTTACTACGCTTTGCCAGTCGTAGCACTCAGTGCAATTCCACTTGGCAATATTTGGACTGAATCTCTTCCCCCTCCTCTCCTGACCATGACAATGGCCTGCTACCTGCCCTTCTCTTCTTTTTCATTATGTACACAAAATCTGAACTTTTTCCATTCCTTTTACCTGCATGAGCACCTTGTACTGATATCAACAGGCTGTGTGTAAGGCCAAAAGTAAAACAGTCATGAATTTTCTTCAGCTAAACAGAATTTTAAACAGTTCAGAGGCTGTTCATTGTAATCTGTTGTTTGGAGTATGTCATAAGCAGGGCCCAACATCTGCAAAGTTGTCTATTAGAAAAATCAGTACTTTTAATGTAGATCTGTATTGGAAAAGACTTCTGTAGCTGGCTTATGTGCTGCCCCATCTACCCAACAATCTACATGCCCCCAAAGGTATCTCTTGGAAGGTGTACGTGCTGCACTATTTTTCAAGGCATCAGTGTTGAACACCCCCAAACAGAGAGCTACAGGTCATGCCAGTGTCTCCCCCTACTTGTCCTCCAATATAACTAAGAAGTCACACTGCATCCTTTTCACTGTGCCATTTTCATCCTTTCTGTCACGGTTACTGGTCTTCCCATTTATGTTGTAAAAGCAGTGCTCCTCAGATTGGTCACTTGTCATGAGTGTTGATGAAAAACATTAAAAAAACAGCCCTACATAACCACTGATGAAAAATATTTTAAAAAATCATCCTATATAACCACTATATAGCTAGCGTCTTCACATTCTTCATGCATATGCCCCAATTCTAGACATAAAAATCAGCTCTGCTTGCCACATTTTCTCACGAAAAAGATTTTAATTGTGCTCTCAACTTACTCAGAGGTCAGGTATCCAGTAACACTTACTCCCAATTTCTTAAATAGTTGATTGTAATGGTATGTAATTTGAACATAATAAAAGTAATGTGAAACATCTTAGAACTGAACAATTAAAGTAGTGGAACCTCCCTCCTCCCTAAAATATAAGAGAAGATGAGTTAACAATATTCTTTTCTCAGTGTTTTCTGTGGCACTCATAAGCTGTTTGGTTCAGAGGAACCACTAAGCACCTTCACACGTCAGAGGGAATATCCGAAAACTAACTCTCAATGAGCAGGTAGGTCACCTTGAGTATTCAGGTGACAGTCGGAGCTTCTCCAGTTTAGGTCAATACAAAAAAGAGATCCTCTGGACAAGGTCCGTGTTTCTGCCTACTTAATCATCTGCGAGTATGAAGCCAGAGACTTTTGTTCCCGAGACATTAAACAAACCGTTCCAATCACGCAGTGGACCCAAACGCCTGTTTTCAGCAGAGGGTGACAGAGTCCTGCCAGCCCTGGGTCCAAACCCACCTCCTGCAGGGACCCCCTGCTACGGGCGAGGATTCCCCCGAGAGACTGGGGCGGCACAAATGGCTCCCAGTGGCGGGATGGTCTTCGCTCGCAAAGAGGTGGGCAACGCCCGGGGTTACCACAGCCACAGACTTACGCGAGCCCCGCGTAACGGCTCCTCAAACGCACCTGAACCCCCTTCGTGTATCTGCTAACACCAACTGACCGTTCGTTTCTCCACTGACATACCGATGCGTATCTACAGCCGCGCACGTCAAACTGGTGTCCGTTTCAACCCCCCCTGCCCAACAGGCATGAAGAGCATACGTTCTCAGATCTTCCTCGGTTCCGTACAGTTTTATTTCTCACACAGTTTTATCCCCCCGCAAGGAGCTGGACCGCTTCTCGGCGCCCAACGGGCACGGCAGCAAACGCCCGCCCGCTCACAGCGGCAGGACGGTCCCACAGGCTCTGCCCGCTCCTTCCCCAGCCGCCTCCCCGCCGAGCCTCTGCGTGTGTCCCCCCCCGCTCCCGCCCATGTGCCGCTCGCCCCGGGTGTTATGCAAAGGTTACGGTCCATCCGCAAATCTGTTTGGAAAAACGGCGGGGCGCAGCGGCGCAGGGAGCATGCTCGGAGCAGCCGCTAATCCCCGTCTTAGCTACGGCCCGGAGGTAACCAGCGGTCAAGCCCCGCCAATGCGCCGCCGTCCCCTCGCACGCCCCGCCGCCGATCGGGGGCTGCCCCGCACCCCGTACCTGGCACCCCGCGGCGGGACGCAGCCCCGGGCCCGCTGACCGGCCCCGGTTTTCCCTCAGGGAGCGCGGGAAGGCGCCCCGCGGAGCCCTCCCTCCGTCCCCCACCGCCCCGCGCCTCGCCCGCCCCGGCCGCGCAGCCCCATCCCGCCCGCCGCTCGCCGCGGCCCCGCGGAGGGAGGCAGGGAGGTGCAAGGGCGCGCCTTACCAAAGCGGTGCCCAAGGAGAAAGCCGCCATCAGACATGCCATGTGCCCCGCTGCCCGCCCGGCTGCTGGCGGCGGCTCCCGCTCCGCCGGCGCCGCGCCGAGCCCTCGAGTGCCGCCTCTCCGCCCGGACTGGCTGCGGGAGGCAGGCGGGCAGGGAAGGAACGGCCTCCAGCCGCGCTGGGGCCGCCTCCGCCCCGGCCCGCCGCGGCAGGTACGGCCCCCGCCCGCCCCCGCGGCCCCCGCCGCAGGGCTGGCAAGAGCCCGAGGGCCCCCAGCCCGCGGGGGGCCACTCCGCCGGGGGAGGCGTGGGCAGCGTGACCCCCGCTGTGGGCAGCAGCCCGTCCCGCGGGTGGCCGCGGGTTTCCTTTCCTCTCTATGGAAACACCCGGCAGACGCTTCTCCAGGGGCCTGGGGGCCGCAGACAGACCACTCTCTGGGACATCACTGAGGAGGGCTGCCGAGCCTTGCCTCCACGCTCATAATTGGCACAGCTCGCGGCCCGGCTTCCTAATGAGCTCCCGGAGGGGGCGCGGGATGGCGTTCCCTGAGGAAACGGGGAATCGAAGCGCCGTCTCATTGCGCCTTGTGCTGTCCCACCCGCGTGAGGACGAGATGGCTCTTCTGGCCCTGGGACTCGCACGCCATTGATTTATAAGCTGAGCAAGCTGTTGTGGTTCAGAAATGGAGAGAGAGGAAGGTTGTCACGGAATTTCCGTCTTTGTTCTTTTTTTCCTCAAATCGAAGACCTGCATTTCAGGCAGGTCCTGCAAAGATGGGGGCCCGAACCGCACGCTTGCCCTTGAAGTGCAATGGGTGGTGTTCACGTGCGTTAGGCTTGTGTTGGCGCTGCTGACTTGAATCTTGATCCGTGACTAGGTTTTGAGTTAGATTCATTAGCCACACTACCCAGTGGCAGAAAGCTCTGCCCAGCCAGTTCACCAAGAAGGCAGATAGTGGAAGACCCACCAACCATCTGAAGTGCCTCTGAAGTTACGTACCCGCTGGGCCTGTTTTTGGCGTGTGCTGAGGCTCCCTCTCTATTCCTCTGGAAGCAGCAGGAAGAGGGGATAAATTACACCAGGGGCCTGAGAATTGGATTCAAAGCGTCTACCAAACATTACATACATGAGTTCATAATCTGTGAGGAATCTTCTCACCAGGGAGCTTGCCATAACGCTTGGTGCTCACGCAGCGTTGTGCAGACGTGGAGGTAATCTTCACAAAGCCCCTGGAAGGTAGGTAAGTATTTTATCCTTGCTGAGCTGCGGAGGGGTGTTTACTGTAGGTGGCACAGCACTGCAGGGAGGGAGCACAGAACATCTGCGATGGGTCAGACAGGGGCCCCTCTTCTGCAGTACCCTCCCTCCTGGCAGTGGCTGGGAGATGGATACTCAAAGAAGAGCTTAAGGACAGGGCTGGCTTGTATCAGACATCTCCCTAATACTCTCCCAGCCTACAGCCATTTTCAGCTCAAGGACTTCCTGACGTAGTTATCGCTCCTGAATGTGCTAATAACCCTCAGTAGATAACTCTTCCATGAGAGAAGACACCCCCCTTGGAAACATACAAACTTTTACCATCCACTACATCCTATTGCCAAGGAATAGCGTGTGGAGACTCACTGGGCTTGACCTTGGATTCAGTCTGTAGATGTTGCAGAAAACCATTTAGTTGTAACTCATGCATTGAGGAAGAAATGCCTACCTGTTACGGAATACCAGACCAAACATGGATGGACCCATCCAGAACTCCTCTCTGAAGGCTTGAACTGTGTTTGAGAAGAAATTTGAAATACAATTATCTCCTAATATTAGAAATAAAGAGAAATTGTGAAGCATTCTTCAGTGAGGGTCCAGGGTTTTAATTAACTTGATTTGGAGCATGTGTCTGTAGCACCTAAAATATATTCAAGCTTGCCTCTTTTATTTTCCCTTAGAAACATTGAAAAGGCTGTATTAACTCCCTACAGGACCTGGAAAGGGCCGTGAAATACTGCTGTATATGGTTAAGGCATTTACAGGGTAAAACAAACTGCTGAAAGACCTCATGTATTTTAACTGTGAGGTGGAACAAGATACAGAGAGAGAGCAAGAGATACTCTCAGTGAATGTGTGATACAGACCCAGCACGATGCTTACTATCCTCTGTTTTAACTTCTTAAAGGCTCAGGAAGAAGCAAGGAAAACAACATAAAGGCTGTAACGAAACTTAAATGTACAGTACTGAAATCTGCTGCACAAACAAAAGTTTTAGCTCTGTAAGCAGCTTACGGTACTAAGGGCTGAACTGTGCCTTTCACAAACCAGTCCTTGGCAGGAAGGCATGCGCTGCCTGTTGGCTGCAGGACTGTCCGCGCTGCCCACCTAGGCTCGCCCACATCACCAGCTAGGTTGTATTTACTGCCCCTCGTTCACAGGCCAGCAGTGTGCAAGGAGGACCATTACACTGAGTTCATGCAACATTATATGTCACTGATCAATAAAGTGATGGCTTCTCTATCAATATTATGGCTGAAGTAGTGTGGGCTCAACTGTGTATTTGCTGCACTGCTTTTCATGGTGTAGGTGAAAACTACCCTTCACTGTATGAAGTGGCACAGGGGCACAGACGTTAGGCATGATACAAAGACAAGTGGCGGCTCGACCCTGCAGCCTCAAGCGCTGGTCCTGGCACCTTCCACCAGAGTCTTTCCTGAGCAAGAGTACATGATCAGATTCTGAGAACTTATTTTTTCCATGGTGGCCACAGTATCAGTATCTAAGGGAGCTTCTTGTAAAACACTGAGACATAAAACAGGTTTCTCAGTAACCATGTTCTATTTGGTGTCTATTTTGATACCACACAGGAAAAAAATGATTACATAAGATGAAGCATGCTAAAAATAGCAGTCTCCTGCATTCCTACATTCCCTCATTAACTCTTCCATTAACTTTACAGGTGATCCTCTGGTCCCTGCAGACAAAAAAGATCAAGAACACAACTGTGGGGGGAAAAAAAAAAAAAGAAGAGGAGAGGTATAAAACTGTGTTAAAAAAAATCCAGGACAAAAAAAAAGGGAAGCTACAAATGAAGGTGAGGACAAGCAGGCAGGGACAAAACTCTTGACTCCTAAAATAGATGAGGAAATAGTAGTAGCTTCCAGGCTTTACGGCAGGGTAAGCATTACAGATAGTACACTGGTGCAGCCCACAGGAAAGAAAAAGGACATCACAAGCAGAAATACAGTGGGAAGGGCAGGGCAAAGTGGAAACGGCACCAACAGAAGGAGAGGGCAGATTTAGAGCACAGCCATGGGAGGCATTTTAGTGCAGTACTGATAGCTCTGGTGTCTCTGTAGAAGAACTAGTTCATGCATAGAAGCAGGTAGCCTGGGGAAATGCAGAGGCCAGCGTGGACATAACTACTGAGCTAAAACAGAGGAAAAGTTTAACTGAGAAGTGTAGAAGAGGCAGATGAGAAAAAGAAAGGCTTAACTATAGAAGGCAAAATATTTTAGATGGAGTTTTCATTAAAAAAATACCTCAACTTTAACTGTTTGCAACTTATTGTTAATTTAAGCTGGTCTGGACAGAGTTTAAGGAATTCTATGGAAAGACTTAAGGAGCTTTTGAGAAAAATGTCCTTTAAAAAAAAAAAAAAGTTTATGAAAGAAAATCATTCGGGGTTTTCATTTCAGTTATGTTTCTAAATCTACCTAAAAAGTCAAAGGTGCTGAGAGCACAAAGAAACATATCCCACTGTGAAACACTAATGCAATTATTGACCTAAATAAAACCCCAACAACAATAGTTTATCCCAGATGGAGTGTCAGTTTGCCATTTGAAAATATACAGTTTTGGATGGTTTCTGAAGTATGTTTTCTCTCTTCTTATGCCCTACCCCAATTATTTCCATAAGTTTAGTGAAGTAAGAGTGGAAAGAATATCAGTAGGTTTGAACAGCCTAAGATGAAGTTTTAAAAAAAATTATGGTCTGATCCTGAGAAAGGCTGAGAGCCTGGGTTTCTGACAGCTAGTAGCCATGAGTCTGCATTGTGCTTTAAAAAAAAAGGACAGGGGAAAGGAAAGGATAGTGGGGAAAAAAATTAGTATCTTACTGGAAGAGAATTATTTTATCTAAAGAGAGATTATTCTCTGTTTAAGTTCCCATGTATTAGGACTTGAAAGATATCAACATACATACTACTTTCAGGTGATACATCAAACAAAACACCAGTGACATATCAGACTTTGCTTCACTGCTAGGAAGTTATTAGCAGCTTTGCACCTAGTCTCCAACTAAAAAGACTATTCCAGTACTTTCTGGCAGTGGGCTGTAAATTTAAAGAAGCATCTTACTAAAATACAATAAATCCCTGACTTAGATCACATTTTTCTTCTCCCTGTTGTTCCCCTTCCCTGTTGGAACAACAGTCATAACCCATCTCAATTTTGTGATGTCTTTTTGTAACATGACATTAACACTTTCCTATCTATACAGGAAATATTCACATAATGCTATTTGAGAAGAATGTGATCAGTCAGTTTAAACAGATCTGCCCTCAGAACTATTTAATATTGAACAACATAATCAGTCATTCCTTTCAGGTTAGGTATACTCTGTATAATGGGTGGGTTTCGTCTCTTATTTTAGCTGCTTAGAAAATTGGTATCTAAGCTAGTCACGCAGACTCTTTTTCAGTCAGTGGAGAGAAATGGGCATCCCCAAAAGAAAATTCAGTCTTCTTAAATACTTACCTTGATTTGTGATGGATTCTGGATCCATCTTGGCTTCTCTATCAACTGGGGCTCCAGTTGGAATAGCCATGGCCAGTGTTACAGAGACAGATACCACCTAAGCTGTGTTCTTACACCACTTTTGCCTTCAACTAACATTTCCAGGAATGACACAAGAGGTTTCACATGTTTATTTTACATGAGATTTTATCAGTATTTTTACATCTGAGTACTCAAATGTCCCTCTTCTGAGATCCAAAGGCAAGAAATTCACGAGCAAAACACCAACCTATTTCTGACCAGTTTTAGCCGCAATTCATTTCTATGGCTGCTCTCTGTTATACTCATGGGAATCAGTAGGGTGTACAGTGCTCACTTTGATGCAAAGAGGTTATTTGTCTGAGCGCTTTGGCTCAAGCAAACTGAGGGGGATAACGCTGGAAAGAAATAATAGTAGGTACAATGGATTAGCTCAGCTCTGCAAGAGATGGTGGTCCATTAGTCTGTATCTAAGTAGCCCTCAGTTGCCATAGCTGATCCCAAGACATGCTAGGAGAGAGCAAGAAAACACATCATCAGTCTTCCAGCTTGAACAAATAGAGTTATTTTGTCAGAGATTGAGCATAATTTATATGAACTCACTACTTTCAGTTGATGTCAACATGGCACGCTCACAGCAAATTTACTTTCCTTCAGTTATTATGAGAGGAGAAATAGCAAATTTTTCTGTCACCTATATATCATGCTGGAAGCAGACAAGGTCTCTAGGGAAAAGGTGCCCAGCACAGAGGCTATTTCAGACATATTTCTGCATTCCTACAGTGCAGTCCCCCTCAAATCATACTGCCCTCATTATAACCAGACTTGGGGACACATTTCTCAGACTAATGGCTGGAAATCACAGCTAAGAGCAGCTGGATTTTAGGCATCATGTCTTCCTAGACTGCACCTTCCCAGACTGTAGCTTCAGGGTCTGGGCACAAGGGAGCAAGTGGTAGGACTCATGCAGTGATAACCAAGGGGAAAAACTTAAGCAACCCTGTCATGAGCAGATTAGCTGAAGAAAATGTTCTCACAGTCTGATGAAAAGACTGCAGTCTCAGTTCATAAGGCAGCTTGAAAATTAGACATGGCACCAATCTTCTGAAATTCTTTGCCAGATTAGGCTCCCTGTACAGTGCCAAGGAAGAGAGTAAAGCACCTGGGTAAAGGATACACAGACCTCAGCAAGAAAAGTTAGGCAGAAGGAAATGCCAAGGAAAGACGCATGCCTGGAGGACTTGGACTTAGTCCCTGAAAGCTGTTTCCAGAGGGGATTCTCAGCCATGACAACAACTCACGTTTTTCTCACAGAAAGCTGCAAATAGCACCTATCCTGTTACACCAAATAGCCCTGCCACTGAGCACTTATCCTGGTGCTGAAAAGTAAATTTTGAATTCAGTCTCTGCTCAGTTTCAGGAAAGATTTTGCACATGCCTGTTGGGACAGGTCAAGGTCTGTGTCACCAAAATTAAATATTCTATGGGGGAAAGCATTGGGTGTCTCTCCCCTCACAGTTGTTCTGCTTTGAAAATGCAACTAAACACCAACTGGGGAAGGGATGTGAATGCCACGCTCCTCTTTGTTTCTGTGTGAAGTGGAACAACTTCAGGAAGTCCAGAGTTTCACCCCAGGATACACAGCTCTTCTACAAAGGACAGGAAACTCTGAATAAAACCCCCTGCTCCAGGTTAGGCAGAACAGTTGCTATGCCTGCCAGAAAAGCACTCTTAACCATCCACATTCAGAAGGAAGAACAGTCCTTTTCCCAACCCTGTCTGCCTCAGGTGGTTTTGTACATGACTGGCAGCAGAAGCGCAGATGATTTGGGATTTGAGAGTCTGTCTGAGAGATGTGAGACTCAGCAGAGAAACCCCGATTATTCTGCATGGCCATGCTTTCTGGCACAGCTCAAAGATCATTTTATAAGTGACATGAACCTCCCTTGGTGCTCTCTGCAGTTGTATACATTTATTTCCTGCAGCACTGAAATCCCTGGGAGATAATGACTATGATTCCCAGGCAACAGAACTAGTCTTTTGGAGTGTCAGTCTCATAGAGAAGTTGCATGTTCTTCTTTAGCTCAAGGGAAGAAAGCTACAAAACCCCTCAGAACTCTATAGTTACCAACGAGGCATTGGAAAAGTTGTCCCGCTCACTCCTTCCAGTAGCCCACGTGAGAGTGACAGGAGAACAAAGCACCAACACACTTGTATCAGCCAACTTCCAGGACTATGTGCAGAAAGGAGTGTAGCAGGAGCTGGTAAGCTTAGTACATGCTTGTTTGTTACATGTACTTGGTAATACTTTTGTCCAAAATTACATCTAGAAACAAGAAATGAGCGTGGTGCACTCTGAAAAAGGTGCCTGGTCACCAGGAAGCCTCCCAAGGAAGCAAAGCTGTCATTACCTGCGAGGCAGCCAAACTGCAGGTCCTGAACTACACTCAGGTTTGTCATGGTTATCAGAGTGACAGTCTGTCAGTTTGGAGATATGAGCTCCTTGGAGTCCCTGGCACAGCTAATAGAGGCTTCAGAGTGGTGCACTTGGAACCCTGCAAATAATTTGGCACTGTCACAGATCTCACAGCCATAGCATTCAGTAGTGCCTGACTTCCTTGGTCAGGCCACAGGCCTGACGTGAAAGCCTTTCACGATGAGCCTTTCCTAATTCATACATATTTCACCACTGATAGGCTGATACATGTCAGACTAAGAGGCCATATCTGCTAGTCTGGTCGCTTGTATGTCACTGGTCCTTCAGTCATGCTCAGTTACCCTGTATGGGAGTCAGTAATGTTCAGCTCGCTTCTGGACAGGTATTTTGGCTGTATTTGAAGGTACCAAATCAAAGGTACCTTTCAAGGTCACCTTTGATAGTTTAGTTCACCAGCTTGTCATTTTCTGTAAAATAATTTGTAGAGTATTTACGTGTCTACTCCAGTTTTCAACTATTTACATGTATAATTAACCAGGTTAAAAAGCCCTTTACAGTTTGGTACTTCCCCTGCCCCCCATCCCAAGAAGGTAGATAGTTAGACATAATAATCAAATTGTATCCAATCTTCTTTTTGAGAAGCTAAACACACTGAACCCTTTAGGGCTCTCTATAAGGCAGTTCCTCCTGCCATCTAGTCATTTGTGGCTCTTTTTTATACCTTTTTAGCCTCTCTTTAGAGCAGTTGATGCCAAAACTTGATGTAGCATTCCAGCGTTGATCCCACTAATGCCATGTTCAGAGTTAACATTACCTTACTTCTGCCCTGCTTATGCGTTGTTAATCCAAGCATCCCATTAACCTTTTTTGGCCACAGCATAACTGGGGGAGCTCATGCTGATTTACTTATCCTTTGATTGCAAAATCCTTTTCTTAGTCCATTCCTGCTGGGATACAGCATCCTGTTCTGTACGCATGACCTTCATTCCGTATTCCTAAAAGTGTGTCTGTGCAGTTGACTACTTACATACATTTCACTTCAGCGGGTCAAGCTTATCAAGAAGTCAAGATCATTGCATGCAACAGTTCTAACCTCTTTGTTTACCATTCTGCATAAGTCACACCTTAATCAGCAGAGGAGTTATATTTACTTCCGAATCACTGATGCAAATATTTAATTACTTCATGTCTAACACTATCTCCAGTGCAATCTTAATCAAAACATGCCCATTAGAAGCTTCCCCAGTGATAACTACTGGGTATGTTAGTTTACCAGTTGCTAAATTATTTATCTTATTCTATGGTATTGTACAATATTGGACAGATTGTCATAGGATACTAAGTCAAACCTCACAAGAATGTAGCTATATCACATGTGAGCATGCATATATTTTCATAAATCAGGCTCATACCTGGCTAGGACAAACTCAGAAAAGGACAGTCTTCTCAGCACATGGCATTACACATCTTGTTTGATATTATAGTTCATTATTAAAGCCATTCTGTTGTTTTGCCTTGAGCTGGTGTCACAGACCCCAACCTAATCCAGCCATTGCTCTGGACTTTTCTGAATTCTAGTGCAACATTTTTAGGAGTAATGACATTTCCTCAGGACTCCAACTTTTATTCAATGTGATCAAAGTTCTCTGTAGAGATATTTTTAGCAATCATGACTGTAAACTATCCAGGCCAATAATTTACAAGTTTAGTACCAGCAAGTGCTATGTAGCATCATCTTCCATCCTGAGGGCCTGAGAAATACTTCTTTGTCTTTATTGATTTACTCATGCCATGCAGCTTCTTTCCAAATTTTATTAAATTACTCTGCTATTTTCTGCAGT
Source organism: Haliaeetus albicilla (assembly GCF_947461875.1). Lineage (NCBI taxonomy): Eukaryota > Metazoa > Chordata > Aves > Accipitriformes > Accipitridae > Haliaeetus > Haliaeetus albicilla. Next base: position 12,465,903 of record NC_091488.1, read on the forward strand.
GCTGTGAGTCATGTCAGGCTCATAGTGGATCTGTCCCATACACAGAACACTACTGGGACTGTTATCTTGTTGCCTTGCTTGTAAACAGGCGGACTGGCATCAATGGTCCCTCAGCAACCACCGGCTTCCAGTCCAGTGAGACAGAAAGTACCTAGCTATTCTGTGTTGGGCACAATGTTTTTATATGTTACCAAATCAGTACTTTTAAAAATTAGAGCATTGGTTCACTGCTGGCAGCTGCAGAATCTCCCATGTTAAAATCTTTCTACTTTTATTTCCACCAGGGTGCACTCTGTGTGGTGCATGAACAGTAAGCATCCCTCTGTTTTCTTTTCCTATTTTGAACCATTCAGATCTACTTCCCACGTCATCTGTGCATGCACTGTGGACATCTGGAGTTTCCAGATGTAGAGCACCCTTGGTCAGAAGCTCCTTGCAACCATGCATGCGTATGCCCATGGTATAATGTATGCTCAGTGGTAGTAGGCTGTATCGTTAAAGGCAAGACCACACACCTGGGCATCCTGAACTAACGTGGCAATTCCTCAAACTCGGCTCAGATAACTTTTCTGAGTAGAAGAGGACAGGCCTGATGGCCATGACAACGTAACACCGCAGGGGATGGAAATGTCATAGGGTCATTTTATTCAAGATATACTTCCAGTTTTGTAGTAGCCTACTAGCTTTTTGTTGGGAAAGGAGGGTGAAGAGAAGAAGAGGGTTAGGGAAAGAAGGAGCCTTTAGGCAAGTCATTATGGTGGAAGTTTTCACTGCCCAACTCCCCGCCAGCCTAGCTGGCATGGTGGATTGAAGGCCAAAGTCTGAGCAAGCTGACAGGAAAACAAGCAGGATCCTGCAGAGCCATTTGACTTTGGCATTTTTCCAGTGTAATGCTTTTGGTCTGAAAAAATGACAACTAGTTGTGTACTCTGAGTCTGTGTCAGAGGTAATTCCAAAATTGAATAGCCATTTCACTCTCTTTCAAGCCCCTCAACACTCCCAGCTCTTTTAAGAGCTGAGTAGTCAACTAAAAAATAAATAAATCACTAAATGTGGTGCTTGTAACCTTAATGAAAGAAAGACTAATTAAAGTTGTCATGAAATAATTACAAACTGCATTGTACAATGTAGAGAATGAAAAGGGAGACTGTTCCCAGCTACCCATGGAGAGATCGTTTAATGAAAGAGAATGAGACAGAGGCAATTGCAATACAAGCTATAGGACGAAGCAGGAAACTCCGTTTCCTCTTATTTAAGATATCAGTCACTTCTGACATTGCACAAGCAGAATAAAATCAGATTACCCTTTACAGTGACCTGAAAGCTTCCTTTGCTAGGTTTTTGGGGGCAGTGATAGCCTAGACCATATTTTCCTGGAATTGAACTGTAAATACACTTTGCACACATTTGCACCATGGTGTTGCAAAAGGCATTAAGGACAACCCAGCAAATCCAGAGTTGTTATAGTGAAGCAGGAACTAGTTACTAGCAAGAGACTGAACAACTCAATGATAAGGGAGTTTTGAAGCACGGCATAAACTGCAAATTTACTCTCTTCTAAGTTTTTCAGCACTTTTTGCTAGAATTGAGGATTTTTTCACAGAGCAGTGTGACCACACTCATTACTAATAACAGGCTAACCACAAGGCTTTGTGGCCATACAAAATATAAAAGGAGGAAGGGTTTATCTGGTTTCCCTTACGCTATCAGATGAGACATCCGCTGCTGGCAGCCTGCTTGTCTGAGGCAGGCAGGTTGGTAGCAGCGAGAATCAGAACAGACATCTTCTGTCAGGCTTGCACAATAATAACACATCCCTGCTTCCTTGCTGCTCTGAGGGCCCCATGCAGTAAGCACAGCGAATTTACAAGGCTGGGCAGTGATCTGTCATGGAGTGAAGCAGTCACAACTCTCCTTAACTAGTTTCCTTAGCTCTACCAGTATGCACTGACAAGTTAGCATTGAAGGAATTTTCAGCTTGTCCTTGCTTTAGTCCTTTTTTTCTGTTTTCCTCCTACATAATCAGCACACACCCATACCTTTGTTACATCGTGGGTTGTCCAGTCTTTGCTGGTACACGTGATTTGGCTGCAGCTCTACATGCAGGCTGCATAGGATGGGAGGCAGCGGCACTGTGAAGGAGGCAAGGGCACGTGCAATAGTGCGCTGATGCCACTACACATCTTCTCTAACATGTGCATGCTGGGGTCAAGATGCATTCTGACAGGCATGGTGAGAGGGATATGGGATGGAAAGACACAAGTGATGTGTGTCCTAACCCACATGTCTTCCTCCAAGGCCAAAGTCCTGTTAGTGAGACCTCCATTCTGGTTATAGTTGAAGTGACAAAGGGAGGAAAGGCACCAGTCATGAAAGGCTCTGTGGTAAGTAGACCCTATGGGCCATTCTTGGCAAAATCCTGGAAAAGAGAAAAAAATTCTTGTGCCAGCTGGGTGCCTGCAGAGCCACAGGCTCCCAGTTAGGTGCTGCTGCTGCTGAACTCCCCATGCTCGCAAAAACTGCTGCTCTTTCTCCATGACCCAATAAAATGCCCTGCCCAGGTCTATAACACCACAGATCTGCTGACCCACCTCACCAGGTGTTGGGATGATGGACGAAGCTGGTACCTTCTTCGAAGGCATGAAAGTTGGGGAGGGGTTTTTTTCTGAGCACCTATAGCTGTCTTATAATGTAGGTGTCTATGAGTTAGTGTTGCTTTCAGTTCCCTTCAGAGTCAATGGAGAGAAACAGACATTTCTGGGTGATTTCATCTCATCTGAAGTAGACACCTAAAACAGGGTGGATGAATCATGTCCTGAAGGTGCTCATTTTTCTCTGTTGACAACAGAGGCCAGCCCGAGGCAAGACAAATGGCCTCATCCCTGTCACAGCATTACACAGCAAATACAGCTGCGTCTCTGGGAAGGGACAAAGCCATGGTCCCTGCAGGGAGGGCTCCCTCCTCCCAGACAGCCCTGCTAGGTGGCAGCCCCCCATCCCCACCCCTGACCAAGGGTAAGCTGCTCTTCCCAAGTCCACTTCTTCTAGAAAGACAAAAAGGAGAGCTGAGAGATTATACAGCCCATCCCTTTGGCCCCGCAGGACTGTTCACTAGCGCATGGCTATAGGGTTATAGCATATTACTTGCCCTATAGGCTGAGTGACACAGGAGTGACAAACCTGAGGCAAGCAGATAGCCTCCTGTTGCCCTATATTACCAGTCATGCATTCTTATTTCCTTGTTCCAGGGGTGACTTCAGTGAGTACCACTCATGGATTTAGGCACCATTCAGCAGAAGTGAAGGAAAAGGATCTCTTCTTTAAACACTGATTAGGATTTAAAAACTAATGGTGCAATATTCAGGCTCTTGTATGTGATACTCAAGAGCAAGCAAGCTCGCTGATAGCTGGCACTCTGCAGCTATCTATTTCCTTAGACAAGAGGAATGATTAGACATATGAAATGACCTTAGTGATAGTTAAAGAAAATGACAGTTGGAATATCACATTTTTTAATTAGCTGAGAGCATATATTTAATTACATTTTTGATTCATAGGGTGTTTTTTACACAGATAATTTGGCCATGCTCGTAAAATTATATATTTTTTAATATTAATTTACTTAAGTTGCTGATTCGATGAATCCAATGTAAAAATCTCCACAAGGAACAGCTGAAAAAATGAAGAGTCCATACACTGCATAAGCCTTCTGAATGTGAGAAGTCGAATTAAGGTTTTGAATGTGCTTCATGTACAATTAACCTTTTAATCAGAAGAACAGGATGCTTATTGTTGCAATGAGATGAGTAAAAGTTTAGGAGCTGCTATCAATACCAGACCACAGTGACAAATTAGTGATTTGCATAGCCACGACAGCAGTGGCAAAGCCCAACAAACACATCAGTCCCTTGCCTCAGGCTGCAAGTGACTGCTCCTTGCTCCCTGACTGCTGCACTGGCTTCACGGGTTGCCGACGTGCTGCCCTCCGTTCTCACTTCACCTTGCACCAACCCAGAAGATATAAAAGCAAGCAGAAGAGGAGTGCATGGCGGAAACAAATCAAACCCTTTTTATTAGAGTGTTTTCACAGAGTTCAGGACTATGCTTTAAGCTGATATTTAGGTGCTCAAAGAGACAGGTAGGAGCACACTGAGATTCCCACAGACACCTTTATCCCTTCTCTTTTTTACTGTAGTTCCCCCATGAGCTTAACTGCATGTGTAGAGAGCTGCATAGCTCTTCCTACCTGTGACAGCATGGCCACAGAGTCTGCTGCCAGGGCACAGCCAAGGTGACCTGCAAGCAGCAGAAGCTCCCGTTGCCTGTCCAGCATCTCTTTGCTCCATGTCGCCTCTTCAGAGTGATGAAATTTATTCATTTCCCAACTCTTATGCCATCTCACGTGCTGGAAAAGAAGACACTTGGATGGCTTAAGGCAAGACTGAAGTGGAATTAAGCATTGCAAAGGCCACTGAAAGGGATGTGAGTTTCCAGGCTGCACTGTCCCGCAGACTGAGCCAAAAATTCAGGAATTATTGAAGATTTTAGTGCAAACAGGTCTTGGAGCAGCTGATACAGGTACAGGGAGCACCATCTGGTGGCTACTGCTGCACAGTGCAGCATTTTCTTGACCTGATACTTTCATGAATGGATAGTTTTCCCTTCGTGTCTAATCAAGGTATTAACGAGATTTTTGGAAGCTCAGGTGTAGCGTTATACTCATCCAGTCTCATAATTTTAAAAAAGCTCTTTCTTTATGACATTGGGAGTGTAGCAGAAGGAATTATTGCCACTAAAGTAGCTTTGAAGTTCACCCCCGCCACACACCCTTTTCTAATTAACCCTGTAGATTTTTTTGCTTGACTGTGCACATCTGCTGTGGGATCACACAGCTGCACTGACTCACTGCAACAACTGGAACCGAACTGGAAGAGCACAGAACTGCAGAAAAGTAAGCTGAGCTTGTCTTCAGTGACTTGAGTGGTCATATACGCAATGTCTTGAACCGCTGGCAGGACCAAGTCTTCCTAAAAGCATTCTGAGTTGTTTGTAATCCTGCCTAACCTGCATTAATGTTGCTGTCAGCACAGGATCATAGTGAACTCAGAACAGGGCATTTACAACACCAGTAACAAAAGCTTATATTTCTCTGAATTAAAACATCTATTATTGCTACAATTCCTAGAACAATTTCACATGTATTTGATGATGCAAAGACCAAGTGTCCCCCAGAGAGCAAGAATAATTGAAAAAAGATGGGACCTACAGTACAAAAGAGCTTCAGTTGCTCAGAGCAAACTTTTAACTGGGGCCATGAGACAGCCAAGTGGACATGAGATGGCCAAATCCCATTTTCTCACTGCAAGCTTTCTGACCACAAATTGAGCACAGCCCTAAATTTCTCAAATGTTTGGAAACTGAGTACTTAAAAGAACTACTTAACACTGGACACAATTGACAGATGGGCATGTTTGTACAGCTAAAATGTTTAAACCCAACCCCTTTTCAGCAGCAGTGCTGTCTGGCTCTGCTCATAAAATGGAAACTGAGTTCCCAGCAGGCAGATGCACCAGCTTGATCCAGTTAATGGCAGCTAAACAGGTATGTTATTGATTTGGGTCCCCAGAATGCAATGTCCTAGGACAGCCCTGCTTTTGTAAAGATGAGTAAAAATGACGCAGGTCTGCTTGGATTACCAGTGGTAATATTTCTATTGGTAGATTATTTCCACACTATTACACTTTAAAGCAGATGTCAGCAGGTTTTTTATTACAAAGTCAATCATAAGGACTAGCTGCAGTCCCTAGTCAAGCCAGGCAATATTGTGTGCAGGTAATGTGAGGGGCTGGCTGGCTGATATCTCTGCAGCTTGTGCATGCTTCCTGGCACCAGCTGCCAAGGTCCTACCCAGACCCAAATCCTGCAGTTCATTTTTCCAGGCCATGCTGAGTGCATACATGCATTCCTTAGTCTATAGGTCAATATATGCTTAGGATATCCTGAAGTCCTACAGCATTCTCTTGCTGTTTGGGAAGAGGTAAGCAAGCAGGTAAGCTTGGGTAAGGCACATCACTATGCTAGTGGCTTAGATCATCTCCAACTTTGACCCCTCTTGTTAGTATTTTGAGTGTCTTTAGATCCTTTAGTGTCTCACTTCACTGTTTATTTCAGCACGCAGTAGAGCCAGCTCCCTACAGTGGAAACTTCTGGCCTGGTGGCTTCCCTGTGTTGATCAACCAGTTCCTTCTGTTCCTCTGGCACCTGGCTCACCAGCTGGAGGACAGCAGGAGAGAGAGGACATTCCTGGTGTTTCCCAGGCATCTTTTGTTCAGTCTGAGAGCATGTCTTATTGCTTTGCTCCTCCCTTTTAAAGAAGGTGTAGTTCCCACTCTCCATCACAAGTCTACAATGATAAGGGCACTAAGGGAAATTCCTAGCATAGCCCACATAATCCCAATTGGATAGAAGATGGTGACTGCACAACCTGCTCTTCCACAGCATGGCTAGATCCAGTCCCAAACTGCCTGTGCCCATGGGAATGCAGTGCAACAGCTGAGTGTGGTCCTGGTTTCATAGCACCATCATTTTCAGCACAACGCCTAATAACTTACTCATGAAGCTGGAGCAAAGCTTTTGGTTATTTTCAGGAACTGGAATAATAAATTGTGGAAAAGGGAAATTACTTAAAAATCAACAGAAGACTTGAGTCTCATCTCATCAGTTATTTCATCCTTGCAAATAATGTTATCAGAAAGCTTTACTAACAATGAGAGTTTGCTATTCAAAGTAGACCCCCAAAAAAAGAAAGAAAACAGTATTAACATAAGCAAGAGCGCTCGTTTGTATTTTCAACACATAGCTCACTGGAGAACTTATATTTACTGGCAGAAAACATTGTCAAGAGACTGCTCAGTGAATATAGCACCAGAGCTAGCTATGTTTAAAACCCACATAAAATAACTTTAACAAATATTAATCACACTGACTTTCCATCAGTGAGGTGGGCTGTGACTCTGTACCCCAGACCAGAGCAGGACAGCCAAGGTGACACTACATGGAAGGAAAGGGAGAGCAAGTCATGCAAGACTGCTCTTTCATAGGTCCCTGAAAAAAAAAAAAAAAAAAATTCCAGACAGGAACATAAACCACCAACACAACTCTGTGTGCAAAGATGCCCTAGGTACTCACAGAGCCTTCCTTTCTCAACCAGCACAGCCCATTGGCCTCACACAGTGACACTACTGCTGCTAAGCCAAGGACAGAGGAACAAGGCTGGATGTGACTTCCCTCATCAGGGCGATGATACAGCCTGAACTAAATCAGCCTTTCTGCAGTAAGGCCAGAGCATAAGATGGCTTCACCCTTCTGCTTAACCAGGGTCCTCAGCAAGGTTCCTCCAGGACCTATACTGTAGCACAGGAAAGGAGGTATAGAAAAAATAAACACTAACTGCAGCCAGAGGACAGCAGAGTTGCTTATGCACCACCACTCTGCTGAGGTCCTTTGTGGGCTGATGTCCCACAACATGCTACAGTTCTGGACACCTCCTGTGCCAACTAACCGTAACACAATCCACAAAGAGAAAAGGCCTGAACTGTTTGGGGGGCATGAGCCAGGGCCTCAGCATCACAGGATATTCAGTGCCTCAACACGAATGCTGAGCATAGGCATACAGACAAATTACACAAGCACAGGGAGAACTGGTTTGAGATGAAATACATAAATCCTACCGAAAATACGCACAGCAATATATTGCCCTTTATCACTTGTTCAACACCATGCTCCAAGCAGAAAAAATACACCACAGGAGAAACAGACTGTAACTTCACCAGCACTGCAGCTAAAAGTGGTGAAAAGAGATAAAGGCCATTTCTCTTCATTGCTCTGAAGCACAAGGTCTGGTCCAATGCTACAGGATCCTTCAGGTTGCTTTTAGGAGACTCTACTCTGGGATTATCAAGAGCAAGGCAAAATGGCACTATACGACACACCCATGCCCCACTGTGGTGGGTTGACCCTGGCTGGACACCAGTTGCCCACCAAAGCCAATCTCACTCCTCTCCTCAGCTGGACAGGGGAGAGAAAATATAACAAAAAGCTTGTGGGTCGAGATAAAGACAGGGAGAGATCACTTGCCAATTACCATCACAGGAAAAACAGACTCGACTTGGGGAAATTAGTTTCCTTTATTACCAATCTAATCAGAGTAGCATAACGAGAAATAAAACTAAATGTTAAAACACCTTCCCCCCACCCCTCCCTTCTTCCTGGGCACAACTCCACTCCTGAATTCTCTACCTCCTACCCCCCCAGCAGTGCAGGGGGACGGGGAATGGGGGTTACAGTCAGTTCATCCCACGTTGTCTCTGCCACTCCTTCCTCCTCAGGGGCAGGACTCCTCACACTCTTCCTCTGCTCCAGCGTGGGGTCCCTCCCACAGGAGACAGTCCTCCATGAACTGCTCCAGCATGGGTCCTTTTCCACGGTGTGCAGTCCTTCAGGAGCACACTGCTCCAACGTGGGTCCCCCATGGGGTCACAAGTCCTGCCAGAAAACCTGCTCCAGCGTGGGCTCCTCTCTCCACGGGGCCACAGCTCCTGCCAGGAGCCTGTTCCAGCACGGGCTTCCCACAGGGTCACAGCCTCCTTTGGGCATCCACTTGCTCCGGTGTGGGGTCCTCCCCGGGCTGCAGGTAGATATCTGCTCCACCATGGACCTCCCTGGGCTGCAGGGGGACAGCCTGCCTCACCATGGTCATCCCCACGGGCTGCAGGGGAATCTCTGCTCCGGCGCCTGGAGCATCTCCTCCCCCTTCTTCTTCACTGACCTGGAGGTCTGCAGAGTTGTTTCTCTCATATATTCTCACCCCTATTTTCTCCAGCTGCAGTTGCTGTTGCGCAGCAACTTTTTCCCCTTCTTAAATATGTTATCCCAGAGGCTCTACCACCATCGCTGATGGACTTGGCCTTGGCCGGCAGCAGGTCTGTCTTGGAGCCGGCTGGCATTAGCTCTGTTGGACACAGGGGAAGCTTCTAGCAGCTTCTCACAGAAGCCACTCCTGTAACCTCCTCCTGCTACCAAAACCTTGCCATGCAAACCCCATACACAAACCAATCATTTTTCACAGGCAAAAATAGATGAGTAAAATACTTTGGCCCAAATTTACCTTTTGTCTCCCTTCCCCCATCTAGTAATACGTTACAGCTATGCAATTACTGATTTCCTATTAAACCACACCTGTATTTAGCATGCTATACATTTGTCACATAAAGGCATAAGGGTTTCTTCATAGCCCAACAATTAAAGAAACTAACCTTGAATTCAGAGCCTCCAGATCAAATTCCTTCTCCACCAGAGACTCCTACAGCAAGTCCATATAGCCCAGATCTATCCCACTTCCCTTCAGACTCCTAACCAACCCACATATGCTAGAATACTAATTGCCCTATGCTCAATCTGCAGTCACTGGAGAGAAAGAAGCATCTTCATGTGGTGATAAAAATCTCAGGTGAGGTGAAGCACCCTTGGCCAAGTGCATAAAGCCCAACAGGATGACCCTGGGCTCAGCTGTGTATGCAGGTGACCTGCCATAGGTACTAAGATCAGTCACTCTGTTGGCTTTGTCATCTAAATATGAGAGAGTATTGAGCAGTTTGGATCCTGTCTCTCTTTATAGGCAATGGTTAGGAATCATTGCAATACCTATAGTGGATAGTCTGAACAGAAGTTTCTCTGTGCCTCACTCTACCACATGTACAATGGGGAAAATTCCCCACTCCATACCTGAGACCAGTGTTAAATGGATGATTCATTGGAGGTTGTTAGGAGCTCAGGAATTTAGTGATGGAGATTGGGAAGGAGAATGTAGAGTTATCTTAAGTTAATATAAACAATTAACATAAAGTTTTAAGATGAATATATTAATTTTTCCCCTTACCCAAAATATGTAAATGAAACTGATGGCTTATATTATAAGTCCCTGTAGACAAAATTTTCCAGGAGTCCTTTAGGTTCAACCTGATATTCAGCCCTTCTTTTCTTCATATAGATATAAAACAACATTATCAGAAGAATCAGCATAAATGCAACTCCAAGTAAAACTCCAAGGACAATCACTGCCACTTTCCAGCCGGAATTTTTTCCAGTCGATGACTGAGCAGACAGAGCTGGAAATATAAAACACATTTTAGAAATATTATCTAGAAACAGTAAAAAGTAGGTGCAAGAAAGCTTGGAGCCCTAAGTGACAGCTGCATTTTACTGTTTGGCAGCTTTGAAACTTTTGAATATTATTAAAAATATTTTTGTATGTAGTAAAGATCTGTGAACTAGAAAATTTTATGGACCACTCTCTCTCTGAAGGTCCTTGTGATCTATTGGTGACATCCATAATCAGCAGCTCTGAGGATTTGCTTGGTGGAAAGTATCTGGAAGGTTCTGGGAGGAGAGAACTCCAGTCTGTACCTCAACAAAGAATCACTCCAAGGTGTGAAAAAGGGCCATGAAATGGAGGTGTACGTAATTTAACCCTCACAGTCCTCCTTATATTTCCTCAAGCAACTTTGTGAAGTTAACCAGGACCTGGTCTGTCAGCTCTACTCACACCTACCCATGTCTTGCTCCATGAGACAGTCTACTGAAACCAAAAGTCTAAACTGATATGCCAAAACCAGGAGGCTTCCTGATTGACAGATAAGGCAATGAAAGGCCCGTAGCACTTGTAAGCATACCTCATCTCTGTGGTAAAGATGCATGTATTAATGGTAGCAAGGCACATATACTAAATTATGGTGCTAGCCAGCATTTTACAAAGAAAGGGTATTAACTGGGGAATAAGGAGCATCTGTGCTGCATGAAGAGCCCCCAACTCAGGAGTTCAAGGCAATAAGCACATTATCACTACCATGAGCATGACAGATACTGTATTATGGATTAATATCCTTCTGTACTATTTCTACTTCCCCTCTCAGCCTCTCTGCAGTACTTTATGTTGCTAAATCCACACCACCTCTGGCCACGGAAGCAAGGGCCAAAGGTTTTCAAGGTTTGTCCAACAGAAGACGTGAACCCTTCCATCACATCTCTATCCAGAGAGAAGTATTGCAGATGCCACTACAGAGGAAACCACCTTATCCCCTTCTCCACTGAAAGCCAATTTTTTAGGATCAGCATGGAGTGTACAAAGGTGATACACACTGCAACAAGAAGCTCACCTAGCCCTCCTTCTATGTGAATAGAACCCATCTTTTGAGTCTGGCACTGGGTATGTGTTGTGGGTCTTTAAAATAGATCCATAATCTACATGATATCTGGACTATCTGTTCTGTGAATGTTTAAATAGGTTATCTGAAATACTTGAATCTCTTGATAGAAAGAAGTTGATTTATTAGCTTTTGTGAAGAGCAGGAGATCTGACCCTTTAATCCTCACACCATCACAAAGAAGCTGTTTCAATATCACTTACTTTGTACAGTTACTTCAGTTTTGTTGCCAAACTTGCTCTTTAATATTTGACTTAAGTATGCCTGCATAACATCCACATCGATGGGCTCTTGTTTTTGCAGTAGAGAAGTAAAATAAGCAATCACGCTCCCAGGTCTGAATCCAAGCATAACGATGTCAAAGTCGTTATCTTGCAGTTTAATGCGCATTTCTCTAACAACCTGTGTGAATTGAAATTGATACTTGTTCCATGTGTCAGTCAATTGAGGCAGAGCAGGAATGCACTCATCATACACACATCAGCATACACACACCAGGATATTCATGTTCTGCACTTCTCATTCTTTCAGGGTAATTGCTTTGGAATAACAAATAAATGAATAATGACAGTAATTTTTGTCTATACCACTAAAAAAAACTTACTGAAGGAGGATTCTGGAACAATGCATGGTCTGTGATTGAAAATATGACATCAAAGTTTGACTTCCCAAGCAGTAATCTGTATAACTAGTTATCAGTGAATAATGCATTGAAACTAGTTATTCTCTTCCACTGGCTACAAACCCATATGGGACCCCGACTGTGCAAAATTTGGAATCTACAGAGTGCACCTAACATTTCTAAAGTTATCTTCAGTGTCCCTTAGCTTTTTTAACATGTACAACTAAACTTCAAGCATGGTCATGCACACACTACCAGTGCAGAACTTGGCATTAGAGGTTTAGAACAGATAAAATGTTTTTGTCACTGGATTATCAAAATCATGATGTTACAGAATAACTATGCAAAGAGACAAGGGTCTGATTTGACTCTCAATCATTCTGGCATAAATTAAATGTAATCTCATTACACCAATTGGAATGATTTCAGGTTTACACTGATGCCTCCAAAAGTACAGTCTTGCCTGGCGCTTTCATGTGGATATAGAGCAAGAACAAGCAGTCCTCCCTTCTAAGTAAAACTGGTTGAAACATTTCTGTCAGGACTAATCTTTACAGCAAATTAGGTGTTTGATTCAACCCACTAAGAAAAAGGTATCTTCTTGCTGTGGATAAATACGATATTTTACCTGAAATGTCTGAAAGATTACTATTTTTCATAGATGATAATGTACCTTGTTCTGAGTCACTGCTCAGTTGTCTACCTCCATCTTTCTCTGTGGGATAAACCCCCACCCCAAACTACAGGTCACCTTAAGTTCTCTGGCCATAAACTCCAAAAATGCTTTTCTTTTCCTCACCACAATGAGCAGTCTAGATCAGAAACTTGGCCTGTGCAGGCAAAAGTGTAAATTTTGAAAACTACGACTACAGTGTGGTAGTACTGTGGAATTTAAAAGAAATAGCTCAACATTCAAATTGTAAAAAATAATCCAACACAGAAATTGACTACATTTTCAGTCATGTTAGTACAGCCTTTCTTTGATTTTGCCATTTTTTAAAGAAAAGTATGATAACAGTCATGCTGACATGTTGCACAAGGCCTGAGTAAAAGCTTATTAAAAGACAGTAAAGGGATTCCCGTTGCATTCAGTCAGGTTGGAGGAAGCCTTTTAAATTCACTAAAGTAAATTTTCTATCCATGAAATGGAGATGATAGCAGGCATAAGACAAGGTTACCTCTGCGTTGGCATTGTGAGAACAAATTAATTACTGCTTATGAAATCTGTGGAGATTCTTAGCTAAAAAGTATGATAATCACACTAAAAATAATTTTCTATGTTAGTTATTTAAAAGCGGTCTACCCCAATCTTGCAGTAGTTTTACCGTTCCAACAGGCTTATATATATATATCAGGATTCCTGAGAGGTGTGTAAATTATCAGTCCTTTTCTTTAAGTACCTGATAAAGACAGCTGAGCAGCAGGCTGCTGCTTCTGCATTCCAGCCTTACTAGGCTCACCTGCTGTCTCTAAGTTTCCACTTTCCCTCTTCAGCTCCACCCTGATATAGACCCCTCAATACTTTCTCCAGTCCTGCAACTGCTGCTGTGGAGCAAATTGGCAATGATCGGGACTAACAGTACACACTTGTAAAGGTCCCGTATTTCCAAATGTGTGTTGAAATGTTATTTTTGAGCACTATTCTTTTTCCATCTCCACAGGCATCTGTTTAGCAAGGTGGGAGAAAATAAACAGAATGGGATGTTCCTTGTGTTTATAAAAAGAGAATTTTAAAGTGCCTTCCACTAAATACCTTACATTTGAGGACAACTCAGGGAACATACCCCCCCTTGTTGGACAAAATGCTTTCTGTCCTTCGGTCAAGACAGTTCTCATGCTTCCTATACTGTTTTATCGAGGAGGGATTATCTTCTTGTCCTGTCACAATCTTGATTAAATAATGAATCTAGGAGACTGATGTTGCTAATCACAAAACTTTTCTTAGTTCATTCATGATGACAAAGAAGATTGCAGCAACTTACTTCTGTTTTGATACTTTCTGACATTGTTTTGTAGCCTTCACTAGCAGAGTTATAAAGCGTCTGATTAAATGTCTGGCTTTTTAACGAAACGCTACAGGCAAATGCTTGGTAATCTGGAAAAAAAAAAAAAAAAAGAAAAAGAAACAATTAGGTGAATTCCAGGATGTCACTCCACAATTTCTTTCTGGACTTTATTATCTCATGTATTTATAATATGCATTGATAAAAACAGAAACTAATCAAATAATAAGAAAGTGTATCATGTGTCTAATGCACTGGCTTCTGAACCTTCAGAGTTGAATCTCTTCCTTTTCAAATTTGTCAGCCATCACAATCCTCACAACTTGTTAGTTATTCCTATATTATTCAGGGTGCATCTCACTCCCTAATTCAACAGCCACTCTCCCATGGATTTCAGCAGAAGCAAGATCAGTCTATTAGATTTTGCAAGGCACTATGTTTAAACTCTCCTGAGTAGGTGGATGAGCCTGGAGCCAAAAGTATATTTTGCACAGAAAAGTCCAGACTAAAAACAGAGCTGGAAGCTGACGCTGAAGTTTGATGAAGGCAGCTTCCTTATCAAAGTGTGAACTTCAGATGTTATGTGAATTGACATAATAAAGCAGATGGCAAAATACTCATGAAAGACACTCTATTGTAAAATAATACCCCATAGTTATGAATAAACAAATTTTAAAATTCTATAAAACTTACATGAGCATACAATATATTTTAAGTCAGGACAGCCAGTATTTCGTGGCAAGCAAAACTCAGTTCCGTTGAAACAGGAAACAGGATCTGTAAAATAAATTTAAAAGATCAAAATAATTGTGTCTGTGCATGCATGATTGTTGCTAGTAAGAAAATGATGACATAGGTGAAAGTATTTAATCATGGCCAAGGAATCACCTAGGCAGCAGTTCCTTTTGCCAGTGAGAATTTAGAACTGCAGATTGTAAAAATGAAGCGTATCAAAAGAGAGGCAGGTGGTGGGTGTGTAGGTGGTATTTGAGAACCTTACTGAAATAATGTTGAGAATTCTAATTTCTTATGAGAGTTAAAGATATAGGTTGTGCTGTTACGTGCTTGTACAACTCAGGTAAACTAGATAGAGTTTTCAGAAGTAAAAGTCACTTGCAATTTCATTTGAAAACAATATGCATCATGGAGTCTCAAAACCTCAGTATGCTTGTCTGGACTGGCTAATCTGAATAATTTATAATGGGTTGAAACAGTAGTAAAGGGTGGTACTGAATTTTTCTACAGGTAGCTTATTGGGTATAGCTCTAATTCTCACAGAATTGAACGTAATCTTTAACTCCACGTAAAATCCGGATGACTTGGTCTTTATTACTTCTTTTAATTAGCTCACAAACACTTTTCTGGTAGGGCAGATGACTTCAGATTACAAAAGGAAACAAAACATCTTTTTTTTTTTAAATAGGGAAACTAATAAATGAAAGCCAGTGGACTGAAGTATCAAAAGATTTAAATGGAAGTTATGATGAGAATTCCTTGGCTCTGTGGTCCTAAAGCCTAAGATAGAGGGTAAGTCCATAAGAAGGAACCCCACATTTAACTTCTAGAATAATTGCCATACAAGGATTTTGAGAGTAATCAGGCAATCCACTAGAGAACTGAAAAAAGGGTTGCAATAAAGACAGTTATATTTTAGAGGTCAAGAAATGCTGACAGAAAGTAACAATTGCCAAAAGTCAAGTTACATCCTTCAAAGGTTATTAAAAGAAATCATGAAAATTTTCTCAGCCACTGAGAAAGTATGATAAAGGACAATACAGTTTTATCAGAAGTGGATCATGCCAAAATAACCTAGTAGCTTCCTTCAACAAGCTGACTTTCAGACCTCTTCCAATGATAGAAAAGCAATATTATACACTGCCAAGTAGTAAATTTTTAGTGGAAAAAGATTTGCCTAAAGGAATTGGCTAATGGGGAGATGACAATGGGTAGCTTTAGAAGAAACCTTGCTTTAGAGGGATATTACCTGGAGTGTTCCTTGAGAATCAGTCCAGGTGTAGAACTTGTTCAACATTTCCATTATAGATCTTGTCAGAAAACACAGGAGTTTGCTCATAAAATTTGTTAATGGCACAAAGTTAGTAGGTGTCATTAACACAGGGGAGAATTGAGATATTTTCCAGAAAGAATTGGATGAAACTAAGGCTGGAGCAGCAGCGCTGGGATGACATTCCCTGAAAGTTGTGCCTTTGGGGTTTAATAATGAAAATGTCCTCTCTAACCTGGCAGCACAAGCATTGAAAAAAAAAGGACTTCAGCGCCTGAGCTGATCACAGCTGTGATGCAGCTATGAAAAAAGCATGTGTTGTCATGACGCATAGTTCAGTACATTTCCAGTAGAGATGGGAATACTAGTATTACAGTAAGCGCACTGGTACAGCCTTGACTGGATGGCTGTGTGTAATCCCAGTTACCCACATTCAAGAAGGGTGACTTCTATTTCAAAGAAACAAAGAGAAGAGTCACAGGGGCCTTCAAAGCAGAGAAGAATTCTTCTTAGGAAAGAAAACTAGGAAAGAATGGCTTGTCCAGTCTAGCAAACAAAGGGTGAGAGCACTGTCTGCAGAAAAGTTTATAATTATATCAGGGAGGGAGAGCACAATATGAGAAAAGGAAGAAAGGGGAGTATTTAAGCTAGAGGGCAATGTTAGCACATGTGCTGGTTTTGACTGGGATAGAGTTAATTTTCTTCATAGTAGCTAGTATGAGGCTATGTTTTGGATCTGTGCTGAAAACAGCGTTGATAACACAAGGATGTTTTAGTTATTGCTAAGCAATGCTTACACAGAGTCAAGGCCTTTTCTGCTCTGCTCCTCACCCTGCCCCACCAGCGAGGAGGCTGGGGGGGCACAAGAAGTTGGGTGGGGACACAGCTGGGACAGCTGACCCAAGGGATATTCCAGACCATATGACGTCATGCTCAGCATATAACACTGAGGGAAGAAGAAGGAAGGGGGGGACGTTCGGAGTGATGATGTTTGTCTTCCCAAGTAACTGTTACACATGATGGAGCCCTGCTTTCCTGGAGATGGCTGAACACCTGCCTGCGGATGGGAAGTGGGGAATTCATTCCTTGTTTTGCTTTGCTTGTGTGCACGGCTTTTGCTTTACCTATTAAACTGTACCTCAACCAACCAGTTTTTTCACCTTTACCCTTCTGATTCTCTCCCCCATCCCACTGTGAGGGAGGTGAGTAAGCAGCTGTGTGGTGCTTAGTTGCTGGCTGGGGTTAAACCATGACAGCACAAAAAGCAAATGAATATGGATTTTCCATGGATACTTTTAGGCTGGCAATCTGATATATGTTTTTAGAACATCAGAGCATCGCAGTTCTGGAACTGCTTTTTATTTGGAATAGCAGAGGGAAAATGCACCTAAGGACTCTCAAGACGGCTTAGAAATGAGTTGATGAGAACCGTCTATATTTTTTACCTTATAACTACATAGCTATACTTAACAGACCACTTGTGGTAAACCTTGTTAAGAGGCAGGTATGGATCTCAGGCTCAGCCCTGCTCTAAGGGCACTATATAACTTTTGAGCGGTCAGAGGTGGGCAGAGGAAGATTTCTCAAGAAAAGCAAGTTCCTGTCTGCCTGCAACAATTTTGCAGAGGTACCCATGACATTATGACTATCAGTGCACAGACATTTAAACTAAGAAGGTCCTGTTGAATGCCCTGGATGCTAAAATGTTTGATCTAGGTTATATGTACAGACCCTAAATGGCTCATAAGGAAGACAACGTCACCTGGGAGGCCCTGTACATGATATGAAAAGTTTAGTCAAAAGCATTTGGCTGAGGGAAAGTATGTAAGCATCCAGGAGTATATACTTCACAAAAGATACTTTGCAGGTGTATCTGAAATTTTGAGAAAAAATATAGCATTTGTTCTACTTTTTACACTTTAGTACAGTGATACAATTAAACAGTCTGTCTTAATGTCTATATGCTAGGATGAAATTAAAAAGATAACAGTGACAATTAAGGACTGCCTGCATTCACAAAAGCATGTACAACTTAAACTTCACATTACCAGAATATTTCCTGTTAAATTTACAACCAAAATACCCTGACTTTTGTATAGAATTATCTGGTTCAACAATACATCAAGATCCTGTTTAATCCAAGTAGTCCTATCCAAGTAAGGGGATGAGTCAGATAAATAAAGACAACTTACAGGAATAATGGTCTATGAAATCAAATCCAAATCATATTGTAAAAAGATATTCTGAGAGTATATTCATTAAAAAGAAATGACAGGATGATCGAGGAAATACCTGTTCGGACACTAGCTGAAGTCCAGCCATTCTCAGCACAAGGTGATACTGCCACAGATATTGTGTATAAATGACTGGGAAGTAAATGTTTAAACACAGTTTTTGTCTCTTTCGTAGTTGTTCTATTTATCTCCTGGGTTCCATCCATGAGGGAGATGGTGTAGAGGCTGTCTCTCCTGCCACCAGTCCAGCTGAACTGTATTGCTTCCCTAGTCACATTCTGAACTTTGATGGACACTGGCACTGCAAAGTAAAAAAGTTTCATACAGCTAAGGGCAGTTCATTTCACTTCTGCAATTCTACACATTTAATATTGAAGCAAAAAACCTACAAATTAAACCAATATTTTTTTTTTTACTTTTCTTAGGGCTGATTTCAGCCTTTCACCTCATTCTCCCACAAAAGCAGAAATAAACTGTTTGCTCTATAGATGTTAATCATACATTAATGTACTTTATTTGGTGGCTCCAAAACACAAATGGGTGACATTCTACTTGCTTCTAGTCTTTCTCACCGCAGGCAAGGCAGCCGCTCTGATGAGTGTTCTGAGGTGGACTGCTATTTGACCCGTACTGATATCATCAGGAAGATGGATTACTAAAATGCCACCAGGAAACCATAAGTTCAGAGCAGTAGATAGGAGCTTAATAAATGTGCTTCTTAATAACATTAAGAAAAATCACCTATCACAGTGGTTTATCACTGGAGGCAGGCACCCAGTGGAACCATATGGGGTCCAGGAGGGCTTTACTGAGGTGTAGAACATGCCTTGATTGATATTTGTATAATTATGTATTTTCAGTGGTTCTCTCAGGCTTCCCTTTCTGGAATTATATCCAGAGATTCTTGTAGGCCCCCTTTAGGTACTGGAAGCCTGCTATAAGGTCTCCCTGGAGCCTTCTCTTCTCCAGGCTGAACAGCCCCAACTCTCTCAGCCTGTCCTCATAGGAGAGGTGCTCCAGCCCCCTGATCATCTTCGTGGCCCTCCTCTGGACTCGCTCCAACAGGTCCATGTCCATCTTATATTGGGGGCCCTATAGCTGAATGCAGTACTCCAGGTGGGGTTGCACCAGAGTGGAGTAGAGGGACAGAATCACCTCCCTTGACCACTCCTGGTCACACTTATTTAGATGCAGCCCAGGATATGGTTGGCTTTCTGGGCTGCAGATGGACATTGATAGGTCATGTTCAGCTTCTTGTCAACCAACACCCCCAAGTCTTTCTTGTCAGGGCTGCTCTCAATCCACTCATCGCCCAGCCTGTATTTGTGCTTGGGATTGCCCCGACCCATGTGCAGGACCTTACAGTTGGCCTTGTTGAACTTCATGAGGTTTGCACGGGCCCACCTCTCAAGCCTGTCAAGGTCCCTCTGGATGGCATCCCTTCCCTCCAGCATGTCGACTGCACCACACAGCTTGGTGTCATTGGCAGTCTTGCTGAGGGTGCACTCAATCCCACTGTCCACGTCGCTGACAAAGATTTTAAAGATCGCCAGCCCCAGTACTGACCCCTGCCTGAGGAATGCCACTCCTCACTGGTCTCCACTTGGACATTGAGCCATTGTGAAAGACCAAGTTACACCTTATCATGCATGTGCATATCTCCTATTGAATTCCATGAGAGCACTATGACTCCAAATGAGGGTAGGATTAACCCCTTAGATTTGCATTCAAACTAAGAGAATACTATTATGCTCTAAAAATGGAAATAATATCCCCAATTATTTTTTTTTTTGGTGCAGAATAGAAAACGGCTGCATTCTCTTCTTTTCTATCTTTGCTTTTCTTTTTTATCCATTAAAAAATGATGAAAGATTCATTAGTGCGTATTCTTTGAAGTTGGCAGATAGCCACTTGGCCAAAACTGAAGACAGGCTAGAAGAGAATTACAATTGAAACAAGCAAGAACTGATTTAGCACAAATAAATTCGATGGAATTCTTCCAAGGAAGGAACTGCCTCTAATATTTCATAAAAGGGAATTTTGAAATTCAAATAAACAGCAACAATTACTAACATAACTTTAAGTATGCAACTTAACTACACAGCATTTTGCCTGTGACACAGCACAATGCATAACCACAAGGTGTGCCATTTCAAATACAACTACAGATGGGAGCTGCAGCTTTTGAGGAATGTACGTAGATGCAGTGATTCATATTCTTGGATTAAATTCCCAGCTTAAAAGACATATTGTAAAAAGTTAAAATTCTGACTGAAAATAGCAAAAGTAAATTATACTGAATTCTTCCAACAATAGGGAAAATGAAATTCAGTATCATGTATTAAAATACTTACAGCAAGTTCCAGTAAAAGAAGAATTAACAGATGTCGATTTCCTAAAATTTGTCATGGATTGGGTCACCAACAACGTGGCAGGGTGGAAAAGGGACGTCTTGGCATTGGGCTCAGCCGTCGTGCCGCTCCCCCGGTTCGCGGTGGGACTTTCGCCTTTGCCGGGAGGAGTCGTGGCACGGCCAGCCCCAGAGGCTGTGCCTGCGGCAGGCGAGGGGCTCCCCGTGGAATTCGAAGCGGTCCCCACCACCGTGAGCTGCCCCTGCGTGCGGGGTCTGGAGGTGAGCCACGCCGCCTGTGTCTCCACACTGCCAGCCAGCGCGGACGAAAGCCTGGCCTCGGTGGTAACTGAGGCGGGGGACACGCTGGAGGCAGAAGCCGACGGGTTGGGTCTGGGCGCGCTGGGAGCTGGGCCGCGCGTCACGGCCTCTGCCGTCACAGCGCCCGACCCGACGCTCGTAACGCCGGGAGCGGAGGATGCAGGAGTCGTAGATGAGTGGGATGTGGCTGCCAACCCCGCCTCAGCGGTGCCGCTGGTGCTGCTTGGCTGGGGGCCGGCAGCGGCAGCTGAGGAGGCCGCAGGAGAGGAGGAGGAGGAGGAGCGGCTCGTCGCTGCCGAGCTGGGCCTGAGAGACAGGGAGTCAGCACTGACACGCGCTGGGCCCACGCCGGTGGCAGTGGCGTCGAGACTCGTCGTTGGGAAGGCGGGACTGGTTGTTGGGAAGGCGGGTCTCGTCGCCTCGCTCCCGGCAGACACACCGGTTGAGCTGCCTTCCCAAGTTGGTGTGGTGGTGGGCACGGTACCCGTCCTCCCTTCTGCGCCCGCCATCCCCATCGTGGAGCGGGTCGCCGGTGACGTGGCAGGGAGGGAAAGGGACCTCGTCGCCTCGCTCCCGGCAGACACACCGGTTGAGCTGCCTTCCCAAGTTGGTGTGGTGGTGGGCACGGTACCCGTCCTCCCTTCTGCGCCCGCCATCCCCATCGTGGAGCGGGTCGCCGGTGACGTGGCAGGGAGGGAAAGGGACCTCGTCGCCTCGCTCCCGGCAGACACACCGGTTGAGCTGCCTTCCCAAGTTGGCGTGGTGGTGGGCACGGTACCCGTCCTCCCTTCTGCGCCCGCCATCCCCATCGTGGAGCGGGTCGCCGGTGACGTGGCAGGGAGGGAAAGGGACCTCGTCGCCTCGCTCCCGGCAGACACACCGGTTGAGCTGCCTTCCCAAGTTGGCGTGGTGGTGGGCACGGTACCCGTCCTCCCTTCTGCGCCCACCATCCCCATCGTGGAGCGGGTCGCCGGTGATGTGGCAGGGAGGGAAATGGACGTCTCGGTGTTGGGCTCAGTCATAAAAGTATTTGAGCTGTGTGCAGCCAGGCCAGTTCTGGTGTCTTGCTCTCTGCTCGTAGACCCTTTTATGGGGTTCTGAGTGTTGTTACTCAGCTTGCTTCTTCTTTCTGTCAATGCCATTATAGGCTCTGCACCAGTTGCCATTTTAGAAATGTGGGTTGTGGATATTTGCCCTGTAATTATATAAAGTACTTTAATACTCTACTAAGTATAATTTTGTTCTTGTGTGAAGATTTCATTTATCTTTCTCATCTTATTTTTTCTTCCTTTCCTTCCTCATTTTCAGTTACATACTTTCTTTGCTATTCCTTAACTACCGCAAGATTTCTATGCTATTTCCTCTTTCATTTGCATAGATTTAAGGAGCTATTTACCTTACTGATTTCCTGATAATAAATTTTTTTCTGTGTCATTTTGGAGATCTAAATTACCTTATTATATGCTTTGCTGTTGCTAGTCCACACAGTCTTCAATTTCCTATGTTCTTTTCTTCCTCTAAATATGATTTCTTGTACACTTAAGGACATAGTTTAGCGGTGGACTTCGCAATGTTACGTTTATGGTTGGACCTGATGATCTTAAAGGTTGTTTCCAACCTAAATAATTCTATGATTCTAGGATGTCTCTAAACTAAAAAGTCTACAGAATTAAAAAGGAAAATTAATAATTTTTTCAGCATCATTTTCTCCTCAGGTGTTTGTGTATATTATTGTTTCCATTTCTTTATTTTGCAAGGCAGTTATGTCTTTCTTATTTACTGGCTGTCAGGCAGGAGAGAAAGCCTGTTCTGTGCATGTCTTTATGTCTATGATGTCCTACATCATAATAACCATGGGAGAAAACACATTGCTTTCCTGCGTTTACCTGTATCTCCAAGAATAAATAAATCATAACTACCTTAGTTCACAAGTATGAAGATGAAAACATTTCTAACACTCCCGAAATTTCTTTAAAGGGAAAATCAAATCCTTTTTCCATTGTGATTAAATACTCAGGCTAATTTGGGCTGATTTACTTGCTCAAGTAATTTAACCCTGATTTTGAGGAGTGGTCTTGTTCTGACTAAAACCACAGACATAGTCTTCTGCCTCATGTTAATATTACTCCTTAGCAACACATAGTTATTTTCCTTTGGTTTTGGCTGTATAAAACTTAAAGGATTCTCAGAGAGGGTATACTGGAGTAGCTCTATCAAATTCTTAAGAACCACGTTAATTAACTTCTTTTGACTCTACTTAGCTGTAAAACCAAGGTGGTATTTTCATATCATTCAGTGTATACATAAAAGCTTGTGATGTAAAAATATATATTTTACAAAATTCCTCCTACAGACTGATACATTTTCTGCATCCTAATACAGCTTGAATTGTAAGACACTGTGCTTATATCCTTCAGATTATTAACAGCAAACACTGATAACTCAAGAAACTTATACTCATCTCTATTGAATGACATGAAACTAGACAGTAAGAATAAAATAATGCAGCCCTCTGGATTTCTAGCTGTTATTTCAAAAAACTTGCAGTACAGTGAGAACACAGCATAATTAATACAACCTAGTCCATGCTTTCTTATGAGTCTTTTCCTGAAGAGTCTCTCAGGGGAGAAAAATTGGCAAAATAGATCATTCATTGGTCTCATAACTAAGCTTAAGGCTAAAAAAGTCATAAAATCCGGTCAGACACTGCACATTTCATCTTTTAGATGAGAGTTTTCCAAGTACTTTTATCCCATTACAGCTTTATGTCCCTAATAAAATACCTGCTAAAATACTACACATTCAAGAGTAATAAAAAAAAAATTAACTGTAAATATTGCATGTTACTGCTTTTTATATTGATTTTTAGCCATCCGGCCCCCCTCCACCCCCTGCCCCAGATTATAATTTCAAATGTATCTCAATGACATCCTTTAAATATATAGCAATGGTAAATAATCAAATAGATTTTAACTTACATAGAAAAAAAAAGAAAATAAAACGCCAAAGGTAATTCCATGTCCCCATGTTGAGTTTTCACCTCCTTGCAATACTCTTCCCCTTTGTGAAACTGACATTTTGAATCGAAGACTTCAGTAATTTAAACAGAGGTGGGGCTGCATTGTTACATCTCAGCCTCAGCTAATCCCTCACACAGGTGGGATCACAGCCAATGTAACTAAATTCTCACACCTGACCTGTACTATAATAAATTCCAAAGTTTTCTGTTGAAGCATGCTTGCTTTTGTGAATGGAACAAAGTCTGAATGTGATCCAAAGGCTAGTGAGTCAAGAGGAAAGACAGACAGAATTCAGTGAGCAGTGCATCACACCTGAATATCTTTTTGTTCAGGATATTCAATAAGCAGAATAATTTAACAACCTTGGGCCTGGATAATGCATGGCTAAGATACAGAACTGAGGAGCCTTGAGTCCAAAAGTCTTGCCCTAATCAGGAGATACAACTTTTTTCCTCCATATTTTCCTGTATTTTTAATTATTTAGAAGTAAATGTTTAAGTATTCAGTTCTAACTTGTATTTTTATTGTATTAGAATTGCAAATTGCTAGAAATTTGCCAAGTAGACATCAGCCTTTGGTTCTCCAATACTGTAAACAGGCTGGAGTGGTTGTAAATCTCTGCCACTTCACCTCTTTGAACTAGCTGGTAAATACTGGATAACCAGGCCTTTCATTCTTCACTGAGTTTATCCACATTTTCTTTAGCAGGTAAGCTCCTCCATAGGCAGTTGACACAGACAGTCACTGCTGGTGGCCTGCCTTGGGTCACAGTTTTACCCCAACGATACCATACCCACCTATCTTCTTTTCAGTGACGAATCATTATAGAAATCCCAGGCTTCTGTGTGCCTGTGGGCTCATCAATGACTTAAACATTTACATTATGTCATATTTCTAATAACCTTTCCTGCCTGCGGTTTATGCTGATAAAAGTCTTTATTAAATCATTTCAGTGAGATTTTTTTCAGCCACACTGTGTGCAGAGGAATGCTGCTAAACAGACAGAGCACTTTTGGTCCTTTGGAAAGGGAAAGGGCTCCCTCGTACTCTGCAGCACACTGGGAGTTAATACCTGCCTCGCTGGAGGATGCTACTAGTGCTGGCACAGCAAGAGCAGTCAATGTACTTAAATTTCCTGCAGTCCCTGTCTGGAGTGGAGTGGGGAAGAGTGGAGCAGAGTAAGGCTGGAAGAAGGAAGACCATTATTTATCTGAACTTTTTTCAAGTTTTTTATAGGTATGCCGAAACCTGGCATATCTATAACTACATAAATTCTAGATTTTGCTCCAGCAGTTATGTCTTCTAAAATAGGTTTCATTTTGGTTTTATTTTGACAGGGAAGTAAGATGAAGGCAAATAGTCCTTGAAATTAACCCAGGAAAGGGTATTGTTGTTCTCTGGTGTGAGGTAGCAGGTTTCAGCTTTGTGCCTTGTTTGATGTAGGAACTCCTGATGCAGTCAGATGTTTTCTTAGTAATGACTTGTTTACAGCTTTAACTGAAATGCTTAAAGAATGTATATGAGCTATTTCCTCTTGCATAAACCATTGGAAATTCCATCTTCCTTTTACTTAGGAGGCCAGCGTCTTCAGGCTCCTCTCTCTCTTGGACTCCCGTGAGCCTAACACCAATCTTTAACTCATACTCAGCTTGGGCATTTATGGTGGTACCGTTCCACACAGGAGGGTAGTGTTTGGACCTAATCCCCTCCCATGACCTCTGCGGGTCCTACTTATCTGCAAACAATGTATGAGCATCAATGCTCTTGCAAACTAGAGCCTTCTGCCCCTATCAAGGAAAAGGCAGGATATGCCACTCCCTACCTTTCTTAACCAGGATCACCTTCTATGAAATGACAGCCATAGAAAATTGGCTGCAAAGTCTATTAAGTCAGGTCAACTACCTGAGAAGAAGCACCACTGGTTTTTAGTGTACAATGACACTTAACTTGTATGAAAGAACTCCTTTATGAACCAAAAGAACAAACCAAGTTCAGAACAAACCAAGTTCAGATTTAGTAGTATAAGCTCATTTTTACTAACATACAGCAAATGACATATTAATTTAAAAAAAAACAAAAACAATTCTCTTTTTTCAGGGGAATAGATACAGCAGGGTGGCTGCTTGTTAAGTTACAGCCTGTTGCTAGAGCTGAGGTTCAGGTAAGCAGCTTTTAGGCAGCCTCAATTCCACAGTGCCTCTTTTTACACCTTTGGCAGTTTATGCCCCAAAAGCAAATGAACTTCTAATTCAGCTTGCCTTATGGTTTACCATAAAAGTTGTTTTCTAGCAAATGCAGAACAAGTTTTACCACAAGCTTTAAAGATATGAGAGTTCACAGTATGAAACTGGTGACCCTTCCCAAATTTTTTAAATGCCTTTTGACTCATCTCACCAACCTATAAACTCAAGATTTGACTGACTACCTACTTCTTGCATATGTCTTGCATAACTTGTGAGGAAACTCAGGTTACACCTAGAGGTAGGAGGTGAAGATACACAAGGAAATAAGAAGACTGAAATGCCATAGAGTTCACTTGTTAAAACCTTGGCATTCCTTTGGGTTGCTCAAAGACCCTGGACTTTATATTGCAAAAAAAATCCTTTAAGATACTAAATTCCATCTGCTTAAGAATATGTTGGTAAAAAACTATATTTAGCAAGGCCTTAGCTTCTCAAAAAAAAAGGCAAAGCTAAAAGAAATACTGACAACAGCTGAACTGGCAAAGGCAGTATCTTTTATTAAGTCAAAGAATACAATGGGGAGGGAAATAAAACTCTTGTGGGCATCTAAGGACCTCAGCCAAATTGAATCACAAGCACCAGATATTGGGGAGAAATGCTACTTACTTCACAGCTGAAAGATAAACAACGCATTTTGAGGTACTCAGTTTTCTAATGCTCCCTTCTGCCAGCCATCACCAAACACTTCCAGGCTCTCACTTTCCCATTTATTAGTCAAAGACAGAATTTCTTGGGGAAATCAGAATTCAGAGGGAGAGGATAATACTGTTTTTAATTTCTTTTATTGTGTTGTAGTACCAAACTAACATATCTAAGAACCTCCAAAAACATAGAAGTACTGTCAGTAAGATATGTATTGCTCTCTGGGTGTTGGGAGTGAAAGAAAAAGGATTTTTTATGTAGGAACTGTACTTTCAACATATATAAGAATGTCTGTGAGGTCACATAGCTGTCATCATTAAAAATAAAAATCTGTTCCACCATCTTCTTAGAACAACACAAAAGGAGCTCTGTAATCCACCTGTTGCCATACAGTAATGCCTGTAAATGAAACAGCCTTAGTTAGAAGCAGGATGTACCTGCACTGTCACAAAGTGCAGCCACAATATGGATTTCAGACATTCAAACCCTCCTGTCTTCTACAGTCACAAAAGGTTTTTGCTGGAGGGATAGATTTTTTTTTAATTTTTTTTTTTTTAATACTAGCTGCGGATCAGTGACATTTCCAGCTGACATCCTGTATCATTTACAACTACACTTGTGTAAGAAGTGCCCTATCACTGAATTTTCTCTTCAATTACTTAATGTGTGAACCTCATTTCAGAGAGTTCAGCCCACCTGAACAATGTAAAGCTGCATTATTCAGTGGAAATCTCTGGGTTTGTTCCGATATAAGCCTATCATATATTAACTCAGGACTGTCTCTTAGGTTTTTATTTTATGTTTGTTTTCTCATTAATCATGAACAGAAGTGAGGTTCTTCCTTCTCCAAAACTGCTTCTAGAAGAACTACCTTCTCATTTTGTAATTTCAGTGTCAGAGATTTTTTTTTTTTAAACAACTCTCCTGTTTGCAACTGCTTCATGCATTTCTAATTCAGTATGATTCCAAAGAGCACAGATATGATATGTATTTTCTACTGGTCACTAAAGTCCAAAAACATTCAAAGTGTACGGGTTTAAATGTGCACTCAAAACTTACTGGTCATAAGGCTTTAAATTGTCCCAGAGAAAAAATAATGCTGAGGAGCATGAAAAGTTAATCAGATATAAGCAAATTAGATGGTATTAGCACCAGGCATTCAAAGAGGATAAGCTGACTTGGCCAGAGACCTAAACACTACACCATGTTCCAACAGGGTCCCTGCTCCGAAATCATCATAAGGAAGACCTGATTGAAACAAGCTGAATTTCCCCCTTGCCTCTTCACATTTGGTGAGAAAGCAATCTGAGGGAGTGTCCCAGTTTCGGCTGGGATAGAGTTAATTTTCTTTCTAGTAGCTGGTATAGTGTTATGTTTTGGGTTCAGTATGAGAAGAATGTTGATAACACAGTGATGTTTTCAGTTGTTGCTAAGTAGTGTTTATACTAAGAAGTCAAGGATTTTTTCAGCTTCTCATGCCCAGCCAGCAAGAAGGCTGGAGGGGCACAAGAAGTTGGGAGGGGACACAGCCAGGACAGCTGACCCAAACCGGCCAAAGGGGTATTCCATACCATGTGACGTCATGCCCAGTATATAAACTGGGAGGAGCTGGCCCGGGTGGGGCGGGGGGGGGGAGCGGATCGCTGCTCGGGAACTGACTGAACATCTGTCGGCGGGTGGTGAGCAATTGCATTGTGCATCACTTGTTTTGTATATTCCAATTCTTTTATTATTATTATTATTATTGTAATTTTATTATTATTGTAATTCTATTATTGTTATTATTATCATTATTATTTTCCTCCTTTCTGTCCTATTAAACTGTTCTTATCTCAGGCCACGAGTTTTACTTTTTTTCCGATTCTCTCCCCTATCCCACTGGGTGGGGGGGAAGTGAGCAAGTGGCTGCGTGGTGCTTAGTTGCTGGCTGGGGTTAAACCTTGACAGGGAGGTACAGGAGTATTCCTGTCCCTCACCCCGATAGGAAACCAGTGTACAGGGGCATTTCATGGAGTATGGGAACCATGTAGCTCCCCCACTATAGATATCATGCACATAGGTACTGAGGTAACTGTGAGAAGCTACTTGCTTTTTAGCACACCATGTGAGCTAAACCAAAGTGTTCTCAAAAAAATTTTCAGTCTTAAGGAAACTTTTGATTGCATTAAGGCTGAATGGTATGGTTTTGACTTTTATCTGAGTTCAAACACTTTGATTTCCTGACTGTATTAAATCGCAATGTTATCTAAAATCCAAAATTATAAAGGCAAAATAAAGCCTATTTGATAGTATTTGGGAAAGAAGTGTTCTAATAACTTGTCCCTGGTTATTTCAATTAAATCAGTGTACATCTCAGGGAGAGTTTCTTTTCACATAAACAGATATTTTCTTTCAACAGTTCTGTTCTCAAGCCAGGAAAAAAAAGTTAAAGACTTTTCAATTAAGCAGGTTTTTGCCAGGGACTCTTCTATGTTGATTGTTTTCTTTTACATAATTTAGGTAATGACTATGCAAGGAAACCTTGCTCCATCTTAGGTTACCCTTTTTGACACCTACAAACCTTTCATTAGAAAGCATTAGCTTTGCTACAAAACAATCAAGAGAATACCACCACAGCCAGGGTCAGCATTCCAGCCTTCCATTGCCTTTTTCCTAAAGAGCTGTGATTAGCTTCATGTGGCTGTACAGAAGGCACAAGGCCAAGGTTTTACAGAAAAGCAGTCTGTTTTTCTAGAAATGGGAAGTGTAAAAAGAAAAGGAAGTGCCAAAAGATCACCATTAACACAAATATTGCTAAATAGAAGTTATGGACTGATCCTGGACCCCAAGACCAGAGACAACAGCTGGCTCAAAATTACACTGCTTAGAGGTCATCCCTCTAAAGCAGGTTTGTCTTGGAGACAACCAGGGAGTGAACTAACAGAGTACTGTGAAAGATCAGAGGTTTGGTGAGTTGTCTCTCTCCATGGCCCACTTTTATTTAGAAGCATAGATGTTACTGGTAAGAATGTGCTCTCTCTTTTTGTTCAGAGAAGATATTTGCGGAAGCTTTTCTCTGATTTTTGCAGTGAGAGGCTCCAATCATGCCTTTTCCATTGTCTCACTGACATGTGCAAGATCTAGAAGATTTCAGGACCAGAATCAGAAGATGAGACCATCATGAATAAACATACTCGTGCTAAGGGTATGTGGGGATCTCTTTTGGCTGAGGACTAAATGCTGAACATTGATTAGCTGCTGTGTTAAATAAGTGATTTCTTTCCAAGAATTCACTCTATACCTTTGGCTTAACTAACTGTGTGTAGCAGCTGAACATTCACTGTTTGAACACCCTTGGAATTCAGCTGAGTTCTTACAGTCTGGGTTGGATTCCCCTGTACAAATAGCACAAGGGCAATGGAGCTGCTCCCTGCTAAACATTCAGGTGGAGTGACTGACACTGTATTTCTCACTAGTCCAGCTGATAGAGGAACACACAGGCTGTTAAGTTTAAATTTCCTTTCACTAGTTTAATTCTTTCGCAAAGAATTATTACTTTTGCTCAGTAGCAACAAGACAGCTACAGCCTTTTTTTCTAGACAGGTAGCCCTTATATAGAATCATCCCAGATAAAGTCTGTGCTGCTCTTTCCTCCTTAAATACAGTAAGTAAATGAAGGCATAGATCAGGTAAATGAGCACATAATGAACATCTTCAAAGGAGTGAGCATATACAAAAATGAGATAATAAGTGATTCATATATATATTATAAATATTATATGCATTATAACACGCGTTACCCTGAAGGTGTGCATAACATCTATATAAATATGCAGTATGACTCTCCCACCCCTCTGCCTATCCTCAGCACCACAACAGAATGTCAATGCCAATTACTACAATTAGTGACAAAGTCAATTCCATGAGTACGTGGATTATTGAATGCTTCCAGTGCTTTTTTACTCCCTATGAAATAACAGTCCCAAGCTTTGTGGATTTTTAAAAAAATTAATTACCCGTAATGACTGCTCAATGTACCTGGCATGGCAGCACAATCCCTTTTTGTACTCCAGAGCTACACAAAAAATGACCCTATGCAACACAGGTGTGGGAACAAGAAGTCGATGACATTTGTGAATAGGGTGCAGATAGCTTAGAGCCTTGGCTTGCTATCATCCCAATCAGGATAGCCAATTTTTTAGTGCTCTGCATAAGTTTGTGAAGGACGATTTAGCTTAAGGAATGACTTTTGATTTGCCTGTGATGTTGCTCTGGGGCGACTCAAAGCCATCAAATTCCTTTCTAGGTTAATATAACTGCAAAGCAAGGGCAGCTAGGCTTTAGCTGTTCACACCTGTTCCAACTTTATTTGTGAGGAACCATTTTGCAAATCAGATATGGCAACAACAAGGTCTTAGCTGGAATGCAAATTACTCTACAGGGGCCTGCCAGAATTAATGGGAGGAGGATGGGACCCATATTCTTGTTTTGTTCAGTTTCAGGATTTAATATAATGGAAGGCTCTGTTTCCTTGTTATTATCTTCCTCTGTAGACTCCAGCGGGAGATCAATGACTAAGATTTGTCCCCTGCTGTTATTTCTTTGTGTCTCAGTTCTTTAGAATTTCCTTTTCTTTCCTCACTTCTTTAATTTGGTCTGATTTGCTCTCCAGAGATATATTAATTTAATAAATTTTTAGCCTACCTTCTGACTTTGGAGACCTTCTTCTTCACCAGCCTTATCTGTCCATAGCTTTCAAAATACATATGTAATAAGCTGGCATCTTTATCTAGCAAGGATATTCCCAGAAATGAAGGAATCTTATTCCAAGCAAATTTAGCTAATGATCCTTCTTTAAAGCATCAATTCTTTAAAAAAAAAAAAAAATCTTCAAATTCCTATATAAGCCTTGCAAAGGAAATAAGCCTGAGAAAGTGCAAACCAAACATCAGACACAATACCTGAAACTTTTCTTCAGATTGCGTATTTGAATCTAGTTATGGCTACAGACCTCCTCTTGAATCCCTATTTAAGCGTTTTGCTGCTTTTTGAAACATTGGTAGTTTAGCAGAAATACTGAATGCCCTGTGCTCACTGTTATTGCTATGACTTTGAAAAGTCATACCAGTTTACTGATAAGGCTATAGCCACTTCAGCGATCTAGATAACCTGCATGGCAACACATAGCTGAAATTGAGGATCACAGCTTAGCAAGGCCCTGGAGTGTTTAAGTACAGAGGAAAGGCCATAAGCACATGTTTACAATCAAGCAGGTACCGCTGGATTACAGTTTAACACAGACATGAGTGAGGAAAACATTTCAAGCGTAGAGTGCACAGGATAACAAGAGTATCTATGATCACTAGCAAATAAAAAAAAAATAAACATTGGCAAAGTCATTTGACTTCAATGCCTAAGGATTGTGAAACACAGCCTTAATGTTTGCATCTCTGTATCACCTGCCATTTGAGATTTTCAGAACATTTTACAAACACGATTTGGCTACATTTCATAATGCATCTGCCCCAAGCGTTTCTCTAAGCTTCATCTCCCTGATTTTATTAATAGAGAAACTGAGTGGTTAGACATCTGGCTCAAAGTACTTACTTACACAAAAGAGCTCCTGAAGGTTATGAATACCGCTACTTAGAGGCTAGAAATCTGTCCATTTCTGCCGGGGATAGCTTTCAAGTGAATGAGTGCAGCAGAGCAATTGGTACTGTGAGAGGCGAGGACCTGGTATGTTGAAATTTCAAACACTTGGAAAACTTTCTACTTCCCTGAAGAAAGCTTAAAAGCCAAATAAATTTAAGTGATTAAACAATGTGAGGATATGTTTATTTACTTCTACAATAGGAATGCAAGTTGGGGAGAGCTGTAGGTAGAAATTCTTACTACGTGGTAAGTGAATGGAAATAGAGAAGATTTAGGAATAATGCTATATTCCTATATTAAGAGAATCGCCTGTTTAGGTTTGAGAAAAAAGCTGCACCACTTCCTTATGATGTATGTTACAGTCATGGTGTGAAACCAGCCATTCCACTGAATGCATTCAAATTTTGGACATTTCATTAAATGACTGACAACACAGAAATTGTGTTACAGTATGTACTAGAATCTGCCTCTCTCAGGCATTTTATGTAAGATGAGGATGGCATTCCTGTTAGTCCTGGTATGAACCTTGGCTTTACAGGCACCCTGTTGCACTAAGAGTGGACAGAGGAATTCTTTGCAGGACATTGCCTGACATACAAATTTCATTCAAGACCCCATAATTTCTGGTCAGATATGGGTAGAGACAAGCCCCTAGACTCCCATTATCACATTACAATGGATGATACCATAACAAAGCTAGCAGTATGTGAGCTCTGCCCCTGTGCAGGAAGACTGATTACTGAAGTGTCTGACTTCAGTTCGCTCTCAGCAAAGTCTTCCCAAAGGGTAGTGGTAAGGTGGGATTAAAATGAGAGCTCCTGGCTTTCAGAGAGCTCTTAGCCACTCTTGAATTATTTTTTCTCTTCATGAAGCAGCTTTTCTGGCATTTATTTCTCCAGCAAGGAAAGTAGGGAAAATTCAGATATTGATGGCATATCCCTCTAACAGTCATCTTTCAAGACAAGGTTTCCTTCAGGATCCCCTTCAAGTTCCAGAAGTTGCACCTGAACCAGACAGTTCACTGGTTTGTGCATCCAGAGCCAGGGTATCACTGCAGGCCCTGGATGTTAGAAGAGCACTGTCCTTTGGTCACTCGACAGAAACCCACTTGAGGATCTTCATGGCTGTTTGTGTCCATGCTGATACTGATCTCTTATTCAGACCGTCAAACTGGATGATAGACTCACTTGCTATGAAATCACTGAGCTGAATCAATAATCAGCAGTCATGGCACATTGCAGAAGAGGTCAGGATACTTTTGTGGCCTCATTGTAGAAGCTCGCAAACTTGTATAAGTGTAGCACAGACAGTTAAACTTTTAGTTCATCTTACCCAGTAGTGCACCATTTCAGAGCTATATCAATGTGACTTAATATTTGATAGAAAGTTCTCGCAATTGCCTTTCACTAAAGACTCTGAGATGCACTCCTTCTCTCCAGATGGATTAAAAAGGGAGTGCTGCACCTATAGTGTGAATGAATCAGAAATGCTCCCTCAAGCCCAGAAGTTGCTGAAATAAAAAAGCCTCAGTGCTAAGGTCTTTATGGCGTATGTGTCCTTACAGTATACAAGTATATAGGAAATATATAAATATATGCACACATGAAATATAAACCACAAAGAACACTAGCTGTGGATAGGTAACTTCCTTTTCTATGATATGACACATATTACTGTATAAGACATATTACTGTATGTCTTAAAAATAAACATAAATCATTTTTAGATCAGCGATTGGGTATTTTGCCTAATTCTTATTTCTTCCACTGTCACTTTTTACGCTGAAATCTCTTTGGAGAAGGGGCAGTCATGTCCTACAAAGTCTCAGCACCAAGCGCAATGATTCCACAGCCAATCTGCCCTCCCTGCTCTACTGTAACACAGATTATTAAAAACATTTGTTTAGCATTTCTATCAACCTTTTTTCTAGTTACTGTTGAAGATGCAAGAAAACCTGTGAACTCAGTCTCAGGAAGTGAAAACTGGCTGCACAAACCAGATGATTCTGAATTAGTCTTGCAACAAGCTGCTGACAGCTCTCTGTTCAGCTCTGCTAAGAGGGGTGGGGAAAATTACACTGGTGGGTGAGGTGAAACGGAAGGGTGAGACAAGACCAGGAAGGAGCCTTTCCTTCATTGTATAATCCTGAGTGCACACCTCACTTTGCAGTGCTAACAGTGAGGTCAAAACTGCCTTCTAACCTCTGCTTATCCTGTTAGTGACTCAAAGCACGTGAAAAAAATTTACAGGGAAAGATTTGCATCCAAGTGTAAAAGAAAATTACACACCCAGGGTATTTAAAGAAATACAGTAATATCATTGCAGATCAGTGTTTGTTTTTTTCTTCAGTACATTCTTTTCTCCTTGCTCCTGGAGCTGAGACATGTGTAAGTGTCTCATGGCATAGCTTGACAGCAGGATTGTTGAGGGCTTTTCCCATCATCCATTACTACGGTGGCATATTGTGGCTGACTGCACTTCACGGGCACCAGGTACACATGAGGGAGGAAGGAGAGGACCAGAACTACGCTACCTGAGAGGAAGTTTGAGAAGAAACCACGGCTCAGTCACAGCCCAACTCCTCCAAGCACAAGAGGGTAGATCTCAACGAGGGACAAAACATGCCCTACTGGCATGTTCAGATGACATGTGTTTTCTAGAAAGTGATAGACAGCAAGTCAAAGTCATTCTCTATCTCCTCCCTCCAAGTGTTAAGATCTTGAGACCAGTCGCCAGGCTAAAAGGTATCATAGCACCGTACGAGGACAAAACCCTGGAGCTATGCCTGAGTGCTAAAATTTGTCTTGGCTCTAGTCACATTATAAGCACTTTGTTTTTTACTCTGATGTGCAGACACTTAAAAGCATCGTTTCCCTCTCCAAAATGTTGCTCTTGTAAAACCCCTTCTCATGGCAGCACGTGCAGGAAATTGTGCTTCTAGTCACTGTCCCAGCTGGTTGCAGGGGACCAGATCAGTTCCCAGGACTAGCAGATCTCTTGGTAGGCAGGCAAAACAATCCCCAGGCTTAGGTAAGCAGCACAGGAGGCCTCCACAAGGTCAGGCTGGCAAAGAGATTCAGTCGACCAAGCATTTAGGAATGAGCTCTGCAACTCTCTGGAACAGAAGTCTGCACACTAGACATACTGTGTTCTGGGCTGACATACTCACACACCGACTTCAGCACTTGTCTCAGAAGTCTCAGACCTGTAAAGCCACCTCTCCTAGTGAGCAGAAACCTCACTGGAGACAGTGAAGGAGTCACAAGTGCACTGGAATATGCTACGGGTTTGGACAAACCTTTATTGAATGCTCATCCCAGGCCCAGCTTCAGTGTCCTGGACCAACTTCATCAATATTTTATCTCCCTGCCCTCCTGCATCACCAGTCCTTTAGATGTGTGTTCTTTGGGAGAGGAGTTACCTGATATTTTGTACCTACACTGTGCCTCTACCTTCCATAATATAATACTCCTTTGGGAGTGGTGGATTGCAGTGTGCTATTGTCACTGTCCTAGCTCATCCAATTAATTACATAAAGAGGGCAGGTGAAGGGGGAGTTTGTGCACTCCCAGGTAAGCAGTTTGAACTGCCAAGATTTAAAAACACAAATGTGAGGCTTCTCTTCAAAAAACAGCAATGAAGAGGATCCAGAGAACTTCAGGCTGGTGGGCTGCATTTCAGTTTCTGGGAAGTATATGGAGCAAATTCCCCTGAAAATCTTTCATTCCAGATATATGAAAGAAAAGAAAGTGATTGGGAACAGCCAGCGTGGATTTACTGATCACAAATTGTGATCAGACCTGGCCAGCCTGACCATGCCTTCTATGATGAAATGTCTGGCTCTGCAGACAGGGAGAGAAGAGCAACTGTCATTAACCTGAGCCTCAGCAAGGCTTTTGACAATTTCTTCCACAGCATCATTGTATCCAGCCTGGGGACAGATGGACTAGATGGGTCGAGACAAGCAACTGTTTCCTCTAATTGGAAGTTGTGAGGCCGTGGTAGGAGTCTTGTGTTCAGTTTTGGAACTCGCAAAAAGAGATATTGTGAGACGGAAGCAAGACCAGCAAAGGGTTACCAAGAGAGTTAAAAGGCTGTGCACGTGACATTTTAGGGCTTGAGAGTGTCCCTGGTCAATAGGCACAATAGAGTCCTCCCAACAGTCTGCCAATAAGTTAGTTCTGAGTATAATATGTTCACACCTGTCCCAGGGTGCTCTCCCCACAGCTCTGTAGACAGTGCTTTGGTTTGGGTGCTTCAGACAGGGCAAGGGAGACGGAAACTGTCATCTTGTGCTGCTGGAAGACATAGGCCTGGCCCATGCTTTATTCTTGTACTGGCAAATGATGTTATCTCAAGGTGTCCCTTTTTTAACCAAAAGAGATATACCCAGATAGCCTACAGTGAAAGTGTGGTTAGATGAACATGAAGGTGGCTTAAGCTGGAAAAGCTTACTGTCCTTTCCCATACAGATCACTAATTCCAGTTTGAGTGCATCCTGGACAGGGGACTTCTGCTTTCACTACTCCAATACAAAGAAAGATGACAGTACTATTATATAGAAAAAGGGCATTTTTGTGTTTAGGGAAGCCTTAGTGGGTGTCTTCACTGACCATCAAAAGTTCTGGGAACTGGGTGATTGCTATTCAGAAACAACTATGTGGCTTCTACTGTTTCCCAGACACCATTACTCTCCAACTGGACATGTTTTTGTGAGATCCACTCTCCCTTCCTTCCTCCCTGTTCCCCCAGGTTCACCTGTGACTGACATCAGAGTGGAAGTCATGCCTACCCACACAAAGAGCCTATGAGAAGAGATGTCAACAGCACAAAGATCAGGTATGACCTAGCAAAAAAATTGTCTATTTTTCTGGATCAGTCAGTGCATGCATGAGTTGAACTTATAAATGTGTACTCATATTTCTTCTTTATTTGTACAGTAATTGTCTGTTTGATTTGGTGTGTTAAAACAGACAGTTTTAATCCACAGTGACACTGCTTAGTCCACGCTGATTTGTGTTCCTGTTTACATGCAAATTTATTCTTTCCAGGACAGTTAGCTGTCTATATCTACAGACATGCTCCTGGTTTTTCTTGTTTGCTGTGTAATAGCACTAGGAAGCAGCACTTTCCCAAACCCTATTTGACTCATGTCACTTGAAATTAAGAGCTATTAATACTGCTGCCAATCCAGAAATAGAGGAGGGTGGGAGGGGATGGGGTGGTTAGAGGTTCATTTTCTGACTGGAAAAGCATGTTTTCTTTCTTAGGCTGGTCTTCCTTCTGCTAAGTTATTCATGCAAAGACATCCTCTCATAGGATCCCAGAAAGGACCCACTTTTATGCCATGAAGCCTGAGATTTGACTCATTTTGGTTAGCTCCCCAAACTCCCTTAACATCCCAAAGTTTTCCCCCCTTCCTCCAAGTAAGTAAAATCTTCACTTCTCCAAGTGTCTTTCTGTGGATAAGAGAACAAAACCATGGAGAGTTTTGGTAAGATTTACCGTCCAAACTGTGGTTTCTTGCCACCATGGGTGTGTTCATTTGGCTGGTGTAGGGAATTTACCTGCTACACTCCAGCCTTGCTAGAAACTCAGTATTCTAGTTTTTCAAAGTATTTTCAGCCAAACTGTTGCTGGCTGAAGGGGTAGAGGAGTCTGTCCACCCCCAGAGAAAGGGGGGAAGAGAGGAAAGGGGAGAGCTTTGAATGAGGAATTAAAAAGCAGTTTTCAATAGTGATGCAATAACACAGCAAGATACCTCAAAAAGGTAGAACTATAAATGCATTCCAGTTTTAATTAAGAAAGTTCCTGCTCACCTTCTAGCTGCTCAAAACTGGAAAAAAATGAACAGGTGTAGGACAGAGCTAACAACACACCTAATCTTGATGTTGGCTCACTCATACCTCTCTTTGGCTTGTTCTCCTAACCTGGGGAAATTCCCTGTTACAACGTGAGTAGACAGTTAACAGCTTTGCCAGATGGTTATCAACAGAGAAGTGGAACTATAAAATGAGTCATTTCATCGTCTCTAAAGATCAGTGACAAATAAATGATTTATTGCATATAAATATGGGAACATGCAAAGTACATGCTCATCCACATACGTGAATGCAGTAGTTCACAGAGCTAAAATATTGCATACATGCATCAGGCCTCAAACCCTCTTTAGGCCATGAGATCCTTTCCAGAGAGGTCACAGCCAGATGAGCAGGAAATACATTCAAGAGCATGGCAGAGGAAAAGCTATATGAAGGAAGGCTCACACTACCCCTGCCCTCCAAAATTTGGGCCTTCATTTCTACTAGAGGTCATACTGTGTGCTGCAGAGGGCTGCAATTCCTCTTTGATTTCAACCCATCTGACCATAAATGCTCAAATCGTGCCACTGGCTGCAGTAAGAGAAGAGTTATTTGAGTGACTTAAAGCTATAGAATAGGATCTGTATTACGGAAGCCATTTCCACTTGAAGCATAGAAATGATTCAGTATCCAGTTCTGTAAAGAACAATGCCTTTGATCTGAATGGCATTGTATAGAATGTGTTATTTGCCACAGGACAAAAAAAGAGAAAGCCATAATAGGCATTGTGCATTTATCAGGTGAAAGTACACAGCTAGCAGTAACAAACTGCAAACAACTAAATTATGATATCTGTTGCTATTTTAACAGGAGAGGTTGAGAAACATGAGTGAGAAAATTCTTTCCTGAGGTCAGAACCACCAGCACAGACTTAAGAGGAAGTTACAGGTCAGGCAGCTAGGGAAAAAGCTCTTTACATGTTTTGTGTGTGAGCTCTGTATCACACATGGATTATCAATAATGAGTTTCTTGTGCATGGCTCTGCAAATTTCTTTGACAGCTAAAACCACACATTGAGAATTTACATATATCTGTAGTACAAACGAATATGACATATATTATGCAGTAATAAATGCACCCTGCCAAGACATGCTAAGTCACTAAGTTTTAAAGTATTATATTTTCTGGCAGATTTTAAGTAGTTCGTATTGAAAATATTAAACATGTTCACAACAGAAAAAACAATTTTTTGTTCACCTGTAAAGAATGTCGTAACCTGTGGTATTCTTAGCATCTATGTCTAGCACCTGTTCAGCAGTACAGGAATATATATGTAGGGGCTAAGCACCTCCTGGGTTCTGAGTTAATGTAAAGCTTGTCAGAACACTCACAGTTTCCCTGTCAGCAATTACCAAGTGAGCTTTAGAGACAACTGGCACTGGTTTTGACAGTCTTCTTCCATGTCTTTTTAGGATTAATTAGCAAACATCTCATTAAGAGTGTGCCCCATTTTTCCAGGCCATACAAAGGTAGAGCAGATAGTGCCTTTCTAATAAGTATACATGTATCTAGAGACAGAGATTTTAGTAGGTGTGCAGCTTTCTCACAAGTAGAAATTTGATGATCTTTAAGGTCCCTTCCAACCCAAACCATTCTATGATTCTATGAAGTACAATTCTTCTATACTCAGCCTTGGTGACTGTTAAGTTTAATGCAAAAAGTGGCTCAGTTAGAAATGGGAAGATCAACTTCTCCAACAAAGGTCTGCTTTACTTAGTATTAAATGTTACAATATTTATATTAATTAATTTATCCACCATCCATATCCTATAGTCAGGAAATAAAATTAAAACATGCATTGATGAATATATTTGGGGCGTGGTTTCAAACTACTTTGAACAGTTAGTTAGATTTTTGTCTTCTGCTTAGCAGATAAACAGGAATAAAGCACCAGATCACTAGAAAGTTCTCACTACAGAATGACTACTGCAGTGAGAATGAAACAATACTTTCATTTCAGATACTCAACGGCTTCCACCTTCTGCTGGGAAGGAAAATTTATCTGTACAAAATCACATGACAAGGAAGTAATGTGACAAAAATACTTCCTCCACACATAACTCATCGCTGGCTTAGCTTAGCATGTGTAGTACAGTTGTCTCCCCCTTGGTTTTGTAATTATGAAATCTGGAAAAGAAAAGGAAGCATATGACTTTGCAATGTTACACAGTAGGGCAAGAATTAAACGTATGTGTAAGAAAGATATGAGCTTTAGAGCTTGTTTATGTTCCTGCTGATATAAAGGGGAAATTTAAATGCTTTCCACACCAGCCTTTCTCAGCTGAAGAGATTTATGTTGCTAATGCAAGGTTACTACTTTAACAGCCCTCCCAGTCTTTAACTACAACTTTGTGTCAATGCAGCCTCAGAGATGTCCCCTTACTAACTTCTTTTAAACATGGTTGTTAGTGTACCCTGCAAGTGGGATTAGTCACAGTGATTAGAACCATAATCACTGTCTCCTCCTCCTTGTCTGGCCACTTTCTATGAAAAACAGCACAATCAGCTGCAATTAGAGACCCCAGGGTCTGCATGCTGAGTGGATGTGGGATCCTCACACTAAGCGCTAACGCAGATAATCAAACTGCAAAGAAGGGCAGAACCTCATACCAGTTTGTTCATATTACTTGGCTGCAGGCGCTCAGCCCTGCTCAGCATATCAGCTCCTCGCATTTTCCTCTGAAGGGACTGCAGAGGGTACTTAAGACCTGCCAGAGGTAGTATGGTGAGATTTACCCTGTCAGCGATGCATACGTATATTTTAGGACTTGTGGCTATAATGCCAAACAGCTGGGCAGTCTACATCTGCTACTTCATAATGAGCACTGGTAAAATCTGTCCCTGGAATGAAGAAGTTGTTGTCGAAGTAAGGGGACGTAAGATACAAAATCCCATGTAGAATCCCATACTGTAAATGTCACAGTTCTGTGGGCAAGGCCCTGACAAGGTGCAGCATCCCTGGTGGAGCAGATGGTTGAAAAGAGAAACCCTTGAGTTCAGGGGGAACCTCACAGGCCTCCAAGGCTGCCCCTGCCCTGCCTGCGGTCTCGGGCCTCTCCCTATCCCTGCCTCTCCGTGAGCTGGGCGATTCCTGCTACAAAACCCTCACTACACTTCTCCTCCATTGGCCCTGCTTCCTGCAAGGGGGCAGGTCCCCAAAAACGTCTCCCAGGTCCTCAGAGGGGAGACAAAAAAGACCCTTTTGAGTCCGTCCTGCCCCAGGCCAGCAGCCCCTCGCATCTCGTACTCTGGACCTCCACAGGCACTTCCTCCCCACCCCGGGGAGCAGACACCCTCCAAGCAGGCTGGCAGAGCCACCCGGCCGGGCCTCGGCCTCCCCAGCCGCTCGCCCACCCTGCCCACCCACCTTGGGTGCTCCCCCACCACTGGCACCAGCGCGCGGTAAAGCTATGGCAGGACTCCGGTGAAAAAAACCAAACCCCAACACTGCTGGTGGGAGGAAAACCAACATCCGTGTGGGAAGGCAGAGGAGGGGTTGCTCTCTCCCTTCAGCAGGAGGAGCCACTCGCTGCCGGCTGAGCGTGGGCAGGGGTCAGGGACTGAACGCGGGACCCTCAGTGGGGGGATCTCCAGGAGGGCTGGAGCGGCCCCTGGGTCCTGGGCTAGGAAGGAGACAACGGTCCCAGCCTCTGCAGCAGGCCCTGCTCGGCAGGGACACCGACCCCTGCTGCTGTCCTGAGGGCCCCTCGTCGGGGTGAGGCACCTCCGGCGCCATCTTAGGAGGACAGGCCACCCTGGGCTCAGGGCTTGGACCCCAAGGCCATCGACAGCCATCAGCGCTCAGGGCAGGGCTGGAAGGCAGGTGGGGGCCAAGGAGGCAGGAGGGCAGCTGTGCCACTGCTGGGGTTGGCTTTGGGGTGGGCAGCAGGTTGGGGCAGGACCACGGGCAGGGACGCCGGCGTGGTGTGAATCATCTGCCAGCGCCAGTCCCTGGCTTTCATCCAGACACAGGCAAGCTCCCGTCAGCTGGTCTCCCTGTCCTTCTGCTACGCGCCCGGTGATTCGTAGCAAACCACCCAGCTTGTCTGGCAAGGCACTGCTCTGTAAAGCAAGTGGGGGTTTTCTCCCTCTGTTTTCAGAGCAAGTTGTTGTATCAGCTGCGCGACACTTTGTCCATGCCCATTCAAATCCCTCTGTATATCTTATGTTCAAAACAGGTGCATACAACTGTATAGCTGTGAGGAGCTGCTTCTCTCAACTGTGAAATTGTCCCCTAGCAAAGCAGAGGCCAAAGGCACCACCATGCGTCCCCAGGAGAAAGCACAGAGAAAGGGGAAACAGGTACAAAACATTAACTCACCCGGCGCTGCAGAATGTATTAGTCAAGGCTGCGTTTGCAGGGAAAATGCAGTAAAACTTTCCATGAGATTTTACTTAGACATATCATTAATGTAAGGTTCATTTCCAAGGGCACCACGAAGCGCTTTTAACTACAGCAGCTGTAATCACAGATTTTGTCTGTACCTAGATACATGCAAGTAACTAAACCTGTGTCACTAAATGTGCAGAGCGTGGCTAAGTGATTCTGTCAGAAGTAGGTTAGCAGGGTCCATCTTACTCCCTGAGGAAGCTCTAAAAGAAAAGACAGTTCTGTTTGTATCTTTATGGGGACTGGGGAATAAAACAACCTCCTAGCAAGTGTGCTTAGAGCACAGATACATTTTGTTCAGCTGACAGTCCCTAACAGGGCTTGTTTAACAAAGGAAAATTAAGCCATACAATCACAGAAAGAATTTAAGGGCTTGTTCCATCCTTTATCAGATCTCCTGCTTCATGCATCATCTGCCAAATGCAACAGGAACACCAGTAAGAAGCTGACATGCAGACTTACCTCAAATATCGGGAACTTGCACAAAGGGAGGTTGTATTTTTCCTCAGCATCTCACTTTCAAAAAGCCCAGGCACCATCACATTAAGTTCAAATGCATTTCTTACTCTTAATTTCAAATTTCATTTGCCCCCATGAAATAATTGAGCAGATGCCTGCAGAGGCCTGAATGAAGGCTTCAATGAGGCAATATATGTCACATTTTGCTCTCAGTGACAACTGGCTGAGGTAGTCACAGGAGCTGAATGAATATGAATGGCACGGGTGCTTTGCTTGGGAGTTGAAAGCAGTAAAAGCAAAGATGCACTATACCAAGACATGGTACAAATACCAGTTGCTCATATCAATGGGAAGACACTATCATTTGTGGTTACAACAAAGGAAGGCAGTAAGTCAATAGCACAGGCCGTCTCAGGTGTTCCTTTCTCTGACGTGCATGGCTTTACTCCATGAAAACACCAATATCAGTTTAAGAAACAAATTCTGGGGGAAGTGCTAGAAATAACAAACCTGGAAGTTACTAAACACGTATCTTTCCAGGGAGGCCATGCAGCTTCCAATGGTGTGTATTAGGGAGTACCAGAAGAGGGATTGTATGTTGTCTTCAGTAGTACTGTCTCATAAGAGAAGTCCAGGATATAAGACATCCAGGTTATAAGACAAGGACTGTGGCCTGGACATCCTGGCATACTGACTTAGGCTTTCATATAAGTCAGGTGAGAGTTAGATGTCATTTCAGGGGAGAGACTTAACTTTACAAGACGGTGCTTCTCATACACCTGTAAGACAACAACAGTGCCTTCCTCCTGTTTAAGAATCAGATGTCACAGCTGTAGCCAAACAAGTGAAAAGGAGGACAACAGGGAGTCAAATAAATGCTGAGAAACTCAGGAAATTGGCAGCAGTATTTGGTATGTCCTGCGAATAAGTCAGCTGATCTTTAAGTGGACTGCAAAATGTAGCCTCAAACAACCTACCAGCTGAAAATCTTTCTGGGACATAAAGAAAACACCTCCAGAAGCCAATAGCGTCTTGTTCAACTATTACTCCTGACATGCCTTACTGACATAGACAAGAGCTGTGGCATTCAGTTTGGTCCTGTGCTCTGCAAAAGCTGTTCTGTAAAATTCAAGTAGGATTCAATAAACATCCCATTCCAATTTCCAGTTCAGCCATATTTTCACATTCTTTGCTGAGTAACTCAGTGGACAACATTACATTCTCACTGAGCAGGTGTGATACAGTCCACAATTAAATATG
Source organism: Haliaeetus albicilla (assembly GCF_947461875.1). Taxonomy (NCBI): domain Eukaryota; kingdom Metazoa; phylum Chordata; class Aves; order Accipitriformes; family Accipitridae; genus Haliaeetus; species Haliaeetus albicilla. The sequence goes on from NC_091488.1 coordinate 12,510,208, forward strand.
CTAGACTAAGCTTAAGAAACCTATTCATATACAACACTCAGTAATTAGTCTCTCAAGGTTGGCACTAGAACAAACACAAGACCCTTCTATCTCCACATACTAGTAATAGCCATATTTGTTCAAGATATTGATGTGAAGCACTTCCTTCTCCTTTCAAATTGCCAGATGCTGAAGGAGCTAATAAATGGGAGCATTGTTTGTGTCTGACATTTCACATCAAAGCTCTAGGCAGCACAAGAGGCAAAGCCAGACATTTCCTGAGTGGACTTGAAGAGTTTAAGTATTACTGAATATAAGACATGAAGAACCCAGGCTGTCAGTAGTGTTATTAGCTGCCAGCACATGATATTGTTTGCTGGAAATATTTTACCTAAATGAAAATTCCGCCCAAATGTCTCTGGCAGAAAGGCAGTCTCTTCTTGGAATTCAGAGTCACCTTCACAATACTGGAGCAAGCAAGGTTTCTTGGTGCTCTGGGATGGATTTGCGTCAGCCTGTTGAGAATACTGCTACCCCATAACCTACTGTGGCACGCCTGATCCACTTCCAAATATCAGTGAAAGTAGCTCCATAATGCCACCATACTTGGAGTTCCCCAGCACTCCTCAATGCTTATATCAAGCTTTCCTATTTTTCCCTTGCATTTTCCCAAAGGCTCCATCCAGGTGAGGAAAGAGTAAAATGTCCCATGTAGCAAGGTGCCAAATATTCACTACACCATCAATAAACTAACCGGGGCATATTTTCGCTCCTCATCATCCTTAGGTTCTGACCCTCCTCAAAATTATCTGTAGCAAGAGCAGACATAAAACAGTCAAAGAAAAGCAACTGTCATGAGATGGTGTTCTTTACAGGATTAAACAGAAAGTTTGTGGAAGAGAAATGACACTTTTCTTTTGAAATTGATTATTTCCATAGTAAAGCAAGAAAAGGAGAAAATCACTATTTAAATAAAGGTTTATTACTTCTTCTCTGCCTACAGATACTTGCAATTTTCAGAAGTTATCAAACATTTTTATATGTGAAAATTTTATAAGAAAAAACACTTCCATTAATACTTTCTCTGAAAGGACAGGGAGAGAAAAGGGAAGAACAGTGGGATCAAATCAAGCTCTCTGCGCTGTATAATTGCAGTATTCCTAAACATACTGAATTCTGTCTAACACACACCCAAACACACACAAAGGTAGGTTGATAAAACTACTGTGTTTTTTTATTCCTTACAGTTATTATTTGAACAAATCCAGTTTCTAGGCAGCAACACACATTTACCCTAACCATCCCAATACTTTTATAGTCTTCATTATAGGTAGGGCTGAGCACCAGCTGATTTAAAGAGAATAGCGTGAGTGGACATTTCAGGATCCATTGCAAGAACTACAACAGTGATTTATTACTGACACTTCCATACACCATTTGAACTTCATTGTTTTGGTCCTTCACTGCTCTTTTCCTTGCCATCTCCAAATGTTCTGTTTTCTTCTCGATTCCTCTTTTATACTTGTGTTATGATTGGTTTTAGTGTACAAATCTTTGTGTCTGTGTTAAGTCTCTGAAACGCTTCTGCCTGAGGATTTCAGAGAAAAAATCTCTGTTTTGGGAAAGAAGGGCAGGAGAGGCAGAGAGCACTTTCAGGGGAATTTGCTGCATGTGAAAAGGTGCTGCATTGACAAGTCCCCTATGTTAGCCCCTGGCAGACACTGTCACATCCAGACTGTGTACCCAAGAGTGTCTTTAGCACAAGGTGGTAGCTGTCCACACAGCCAGAGGGAGGCGAGTTGAAGGAACAGGCAGAGATTCCCTAAAAACTCTAGGCTGAAGTATTGTCTGCAGTGAGCCTGCTAGGATCAAGAGATAACAAGGAGAGAAGAGAAACCTGCAAAAAACCCAGAAGGGTCTTGAAGAAAGATAGTACCTTTACAGAGAGGATACTACTCGGCTGTAGGTTTGCCACAAGCCCTGCAGGACAGAATCCCAGGCAGAGCAGATGTTACGGAGCAAATCAAAGAAGCCGTTAGGTGGCTCTGTGCTCTAGGATTTCTACCAGATTGTAGCCAACATCATGTTTTTAGATCAATTGCAGTTAAACATTTTCAGTTACTTTAATTTGTTTCCTTCCGCAGCCTACAAGAAAACTTTCCAAACAGGCATTAAAAAGTCAGCTCCTTTTTATTTTAATGGACAAGGAAATTTTCCAATTATCTCAGCTTTTTCCGAACTCTGCTGGGACCAGACTTTGGCAACGTTATAATATGGGAAAAAGGAATAACCGTAAGTGTTTTGCATCAAGTGTCAGCAGTGTTGTGTTCTCAGTGAACAATAGGGACATTAGGCACGCATACCACTGGATAAAGTGCTTCTTAGGAAACAATGTAAGCAGTCAAAACTAAATTTTCATTTCTACATATTTTTCATCCATTCTCTCAAATAGTTATCTAGAGCCAGTGCTTCATTAACAGAACAAAAGGTGGGCAACACCAGACTGGAAAGGGGAGATGGTCAGTGCTGCTCCTCTACAAGATTCCTCCTTGGTCTCAGAACTACTTATTTGGTGAAATTGCCTGATCCCTGTTGTGGGAAACTGACCATAGCAGTCTAAAGTGAGCCCTCCAAAGCCATCGAAATTTGTCTGAGCAGCAGATGGCGTGAAATGGTGGAGACAGAAGGATCCTACTGCACCTCATATATTTTCTCCTTCACAGGAAACACCTGTGAAATGCCTCAAAGGAATTAGGGTGTGTTCCTCTAAAAAGGTGACATGGTCAATAGCCCAACTTACGTGCCTCTATACCAATGCACACAGGATGGGTAACAAAGAGGAGGAGTACGAAGATACTGTGCAGCTAGCAAGCTACAATCTAATCACTGTCACTGAAACGTGGTGGAACGAATCTCACAACTGGAGCAGTGCAATTGACGGCTATAAAATGTTCAGAAGGGATTGGCAAAGAAGGAGGGGTGAGGGAGTTGCCCTCTGTAAATAATTGATTGACTGCACAGAGCTGCCTTTGAAAAACAGCAATGAACAGGTTGAGAGCTTATGGGTCAAAAACTAGGGGCCAAGCCAACAAAGGAAACCTTGTGGTTGGTGTTTACCACAGGCCGCCCAATCAAGTGGAGTCTGTTGACAGAGTGTTCTTACTTCATACTTGGAGGCTCTCATCCTGCCGGGAGACTTCAGTCACCCTGATGTCTGCTGGAAAAGCAGCACAGCAAGGTGTAAGCAATCCAGGAGACTCTTGGAGTGCACAGAGAATAATTTCTTAATCTAGGGGATAGACAGCCCAACCAGAAGAGAAGCATTACTAGACGTGTTGCTTACCAACATGAATGAACTAAATAGAGATGTCAAGACTGGCAGCAGTCTGGGCTGCAATGATCATGCCCTGGTGGAATTCACAATCTTGAAATATATGGGCCAGGTGAAGAGTAGAGTCAGGACACTGAATTTTAGGAGACCAAACTTTCAGTTGTTTAAGGAATTAGCGGATGGGACCCCCTGGGCAACTGCTCTCAGGGATAACGGAGCTGAACACAGCTGGCTGCTCTTCAAGGACATATTTCTTAGAGCTCAAGAGCTCTAAATTCCCATGCATAAGAAATCAGGAAAGGAAGGAAGGAGACCAGCATGGCTGAGTAAGGACCTCCTGGTCAAACTAAAGTGTAAGAAGGAAATGCACAGGCAGTGGAACCAGGGATGCTGCCCAGATGTGTAGGGATGGAATCAGGAAAGCTAAGGCACAGTTGGAGCTGAATTTGGCAAGAGATGCAAAGAATAATAAGAGCTTCCACAGGTACATTGGTCAGAAAAGGAAGATTAAAGAAAATGTCCCCCCTGATAAATAAGACAGGAGAACTAATGACAACTGTCACGGAGAAGGTTGAGATACTCAACAAATTTTTTGCCTCAATTTTCAATGGTAATCTCTCTTCCCACATCTCTTAGGCCCCTGAACCTCAAGGCAGGGACTGGGGGAATGAAATCCCTCCCTTTGAAAGTGAAGATCAGGTTTGATACCACCTGAGGAACCTGAATATACATAAGTCCATGGCACCTGACAAGATGCATCCCAGGGTCCTGAGAGAATTGCCTGATGTAGTTGCCAAGCCACTCTCCATCATATTTGAAAAGTCATGGCAGTCAGGTGAAGTCCCCAGTGACTGGAGAAAAAGAAACATCACACCCATTTTTAAAAAGGGTGAAGAGGAGGATCCTAGGAACTACTGACCAGTCAGCCTCCCCTCTGTGCTCAGCAAGATCATGGAACAGATCCTCCTGGAAGATATGTCAAAACATAGGGAAGACAGGGAGGTGATTAGAGACAGCCAACATGGCTTGACCAAGGGCAAATCATGCCTGACTAATCTCATGGCCTTCTATGATGAAGTGACTGCATCAGGGTACAAGGGAAGAGCAATGAATGTCTTCTACCTGGATTTATGTAAGGCCTTTGATACAGTCCCCCACAATATTCTTGCTGCTAAATTGGCAAGATAGGGGTTTGATGAATGGACTGTTAGATGGATAAGGAATTGCCTAGATGGTCGTGTCCAACGAGTTACAGTCAATAGCTCAATGTCTGAATGGAAACCAGTAACAAGTGGTGCCTCCCAAGGGTCTGTACTGGGACCAATACTGTTTATATCTTCATCAATGACATAGACAGTGGGATTGAGGGCACCCTCAGCAAGTTTGCACATGACGCCAAGCTGAGTGGTGCAGTTGATTCAGGGAAGGTTTGCCATCCGGTCTTGAGAAGTGGGCCCATGTGAACCTCACGAAGTCCAACAAGGCCAAGTGCAAGCTCCTACACCTGGGTTGGGAGAATCCCCAGTATCAATACAGATAGGGGTATGAATGGATTGAGAGCAGCCCTGCAGAGAATGACATGGGGATGAAAAATTGGATGTGAGCTGGCAACGCACGCTTGCAGCCTAGAAAGACAATTGTATCCTTGGCCGTATAAAAAGAAGTGTGGCCAGCAGGGCGAGGGAGGTGATTCTCACCCTCTACTCCACTCTCATGAGACCCCACCTGGAGTACTGCATCCTGTTCTGGGGTCCCCAGTACAAGAAAGACATGAACTTGTTAGAGCAAGTCCAGAGGAGGGCTGCAAAAATGATCAGAGGACTGGAGCACCTCTCCTATAAAGAAAGGCTGAGAGAGTTGGGGTTGTTCAGCCTGGAGAAGAGAAGGCTCCAGGGATACCTTATTGTAACTTTTCAGTGTATGAAAGGGGCTTATAAGAAAGACAAAGAGAGACTTTTTACCAAGGCCTGTAGTGACAGGACAAGGCACAATGATTTTAAACTGAAAGAGGGTTGATTTAGTTTGCATATAAGGAAGAAATTTTTTACGATGAGGGTGGTGAACCACTAGAACAGGTTTTGCAGAGATGTTGTGAATACATCATTATTGGAAGTGTTTAAGGTCAGGTTGGATGGGGCTTTGAGCAACCTGATCTAATGAAATATGTCCCTGCCCATGGCGGGGGGGGTGGACTAAATGATCTTTAAATATCCCTTCCAATCCAAACCATTCTGTGATTCTATGATACCTCAACTGAACAATCTGCCCTGTGCCTCAGCATGAAAAGGAGACAAAAAGGGACACAGTCCTGAGAAAATAATGACTACTAGCCACTGAAACATAGCACAGAAAAAAAATTACAAATAAAGAAAATGGGTGGCAGCTGTGCAACAGTTTTGCACAGGGATAGAAAGGAAGCATTTGGAGCAAGTGCTGGTGCTCTTCCCTGCTTTTCACACTGGGGTCCAGACAAGTCCACTGATGCCCTCAGGGTAAGCTTCATTGAGGGTAAGCTCTGAATATGCTGCTTTTGGACCAGCTGTCAGAACTGTATAAATCAAATGCGCAGGGAGCCTGGTGTGATACTAGTTTAAGACTGGATCACTACGTTGCTGCAGTACTATTATTGGACTGGGAATGTTGAATACTCTTTTGGTTGTCTTTGCTGCAAAGCATGAAACTAAAAATACATTTGCCCTTTGTAATGGTGAAGAAAGAGACCCGTAGTAAGTGTACTTATGCAGTTCTTGGTAATTGCAGTCCCTTGGTGTTTAGATAAGGTCATGTATTGTGTTTTGAGTGATGTTTGAACATTATACTGATACTTGAACAGTTCTTCAGAAGCTGCCACATCCACACAATGCACATCTTGATACCTGTGACTAAATCATAAAAGGAAAATATAACAGTACAAAAGTCAATGGTTATAAGAGTGCTTTTATTAAGACACCAAAACTCCACTAAACAGACTCAGATAGTCACAACAGCAGTTTCTGCTGAGCATGCAAGATACCAAATACAAGCTACTGTTTTGCATTTCATCCTGAAGACTAGTGCTCAGTTCTTGTAAATGGCATAGCTCCACTGAAATCAATAGCTAAATCTCTAGTCTTGTTACTTTTGAGCAGTTCAGAATTTTAAGTACTAAAAACTAGAAAAATGTTTATAGTGAAATAGCTTATCCTTTCACTGCGTGCAGAAGGCAAACATATTATATATTTGAGAGCAAACTGAGCAAAAGTTAAGAGACTCCTACGTAACAAAAAGCTAATGGTTATGTTCATCGGACTCTAAGATTGCAAAGATAATTTGCAGTTTCACTGATGAATTGCAACCAAATGGATCTTTTTCTGTATCAGGATCTGGTAACTGATATTTCAGCAAGGAAAAGACAAGTCAAAGATTTTTACTCCTTATAGATTCACTTGAATCAAAAGCAGAATGCAAATGATTATTCTGAAATTTACTGACATATTTAAAAGGTGTATATATAACCTCTAAGATCAATCAGTATGACCTTTTGCAAAATGTAGAAGTCCTTTACCCAGTAATCTTATTACCTAACAGAAATTGGACCAGGGGGGATAGAAAAGCAGCTTTCCAATGCTATTCTGTACCAAAAAATCAGTACCTAAATGTTATGGTTACTAACAGTATTTGTGAGTTCAGGTTAATGACCAGTTTCCACTAACTTATTTGTAACGGTGTCCATTGAGCTTAAAGACGAATTAGCTTGTTCACTGTAAATTACTGAATTACATGTGACCCAGACACAGCAGACTATCACTGTGTAGGAGGAGTGCATGCAGCAATCAGAACCAAGGGGTAGTGGGGACAAGTCACCACACTGCTTTAGTCTCCATCTTCTAACACACTCACTGAAGTGGAGGTTTGGGGCAGCAGAGTTAAGAAGAGTGCACTGGGAAAGAGTCCTGCAGGAGAAGTTTACTGCGTCAAAAGATTTTTGTTCCAGTTTATCCAGCTGAACAGACTGCTGTTTTATCCAATGTAGCATGTAAACTAAACCTTTGCTGCTGCACTGACGGTAGGGTCTTGCAGCCAGAAGAAATTCAGCTCACATTTATAACTATTCTGTTGCTCTCACGTAGGTGGGCAGCACGCTCTGTGTCTTGACTGCACAATCATTGTGGTCTAATTAAACAGAATACGTAGGTACCAATTGACTTATCTGGAAAAATATGACCTGCCAGTAGCAAAAATAGTTTATTTCTTTTTTTTTTTCCACTAAGTCCTTGTCAATTAAAGAATTTACAATCAAATCTCAAAAACTCATGCTGAAGAACATTCTTTAATAGGTTGAGCCCCAGATTCATAGTACCTTTTATTTATTTAATGGAGAATCCAAGACTTGTTCTTCAGCTTCTGTATACTTAAGGCATTGCACAATTAGGTCTTCAACATTGCTGTAGCTCAAAGTTTCAACCTCACCTTAAGTAAATAGTGAATTACAAACTGAAAAGGAGATCTCTCTAAGGGTTTGCTGATTTACTTTCTGGAATATTTATAGAAACATGCAGCTTGTCAATAGTAATGGCACAAGTGTTGCTAAGATGGGGACATAGCAACATGGCACAGTGGGAGAGCCAAATCTTTGAACTTGAATAGGGAACCATGAAGTCTTTCTTTTTTCCCTTCTATTCTATCCATGGAAAAAAAACTGCCAAAATTCACTTCAACCTGGAGCTGCAGTCACAAATAGTTCTTAGGACACCAGGGAAGAGCCAGATTGCTAAAAAAAAAAAAAAAAAAAAAAAAAAAAGAGGGGGGATAGAAGGCTTTTATATGTGACATTAATTCGGAAGTCAGTGCTACAACCAGTCATGACCACCGTTGTGAAGAGTAATGAAAGCCAAATGCTGAGTGAAGACAAGCTTCAGTTCTCCATGTGATGAGACATGATCCAACTAGAGAAATAAAAAAAAAATTAATCACGACTGAGAAAGGTAATCGACTACCTTCCGAAGACAGTAAAGTACATAGGAAAGAAGAGCTGAGTAGTTCCAGCATCTAAAAGGAGCCATTAGCTGAGACTCCAACATGATGTATAAGTGTTGTGAGCCTGACAATATCCTTTATGCTACAACCTCATTGCACAACTCCAGAATTCCCATTACTGTCAAGTATTGCAACCACCCGTGGCCACTCATGAGAGCAGAATGATGAATGAAGACAAGCCATTCTTCTCTCTGTGGAGACACTGAGAGGCTTCACATATAGGTTTTAATTTAATGGACCTAGATATGCCCTTTATACTGGATTATGGCTCCCTAGTGGGACCTGTATCACTAATGGAACTGTACAGCTGCTGGAGCTGTACCAAGGAGCCCCGGGTACCTTCCCTTTGTGCTCCCAACAGGCAGCCCTGCCCAGCCCTTGGGAAGCAATCAGAGCATCACTCTCACCTACAACCATCTCCTAGGAGCTGCCCATAGATGACTACAGAGGGTGGTCTCTCTAACGTAAGACTAGGGGAAATAGAGCTAATAGTGACTATTCAAGACTTTAGAAGCAGATAGCTGGGATACAGTCTTCCCTGTCCTTTCTCTGTGATATGTATTAAGCACTATTGTACTTACTGAAGCAAACTAAATTATCTGTAAATACCATCATGATGAGTCTAGTGAATTTACTGTGGTCATAGCAGCTGCACTGTCATGTATGAGGCCTCCATCAGGAAAGAGTTACTGACTAACTCTGGTAACAATGTAAAATAAGCCTGTTTCCAGGAACAGAATTGGATCTGCAGTAAACATCCTTGAGTTGTGAAGCAGTATTAGATGTTCTTTTACAGCAAGCCAGCTTTCTCACCTCTCTCTCCTCCTCTTAAAGGGACAAACATACAAATGGTGGTGAGCAGCTAGAACGCACTCATTTTACAGAAAAAGTGCTGAATCCTATGGTATTTTGGAAAAGTGTTAAATTCCCAAGTTGCAGAGGCAGAACATGTAGTAGTGGTTAACACTCCTCAGAGCTGTCTTTTCAGACTCTCTGCAGGCATTTGTAAGCACTGCTTATGGATTATCAATATTTCAAGCTCTTTCTTCATGTCTAACATTCCACTATTTTCCTGAAAAGCACACCCTCCAAAAAAAAAAAAAAATTAAACCCAAGCTTTTGCAGAAAGGGATAACTTTTGAAGCAAATTAGCAGATTTATAAAGAGAGTGGTATTGGTCTCCTTTATTATACCAATCCATGATCCAAAACCAAAAGTGATACACTTTTAATAGAAATGTTTATTGGTGTTCTTCTAAAGTGGTGTGTCATTTACACTGACTGAGACTGAAGCCATGAAGGAAGATGAAGAGAAGGCTGTCTTCCTCCTCTGTAGTTTGCAGCATTTGAAAACAGGCAAGAATAGTAGGAATTTCATTCTTAGTTCTGTGACCTTCACCCACAGCAAACAGGACAGGAGGTTCAAATACCCTTAAACAGAGGATGCTCATCTGCAAGTATTTAACCATTTCAGGAAGAGATAAACACCTAAAAAAAGTAACTGATCATAATTCAGTACTTACATCTGGTAACCTGGAAATCGCTAATCGTAGAACACTTGGTAGCTGAAGTTGTCGGACTTGATTCTGAAGTTGTATATTCCCATCTTTTGCTGGTACTGGAAAATAAGAAGGCTCACAACTCCCAGCACAAAACCAAACACAGCAAAGGCAATGAGGATGATGTATCCAACTCCCATCCCAGCCTCCTTCTTTCTCTTCAAATCAGATGCTAAAAAAAAAAAGAGGTGGGAAAAAAAAAAGCTTTGAAATTCCTTTTCCTGGGGTAAGAAAAAAGCCTTGCCTACAAATTAGCCAACATGCATGTTGAAGCACAGAGCTGTGATATACAGAAGCGAATCAGCCTTTTGAGGAGGGTAATTCTCACGGAAAGGTCTGTGAGCCACAATCCAAGTTCTCTTTTTACATACAAGTGTAGAGTCCCTGAAGACATAAGTGTGATGTGTCTTTGGAATTTGACTCTAAAATTTTCTGTTAAAATAAGAATTAAAGGATCAGCACTGGTGACTTTTTGAAATGCTGCCTTACTTTCAGAATGACCCTAGAGGTGAAGGATTCTCCCATCTTAATCCTGCCTCTGTTCATCTATGATTATTAAAAACCACTTGACGTGCTTTTATCTCATAAGTAATGCTTCTGTAAACACAAAGTATTTAGGGAAGGATTCTCCATGTGTGCTGGGTCTCTAAGCTCCCATTCTAGTCAGCAGAGATCTGTCTGGGGCAATCCATGGAGGCAGGTAAGTGAATCACACTGAAGTGGTCACCATGGGCTCAATTCTGTAGCCTGTGCATAGGCGTCTAGTGCCACCTGAGAAGCCCAAGGGTGTCTACCCTGTCTGCACAGGTCTGGCAGACATGGCATGGAACCTGCAGGAGACCTATAGTCTTTTGGAATAGCACCCAGACACTGAGGGGAAGGAAAGAATAGGGCACTATGAGTCAGGAGCATTAAACGCCTGTGTGGGCAAGAGTCAAGTCCCTTGTTGCCAGCTGTCTCCCTAGGCTCCATTGACCATCGACAGAATGTGTTTGCCTGGTTCACATGCAGACACTTCATGTATTTGTTCAAATCTGCAAGCAGAATCCCCTCTCCCTTTAACATTATGCTTCTATTGATGTTTGTACATGTACTCTTGCACACTTCTAATTCATTCTTGTAAATGCTTGATGCACCTACAAAGACATCTCTTTGTCTGCATACATTTTCAGGACAGTGCTTATTTAGCCAAGCACTTGTGCAATACCTGAGGTGCACAGAAGACAAATACTAATGCATACATGCCTGTAATTAGAGACAAGATCTTTGGCCAAAGGGCACTGTTGGCAGCCACAGGGGTATGCAATAGCAGTGTCCAAGCTACGTAACATCCAGGGCATCATTACATAATATATTTAGGATGATTTCTGAATTTCAGTATGAAACAAAGGAATAAAAAAGAAGATGCACAGTGGAAATGGCAGCCTGTAGCCAGACACAGACAGGACAGGCTTTCCTGAGGACATGTATCAGTGGTCTTACCTATAGCATGTGGCCAAGCAGTATAGGCAGAGCAGTTAAAGATTTTTTCATGTTTCACTGCAGCAGCTTACCTGACATCATAATTCATGATGTCTCCTTCAACACAGAGATGCATATCACTGTCTTGGTCTAGCCTCACACTTAAAATGTGATGTGAGTATCCAAATTGGAAATAGGAGACAACATCTAGTAGTGCCACCTATGCCTAGGAATCGATGTAGTACAACCCAAATAAAGCTCCCCTCACCAGAGTGCCTTTTGTGTAATGACCATTTTTCAGTATTAGAAATGCACTGGGGTCTCCAGGGAAAATGGGAGTGAGATCTACTTAATGTAAGTGCTGTACAAAGAAAGCTATATTGATTGCTAAGTTTTAAAAAAAGAACTAATTCAGAAATGAACACTGAAGGCCTATTCTAACAAATACTTGCATTAAGGGAAGAAAAATACAGTATGCTAAGTCAGAGCCAGTTTCTAGGTCCAAAAGAACATTGTGACCATCACAGCAGAGCAGAAAAAAATACCCTGAACCCACTAACAGTCCAGCATTAACTCATCTCCACAGTCAGCAGAGCATTAAGTGACTGGCAAAACAGGCAACCAGCAGGAGGGAAGGGGTTGACTTCTGTCTGTTCACAGTAGCCATGTGTTAAAATTCTGAGATTGGTGTGTACTCTCGATGAGTGTTTTACGCTAATACGATATGAACACAAATGGCTGGAGGAGGCCAAATGACTGAAAATGTTAGAGGCCACAGGTGACCTTGAAAACATCACTCGGGGTAGATGCAGAAGAGGCAGATGCATAACAAATTAGACCTTGCTTATACACAGTGCTGGTGTTTGCTTTCTATCAACCTGTACTGTACCACTCCACCAGATTAACCAAGGTGCTGTGCATCAGCTGTGCTCTGCCACTTTCCCTCACGGTAGTAATGAAGTCAATACCAGGGAGTCTAAGGAAACACAACAACACAATCTCTTATCTCCTCTGATTTTGGACTTCAGTGCTCAATATAATTGTGGTCTAACAACAGTGTGGAGTAAACACTTGAAAAACTGATTGCAATCTAAAAGATTCAAGCTGCTTTTACACTTTACAATTGTAATAACTGTTTGATTTTGTGGCCGTTGTACTTGCTACCCTGTGCAAATAGCTCCACAAAGCACTTTATCCTATTCCTTTCTACATTCCATTGACAATCTGACAGTCACTTCACCAAGGAGAGTGCATGCATTTCCACACTGCCACATGGTTTCAGTAAGAACACCTGCTCCTCAGAAGAATATGCAGAGGGGCATGAAAACCTCATATTACAGGTCTTCAGGTTCCTTTGCCAGTGAAAAAGAATCTTGAAATGATAGTTACTCTGTGTCCCATTTTTGTAAGCATCTGTTCATAACTCACCAGCAGATTTACATAGGGGTCCCCAGGATGTTCTGTGCGTAGAGATGGTTTCACCAGTCTTCAGGGATCGAACCCCATGGCATCTCTGCAACAGTCAATTCAAACTCCAACAAGTAATATGGCTTACTAATTAAAAATACAAAGCCTTCTGATGACTATGTGAAAGCACAGTGCTATTCTCACTCATTGGCATTTTTGTTTCCTCATGTTATGCTTTGTTAAACTGAAATGAGCACCAAATGGAAATTCAAAAGAAATGGCATTCAGGAAACAACAGTATAAAAATCTGTAACTAGTCATACTGGAAGACACTGCTGTGAACAGATATTTCACACAATCTCTTTTCATTAACTTTCTGTTTGTTTTAGAGAAACCTTATGGGAGAATAAACTTCTCACTATTTCTATTGCCAGGGTTTTGCAAACATATTTGTTTGAATGTTTCTACTTCCCATGGCAGGCATAGCAGATACTACAACCAGCACCAGCAAAAGCAGTGGCAACTTTCAGCCCCTGCCAAGCTGTGTGTCATTTTGAAGCAATGCACAACTTTTCAGTGACATGCGAACTACTAATCCAGGAACTACTAGTTTGAAAGCCCTGCCCCATGAAATGTTGGGGATTAGCTGCTTTAGATTCATGTGAGCAGCACTTGCAGAATTCACAGCACACTCCTGCACGCTTCCTTAGTAGCACTGTTCAGTTTGTCTGATACCTTTTTGTTTTAAGTTACAACCTAAAGGTCTCTGATGGGAACCATAGCCTGTTGAGGTTATTCAAAAGATACTGTGGCTTTCCTGGAAGTGCACAAAAAAAACAGAGAAACTGCAGTACCATATTATAATCATCAAAAGAAAGCATGGAAGTGCAAGGGTGTGTTACCAGCTTGTCTAGAGAAGAATGTCTCACCAGTGTTACCAGCCTGGTTACACTGAAAACCCTCTACAATCCACTGTCAGCAACAGTGTCTTTAGCTGGGTCAGCTGCCAGAAAAATACCCATGTAGCTACGACTTTGGCTCACCCTCCAATAGCTTTCCCAGCTAGGCATATCCATTAGAGAACACAGTTACATACCTGCTCCCTGATGTCAATGGTTTTTTGGTTCCACGTGGCCATGGAACAGCCATGTTCTACCAAACGCATGGTGGTGGTACATCGCTCCTCTTCCCATTCAAAGTCATGTTTCTTACTCATTTCGTACTACATTGGTTACCAGCCTGTCTATTTTTTTCTACTCTAAACTTTAAAACACCTTACTCTCTTCCACCAAGAAAACAAGGAATAAAAAGACTGGGTAAGAAGAAATAATACAAGATGTAAGTCTCAATTTTGTGGGCAAAGAGCTGAAGCAAATCTGCCCTGAAGCAAGTCAGTATTCTCCAGATTAGCAGACAGATCAGAGGATCAGATCCCAGACCTTGGGCACTTTCCCAGCCGTCTCATATTATTTCCAGATATACTCTGTTCTTGCTCCACTTTTCCTTGATCTTTGCACCTCCTGCAGCTCCCCCTCCCTTCTTTGTAAAAGCCATTGTCATCCTGTGTAGATGTGCCTAGTACTTGTCTTCTCTGCATAACATTTTAATCTCATTCTAAGATACTGAATTCACTAACTTTTCATAGGGGGTAAATTTTGGATAGGAGAAAGAACAATATATATCACATATATATACGAAAATATAGAAATGAATAATATAGAATATATGAAAGAAGAGGGCCTCACTGATTAACTCTCCTGTGCCTTGTTTACTGCAGATGCCAATCTCAATCAAACCTCATCCTGGGCTAGCAGAATTACCCCATCACAGACCCCTGTAATTCAGATAGAAGCCAGTCCTTTAGTCAACCGTGTTCCTAAACACTAATCCATACAGCTAAAGCCTGCTCTAAAGGCAAATCCAGCAGCTCCTAGCAAAGCAACTGTTTGATTCCGTACAGCAGCCATACCAGCCCACACAGTGCCTGTCCTGCCCATCCGTCTTATTCCCCTGCCTTGCACCCACCACCATGTCCCTCCTCAGCTGTGCAGGACACACAGAGAACTCGGGCAGGGCACCCCCTCCTCCAAAGGAGGGCATAGGGTGGGGGTTGCTGAAGAACTGATTTTTAACATGCAAATTCAACTGTGAAAACTGGAGCCATCTTTCCATCTGTCAGCTGTGTTTCCTGTCCCTACATTATTTTATTTTTTTTTTTAATCTAGAGGAAGCTTTATACTTTGGGAAAGGAAACAAGTATCTTCTGCTAGCCATTCTTAATCCTTTAGGAAGAGATCGTTTGCTTTATAATGGGCTTAAACTGAGTTATTTAGAGCCAGAGGAAAGTGTTAAACAATGGAGGAACACCAAACTGCTAATGAAAACATCCTTAACAGAAAAAGAGCCAGGAAGATTGGCAGAGGGAGAGGAGAATTCCTGTGTATCTGCTATAAAGCAAGCCATCAGCAAAACCTATTTTTCCTTCTTTCTATGGTTGCAACATATTTTTAGATGAAGCAACGTGTATCACTTAGAAGCAAAAAGAAACAAAGCAATGCTTTGGAGCATGGACAATTAGAAACTGAAGTTGTTACCAGAGCATTGCTTGGTTTATTGCTTTAAAAAGCAATAGGGCTTTAAAAAGCCATAATAAACTCTATTAGAATCACAGCCCTAGAAACTTAATGCCACCGGGCTTCCTTTTCTGGCACCTAAACTCTCACCTGGAGGAGCAAATCTCTAGGGGAAAAAAAAGGACAGAAAAACATTCCAAATCAATTTACTCAGACTTGCTGCTGACACTGCCAGTATCTCTTTTTTGTGAGATGTCCATCTGAGTTGACGTGCTTCTGAACAGCCTATCTCATTATGACTTCTGTTCATTCCCTTCTAGCCACCCCTATGCAGAGATGAAAGGTTCCGTTCTCAGGTTCCCCAACTTTGATTTCCCCGTTTCTGTGCAAGCTCCGTGCTTTTAACTATGAGGACGAGGAACAGGAAGAAAGGCAGACTCTTCCATATGGTTGTAGTTCTTCCCCACTCCTCTCTGCTCTCAGCAGACAATGAAGGAAAACTTCAAGAGCTATTTTAAACCCTGTTTGGAAACATTGCTCCTTCAATTCCATAGCAGGACTGCATATGGGATGTCAGAGAAAACCAGCATATTGGAGCAAAACACTTACTGTCCTGCAGGTGCTTCCTGGTGTCTCCATACAAATACGAATTTTGCAGTGTAAGTAAACCACAGAATTGTTGACAAAGGAAAAAATTTTCATCTTAAACTGTGCTTTGCTTGAATTCCCATTCTCTAGCAGTGTGGTATATGTATTTGGGATGGGACAACTGAAAAAGAAGAGAAAAAACATACATAGCAGCTAGGTCTATAGAAGGCATGTTGTGGTTATAGCACATAACTCGGGTTTTAAGGCTCCTTTAGAAAGTCACAGCCAGACCCTCCGTGAAGCAACTCTCCACCAGTGCAGGGGTGATAAAGGGCCATTTGCTGCTTTATTCTCACAGTAACCAAATAAAATAGGAGATTCAAGAAGTGGTTGGAGAGTTGGAAAAGAAGGGAAACAGTGACGGAAAGAAGGATTTAAACTTGGCTTCACTAAACACAAATTGAAAGAACACCATATTAAAAGGAATAGCTTTTCTTACTGAGCAAAAGGACTATCCTGTATTTTAAGGTGGTGGGTAACCCCAAGGAATATGACATCAGGGTGAGATTAGGGATCCAGGCAGGAGCAAAGCTCCTCTTTTACCAGAGGCTGCATTAATATTGTGTGTGAGTCACAACACATAGGAATCAACTAACCTATGTCTTCATTGACGAGAGGCACGTAAGCTCTTGGTAAAACTGAACCATGGAGAAATAGATAAAGCACACACTTTTCAAATGCTCTTTCACTACTGACTGCCAAACCCACCTATTTCTTCACATCAAAAGTACAATTCCTTTACAAAACTATGGGGAAGACAAGCAAACTCAAACAACTACCATATTACCCTTTGAAAACATTTTCTTTTCATACTTACCTTTCTTGTTCAAAAAAGGAGTGACCAGTCAGTCCCAATGCTAAGTGACTGTGTATATGAATGACGAGAACATACATAAAAGGCATTTAAAATATAACACATCAGTAGTCAGCACCACTGGAAGATCTAAGGTATGGCACATGCTATTTGCAAGTGGCATTGCTGTACCTGTTGCTGATAAAAACAAATGAGAGGGGATCCACTGAATTATTAGTTGGAGTTGCCCAGCAGTCAGTGAGGACCACCTTGAGCTTGCTGGCTGCTCTCTGGATCCCCACTTCAATCAGTACATCATCACTGGCAGAGACGCTGAAATTTTTTGGTATTGGGGAGTTTCCAATAAACAACTGCATTTCTGTTCTGAAGTGTCCAGATCCATGCAAATCCTCAAAGATCGTGTAAAGTCTGAAACATCAATTAACCTCCTTTAAAGACCATAAATTTGACTGTGTGTTTCTATAAGTCATAAATCAGTGCCTGTTTCTTCACCTCTTGTGCATTTTAGTAGTGAAGAGTTATCTGCAGTCCAGGATGTTAGGACACTGTTCAAGAGGAAAGGGTGAAAATGCATTGAGTTTTTAGTTGGGAAGGTAGGGAGCAGGGAAATGCAAGTGGGAAAACCCAAAGGGTGGAATGTCTTGGCAATACAAATAGAGCAGAGAGAGAGATTTAAGTGGAGCTGAAGGGGAACAAGACTATGAGCTGTCTTAAAGTTGAAAATAAGGAGAGCAAAAGCTTAGTGAAGAAGGGAAGAGCCAAAAAAATTAAGAAGAGACAAATCTGAACACTAAGTGAGGGACATGAGAAAATTATAGAGCTAGAGAGAAAGGGCCTGACAAAGACTTTGTGGGGGGATAGAAAGGAAAATACAATGTCTGGAGGGTTAGGAAACAGCAAGTGGATTTGGTGATGATACCTTAAGCATGCTGCTAGGCAAGAGAGAGGAGGTGCAGTTGTACGATGGGAGAACCTTCACCATCAGAGCAAAGCTTGTGCTGCCACTTTTTCTGTGAGCATGGGTTTGATTTTCTATGAACAGTGGATTTGATTCCATCTTACTTGAAGATGGGGCCTTTCATTAAAAAGTACTTGCATTATATATCTTCTCTTTTTTCCAAGTTGATCAAGTAAGAATTTGTGGGGGTTAAAAACTGCCATCCTCAGCACCCACATAGCAGTCTGCATGCCTACATCAGTTGAAAAGATACATCATTGCTATGTTCCAAAAGCAGGAAAATAACTGTTATTGCTACAGGTGATTGCCGAGGAAGGCAAAGAGGAGTCAGGAATTCCAGCTCCCGAACCTGCACCAGTAGCTCCCAAAGGTTTTTCATCTATGGTTTAGCCAGGCAATTGCCAGTCTTGCTGGCTGTTGGATCTATTGACATATTAGATGGAGTAGGGAAAGAAGCCCATAGCAGGGATCACCTGAGCACAGGACTTGCAGGATGGCAGACTACTTGGCATAGCAAGTACTGTCACTGGATGCAGCTAAGGTCCCTGGGGATTTTTCTGATGCAGCAGCGCTCAGCCACACAACAGTGTTTCAAAGCAGAGAGAGCTGTTACTTACCCTTCTGCAGTGTATCCAGAAGAAGTCAAGAGATCATTTTGAAACACACAGTGAATGGGACTGGCAACTTTTAAATTGTGGATTACTTCCTGAGCAGAAACATCATTCCGAAGGATGGTTTTCACTACCGTATTAGTCATGTTCTGGAACACAGAAAGAAGAAAGCACAACTTGTGAACATCAGTATATCTAGGGATATTACAGAGCTACAGGCTTACCAGCTTCAAGTGCTTAGGAATTCTCCATTCTCCTAGCTGCAAAAATCAAAGAGATTAAACCTCTAGTATCTTATTTGCTGTACAATGAGACAAGGAAAACCCACCAGCCTTCCTCCTCTTCCTCAGTCTGTTCTACAAGGGAATTTCTGTACTTTGGCATGGCCTGAGCATAGTGTTTGGTTTGGGATCCAAAGAGATAGCCATCACCCTTTGTCCCCATTACTGGTAGCAACTGGGATACTTGTCTAAATATGATAATGAAATTGCTTTTAAGAAAGAGAAGCTTCTGAAATCTGCAGAGGGAACCCAGAGAGACATGGGAGTGACTCTCAGTTTGGAGAAGCCCTTGAGTTTTGCTGCATGAACCCCAAAGATTCCCCTTCTCTTTCTGGCTTGCTCTCCTCCCCAAACAGCAAGGTAACTTTCTACTCACAGGAAGAGGTTTTCTTTCTCCAAAGAAATTTCTTGAACATTTCAGCAACTAGTAGACTTTACTCCTAGCTAAGGATCTGCCATTGTCCCCCTTCTCACCTCACCCCCAAGATCAAAAAAAAAATGCTCTGGTGCTTCTTTGCATTCATGGGCTCAGGGGACTTACAGTCTCAACCTCAGTGCCACAGTCATTCCAGCCTGCCTGCAGCACAACATGAGTGCCGTTGCTGATGCTCACGTTGCAGTGAGGCTCCCCCAGGTACAGAGAGGTTTCTGGGATAGACTCCTGCTGTAAAAATCTCTTCTGGATAGCAAGGACAATCTTCTCGATTTCACAGAACACTCTCACTGCATCTTTAATGGAAACGTCCTGGGCAGGTTTAACGAGGGGGACAGGAGATGCTTGAGGAAGAACGTTGGGATTTGACACAGGATCCGTGGTGAGAGGCGGCAGCACCATGCTGGAGAATGTAGTGTCCTCCAGAGCTTTGTGTTCAGCAGTAGAGAAGTCCAGTGAAGCAGGGAAGGAAACATGAGCCGAAGTTTGCAAAGATGTTGCAGGTAAAACTGTGCTGTGTACAGGTTTCTTATCCGTCAGCGTTGCCTCCTGGCTGATAGGAAATGCTGAAGAGTGCCAAAAATAAAGGTACTGTTGTAATTTACAGATTCAAATTGATTTTATAAGGTAAGAGCAAACCCATAGGAAGAAACTCACAATTACTGGCAGGAAACCAGCTTCTGTTTTTTTAACCCTCTCTACTTACTGCCAAAGCTGTGGGTTTTTTTAACAAAGAGTGCAAGAGATACATAAAGTGCCTGTGAGTAAATCTGAAGTCCTTTATTTCCTGAGAGCTGCAATAATTAGTGTACTCAAGTAAAACACATATATACAGCTTTTGGAAAATCAGTGCTTGCAAGGGTTACCCAGCTGTAAGCTGCTCAGCAAGTGTTCGTATTTTTTTGCCTAGTACTGTAGAAGACTGCCCACTTCTGGATGTGGGGTATAAACAGGAGCAGAGTTTGTTAAAACTGGCCCCATTGGTGACCAGTTGGTACCCAAAAGATATGACCCTCAGCGCTTTGGAAAACCCTTTTTGGAGGAAGTGCAGGACAAACCTCATGTAGCAGACCCACATTGCACATGTGTGTCCTGAGGGACACAGTGGGGAGTTGAGCAATCTTTAATGGTTTCAAGAAGAAAGCATGCAGGGGGAAAGGGGAAGCACAGGTTGAGATCACTGTTTATGTCGAACACCTAACATCAAACACAGGCTCTGGGGATACCCCATGGCACTTTGCTGGTAGAAACAACCTAAGTATTCATCTACCACTGACTTAGCACTAAGATAATAAATTCCATTGTCTCATCACACAAAAGTTCTCTTGAATAATTTTAATGGGTTGTACATACAAAGAACATCTATTTCCCAAGCAACATATAAAATCTGTACAGATAGATATATATATATATATATATATCCTTTTGGAACTCCCCACCTTTCGGAAAAGCTCCAAAGTAAGAAGTTGCTGATTTGAACATAAGAGGAAGAAAAAGAAAAGCCTGAGCTCTTTCAGTGCTGAATTTTCCAAAAGCTTATTATCATAATGCTAAATATCTTGGTTAAACAAAACTGAGGAAAGGTTGGTATCAGTTGACAAATCCTTGTGACTTCAGCCAAAGAGTAGCTTATCACCGTGGTTACAGAAACAAATATAAATTACTGAAGAAGCCTAAAAGAACTTAGGAGCTTAAAGACCCATCATATGTCAGCTAACAAATGATTTAAGGAAAGACAGAAGCTAGATGAACTGACTCATACAAAAAAGTATTTTGTAATACCAACATTTCATCCCTGCTGCCATACAGAGGTCAAACCACCTGCCCAGTGCTTTCTGTTACCTTCTCTATTATCTCTGCTGTCCCCTCTGCTACTGCTAGTAAAAATAAGTAACAGTCTTGACAATCCTATATCATTTTAATGGCAAATATGAGAAAACAGAACTGTTAAAAGAACCTTACAAAGACAACATTAAATATTAATATAGTAAACTCTCATAGAGTATTACAGTCATAAATACTTGAAGCCCGCTGCAAGACTTTTCCCATTAGGATCCAGCTGAAAACAACAAACTAAATTCATCCCTGGCAAAATTTCAAGACCTCTGGCAAGTGTGACCATGATCTAGTAAAGATCAGAACACTAAGTGTTCCGTTAGACATTAGATAATATTTTCTTTTTTACCTTCACAGCTTCTTCCAGGCCTTTCTGGATGCACATCAGCAAATCCTTCATTGCAGCTGCACTGGTAAAACCCCAGTGTGTTATGGCATGATGCATCTGGGGAGCAGTCATCTTCTTCGCTTTTGCACTCATCATAATCTGTTGGGTATATTTAAGCAAAAGGCAAAGGTGGAGACTATATAAATGAAAATGTGATGGTTCTGAAACTAGAGCACAGTTGTATCATCACGGTGGGATTACATCTCTCAGGTGTGATACTCTATGTGTCAGACAGCTGCTGGGTCTAGAAGAGCATAAGGATGTACAGCCATAAGTGGGACTCAAAAAGCAGGACTAACCACCTGCTCTATGGGGACCTGTCCCTGAAACAAACCATTTGTTTTAGCACAGGTTCAAAGAGGGCAGGCACTCTACAAAGCACTACCATGAGACAGTCATGATCTTACTAATTAATGGGATATGTAACTTTCCAGATTCACAGCTGTGAAGGTAACAGGCAAAGAGAATGTACAGGACAGACCCTATACATGTTTCTGAAGTCATTTTGCATGAGATTCTCATTGACAGCTTATAACAATATTCTTTGGACAATTATATCCTGTTAAGGATATAGAAATTGTTATTTTTTTCAGAGATGACACATCAACTTGTGAAACAGCATTCAACAGCAGTTAGTCAGGAGACTAATGTTTCTTGTTACCAACTAAAATTACATATAAAGGAAAAGAAGTTGTACAATCAGCCATTGTGCTGGTCTTGGTAAAGTGATGACTTTCATCTGAACTCTCGACACACAGGTATGTGAGGAAAACACATACTCCCAGGGCAGAAGGATTCACAGTTTCATTTATTTGTTTCTTGGGGTTTCTATCTCATGAAAAATTATCAGTGCAAAGCAGAGAGTAATGTGGTTCAAAATTATTTTAAACAAAGCTAGCTATGTCTGTGTACAGGGGCCTGTTTCCACTGGTAGCTTATAAAACCCTCAATTTGTGACCACTGTTTCTAATGTACCTTCTTCTCTATAAAATTAATGCTAGCTATAGACAAAAAGACTAGTTGGTTTTGTCCTATTGGATCAGGAGTACCTCACTTCTTATTTCATCTTTTGATGTTCTCTGAAAAAGTTTTTTGGATGGATAAGCAGGAGCAATATAAGGAGAGAGAATGGCTTTTCATCCCTCTGCTTTGCAGATACTTTCACCTCAAAAAATACAGATTAATAAAAGGCTTTATCATCTTTCTAGTTCTGAAGAACTATCGGGATACAAGCTGCTCCTTACCGTTTATGGAGAGACTGCTTTTGTCAATTGTGAAATAGGAGCTGTGTTCAAAGGCATCACGAAAAGTGGTGATGATGTAGTAGATATCCACATCTTCTGCAATCAGTAAATTGAAACTTACCACCGTGCTCCCATTAGTAATACCCGTTATCAACACTTTAATCAGGCCAGCATCCATCTGCTGAAGAACCTCAAGGGGCAGAGATTTATGTACCTGGAGTAAAAACAAAATGCATGTGGAGATGGACAGATAGAAGCAATTACATTTTAGACTTTGTACACTGTCCAGAAGAGAGCATATGCATTACAATTGTGCTTCATACTCGGGAGGGAAGCAGCAGAAAATTGACCTTTTGCTTTATAACATTTCCACTCTACAGCAGCTGAAGGATGTGGTATATATTTAATCATGAATATTAAACAAGCTAAGCGATTAAGATACCTCATCTGTCATTTGGCACAGGTCCTTGCCTCTGGTAACAGCAAGGGAGGGAGGAGACTGCAGGGAAGCTCCCGTGTTCTGCCTCTCAAAATGCCTCCAGGGAGAGGGGGCAACCCAATTCGAGGAGGAGCTGCCAGTGGAAGTGGAGATGCCTCCTGGCACTCCACACTGCATAGATGTCTCAGAGGGCTCCCTCAGCTCAGGTACGTTACAGCTTAGAGCAGACCACCCTCAAGCCTTTCTTCACAGGTGATTTCGCACCAGAGCCAAGCAAATAATACCTCTTTTTAAATGCCTGGACCAGGGTAAGGAAAACAGAAAGGTGTTTCTTTTCATCAGCACTGCCACACAGTTCAAACTCCTGTCAAGCTAGTCTTCAGTTTGATTTCAGAAATATTTCATTAAAGTCTTCCCTGAGGAGTATCATATTATTTTTGCAAATTCTGACTGTCATCAGGGCACACAACCCTGGCTCATGGTCCTCTTCAAGAGTCCAAGAGCCAGGCTAGGAAATGGCTCCGCACTATTTTGAATAGGAATAGTCCCCCTCAAAGTATTGCAGCACCAAATCACAGCTGAACTTAGGTCAGTCTAGAGAAATCAATAAAATAAACATTCACAGTCTGTACACAGTAACCTTGGACTTCACTAGTGGCCTAAGAAAGGAAATGCCACCTTTTTCAAAGCACGCTGAGCCTTAGTCATGATAGCCCCAGAAGCTGCCTCCTTTACCACACCGGAGAGCAGGACGGTCAGCTTTCTGCGGGATGGGAAAACACAGCCCTGTGTGAGGCTTTGCATCAGCTGGGCTGCTCAGTCTCTCCACTGGCTCAGATGGAGCCACCAACCCCTCTCAAAGAGATAAACAGACTGGAGCTGTATGTTTGACCTCTTCCCTTTCCACCCTCCAAGGCTGGGTACCTCTGGAGGGCAGCCACCCACGGAAACATCTCCTCCTCCTCCTCCCACAGGAGAGCAGTCCATGGGGTAGGGCACCTGGACGTACGCAGGAGCCCTGGGGGGACATACAACAGCATTTGCGTTTCCAGCACCATTCCCCTTCATCTCCAGGCCCAGCACCAGCCACAGGAGGAGCAGACACAGGTCAGATGGTATCATTTCACGGGACCAACCCCAGACAAGACACAAGGCTAATATTAATTCAGCTTTAAAGGACATGTTGAGAAAATATTATACACAGAAATACAGCCTTTTTCTGAGAAACTAACCACAAAGAGAGACCAGTAAACATCCACAAGTTCTCCCTTCAGTCCTTCTCCTCTAGTCACCTAGATAAGGGGCCTGATAAGACAGCACTGGACTCCCTGCCTACCTGCACGTCCCAAGGGAAAGCAAGGCACACACATGCACAGAGGTTTGCATGCCAGGTCTTCCCCCAGCGTATAACCACAATGCAGGTAGAGTGCATACCTGAAGACCAGATGCCAGGGTAAGCCCAGGCTGTGTGATACCATCCATCAATGTCCTGAATTTTTCCATTAAAATTTTATATTTTCTTCTCTCCCTTTCTCCAGGAGATGCTCACAGATCCTCTGTGTTTCCTAATATCTCTTACCTACATCTGGGAAATCTTTTTACGTTCTTCCACACTTACAAATAGAAAGTGCAGCAACAGAAAGCATGGGACATAACTTTCAAGCCTGCATCAGGCAGGTAGTACAGGCTGTTCTGAGCTATTGATATTAAAATTGCACTTAAAAACTGCCAGCAACAGTGCAACAGGAGACTGTCCACAGTAGAAGAGCAGCTCCCAGTAGCATGTGAAGGACAAACCCCATGCCATCTCTGTTAACCCTCCTGAGCCTGGGATACACAGAGCTGCCTTGTACTTAGCAGCCACTAGCTTCAATGCAGGACACAGAGAGATGGAAACAGCCATAGAAACACCTAAATTTTTGTGATTTCTCTGCATACTTGCTCTTTGCTTTTACCCTTCTATGGCTGTCAGGCTCCCAGGAGGTACCAGCAAAGAGAAAGGCACAGAGCAGCAGAGCAACCACATCGTAAGGGCCAGACGAGCCACACTTGGCCCAGGAGAGAGCTGAGACATAGCTGCCCTGCACAGGAGAGTCACTCCTCTTTCCCAGCACCTCGCTTTGCTTTAGGCCCTCTCTTTAGGGTACATCACTCACTTCCTTCCCTAGCTCAAATTTCCAGAGAATTAAGGGGGCAGGTGGAGGCTACACTGCAGTCACCTCCAACCCTTTCTTCCCCTACACGTCTTCTGCAGGAAATATCTGGAGCAGCAGGGCTGGATTTCAGCCATGAGTTTAAGGCAGAGCTTATGTCAGTGGTGTAACGCTCAGGGCTGCAGGCAGTGACTCCTACCAGGGAAAGCCTAGGGAAGAGGCAAGGCAAGGGTCAGCGGTGGGAGCCAACAGGAGAAGCAGCCTTGTTTCTCTTGCACCCACACACAGAGCTGGTGTATTTTGTGCTGGATTCTCCCAGGTGATCACAGCTTTTGCACACCTGTGTGCCAAGCCTGACTTACCTGCCTGCTGTGTGTTATCCAGCCCTGACTTACTTGCCCGCTATGTAGTATCCAGCCCCGCAGACAGCCCCAGATTTTGCAGGCACACTGCACCTTTTCTGAGTCGTCAGAGCTGATGTGTGTTGCATGCACTCAGTGGCAAGGTAACATTGCACGGAGCAAACCCCCTGCATGCAGCTGGAAAGGGCTCCCACATGCCTGGAAGTCCCACACAGCAAACCTTGCAGTGCCTCATGGGGCACGCAGGCAGAGCCGGGAGGATGGAAAGAGCTAACTTCCCTACGAAAGCCTGGGCAGACCGTAGGCTGTCCTTGTCAGCTCCCAAATCTCCCATCTCACCAAGCCAGGGGGATTTTGGCCCCCTTCTCCTCTGTCTTTCTGCTGTTTCGCAAGCATGTACTGAAAAGTTGGAGGTCAGCCCTAAGTTTTCATCTTTCATAGTTTCTGTCTGAACTTCTGCACATTAAATATGCACACCTGGGACATCCTCCCAGCCCATCTCCGATTTCACCTGTATTTCCTTCTCATCTAACCTGAAGGTTTTATTTTATAGGTGCTTCTTTTTACCTAAGGCTTGGGAATTTTTTTTTGTCTGTTTTTTGTTTGTTTATTTTGTTTCCATCCTTATTTGTATTTTTCCTTGCAAAGCAGGACTCGGAGCTTGAAAAGTGTCAAGGGACATTCATGGTATTTGTATTTAGCCACTAGGTGACACTACAAAACCCTTTATCCAGAAGGCTACATGATTTCACAACAGGTACCACACCCTAGGTTACCAAAATAATGGTTGATGAACTGGGGCTAGAAAAAAAGGAGAAGAAAGACTGAACTTTTATTCAATATCTAATACCCTTGAGTATAAGGTTTTCTTACTAGGCAAATAAATTATCTTGGGATCCATCATTGTATCTACAATTTCTGTAGCACACAAAGGAAACATGAGCAATGCCAGACCAGGAGAAATCAGTATGCCAGAAGAAGAGCCATGAGAAAAAGAGAGAACATGAGCAAAATTAACACCAGCAACGAGGGAAAGGAATTTCCCTTGCTCAGGCAAGAAAAACAGGAGGCAAATAAAGTCACGGCCAGATGGAAGCCACACTAAAACCAATTTAACAGGACGGAAAAGGCCAATAGGTTTTTTGAGCAAAAGGAAAGTGGCAGACCCAGGCAGCCAGGCTCACCCCACGGATGGCTGTGGCATGTTTGGTGGGTTTTCTGGGACCACCCATCCCTAGGTCCTAGGCAAAATGTCAGCAGCTCTTTGGAGCTATTGTGGGTACCTGCACAGAAGCCTGCATGGCCGGCAGAGCAGGGAATGCACTGGTGGTCTGGAAACTGGCAATAAGTAAGTAAAAGGTACATTAATTTGAACAATCCTGCATGAAGCCTGTTTTTTCACTCAAAGAGAAAAAAAAACCTCCTCACTGTCTGTGCTTTGGCTGCACCTTCAGAGAGAAGGTACTAGAGCACATATCTGCCCAGCCACCACTACCAGCAGCTTTAAGCGTGTCCCAAATTGCGGATAAACTCAAATTAACAAAAGGGGTAAAATTACACTGGAATAAGAAACTGCCTTAATCCCTGTATCAACACTCATTCCACATTCAGATAGCTTTAACTGCTATCATTTTAAGTGCATTAAGCTACATCAAACAAAGGCTATGTCACTTCCAAATGAGGGGGTCACCTTGATAAGGCAGTATCATTTATCAGTTTCACACTTTTTGTCACTCAGTTAAGTTTAAGACACCCAAATTCAAAACAACCTTTCCCCTCAGGAATTTAATGCACCTCAGTGAATGCATTTTCAATTCAAACCTTTTGTTTTCCTGATTCATTTTCTTGAGGACAAGCCCTAGCTGTCATGATATTCTTATTCGCTCTTGCAAAAGACAGACTGAGCAAAACCCAAGAAGACTAAAATACTCTCTTGCCCTTAGCTGTGTTGTTTTTCAGTTACATTGCAAGGAGGATGGTGAAACTAGTCTGGACAATGACAATGCAAGTTGTCACATCAAGTTTTTACCTCATTCTTATCTACATATTATTTAACGGACAGTATTTCCATTTGCTGTGCTGCCAATTTAACCACATGGCATTTAAGCGCTGGGGCAGCTCTATGCTAAAGAGCATTATACATATTAGGATTTATAAATCCTCTGAATTGTAGATGGTGACTCCAGAGAGGTTTAAAACAAAATCTCTGGCAAAGTTTATTTAACTGGAACCTGGTAGTGGTTTTAAAGTCCATGAAACTTTCCTCACTTACTTTAAAGCATCAATTTCTGGCCCTTATGACCTGAAAAGTATATATGCAGATCTTTCTATTTTCTTAAACTTCCTTTTCTTTGGCATCTAGAAACACAATGCTTATATTAAAAGACAATATATTTTGCCATATGCAGTAGCCTATATACAGTGGCTCAGCGGCAGATGGAATCAACACTAACACATCTCGCCAGCTGATCCACAAAACCAGTGCGCTGGAAAAACGAGTTAGTTCCTTATAATCGTAAGTGACTGTTTTCTGCCTGAAACTTTGAGAACCGGGTAAAACTGACGCAAAACTTGCTGTAGTTGCTTTATGCAATCGTTTTATAAATTTTCCAAATACATTTGTATCCATGATTTTCTGAACTAAGGTATCTGACTGAATGAAGAAAATATATTCATTTTAGTCCATTTTAATAGTATGCTATTCCAAAATAGCCTCAGGCAGAAAGTGATGCTGAATGAGAGTGAGGTCAGTGGAGAATTGCTCCCCTTTCACTTTGCTAACCACGTCACTCTCATTTTGTGACTGTTTTTCTGATGTGACAGCTTGGGGCCAAAACAAGTCTAAGGAAGCTGTGCTCTGCTAACACATCCAGAAAGGTGCAAACCGGTAACAACCAGTGGGAAACTTATTCGATATCCAAGAAAACATCATGCACAGCTAAAGGGATCACGCTTTTCCCTCCTTGCAGTCGTCTCTAACCCCACGCTGGCCCGACCTCTGCCCAAACACACGCTGCTGTCACTGCATCTGCTGCGGACAGCTGTATTTTGGTGACAGGTTGTAACTCTGTACATGGTGAGAGGCTGGGGAGGCCTCTGCAGGATTTGAAAATTCATACGATTGTCAGCAATGGATTTATCATCATAGTTTTCAAGGCCTCTAACAACACAGACAGTTAAGGGGAGATAAGAAAGGCAATAAAGCAGCCCAGCATAACCAGCCTTTTTCCAAGCACAGCTGTGTTTGAGGAAACACCAGCAGGAACAAACTTCTGATAAATCAACTAAGAAATTAGAAGAGTGATACTGTCAAAGGCGATGCCTGAGAATTATGAGAGCATTAAAGGCACAACTGATATTACAGTGTGCTTTGATACCCTGTGCTCTAATTAGAAGTGAGGGCAGAGGTGACTTATCAAGAAACCACTCCCTTTCCAGATACAGGGCTACAAAACCAAGGATAACTATAAGAAATGTCAGCCTTAAGGTACTATCACAAAGGGTAATAACAATCATGGTTTATTAGTATACTGCTGTGCAGGGCAAGGATATCAGAGCGCTTTGCAAATATCCATTAACTTTCCACCACACCGTTGGAGGAAAACAATAAGCCAGTATAACCAGGTATGAGAAGCAGAAGAAATGGAGGTACCAGAGAATCCCCAAATCCTGATCTCACTCTAAACCACAGCTGCACCCTCATCCTGCAGTCTCAGACAGCCAGGGGAACTCAGACCTTACAGATGGGTCAAGGGGCGCACATGTGGCGTACAGCCTTCATGGGAAAAAGATCATACACGTGGTTTCATTGAGTCTGGTAACAGGTCATGTCCTTCTTAGCCACTTACTTCATCAAGAAAGAGCTGTGCAAAGGTTTGGTATTCCTCACTGCTCGTATTGCTAAAGCCCAGGGAGTATTTCACATTTGTTATCCGTACTGTGCCACTAAGTTTCTGGACAGCTGCAAAGTAAGAAGAAGACAATTTAAATGCGTGTTCTGTGGACTGTAGTCCATGGACAAGTGTGTGACAGTCACCAGCATGTCTGGCCACATGGAGTGTGCATCAACTCAAAACAGCAGAAAGCCAGCCCTCTGAAATGTAGCCAAAACCCCAAATGCCTAAACATAGGCATCCAGCACCTTAGTCTGCCCTCTCTGACCCCTAGATGATTCTCATAAGGGCACTGACCTCCTGTAGGTCTTATATCTGCCAGCTCTGTCTTGGATGCTCCAGGGCATCTGAAATATTGCTCCATGGCTATGTTCAGGCACCTGAATTGCTCTCCTAGACTCAGCTAGCTGTCCCAGCTCCCTCTACACGCAATGAGGTGACACCAGTGCCTCCAGAGGGCAAATCACTGCAGCACCAAGGTCCTCCCTCCACCCTCAGAGGAAGGCTAGACAGCTGCCTGAGATTAAACATCTACATTTTAGACAGCTATTGTAAGATAAGATGAACCCCAACAGGGTGTACGCTTCCGCCCTGAAGTTGTATCTGCTGAATCATATTAAGGTAGTCTCAAATGTCTTAAGTTATTTCTCAAAATCACTGGTTTTGACATTGTTACTACAGACACTGAAGGTGATCACAAGCAGGAGAGAAAGAGCTTCTCAAGACATGATTCATACCCCTAGCATCCTTTTAGTGCCTAGCCAGGCAACCTGACTGCCACCACCCTATACTGTGACCATTGCCAGCCAGTTGTCTTCACGCTGCCTTCCAGCTGCTAACAGAACATCACTCCTAGCATACCAAGATCTGGTGTTTCAAAGTTTTATATAAATATAGGATAGTCTTCACCAAAGACTTCAAGAGCCCTATCATCTGGCTAAGGCTTCAGTTTAAAATTGTTTCTGAATCAAGTTACCAGTCTTTACTTTCTGGTGTATCAGCTTGCTTTCCTCCTTACACACATCTGTCCTGATTTCAACAGTATATAAGGCACCAGGTTCCAGCTCTGAGACTGTCAGACTCCTATACTGAGTTTTAGCCTCCCATATTAGCTGCTTTTTCTGAAGCAGCAAGAATTGAAAAGCAGGGCTCTGCATAAACTCTGTGGACCATGTTACGTCAAAGTTGGTTCTAATCATATTGGGGATAATAATCTTTTGAAATGGGACAGATAGTAGAGGAAAAGAAATAGTCATCAAGTAAAGCTTTGGAAGGGAATGGAGAAAGTCGTGCCCACTTAAAGCAAGCCACCAAAGCAGGCTTCCTTTATCCCAGCATACTTGTGATCCCAAAGGAACCCTCACCACCACCAGTCAGATCAAAGGATTTGGGCTTGCTTTTTGCTATGGGTTCTCCTGTCACGTGAGCCTAGGTACTTAGGAGATAAACCACATTCAGTTATCTGATGGTGAGAGGGGAAAATGTTCTGAACAATTTTCAAGCAAACAAAAAAAAAATCAGTATTTAAAAGACATGACAGGCGATGAAGAGTTGGCTGAGGCTGACCCTCCAGGTCAGAGACGTTGCCACAAGGAGGAGCTATATATTAAACTTCACCAAACACGGATTTTTGCCCTCTGAATTTCCTACTCCGGTCTAGTGAGATACCACTTTGGTGGCTCTTCCTCTTGTTCCCCAGGCATAATCCCTTCACAAGCTTCTTTCCCAGCAAAAGCACTTGGCTGAATATTTGATTCATCAGGAGAAAAAAACAAGCTTGTATAAACTGAACTTGTTTGTGTAGAATTCTTCAATTTGTTTTCCAGCTGGAAGAAAACGACCTTTGCTATTTTTGTCAGTTAAAATTAGCTATTTTGATTTTTTTTTTTTAAATGAACATTTTCTGTTTTAATTTAAAAGAAAAAAAAAAAAAAACAAACAAAACCCACATTTTTTTAACTCTTCCCTGCATTGAAAGGGGGTATGGGGAACACAAAGCAAAGCAGTAAATGGAGCTTTTTCATTCAGGTCAACATGTTGTTCAGTCCAAAGTTATTTTTTTCCTCCATTTGGCCACCAAGGTCCCAAATCAGTTATTTGCCCAGCTCTGTTCCCAGGTCTCACCCATGCCAGAAAGAGCTAAGGACACAACATGAAGAAGAGAGAAGACAAAAGCTGAACAGGGGCATCAGCATGGCAGCCCAGAGCTTAGCAGGACTGGAGAAGTGGACACTGTGGCACTGGTGATCAGGACTGGTGGTAGAAGAGAGGCTGGAGAAGCAGCAGAGCTGGCCTTACACAGCTGAAAAAGAGGTTTACCAGGGAGAAAGGAATGAGGGAGAACAAGAAGTGGGGCTGGATGAGAGGAGACCCCCCCAGGAATGGGAGACCATAGAGGAGGGGAAGAGAAAAGAGCAGAGGGGAGCGCAGTTTGGGATTGGAGAGATATGGACGGCATGAGAGGCACAATAAAGACAAGCAGAAACAAAACTGAAATAGGTATCACCTACTAACACACTAAAGAAAAATACATTCAGTGATGGGCAGAGACAGTAGCATTCATATCCCAAACAAAACCATAATTTAAAGACCAAATCTGATTCTAACCTTGAAATATGATTCAGCTCCAATCAATAGAAAAATCCCCAATTAGCTCCAATACATCTGCCCAAACCCAAACAGATTAAGCACTCCCTGCCAGCCTAGTTATTCTCAATTACAGCCCTTGAAAAAGTGGCTTACAGGTTTCCACACAGCTCCTGCCCCACAGGGGATTTGCGGGGCTGTGCCTAATCCACCCTCCGCTGAGAGGAAGAGGAAGGCAGGTCGTTTGCCTTCCCAGGCCTTTCAAGTAATTCCATAGGCGACTGCTGCTGCTGCAGTACCCTGGTGCCAGAGCATGCAGGAGAAACCAAGACGAGTGGCAAAGGGACAAGCAGCATATGTTTCGATGAGCCACGCTCAGTGCACTGCGTGATTTGAGACGAAGAAATGTAACATCGACAAAGCTAACTGCCAAATTACCAGGAAGAGAAATTATTTTGACATGCTGATTTAGGAAAAAAGTGCCAATTCCTGCAAGAAAATAGTTTTGACACAGAAAAACTAGTTTCAGATGCCTTCATCCCAGACCACTGATTCCAACTGTGTATCTTTCCCAACTCCGAGTGAGGTTTGCTTCTCGTGTGGCCGAATTACCACGCGTGCAGGCCCCGGCCGAACGCATACTCACTGCGGTCCGTGGCTGGGCCTGGCGTCAGGCTGGGAGCTGGAGAGACTCCTGGCAAAGCTGGTGACCCCAGGGCTCCAGTGTATTTCTCAGACCAAGAGCTGTTCTCCCTTCCCATCTCTACGTGCTCTCTAAGAGTGACATTGAGGGTGGGAACGCCAGCATCCCCCGCGGCCGGCAGAGCTCTACCAGGGCCACCTTGAGAGTCGGCTTCAGGCACACCAAAAGCTGTGTGACTTCTGGTGGTAGCAGAGGCTGTTTGGTTTGGAAACACCAGCAATGGCGAACTGAGTTGGTCTTGCCCGGCCGTGCCCGTGGGCCCACTTGTGAGAGCAGCCGCTCTCTGCAGTGCACCGGGGGAAGCCTCTGCCGCCGAGCTTTGCTGCGATGGATTTACGGCCGCCTGTCGCTCTGCGCTGATGGCCAGTTCCTTGCTGGCTGAGACCCCCGTGGCCGTGGGGCTGTGGTCCCCGAGGAAGCCCGCCTGTGGTGCCAGGCCTTTTTTCCAAGGGGCTGGAGGAGCGCTGGTGGGAGAATGACCGTGGGGTGCTTGCTGGTCACCCAGGGTCGGTGCAGCAGGGAGGTGCTCGGCGGTGCTCATCTTGGAGCCTACAGCAGCCGCCATCTTGGTGGTGGCAGGGGAAGCAGGGCCTGCAGGGCTTACTTCTTCAGCAGAAAACTCTGTGCTGTTTGTTATTTCAGGAGCCACCGTTTCGGTGAGAGGGTCCACAATCTCACCTGCAACGCAGCAAACACACATTGAAATGGGACCTCAAAGTGGGTGAGGAGGCACCAGGGTCTGGCCTGAAAATGGGACTGAGACCACTCAGCCACGCGTAATAGCATTACAGAGACATGTCTTGGATATTTCATTAACACATGATTTTTATGGTGCTGAATCTGGTTTATGCCTATACAAAGAAGCATATTTGATTCCTGGGTCTCCTTTTCTGGTTCTCAGGCCATGGATCATTACAGTGGGAGGAAATTAGCCCCAGACATACCAAAAGAGGAGAAAGTACACCTCATGTACTACAAAGGTGCGTCTATATATACATTGTTTGCTATATAAACAGGTGCAATAAAAGCAGAGGTAAAAACCCACAGTTTATTCCAACCTTTCATGGCAACAGGAAACTACATGCCAGTCTTTTGCTCACCCTCACAGTTTCTTCCAGGTCGGGATGGATTGGTATCCATGGTTGTCTTGCATCTGCACAGGTACGAGCCCATCAAATTGATACACTCAGCAAACACAGAGCAGTCATTCTCAGCATGAGAAGCACATTCATCCCAGTCTGTAAGACCAAAACCAGAACATCAGTCAGATAGCCTCCATTCTGGCTGCATTAAACTAGAAACAATCATAAAGTAGTCCTTTCTTCAGTTTTTGAACTTATGAATGTGGTCTTTTTTCATCATTTATCTGACAGCCAAGCTCTGAGTGATGCAGAACGCTATCTGTGTTGTTATTCTCTCACAGAAAAAATCAACCTTTGCCCTTGTACTCTGAAAAGTATTTTCTCCAGGTAAAGATTTTTTTAATAATTTTTTTTAGAAGTAAACACTTGAAGTGAAAAAAATATTGTATGTCTGTACTATAGCTATATCAAAAGCATATATTATACCAAGTTCTGCACACAGTACCTCCAGATACATCAGGTAATGAATAGATCTGTTACCACTAGCTACCAGTAGATAGAATATTAAATAGAGACTTAATCCAAATAATCTTCTGCTTCAAATAAAAGGTAAATGCAAGTAACTCCCACGGGAAGGACTCTTCAGTTCTTAACAGAGGAAGTGCTAAGGGCAAAAACTCTTTTTATAAAAGATTTCTTCTCAAAGGTAATACTGTAAAACTATGACCCCCTTTCTGGTAGTGTCAGAAAAGAGATCCTGGTTCATCAATGCATTAATATGCTCTAAGGGTGTTCCTTATGTCTAACTTCAGCTCCTCTGAATCAATTAGAGATGCTTCTTTCATGGAGTTATAGACCTATTTTATTGCCAAGTCTCTTCAGTCTTGAGGGATTTAGATCGGGTGTCTTATATTACCGTTCACACCCTGTTCCAGCAAATATGCAAAGGCTGAGCTAATGCTTTGGACACGAATAATCTTGGTGAATCCCATGTGAACCCTCCCTGTGTGCACTCCCTTGTGCATACACCTTCACTGCCTCAGGGCCGTAAGTGAGGGAGAGCTGAAAACTAGACTGAAAACTGCGTCTTGGGACAAATAATTCTGATCAGAGGCTAGAAAATTGTTTTGAACAATGCATTATCGTAAGTGCTTGTTCTGAAAACATGCAGACATTAATCACTGTGATTATTTCTCTGAAACAAAGTCCCATTCTAGAACTTAATAATTTATGAATCTTCAAAGAGAGATGCAATTGTTCCACTCCCTTCAGTTGTTCTATTCCTTCTGACTCGTCACCGTTGCTGTTTCAAAGTTGAATTCCCTGCTCTGCCACTGTCACTAAACCAAGCACCTAGCCTTTTGGTGGCCAGGCTCCACAGAGGATCCAGGTGGCATTGCTCCACTGGTGCAAGAGGATCTGTGCAGGCTTACTGTCAAAGGGCATGTCCCAGGTCTCTCAGGGGCCAGGAAGCAAAACAGCCCATTATACAAATCTCTTCTTCATGTGCTTCACTCCTCTGCCTTATTTTCCACATTTGACTATCGGAAACTTGTGTCAAACAAATGCTTGTTTGGGCAGAGCTAAGAAATAGACCCCTTTGCTCTACTCCTAAGGAGGAGTTGGCTGTGCTCCTGGCTAAGAGTGGTGCTACTGGAAGCCACCTGGTTTTCTGCTATTAAAGTAACAGTCCAGAGCTATTGCCTTCTTCCTCCCCACCCTTTCGGTCCCAGGATCAATAACATTTGTAAAGTATTTGTAAAGTATTTTGGCAAGACGCATCAGCATCTTGCAAGTCAGTATCTGCTACCACTGTGACATTTGTAGGCTTCAGGTGCAATTTGTCTTTCCTGGCTTTTTTCCTGTCCTGTTCTCCTTAACCTCCATATGCTTCACAACTCCAAAGGGAGTTTTCCCTGATCACAGCAAATGAGCTTTTAAGGGCTCAATACACTAGAAGAGAATAACCCATTCTGTCGGCTTTGGCAACTTTCTGAACACTAACTGGCTCTGCCAGCTGGGAAACCTGAAGCCAGAACTTAGACCTTTGAAGATAAAAATGGTGATTACTGAAGATCAAACAAAGGCCTAGTTTAACATAAATTCCATGCGTGTTTCTTTAGTCCTTTTCACTGAGAGGACCCTTGGGAACTTCTCTGGCTGGATTTCTGTAGTGACGATGTTAGATTTCTTTTTTTAAACCCTGGGCCAAACGCAGCCCCACAGCCTTGAAGCACAAAACTGTTTAGAGGGCACGTGTACCCAAAGGCTACAAATATTCCACAGTAACCCCATCTGCAATTCAATTCAAGAAAGATATGGCAAACTTCCAAATTCTCACAAAGAGGAGAGGGAGGAAAATTAATAGGGAAACCAAGGGCTCCACTCCTCCTTAAACACAGTGGAGGGAAGCTGTTCCTGTAGGTACCTGGGAACAGCCAATGCTCCTTCGTCCAATCCCTTCTGGGCTTATGGATAAAAGCCCATGGAGGAGTTCTTAAGTCATGGTTTTTCCCTCCAACAAACCACATACTTGGTCTCTCTATAAAGTACCTTTTGTGAAGAATGCTGGTAATACTGTGTGTGATCAGAACACAAATGCTGTGTTCTTGTTTGAAAAAAAATAATAAAAATTACCTTCCACTGCAGTGTTCTGCTGATCCACCAAAAGCACAGAGCCATTGTGCAGGTAAGAAAGCACTGGGTCAAATGTAGAGGCATCAACTGGAAACTCGGGATCCTGCACAGTGATTCTGAGCCTCACAATGATGCTTCCAGCTTGCAGGGATTCAGTCTGCACTTTCAGCTTCCCAGATTTGTATAAAGCAGAAATGTTAGGTGGAAATGAATTTTCAAGCTGAGCGAAGGGAGAGAAGCATTGACAGTTAGGAACCCAACAAGAATAGCTCCTTTTAAAACTGAACTATGGCGGTACCATTTTAAAGATTTATATATGCACAACATAGAAAATGTTGTAAAAAGAAAAGTTTCAAAGTGTTTCAGAAATCTTACTTTTCAGAGATTTTTGAGGCACAGAGAAGTGTAAGTCTCCTTGGTGCAGCTAGGTACCTGTAAAAATTGTACCCATCTGACCACTGGTCTTACAAACCAAATTTCATTTTGGCTCAAGAGATCAAAATTCCTTCTGCCCCTGTTTGCCTGCATCAGAGCTGAACTGGCCCAGTAAGTCTGCATGCATCAGACCCTTGATGTTAGCTGTGTATGTCACATAAGCTTTTTGTCCCAAGCCTCTTATATATTCACCTCTGCACTCCCAGACAGTGGAACTTGGTCAACTCCACTGTTGCTGGAGCAGACTCTGGTTTGATTTTGACTACTAGCAGCTAGCAGTCCCCCAGGCAGTACCCAGGCAGACTTAGCATCAGCCAGGGGCCAGTCCCAATAGGCAATCTGAATGTGACCACCGTACTTTGGAAGACCCAGCCACATGGGTACAGGATGGTTTGTGCCAGTTGGTGTCAGTGCCAGAGAATGGTTTGGGAAATGTTTCATTTGCGAGTATGGGCATAGCTTTAGCTCCCAGCAATTATTTGAAACTCACCAGTCCAAGTGCAGCCTGCAGCTGAGTCCAATGACAAAGAAATCTCAGGATGAGACAAGAAAACTGGGGATGGGTGACTTCAAGAAAATGTGTTTGAGACAGCCCAGTTTCAAGGCAATATCACAATTGCGCCATGGTTGATTACCAATCCGGTAAGTAGACACATCGGTTGAACAAACGGTGTTACTCTGAACATTAAAGCTGGCATACTGATGTTCAATATTTGAGCTGTGCAGGAGTTGGCAGTTTCACCTTACATCTATAGAAGGCACCTCCGTGCTTGAGCCTTTTGCTCCTACATCCACCTCAAAACATGCCTCTAAGCACGCAGTGCAGCACCATAAATCAACACAACTTTCCTCATGTTCAGCCAGAGTTTGCTCCAAAAATTCCTATAAACAAGCTGTTTAACTAGTCTAAGTTCAGATCAGGGTGAGGAGGCAAGAAAAAGAGAGGAGAGAGGAAGTGAGAGGGGGATGTTGTGCTCCCAAACACCCAAGGATGCAGAAGCAACACAAATGGGCAATGCTCCTTTTCCTTCCCAACCTCATGATGCCAGTTAGGTCTGCATTAGTCTCAGAGAAGATTCACTGACAAAAGTCCTTCTGCACAACAAAAGCAGGAATTTGCACCTATTGGAAATAAAACCATGTCAGGAAGTTTAACTTGCTATTTCTCATGAGCAAATGCCTCTTCTGTGCTGCCTTTGAAGGTATAGCTCCATTATTATTTTTTTTTCCTTGGCTTTATATTCACATATGTTTATGAGTCCCCCCTTGTTTTGGGAAAGTCTCATTTTGGATGGAGATCCCAATTCTTTTGTATGGGCCCTGCTCTCTACAGCAAAACTGTGAGATATTGCGGCATCTGAAATGTTCCCCCTGTTTGGGAAGCTGAGAGCTG
Organism: Haliaeetus albicilla; assembly: GCF_947461875.1. Taxonomy (NCBI): domain Eukaryota; kingdom Metazoa; phylum Chordata; class Aves; order Accipitriformes; family Accipitridae; genus Haliaeetus; species Haliaeetus albicilla. The sequence continues at coordinate 12,548,429 of NC_091488.1, forward strand.
GTAATAGACTTCATGACTCAAGTTTTGTTTATGGCTGATTACACCTGAGCATGGACAGTGGCTATATGTGTGCATCATGCAATGAATGAGGCTGGAGAAGAAAGCCTCACCCAGTCACTTTTCCTTAAAGAAGAGCGAGCTCTGAGAGCAGTCAGACATTTATTGAGAAGACAGTGCTGAAATGAATGCCAGCAATGTCATTTCAATAATCCATTAAAAAGCCTGAAGTCAATTCAGTGTGAGTTTATTGCCAAACTAAAGATCCAAGGAATGGAGTCCCTGTTGCATGCCTGCATTTTTAATTCCTTTGCTCTTCTGTAGGGGAAAATTCTCATTGGCTCCATTGCTAATAAGGCCAAGGGCTTGATGTGTCTAGTCAATTGAATTTTGTTTTAATTATTAAGAAAGGTCACAGGAAACAGTATGATGATTTTCAAGGGATATTTCAGCCAGGCATAAAATCCTCCATTACATTTAATAAATCTTAATTAAAAAAAAAATATTATCCACAGATATTTTAGCGTTACCTCTGTAAGCAACAGTCTTGAAAATTCTTCATAAGCTGAGCTGCTGGCATTATGGAAATCATCAGTGAAGTTGTAGTTGAGAATTCTTGCAGTAACACCAAATATCTTGGCCTCTGTAGGACACAATATTAAAATACACAGTGACAAAGTGGAAGAGGAAAGGATTCAGTCAAAAATTATGTACCCAGACCAAAATCTCAGATGATGGAGGGAGAAGGAGGAAAAGGTTGAGAGAGTTTGGTATTAAACCAAGAAAATAAAGCCAATATTCTGCTACAAGCTTCCTATACATTGAGGAGATGCACTTACATCAGGACAATAAAGATATTTCGGTGCTTGATTACAACTGCATGAGAACTGGGTATACACATATCCTTGTGGACCTGACCCTACATAACTCCTGCATTTGAGTTACACCAGGGTTGAATCACCTGTGAGCTCATCTCTGGTCCACCAGTCACAATTATTATTTTTTTCCTGATCTTGGTAGCATGGATAGTAAATATATTCTTAAACTGAAAATAATAACAAAAACCAGTGCATGCCACTTCTGTGTCTGGTAAGCCCTGACAGATAATGTACAGAGCATGTGAGCCAAAACCAAGAGCCAAAGAATCTATAACCACTTTAACCTGTATAAACAATCTGAGGCTGTTACTCTTTGGACTGACCTTTGGAAAACTTTTCTTTTTCTCAAGGGCTCCAACTTTATAATCTGAAGTTCAGCCCCCTCTTTCCATAACCACTAGATCTCCTACTTTCCTGCTACAAAGGGAGTAATTTCCTTCTGACCCAAACTGGAGTCATCCTTCGTCTGATCAAAGGGAAGGCTCTTACGGCTAAACATAAACAGCAGCATTCTCACTGTGGCCAGTATTAAATAGTTCACTGCCTGCTTTTTGAAGAAAATGGGGAGAGATTGATTTCTTTATTTGCATGAAGGCTTAGGAAATAATTTAAGGACAATGGAAAAGCAAAATTATGTTTGATCAACCCACTAGGGTCACAGGGAGCTAGCATCCCTAGCTAATTGAACAAAATTATGCAGGTATTCTGCAAGCTTTCTTACACAGCCCTTGTTATTCCCTTTAATCCTGGTCACTCGCAAATATTCACCTGAATCCGGCCTTCCCCTGGGCACTCTTGTTAGCTCAGCTGAGCCCTTGACAAACCAGTTGACTGGATTTCTCAATAGCCACAGCCATCAACCAGGAAAAATGGGGCTTGATGGGAGATGGATGGCAGCAGAATGCAGTGCCAGGCACAAAAAACCCCCAAACAAAACAGTATTCTAGCTTAGCCTGATATCTGTGATAGTCTGAGTCAGCTCCAGCACTGCTTTATCAGCTAAGGCCAGAGCTCTGCTGCCTGACAATCTGGGTTGCATAAATGCTGGGGCAGAGGAAAGAAAAAGTGCTGAAGGAGGTGGGAAATGGAGTTCAGGGAGGACCAAATGGATCACTGGTGAACTGTGAGTGAATGGAGAGAGAGAGCGGAGAGAGAGAAAGAGAATGTATATATATTTTAAAGTGGCTATTTACCTGTTTTGACATTTTGACGGGAGATGCTGGTTTTTCCACAGGTTTCATAGCTGATCTCTACTGAATAGAGCACACCTGCCTCCAGCTGAGACACATCCATTTTCATTTCCTCTGTCTTCAGGTTTTGTACAATCTCTTTGCCCTTGAACACTTGGACTTGGAAAGTATGGTTCAGAGTAGAAGCGACATGCCAGGACATTTCAAAACTGTTGCTGGTAACACTGAAGATTCGGTGATTTCTAACCGCAGAAGGAGCTATTGCAGTCCCAGGAAAAGTCATCACAGAAAAAGCAACATTACGACTGTAAAGCATTGTGCTATTCTAAATCTATTATAGACAAGCACTTTGACAATCAATAGGGGAAGCTCCTCTTTACCTTATGTCAGGACAGAATCTGCCCCTCTCACACTACCAGGTCCCCCCATCCATGAACCATTCCACTAGACTGATTAATTGGGTGCTTACTCTTTTTATTTCCTTTTACTATACATATTTGTGTTGAATGTCTAGTAACACTAATAATCAAACAGTGAGCTACAGGTTCAAGCAGCAGGAGTAAGTTTGGAATAGTGGATCTGTGTACTCTACATACATTGACACCTGCTTTGCCACTTGTCACTTTAATCACCAAAATGCACCTCTTCATGCAAAGGCTGCCTTGATTTCTGCCTGGAAAAACCCCACAGACCGCAGCCTATAGAGGCTGGGGGCAGAGTGGTGGGCAGCATTTCACCTATTTATGCCACTCTACTCCAGTGCAATCATTGTCATGTCAACGGGAAAAGACAGGACCCTTCAGAGATGATTTCTCTCCTCAAAGGAGGAGGAGGAGGAGGAGGTGTCTAAACTGGGTAGGATGAATTGCCCTCCAGCAGAGCCTGTCTGTCTCCACTAACTAGAGAGAGAGCCCAGACTAGACAACTCTCCTATAGATAGCTGGGGTCAGGTGAGATGAACATCATCCCCCACGCTAACCTAGAGACCATGGCATGCTGCTGCCACAACTTCAATTCTTTCATGCTAATGGTTAGCCTGAGAAGAAAGTTTGTCTTCTTAAATTGTTTCAACAGGACATAATTGTTTCCAGGACTCTGAGCCAGGTGGCTGCCAAATACCCCCAAAGCCAAACCGCCCCTTGCACTAGAGGGACTGCAGTTTAATTCCTCTAGCTTCACCTTGGATCAGCAGCTGTGGATGAAGATGAAGAATATCCAGTCTGTCTCTCTGAGCTAGGCAAAGAACTACTTAAAGCTATTTCCTCCCACAAGGAGAGCAGGATGTTGTTAAAAGGATTGTGGTAACTCTTGCCTGAAAGTCACCCATATCAAGACAAATGGGTTTGTTCCCATCATAGTCCCTCAGACAGCTCTAATGTATTGCAGGGAGAGTATTCACAAAGGCTAACTCCAGTGCAGGGTAGCTGTGGCCAACCTCCCTGACTCATGTCTCCCACCAACAAACATCTTCATGGACTCGAAAGCATCCCCCAGTGGCTGTGGTGGAGGAGGAGCTCCGGTGGTTGGTAGCAGATCCTCTCATACCTTGTTCCAGGACAAGCCTAGGACATGCAGTGAGCTGAGTCCAGGGTGAGTGAGTGGTGCTGGCCTCACACAGCGCTCACTGGCATGCTTCTTGTGCTGGAGGATCATCCAGCACAAGCCATGTGATGGGACCTGCACTTGAATGGCTCACAAGTGGCTCAAGAAGCCCACTGTGGCCACCTCCACTTCCAGAAGGCCAGTTCCCTTCAGTAGCCATGGGGATAACAGTGGGGTTTCTCCAGTGGTCACTTCACAGCACCACAGCCCCCAGTCTGAATGTCCCATTGGGGAAGCCTCTTTCTTTCATTTCCATAGGTGGCGATTCACTCCAAAACTATTAACAGCTTCTGTGAACACCCTCCTGTCACTCAACCAGCCCCAGGAAAAAGGGATCAAAGAGGGGCTGAATTAAAAGTAAGACAATATTCATTCAAATCCAAGGTTACTTACAGCACCCAGCATCTGTAGATTGGTTAGTTATGGACAAGAGACTTGATTTGCTTATAGACGGAGAGCTATTGCTAGTGTTAATGGGATCTAATGCTGAACTTGGAGTAGATGCTGCCATGCCTAGGGGAAAAATAGTATTATCAAAGAGTTAAAGTATTCCTAACAAAGTAAATCCAAAATAATACCATTTATGTTTTCTGCAGCTGAAAAGCAGCAGTAGAAGTAATATAAATAGGAATGAAAATAAACATATTATCCTATTACAAAAGCATAAAGTAATACATTATCTCAACTTTTGAGATTAAAGGATTGCAAAATTGTTTTTTAAGTAAAGCATAGAATCTGCAAGCACTTATCTATCTCATTAACTTAAAGCCTATTAGCAGGCCCATTGATGTCTGTGGGCTGTAAGTGCATGCCTCTATCTTTTGCTGAGCTAGTACCACAAAGGATTATTTCACCCATTGCCAAACTCAGTCCAGCAGAGGACTCAGCGGCAGTGCAGCCGCTCAGGGTGGGATTATACAACCACTGAGTCCTGGCTGCAGTCACACGGTCAAAATGGGAAGACTTTGTGTACAAATAGTGTCATTAACTGCACCTTCCCAGGAGGCTGGGGAGGTGTACCGACAATGAATGACTTGCTCTGAGAAGCAGTCAGGGTCTGAAGCTAGAGATTTTGGCAGGTGAGTGAGGACAGCTGAGGGTCAGATAGGAGAAACAGCAAGGAACAGTGAAATAAATACACTGCATTTCAGTCAGACATAGCTAAGAGCTGGCTTATGTGGCATCTTCTCCCAACAGGAGGAGAAGGGGCACTGTGTGTTCCAGAAATCTTTGCCTTGCAGGTGACTCCTGTGATAGACCACAAACATTCTTGGTATTTCCCAAGGTGAGACCTGTGTCTCTTACCTTCCTTTCTTTGGGTCAGCTGGTGAGAGATGACATCTGCATGTTCATGCTGAGGGTCACAGCTGTAATAACCCTCCAGATTTACACAGGTATTTTTCTCAGGACAAGCGTTGAATTCCGCATAGGAACATTCATTGACATCTAAGAAGAGGAACACAACTTGCACAGATATTGATAGCAGCATCAAGCTTGATCTGCAATGTGTGTAGACCAGGCTTTGGATATGATAAATACAGTGTAAATCTGCAGTAACTCTGCTGAAGCAATTCTGGATGTATAGGGGTGCAATGAAATCAGAATGCTGCCCTTCCCCAAAACAGTTATAACCCTATCACTTTTTACTCCAATTCTTTGCAATAAGAGGACAGTTAGTGGCAGCTCCTGCTTAGAGTTGCAGGATGCCATCCAAACCTAAGAGACATCAGTGACAGGAGAAAGGAGTTTTACTCAGTGATTTCACTGAAATTTGGACTGAGGACTGAGTTTTCAAAAGTAAACACAGAATAAGAAGTGATGACAACAGTGCTTATCGATGCATTTCGGGAGTGAAAATGTTCAGGTAACCACACAGTAGTAAGTAGATTAAAATAATTTAAACTGAATATATTTAAATATTTACCTAATATTTAAAAAGTAGGTGGTAATGCGCTATAGTAATTAACAGACTATAAATACGACTAGTTTCCTGCAAGCTACTGTAACACATGTCTATAAAAACAGAGTGTATCTGCTTCCCAAGAAAACACTTTTTTTAAGAACCTGTTTAGTACAACTAATGATTGTGCTACAAATACGGACACTTTTGCTTTTTCATCTGAAGATGGGCTATGGTATTATGAGAAAATAAATTTAATTGAGCAATCAGGAGTATTCCCCTCCAAACTATTCACTCATTATGATCTACAAACCTCTCCATTCTATAATGGAAAGGTTAGGGCTATATTTGCAAACTTTACAAGATCCACTATGTTATTTTTGAAAACAAATTGACAGTCATATAGATGAAATCCCAAGTGAAGAGGGATGAAACGCCCTAAAAATGTTTCCCCCTGTGACAGGATTATAATAACCTTGCACTTCTGTGTCAATCACTTCATACGTGCGCTTGACAATGTCCTTCAAGGAAGAAGAAACCTCTGCTAGTGGGGCTGGCTGATGCAGTCCAATGAGAACCCAAGAGGCCACCGTCCCGGCATATACTTCTGCACGGTTACTCTGGATATGGTGCACGGAGGCATTCAAGGGCTGTAACGCACCAGTAATCTGGAAAACAGGGGAAAAAACACTTCAGTATCTCATTCCTTTCTCAGCACAGCTGTATGCCAAAGAGGCATAACTTATGCAAGGATTATCATCATAACCTGAGTGCAGAAAGCACCAATTCAGAAACCATAGCAAAGTGGCAACATTTAAGCCTGTATTTATGCAAGGTGAGTTCTTACTATTATCACATTTCACAATGGAGTTACGATATAGTCATGCCAAGCTAAGATAGATGTGGAGCTGCATGTCAGATCTCAAATTCTCAGGCAGGAGGACACAAGCCAGGAAGATATGGGAAAAGTCTCTTTGGCTTGTAATGCTTAAACACCAAAATCTCAATAGACATAATATATAAGAGATATGCTATTACAGGGCATCTGTAATAAAGCTGTCCAACACTTCTTACTTTAAGCAACTAAAAAGACTGCTGGCAAAGGGAATAGAAAGAAAAAGAAGAAAAGCAATAGACTGATGAAGAAAGCTGGGACTAAGAGCCACAGAGAGACCCCAGGACTGACCAAGTCATCACAACTGTGAGTCAGGAATGAGAGAAGGGACATGGTGGTAGGCTGAGCATTATGAGTCAGTGAAGCAGACAGGGCCTGGAAGACATTCCTCTGAGTAGCGGATTATTGCAAAGCTTCGGTTTGTATTTCCTATTTCTTGAGTGTTTGACTTTGCCATAGCTTGCTTTAGACCAAGATATAAAAGTCTGGGTAGATCCTTGCCCTCTACTCCTTACTATACAGCAACAGGACCAGGGTTTCTCGCTTTTTTAGGATATGAGAAGGGGGAATTCAGGTAGGAGGAAGAACTACACTCATGCAACATCCCCATGCTACTGCTACCATTTCTATTCTTGGGCCCGTCAGTGCCAGTTGACGATGGCAGAAGGGTTTCCTTTGCTACTTGCCCACTCCCAGCTGGAAACTGGGGAGGAGCAGAAATAAAAATGGAGGGAAATAGGGACCTGCCCTCTCGGGTACCTTTCAAAGGCCACATCCAAGCCTGGTTTTCTCCATGGCATGGTGATATGTACTAGGGAACTGCTTCGGGTTTATGACCCGGAGGGTCTTCATCCTAGTTCATCAATCCATTATCCTAACTACCACTGAGAGGACAGAGAGAGCCGCCCTGTCTGGGCACGGCTGTAGTTTGTAGCCTGGTTCTTCCTGCAGACCCTCCTTTCAGGAAACGTGCCTCACGCCTCTGTGAGGACTTTGTTCTTCTTGGGACTTTTCCTGCCTGCCGTGTCGGGGACAGGGAGAGATGTGCCGCGCTGCTGTCGCATGGCCCTGCATGCATTGGTGCCCTGGCCGCTGCTAATCCATGCACAAGGCAGAGCCTCGGTCCTACAGCAAAAGCAACGTTCTGCTGTCTCCCCCAGCCCTGCTTCTGGGGCAAGAATGACAACGAAAACGCCCTTGACCCAGACACAGTCCCCCTGCCATAAGCCTGGGTTTTCACAGTGAAGCTTCTGGCACTGCTGAGTCCACCTGCCGTGTAGGTCCCAGCGCCATAGATCAGGCTTGTCTCTTGAAAGGTTTAACTCAAAGCTCCTTATCAGAAAACATCACGCTTTGCAGGTCTTGAAATCCAGACCCAGTCAGTCATAGACCCAAAACTGAACTGAGCCAGAGCTGGAGCAAGCATCACTTAAGTAGGAAAAACCCCTATATTTCAGAATGTCTTTAAATTGCCCTTGGAAGAGAGCTGAAAAATTTACTAAAGAAGCTGATAAATCAATGTTACTTGAGCTGCTTGAGGATGCAGCTGACATTCAGTAATTAGGAATAAATTAGGGCCAAAAAAATCAATGTGGCAGAACAAACTGGGGCGCGACGGGCTGGCAAGGTTATGCCCAGCACAGAGGACTATGAAGCAAGTGGTGGTTCCTGAGTAACAGAAACATAGACACAACAAGCAACACAGGGGAGCGTTTGTGTTTGTACATACCATGGAGTGCAAAAGGCGCGAATGATTCAGAAGGTGGGAATCCACTCTGATTAATTCATTAAAATCCATTTTCACAAGCACTGTCACATTGTACCAGAACGTTCTTCCTGAAGCGTACAAAATAAAACAGCCAAGTCATCTGAGGTCTGATGCTATGGAAAGCGACAGAGCTATAGGAAGGCTCTGAGCAACCGAAGCAAGCTTTAACTTGGCAAATACGAAGGGCCCATGTACAGCCATCAGCTATGGCCTCGTTCGCCATATGCCGCTGGCAGCGGTGCCAGCGAAGAAAAAGAAGCCAAGGGAGGTCTGCTGGACCCACAGCACCCACGCACCGTTCAGTGCTCACGGGTGCGAGTACTGAAGCTGAATATCCTGGAATTGATCCAGAGCAGATTCCCGTATTTGTTTTATGAAGAGCTATGGTAACAGTTTTCCTGCCCCCTCCACCCTCAGAAGGAAAAATTAACCATATTTCTATTAGAAGCAGCCTTGAATTTATCAGTAACATACCCTCTGGCATTGGATCCACACAGCCTGCTCCTTTGGATGAATTGCAGCATTTTTTAAGCCCTGGACATTCAGTATCGAACGTGCAAGGATAATCAGATGTTTCCATATTCTCCATTGGACAAATACCAGGTCTTGAGGCAAACACACTGGATCTATTGAGCGCTAAGTAACAAAAACATTTCTGAGAACAAAAATATAGAAAATTGTTTCCATAAAATCGTGCTATTTAATTTATAGCAAACACCTCCTCCTCATTTTAGAAGCGTGTCTGTTCTGAGGTTTTCATGGAGAGAAAATAGCAGCCTAAAATACCATTATTTCATTTCAAGAGTGCAAATGTTCTCAAATTTTTCTCTTTTTCATGACATTTCTGTTACAGAAATTTTGAATTGATAATTTTCCATTAATAATATGGATGGATGGATAGATAGATAGATAGATAGTTTCTAAATGAAAGCACTGCAAAACAGAAAATGTGCCTGATGTCATCTAGGACTAATCCAAATAAAATATAATGATCAAAGAAACAGGTAATGTCTAAGCTAGAAATTGGGAGCTTTCATTTAACCTTCTGTTGTGACAAAGTTAACCTTTAGTTATAGGAACTGAAGATGTTACATGGGAGCGGAGACACAAGGCTGTTCTCAGGTACAGTTCAGTGGGTTACACAGAGGGACTGGGGAGCAGAACTGAGCCCATGGTCTGCAGCCTGGCAGCACCCGCTCTGTATCAGCTAGCCAACCCGGGGAGGTCGCTAGCCCAAGCCGGACAGCCCTGCAGAGAGGGCAGCTAAGGCAGAAGGTTACTGCTTCCCAAGCCAAGGGCAGACAGCAGTCCTGGCTCAATGCCAGCACATAACTCTTCTCCGGAGGAGAAGAGGAAATACTTCTAAGCTCTACGAACATTGCTTTTACCCACAGTCTCAAACATAGGTCCAAGTAATGCTCAGCTCTGGTCTTTCCAATCAACCTAAAAGATTTCTCTTTTCCTTTCATTTTGGACCTACAAGTTTTTGGTCCTACGAACTCTTGATCTGGGCAATTAAAGTCAGCCAGCAGGAAAATGAAAATTATTCTTGCAACAGAAACAGGTTGTAGTGCAAGAAAACCACATTCAATATAATAAAATCCATAGCAAATGAAAGGTCCATAGCAAACTATAAATCTCTCATGAACCCTCATTTCTGTGGGGTTTCTCTTATCCCAAGGCTCTGAATAATAGTAAACCTGAGGTTTCTGAGAAGCAGAAGGGAATATTGAATCTAGGACTTTTGGCCTCAGCAAAGTAACCTTCTTAAACAGGTAAATGATCGTGATTAATCAAGATTTAAACTAAATCTATGTAACTTGCTGCTACATGCACATTCTAGTTCCCCCTCTTTGCCAGTCCATGGGAGACTGGAGGCTATTGCAAGCAGAGAACCTCAGCTTTTTAGCACATTCCATAACAGATCTCATTTCTAGTACTCCAAATCCCCAGACCAATCTACAGTTCAGGGATTGAGCTCAAAATGGGGCATGGAAAATTCAGCATGTAAAATTGTCAGCCACTTCTGCAACTGGACATACAGTCATATTTGCACAAAGAAATAGACTATTAAGACCAGCGGTTTTAAGACTATGGCCTGTGTCTCTTTGGGAGCCCACAGTATGCTTGTCAACAGTCTCTGAAAGGTAATTAAGAAGAGTAATCATGATTTAATGATGGGATTCCACACCTTTACTGAAAAACATGCCAAAACCCACAAGCTAGAAAACAGGGAAAGCACTGAGTTGAGACCTCTCAGCAGTATGCAGGTTACTTGCACGTGTATTTTTACAGATTTTCATGCAGAATACATGAGGCAGCACTTTCCCACAGTTTTATATTGTATTTGATACACTGTGTGTGTACACTTCGTGTGTACACAGTCAATGAGCACATGCTTTAACAGGGCTGCGAGCATCTTTCAAGTAGAATTGGTGTTAGACCCACGAGAGCTCTGGGCAGCAAATTAGGAAACCCTACCTCTGCTCCCAACCCCAATGAACGGCCGGCTGTCCTACAGGGAGCAGGATTTGTCCTGCTACCTAATGCAGCCTAGTATGGGCCCCTTCATGCCTGCAAACCAAGAGCCCTTACACTCCTTAGTCTTCCCCAGGACCAACTCTGCCTCCAAAGTTCATTTTGAGTCATAGGCCTAGGTTTGCAGCGGGAGGATGAGGCAAAAAAAAAAAATCAACCCTGTGCAATCTGACTCAAGTTACTTCTGGGTCCAGCAAGCCCCAGTAGTCCTATTCTGCTTCCCAGCATGGACCAAGAACCTCCGCTTCTGGCTCCCGGGCTGGCACTATGGGTCGCTCCCCCAAACGCGCCCTACTGCTAGAAAGCTTCTTCCTGATTTCTAGTCTAAAGCCACAATAAGGTGTGATACGGCCTCAGTTGCCCTTAGATGAGTCTCCCACGCATTCCCAGTCTCATGCGATTGCTCTGTCCCAGCCTCCTCTGCGGGGAGGCTAAGCAGCCTCTCACACCGGGAGCTTGCACAGACACAAGCACCAAGGGATTTCCCTGTGTTGGTACATCACCAGTGCTCCTTACTATTCAAACCAGGTGGATCTTGGTAAGCCGGACTCAAACATGTCCAGAGCCTCTAGCTCTAGTTCTGAGATTCAGGTGCAGTTCAAGCAGGTTTGAGGTTCAAAGCAGCTTTTTTCCACCTAGGTCTTATTTTGGCATGTTTAACTGCAGTGTAAAAGATTTAATGAGTCACATGCAAACTCAGAAAACTCTATTGAATCCTGGCCGAGTGCCACACTAGCCATTTATCTAAAATCAGAAGGTCATCATTTTCAGATCAGCGGAAACAGAGATGGATTCACATCACATTTCTGCCCCATTGTACCAGACGCACTTTGAAAATTCGATTTATGCTCTCCACTTCAATCACTTCGGGGACAGTCACCTACCAAGCAACACTGCCAGCACTGGGGAGCAAGCCAGCTAACTCCTCTGTCAGTTGGATAAAGTATAGGCTTTTCTCCTCCGCTATTTGCATAAACTTACAGAAGCAGAAATGCAGCACCTAGTGCTTAGCAACGAAAGCTCAGTTACCAGCCTGCCCACACGAGAACTGCCGGGTCTGCTGTGACTGTAGAAGAGGGGGATCTCCCAGGAGATAAATGCTGAGGGACACCACTAGCTCAGCCATAACCCCCTTCCTCTCCCTCCTTCCACCTGGAGGGGATGGGTTTCATCCAGAGGGTGCAGTAGAGCCAGGGACCAAACCCCTGCATTCGTCTCAGGCATCAGAAGGTGGAGACAAATCTATGAGATTATAGAAGGAGCCCCTGGCAAAGCCTGTTACAAAGGCAGACTGGCAGTTTTCATCATATGACCCTGTTTTGGGGGTCTTTGGGCACTGCTAGACTTTACCTGCTCAGATGGATGTTTTCCAGCCTGATTGCCTGTCTGGGGGTTAATCGGGATGGAGGGCAGTGTCAGGGTGTGCTGGTTCAGCATCTGACAAATATTTAACACCCCTCCCTATGAAAAGCCACGTCATTCACTAGAACATATTCAGGAGCCATGGGTTGAAATTTGGCAAGGACACAGCTTTTGGACAATGGGGATCATGGCCTTTGAAGCACAAAACCAGTCTGTGCGTGCTGAGAAGAAACTTAATGAAATTGAGCCACTGCCACCTCCAGCGGGTTCATCCTGCCAGCAGCAGTGCGATGTGGCCGTGCCCGCACCAGCAGTCGCTGGAGAGCTGGCAGGGACCCGTGGTGAACCCGCAGCTCGGATGCGACTCCAGGTACCCCTGCTCCCCCTGGGGTTAACGTGGTCGGGAAAGGCATGAGGTGAGTAACTGAATGGAGCAGATAACTTGCAAGGAAAGACTACTAAAAAGGCTGGGACTTTTTGGTGTGGAGAGGAGAAGGCTGGGGGTCAAGGTTTACAAAATCGCAAAGGCAGAGGGTAAGGTGAAAGCGGAGCTGGTATTCACCAGAGCCCACAATAATAAAATGGGTAAAAGCACACACTTCTATACCCAAATGGGAGTGAACTTCTGCAATTTGTTGGCACAGGGGGTGTGGAGGCAGACAGCTTCGGTGGGCTCAAAAAAGGGACAAGACAGTTCCCACATAGGAGGTCCATAAGCAAACACCACGGGGAATAGGCAGAGACATACCCTCTGACACCCGTCATCCCATTTCTGCAGCAGCTGAGGGCACACAAGGGACCCAAACCACAGGGCAGCCAGAGACACCTGCTTCTGCGTGAGGTCCCGTAGGGCATTTTGGCACTTTCCCACCCCAGTGGGATGTTGCGGTGCTGCCCACGTGCCCCTGGTGACACCGATGTCCCACGGCTTTCTGGTGACAGCCCAGGCAGGGGGAGCAGCTGTGCCGCATCTCCCCGCTGCTCCGGTTAGACTCAGCATGCAGACGTCTGCATGCACGCTCTGGAAGGTCCCAGCCCTGCTGAGGAGCTACCTGGGCACCTAAAATGAACATTTTTTTTAGTTTACAGTTGTTTTTCTGACAACCTTAGGAAGTTATGCAAAGCATTCTCTGATTAAAGCATGGCCTTAACATTGCAAATCAGGTGTTCTCAAGTCAAGAAACTCCAGGATTAAAGTAACCTGGACCTTCTTATTTCAAGGTATTTTTGTATATGTGTGCTTAAAAAACAGCCTTCATCGCATGCTGATGCACTCTTCTGCTCCCTAGCTGGGTATCAAGCAGGGTTAGATGGCAGATAAGGAAGCTCTCTGGTTTCATCTTATGCAGTAAGGTGGAAGGTGGGCAGCAAACCACTCACCAGGAGAAGTAACCATACCATTGATTCAAGCAGCTGGAAACTAGCCTGGAGAATTGGACTCTCTACCTAAAAAAAAAATCCTGCAAGATGCTGGGAAAGTTTCATACAACAAATTCATGACAACCTTTCAGAACCGTGGGTTTTGCAGGTCCAGGAACCAGACCTGCCAGCCCTGGGACCTGCTTAGCAATCAGGGGACTGCTCACAGTCACCATCGAGGACACGAGGCTCTGCGTGCCAACCACGCAAGTTGTTACAGGCAGCACTAAGCACTCTGAAAATCAAAATCAAAATAAATTTAAGAAAAAATTAAACCTGCACCCTAGGTGTCTGAGAGTGGGCACACAAAATGGTTTGATGTCAGTGTCTCTGCAGCTCAGCTGCCCAGCTGTCAAGGACAGAGAACCTTGCTCCCTTCCCGCAGGCTTTGTGAAGACAAATTGCTATCTGTTTATCACCTCAAGAGGTGATAAATAATTCTCTATTCAGAGAGAGGCTCAGCAGAGCTCTGCACCACGCACCAAATGCGGAGGCCAAGATGCCGCACTGCTGGGGATCTCCTTAGAGGGGCTCTGTCCTCCCTGAGCACCTCAGGGAAACGTGGTCCTTGGGGCAAGGCAGCGCCGAATCAGGCAATTAAAAGAGTTTATTAATCTGTATGCACAGGCACAAGGACAGGAAACAAAGGTGGTTTTATTTAATTGTACCTCTAGAATTAATTCTAGCACTTCCTAACTTTTAGATACTTTAGCTTTTCAATTTTTATTTTTAAAAAGTTAAAGTAGTTTGTGTGTGCGTAATACTATCCTAATGAACTGATGGGCAACTATTGAGAACTACCAGAGTAACTTGGCTAATGATCTAGACATTTCTTCCAACAGTAAAGAATTAAGAAAAGCGGGGCCTGCCATATTCCAGGCAAGGGTAAATGTTTTCTTCTGGGAAGAAAAGGTAGGGAGCGGCCAGGAGCGGGTTGCTGTGAAAGGTCATGGAGACCTTTCCGCTCCTAGTAGGATGGAGAGCATGCCAGCATGGATAACATCAAGAAGAAAATAACAGTAGTTCAACAGCATGCTGTGCAGTAATTTCAGCAGTTCCAGTTTCCCTTCTCATCATTTATTTAAGACTGTGTCTAGACAGTGCATTACCATTCACAGAATTTATGACTAATGCGCTGAAAATCAAAGATACCAGAATAATGTAAACACAGAAATCACCTAGAAGCCATACAAATCCTTTTATGGTTTAAAATATTCCCAAATTAACTTTGACAGGAAAAACAGTCAAGGTGACCACAGTAGTTCATGGACAAACCTGCCCAGCGTGCCCATCGACAACGTGGCAAGGGCAGAGCGGAAATTCTGCAGCTAAGCTTTACAAGAGATTTACAGATTTGTTAATGCTAGATGAAATCAGCTCATCAACAGCTCTCAAGCCTAAAATATCCCTAGAGATGCTTTTAAAAGGCATAGAATTATACTGGGAAAAATACCAGGATGCCTTTTTTTTTCCACCCAAGAAGATGTTCTTGATTTTCAGAGGTTCTGAAACACCTTGAAAATCAAGATTACTTGTGCAAATAGAGACAAACCGTAGCTAGCTAGTGACTCTTCAACATTTAGCTAACTGTTTTGGGTTTGTGTGGTGGGGTTTTGGTAGTGAGGGAGGGGCAGAAGGGGTGGCTCCAGTGAGAGGCTGCTGGAAGCTTCCCCAGCTCCAAGTCGGACCGGGCCAAGCCAAGGCCGAGTCCATCAGTGACGGTGGTAGAACCTCTGGGAGAACAGATTTAAGAAGGGGAACCTGCAGTGGGGGAGAAGATTGTAATGTGAGAGAAACCCCTCTGCAGACACCAAGGTCATTGAAGAAGGAGGAGGAGGTACACTGGAGGAGGTGATGCCCCCGCAGCCCGTGGAGGTTAAGAGTGGAGCAGATGCCCACCTGCAGCCTATGGAGGACCCCAACGCCAGAGCAGGTGGGTGCCCCCGAAGATGGCCGTGACTCCATGGGAAGCCCGTGCTGGAGCAGTCTGTGCCTGAAGGACTGCAGCCCATGGCAGGGACCCACACTGGAGCAGTTCGTGAAGAACCGCAGCCCATGGGAAGGACCCACATTGGAAAAGTTTGTGAAGGACTGCCTCCCGTGGGAGGGACCCCATGCTGGAGCAGAGGAAGAGTGTGATGAGTCCTGCCCTGAGGAGGAAGGAGCGGCAGAGACAACGTGGGATGAACTGACCCCAACCCCCATTCCCCGTCCCCCTGTGCTGCTGGAGGGGAGGAGGTAGAGAAAATTGGGAGTGAAGTTAAGCCTGGGAAGGAGGGAGGGGTGGGGGGAAGGTGTTTTAAGATTTGGTGTTTTGATTTGATTGGTAGTAAATTAAATTAATTTTGTTTTTTCCCCAAGTTGAGCCTGTCTTTTGCCCGTGACCATAAGTGGTGAGTTATCCCTCCCTGTCCTTGTCTCGACCCATGAGCATTCCTCTGTATTTTCTCCTCCTCATGACATTGGGGACGGGGGATGGGAGGAGAGAGAGAGTGGCTTCATGGTGCTTTCTTGCCGGCTGGGTTTAAACCACAACACTAACAGCTATTTCCTTGTACTACAGAATTAAAAAGCAATTTTCGCCACTTGCTTCTCAGTCTTGTCATTTGATACATAGGTGCACGCATGTATGCACATGCATATATATCAGAAAGACCTTAATGAAGTAACTTTTAAACAATAATTAGACCTACTGGAGATTTTCCCCAGCATGGAACTGATGCTTGGAAAATACACATGATCAACAGTGGGTCCTTTGCCAGTCTGACAAGATTACCTGGACACACCATAACCTGCAGGTCAAATTTTGCCCTGGCTGACATTCCACAACAGCCACAGAGCCAAAAAATAGCAGAATACAATAAATATAAGAATGATGTGTTTCTAATTAAGCTTTCATTTCTCTTCTCTAGCAAATCATTTTAAGAACAAGTAAAACACGACCACTTCTGCGTTCCCATCTTTCTGTTAAAAGCATTTTCCTGCTAGACACAATATTCTACTAGTAACTGTTGAGAAAACACATGGCAAAAATTGTTTGGAGGTTCATTTTCCAATGTTATGAAGCAACTTACAAGTAGGATGAACACATTGTTCTTGACAGATCCCATGACAAGACATATGGCTCATACCCTGTCATGTCACGTTATATGATCTGATGCAGGAGCCAGTTCCGGGACATTCCCATAGATCTGAGTCACCCAAGTCTTATGACCCAAAGCAAGGGCCAGGGCTGCAACAGGACCTTTCCTTTTCAATCTTCTGTGACAGTGTTGTGACTACGTAAATTCCCAGGACCATAACTTGAAAAGGGGAAATGGAGACAATACAACATCATACTGAAAATAGGAGACAAAATTATGTTCTGCAGAAGTTTTCTGGATGCTGGAACAGTCCAATGCTGGCCTAGCTAATCCAAGATCCCTGTTCAGCTTAAAAGCATGTGGCTTTATGCATTAAAAAAAAAAGTTCCTTTTCCCCAAGAAATCCTTTCCATTTACATTTTCTGCTAAAATTGGGAATGTAGTGTTGACAACGGGTAGCCCTGATGTGGGAAGGGGAAAAAGCTTCCATCCTGAGTCAAAGATGATTAAGTCTTCCTGAGTAGAGTCTTATTAAAACTCAGAAGTTAGATCAGATCCATCAAAAGGTTCACCAGCTTTTCCAGACCTCCAACATAGCCCTAGGTAACCAAGGAAGCCCTGAGAAAATGGGCCCTAATGTACTTTTGATTGGAAAGCAGTTGGTACCAGCTTGCCCGGAGGCCACAGGTTGTTTTACATTAACACCAAAATTGGGTTTGTATCCTGGGAACTGACTCTGCTCCAAATCAAAGGAGATGTTATCCTAAGTGCATCCTGAATTATTTTTGAGAAGAAAGCTCCTACTGTAAATGCAAGCACGCTCAGAGCAGACACAGCACGAAGCAAGGCTATGTGAGTTATTGCCCTTGGCCATGGATATTGGACTAAACCAGGACAAGTAATGAGCCCTTGTAGGGGTACCAAGCAGGTGCCTTCTTCATGCTCACCTGGAACTTTAGTGATTTTGTGACTAGGGGTGGCCAAGAGCAAGAATCAGTCTTTCATGACTACTCCTTACCATGTTGGACCAAGGTTACTGTAGATTTTTGCAGACTCACTGATTTCAGTGAACAGGAACCTATTGCCCAGAACTGAATTAAGCCTTTACACATCTCAGTTTAAGTGAACCCTCTTCCACCAGAAGCATTTATTTTAACTATTAATCTGACTAAAACTTACCTAAAGAGCAGTAGAGTCCAACTTGTTCATATCCTTCACAGCAATCTGTAAGAGTGATGGTTTCAGGGACTTCAACAGTATGATACTGTGTTTTATAGTACGTCCGGGGACACACCATCCATGGTATCCATCCTCCACACGAAGTGCTCTTCTCATAGGACTTTTGGTAGGCAACCGTTTTAAACACATTTTTGGTCAGGCTATAGTTGCACAGATGGTACCCTAGCAAAGAGAGGCCTTTTTCTAGGGAGGAAAAAAAAAAAAAACACAGGAAAGAAAGGGATCAGCACTAACTTGTCACCACAGAGCGTAAGTTCCCTGCAGTAGCTAGTTAAAAATACTGTTATGAGAAAGCAGTGACAGAACGAACACAGATGAATGATTTCCAGGAAGGCTGATGTTAGGAAGAATGTCACTTCAGAAAACAGACAGAAGAAAGAATTAGTAGTGACTGCTTATCATAGGCAGCACTTCAGCCATAAAAGGATGCAGACTGGCAGAAAATTCAAAAAGCTCTCAGTGCCTTCAGGTGCAAAGAAGAAAAAGGGCAATTTAACTCAAGTAAGCATAAAGGAAATTAATATACATTAATAGAAATTAACAGTAGAGCAGAATAGGCACTTCCAGGGCAGACTCTTCCAAGTACTTTAGATGTCCACTCCAGGCTCATGCTGCCAAAGTGTTCATCTTTCTTGGTTGACTACAAAGGGAACAAAGGGCAATGAATTCACGGGCAGATGAGTCACAGTAGATGTCTGGAATAAGACATCCTTCAGACATCACCCTAGGCTAAAACTGGGTACTCATACGTCACTGGGAAGGAGTTTCAGGTATCTGACACAAAACATATTCCTGAAGCTCCTATGTTGCCTATCTGCATTTGTAGCAGACCGTATTAGACCAGGCCCTTTGAGAGCTGCAGTGGTTCATTGACTTCAGTATAAACAAAGTCAGTGATAAGTTCATTAACTACATAATTTCACACAGGTCTGGGAATGGGACTCAGTTGCTGGATCTCTGAAACCAGTCATGATGAGGAGCGAGCTTGTTAAATGCTTTACTTAAAACTGAAATACTTGAGAAGGAGCAGAAAAAGAAACCCAAACAACAACAACAGCAACAAAACCAGATGGAGTTTAAGAATTAGCAGTAAGCAACCTACAACCATGTCACAGACATCAGGCTGTCTCCTAATGAGATGTTTTAGAAGCCAGAGGGGCTGAGTCAGTCTGTGTCCCCTTTGGGAAATAGATGGGCTAGAATTAAAACACCTATATCATCCTTTAGACAAAGCAATAAAAAACCTTCAATAAGGATAAACATGAATTAGCTGCAGAGATTCAAGTATGGCAGGATTGTTATTTCTGAGAGCTCTGAGGGAACCAGGGCCAGTCAACAGACAGACTGAAGCTAACATAGTATACACAACAGGCATACAATTAAAATACTTACAGCTTAGCTTATTTGTACAACTTATCTCCTGCCTGAAAAAATGAAACATGTAAAAACAATTCAAGAAAAAAAGAATTGTCAGGTTCTTAGGAATCATGTGCTTTTATCATGTTTAGCTTTCCAGCTAAACAGAAGAGATACATGCAATTTGAGCAGGACTGGTAAAAGAGCTTTGAACAGGATGATCCATTTGTAGTGCAAGGACAGCCCAGAAGAAAGCATGGGATAGATACCACAGGCCACAGTACATCCCTCAAGCTGGCTCAAACAAGTCACCCAGAAGGTCTTCCTCCAGCCCTCATCCTAGCTACTGCTCAAATAATAACAGCCTGAAAGATGTCCCCTGCCTTACTTGTTCAAAAGGCCGTGAAGAAAAATGGATTTGCTTGGTGCAATTCCCAAACCGAGGCACAGACACCTCCCAGCAGAGAAGGGCACTTTGGAAGAGCAGAAGGATGGAGAGAGGGCTGGGACTGACCATAGACCACCCCCAGCATAAATACCTTGCATCTGACCAGACCCAGGGAGAGCATCGGGCCCCTGGGAGTTCAGCCCTGCTCTGCCTTACCCATCCATCGTGCCTTCCTCCCGCACAAAAGGCAGAGTTCGATGTCAGGGCATGCTACAGAGAGGACGTGTGAGGGCAAGAGACCTGTCAGCGGGCTCCAGGGAGCCCTGTGCTGCTGCTTAGAGCAGGTCAGCAGGAAAATAATGAGAAATATCTGGCATATCTGGAAATCCTACTCCCTGCTTCTTCCTCCCCAGCCTCAAGCAGGGCACCAGTGTGTCCAGTCCGTGAAGCTAGCTCCAGAGACAGCAGCTGAAAGGTCTTCACTTCCCTAAAAAGCACCAGGAATGTAGTCCTTTAGAAGAGAGTGAAAGGAGATGGTCGTGAGGGACAGGAGGGAAGACATGCAGCCTGTCTCAAGCCGAGCGGCTGAAACCCACACCCTGCCTGGCCCAGGAGAGGACCCCAATGGCCAGGACAGAGGTCTGACCAGGACCACGAAAGCCCATACCTAGCTGTGGCACGTAGGTGGCTGTGCAGGAGGGAACTGAAGGTGAAGCGAGCCAGAGAAAGTAAGGTGGTCTCCCTCCTCTGGTTAACTTTAGGACATCCCTCTGTGGGTTCTGGAGCAGAAAACAGAGATCAAGGGCTGCTTTTTATCCAACGCATTTGATCGGCTATCACTTCACATCAGGCACAAGTGCCTTACAAGAAACAGGTAGCTCTCATTGCATTTTGTAAAGCATTCCCTTGCCACTTGTTAAGAGTGCTCCAAGAATACCTACCCCAGCAAATGCTTCTAGGCATGTAGGCATGGGAAAAAAGAGAAAAAAATCTTTTTTCAGCTTTTTTTTTTTTTCATTAGTTTGGGACCTGAATGGCTAAATACCCAAAGTGGAATGGAAAAACACCTAAATCATTTTGGATCTAGCCTTTATCTGGAGAAAGTGCACAAACATCTGTTGGTGATCAGGGATGGTGGGAGAGGCAGGACAAATTTTGTTCTATGAAAACGAGAAAAAGAAACCATTGTATTAAGGAATCATACTGTTATAGTATAAAATTTTGTTGGAGGACGGTAGGGCAGGTAAGGAAGAAGAGTTGAGCCTGGTTCCTCATCACTATGATCCCTCTGTTTCTCCAGAGCTCACGTATTAGCATGGCTAGAGCAAAGCAAGGACTGGAAGAGAACAACCAAGTAGGGAGAGCACTGAAGATTCGTGTTGTCCGTGCAGAGCTGAGGCTGCAGTGAGGACATAGCACTGGAAAGCTAAAAATTCCAGAGTCAGCTGAGCTGGCTTAGGCTCTACAGCAATGTGCAACATAAATACAGGTATGAAACTGAGAATAAAACAGTGTAGAATTAGACACAGTTTATTATTAGAAGCTACAGCTGTCGGCGCAGATATGAAATCATATTTCATACTTAAACATTGATACTAGGTATAGAATGAGGCTTCCAAAGCCAAAGAGAAGGTCTGAGATATGGCTATGGTGGTACAAAAAGATACCCTTGCTGGAAGAGGTTAGACCAAAGGTGACAGGGAAGGTGCAGCACCACCAACCTTGCCATCATCCATCACTTCCATACAGTTTAAAACAAGCTTTGACAGTCACAGTGTTCAATTATTTGCTGACAGCAGTTTCCTGCTGAGCAACGTGGCTTAGATCAATTTGGGCTCTTTAGCAAATTGGCTTTCTGTTCTCCTTACCCCCATCTACGGGATTATGGCACTATCAAATGGAATTAAAATGCACTGGCTGTTCTTTCCAGCAATATAAAGCTGAAGTTAATTGCAAAGCAGAAGGCAGTCACCTGACATGAGTAGGGCTATGTTACACCTATCATCTCTGGACTTCAGGTTTTTATCTTGGCAACCACCAGCTTTCAGAACTGTCAGGGAAAGTATAAATTTTATTATGTTAAGCAAGAGCAGAAACAATTAAAGCAAATACTTTATTAATAGAAACAAATACTGAGAGGAAAGTCTGAAAGGAAAGTCTTTAGGAGCAGGCTGCTTATAACTCAAGGTCAAACCCAGATCAGAACTGAGAGCACGATCAAAAAATCAGCAATAAAAAATGCTTGATAGCATTTATGCCACAGACTTAGCTGCAATTCTGGAAACTTCACTGCTCAAGTGCCAGAAAAGCCACTGTGAGCTAGGATCTGCAAAATCTTTTCTCGCTGGAGAACAGCAAGAGCCAAAGACAAGCTCCTTTCTTGTCTTGACGTAACCTTAAAAGTAATCTGTTGAACAGGTTCACAGAGGGCAGATTCAAACTCAGCTTTAAAAGGCAAAGGCTCTGAAACATGAAGAAAAATGGATTAAGGGCTCAATTTTTCTGGGTATTCCAAATTCTTTTTAAAGTCAACACCATTGACTTTAAATGGCACTAGAATGGGGGTTCTGCTGACCCCCAATCTGTAGAAACCTCTTTTTCAGCTGTGACTTTGACAGAATAACAGAAAAGTCTTCAAGGCTTTAAGAAATATAGTTTGTATTTTAACTGAGACTTGCAAAACCACTTAAGTAAAAAAATGCAACAAAAAGCAGCCAAAAATCACAATCTTTCCTCATCTAAATAAATCAAACCAGGAATTAAGAGCAAATTAGGATTTAATTTAGCAGTTACATCCTAGCAACTGGGTTAGGTTTTTTCCAAATTACAGCCCATACCATAGATGAAAGTTAAACGTGTCTTCTACAGCTTAATTTTATGCATCTCTAGGAATTTGGTTTGGTTAGATTTTCTTTGTTAAATTATCAACAGAGGATTCTTAAAGGGTCCCTGAGACATTGCCAGTTCTCTGGAGAGTGGCCACCTTGGCTGGTTTATTTCAAATAAAGAGATATCCCACATCCAAACTAAGCTGTCCTACATAAAAACCATGGTCCTCTGACCAAGTCTGCATCACTCACCTGTAATTTCATTTCCCCTTCCCTGCTGTGTGGCTGCCCAGAGGATGAGAACAAAAAAAAGAGTGATTCTGGCCATTGTATCGCCCGTCCTGGATAAGCCCTTCTTACTGCTTCGTTTCCAAGGTGGTAGAGCTTGATCGTCCTTACATGTAGGCTTTCGGATTAGGGGAAAAGGTGCTCTGGGTTTTTTTTACCTTTTGCAGGTGGGTGATAACTACTGGCAACAGAAACAAAGAAGCTCCAGTGGGAATTTTGCCAATTCTCTCTCCTTCGCACTCTCCCTGGGGAACCTGCATCTTCTGCCTGCTCAGCTTGGCTTCCCACCAGCCTGACTTTGAGAAAAAGGCATTTCAAATTGCTGGTTTAGTCCATGTTTATCCTTCTGAGCACTTATGCCCTCTCGCACCTTGAATACCTGACAGCTAGGAGCCAGATTTACATACCTTGAATGCCAGGTATATGTATCCTGAATTTTGTTTCTGTCCACACATCAAGTGATACCATTTTGTAGGTCTTTAATTCTGTACCTTGAAAAAAACCTAAGAGTATAAGCAAATGTCTATGTCAATGTTTTTTCCTGAATTTAAGCTGTTTCACTAGCTGCTTTCATTGTGCTCCTCATTTCATTGCAATTTCAGCATCACATAAACCAGAGCAATGCTAGGCAAACAAGACCCTTACTAGGCAGGGCATGAATCAGGAGATTTGAGAAACCAAAATCCCTTTCTTTTCATTGTGCAAATCATGAAGGCATGTTCCCAAGATTGACGTGCCTGCAGCTTTACAACACAGGAAATAACTTCAGTGCAATATCACTTGGCTCATGCAAAGAAAAGGAGCAAACACAGTATGATATTTACAAGGAGCTGACACTAAAGTATGGAAAATCACAGGTACAGTTCTTGGAGCTGAGGCAATATGTTCAGACCAGCACTTAAATACATGTTACATTATTGTAGACAATTTCACGTGGACGAAAGAGCCAGATGTAAGGGAGCTGGAAGCACAAACTCTCATTTGTGCATGTTCAGAAAATCAGTAATAGTGCTTCTGTAAAACACTGCCAGGCAATCACCATGTTGGCACTCACAAGGTAGGAGAGCTGGGGCCCTGGAGAACATGCGGGGCCAACAGGGGAGTCGCAGGGTGGTTCAGATCCTCTGGCAGAGGGCAGAGCCAGAGCTCCGTGTAGTGTCGAGGCACTTGTGAGCTGTTTTTCTGGCTTGGAAAATAAAATATCAAGCTCATCAGGGGAAAAAAAAAAGAAGAAGAAGAAAAAAAGGAAAAATAAGGCTTGCCCAGACTTCAATTGAAAAATGTTTTTGTGTAGCAGAGAACATTTCAACAAAAAAACCCAAAAAAACCAAAATATATTTTGGTTTGGAAACCTTTCTGCTGTGTCTAAGCAGAACGTGTGCCTTAGCACCCCTTCTCCTGCACACACCAGGATATCTAGTCAGGCTGTATCCCCCAGGTGCACCATCTCCTGTCAGCACAGGGAGGCAACAGGGAGACCCTGGCTGTAGGCTGTACAAAGGATGCCATCTGACTTAAACCCCCCAGTAATAAATAAATAAATAGAAAAGAGGACTTGAGTCAGTGAAATTCAATTTGCAAATAGAAATATTTCTCTTTGTGATCTATTTTTTTTAAACCATCTAAATTTTCTGGAAAAAATATCTTGATTGAAATTTTTCAGCTAGCACTCACAAAAATAAGATCTTTAGCCCTTAGAAATTACTTGGCACCTTCTGTAAGAAGCGTATGTCCTGGCCAAATTCAAATGTAGGTAATGCCAGGCTGGCATCTGGATTGGATCGCATCTGAGGTCTCCCACTTACAATCCTAAACTGCTGGATAGGGTTGCTGTATGTCTTAAACTGTTGCTGCTTTCCAGAGTTAGCTATAAAACAAAAGTCATCATCTTCACCACTGAGGACTTCTGTGACTGAAGTATGATCCTCCAAATTGCAGTAAAGGACTAACATCCCCATTCCAAAAGACTTAAGTATACACACTGATCTTTAGGACTATGAAAAAACATGGATAAAACTTTGCACATTTACAGCTCAGTCTTACGGCTGGCAGCTGCACCGGGCTTACATTCAGGGTGAGGCAACTAACAGTGAGTTGCAATTTTATTGCAGTAGTGAATGAAACGGTTCCTAAATACAGAATATGTAGAACCCCCTTTTCAAACAAAAGTCAGTGGGTGTTTAATCTAAACAAGAAATGGATACAGAAGTCATGTGTATTTAAGGATTTACCTTGTAATTTGCAAATTCTTTGAGGTTCTGATTCATATCTGCATTATTTCTTCAGTTACAATCTTTTAGGCACACAGCAACCTACTTTTTAGCAAATGCAGATACTGGAAGAGACCACTCAGGCAATTAAGTATGCATCCCATGTCCTGAACAACCATTTTCACATCTTCCAGACATACTATTGCACTGAGTTAACTGCAGTAAGTTGAAGATGATGCCCTGCATCCCAGGCAGTAGCATGCGCTCTTCATATTACTGCAGCTGCTGTAAGGAGTTGCGCTTACTCAGCACAAGTCCATACAGTCTCCTGCAGGAAAACTAGATAGACTTATTGATCATTTTGGAAAAATGACCACGTGTACATGCATGGCTGATTACATATAATTATATTTTAAGTAACCATTGATGTATTTTATAGATAAATTTTTGGTCTTTTTTCCCTTATTCCTTTCAACTAGGTGTTATCTTAGGACCCCA
Source organism: Haliaeetus albicilla (assembly GCF_947461875.1). Lineage (NCBI taxonomy): Eukaryota > Metazoa > Chordata > Aves > Accipitriformes > Accipitridae > Haliaeetus > Haliaeetus albicilla. The sequence goes on from NC_091488.1 coordinate 12,573,868, forward strand.
GTAGAAAATTTGCTCACTCTTGCTTTGGTGGTGAGGAAGGTCAATGGAGAGAGGAACGGAGAAGGAGATGTTAGTGGAATAAAAGCCCTGGCTGTGTGGTGCTGGTAGCGAGCTGGACTCCGCTCTGGAAGGAACTCATCACAGTCGTCCTGGCCCAGTCACCTGGAGCTGATCAGTTCTCCCGGCTCTGTTGTTTGTATTTTCTGCAGTTACATTTGTAATGTCTGAATTGACCTAAGTATGCAATTTATACAAAGAAGGGCTGTGCCAATAAAAGCTATGTCAAAATCCATTCATGGATAATTTTTCAGGATCAAGAAGCAGATTTTTAGAGGTGGGATTTGACTCTCCTAGACTGTACTATCAGTAATTGGAATATCATGGCTGACAGCAAGCTTTCTTTAGCCATTTATTTCTTTAGATGGATTCACTTTTTTTTTTAATTAGTCACTTAGAAGATCCTGATGTTCTTTCGGCTAGGAGTTTGACACAGAAAGTTCAGTTGCTGGAACATTTCTTTTTGCTTTGTATTATTTTGTCTATGAAGTAATCACTATTTCAGATGCCCAAAATGGTCATGACGCTTCAAGACAGACTGGTTTGCATGCAGGAAACAGGACTAGGCATTTGGGCTCCATTGGAATCTAACAAAAGCCATTCCATACTCCAGAAGCCAGCAAGCCTTCCCATAGATGTATAGGACCTAAAGCTTGAGAAACATTAAATCATTTAACCTGACCTCTCATGATCAGCTGTCAGTAAATTTCTCCCAGATACCTCTTCCAGACCCCCACCATTTCAACCTGATTACAGTCTGTCAGTCTGAGAAAGCCCAAACTATGGCCACAGCAGACTGTGGGAACGGATGGAGGTGCCACCAGTCCTGAGGATCTCACAGTGGAAATAAACTGATCCAGGTCAGGAATGCAAAGGCAAGACCATGCTGCTAGCTGTTCAGATAAGACCTGATTTCCATCTGATTTCTGCCCCATGACTGCATCCCCTAGTGCCCGTGACTCCCAGTGATTTTTTTCTCACCATCAGGGCAGTCTTAAAAACTGCCCCTGCTGTGATATTTCAGACATTTGGTACAGGGCTGAGCTCAAACCAGTCTTTCTCTTGGTGGGGCATTGCTAAGGTTTCTTTCCTCCTCTCCACTCCTGATCTTTGCAAAGCCTGCAGAAACTTAATTGCCTTTGAGCCTGCAGCTGATCTGTCAAAACTGGCTTAAATAGGTCAGCAAGGCCAAAAGGTGTTAGAAGAGAGGAACAGGCTGACTTGGCCAGAAGTAACCTTTTTGTGGCTAAAGACAAAACAAAATAAATCACTCCTGCCATGAGGATACAAACTTATTCCAGCTTCTGAAAATCAGTACATATAATGGACACCTTAATGTCCGCTCCCTACAGAGAACTGAACTTCTCAGAAACTTTAACTATTCAGTTCTCAGAGTTAAAATGCTGGTCTGCAATTCCAGGGACTTGAAGTCCCTGCCCCTGCCACGGAGCTCTTGTGCAGCCACAAGCAAGTCACGCAGGTCAAATGTGCCACTGCAATGAAGTCATGGGGAGGCAGAAAGGCCAGTATTTCAGACCTCCTGAAAGCCACAGCTACAACACTGTAAATATGCTTTTGCTTATGTTACCCGAGAAAAAAGTAGAACAGAAAAAGCACTGTTTTGCCTGCATATGCTAGGCCTATGTTAGCATGGACAACAGCTAAACTTGGGATTTTTTGAAGGGGTCCTTCAGACACATATCCAAACAGTGGAATAATAACACTTGCTTATTTCGCTGATGTGTTTCAGAGAAAAATGCAGTCAAGATGAAAGGACATATACAAATGAGAGTAAAAAACCATTCACTTAAAGCCCCAGGAGTTAATTAGCTCAACTGTGCAGGCAGAACCCCCCCTGACTGTACTCAGTGATTCTTCTGTCTCACCAACAAACTGTTCCTCAGGAAAATCTTCGGGTTTTGTTTTTTTTCCCTGAACATGCACAAACTGTTTTAAAGTGACTCATGAGGAAAAAGTTCTTACTGGTAACAGGAGGAAAAATATGAGTCAGGCGGAGGTCATGCTGAACCTCTGCCTGGCCTTGCTCCTCCAAGCGAGCGCCGGTTGTGCAATCTCAGCACAGAGAAGCTCTTGTTTGCTCCAGTGCTTTGATGGCACGGTCCCATTCCCAACACTGAGTTTGGTACCAGATGAGACTGATGATCACACCTCATACATGATTTAGCAGCGCTGCAGGGAAGTAAATCCCATCGAAGACATTTCGTGGTGTACTTCTTGCTTTTAACTCTCAAGCCAGGCGTTTTTGAAAGAAAGCAGTCTGGGCAGCGGGTATTGCCCTTTGCTATGAAGGCTTACTTGGAAAGAGGCTCCCTGGCTCAGCATCCCCCCATGGGGTACGAGGGCCAAGTCCACCTGAAGGTCCCATTCAGCAAAGAGTATCGTGTCTGGCCTGTATCAGCACTTGGTGATGGGACCGGAGCCCCCTCCCCGCTCTGGCTGGCTGGCTGGACCATCAGCTCCCAGCAGAAAAGGGCTGGGAACACAGCACCGACACTGGTCTCACACCTCCGTGCTGAGCCGATACCACAGGGCTCAAGATTGGCAATGTCTTGCAAACACCAGCGACCAGCCCACGAATGTGGCCAGGCTTCACTGGTTTGTGCCAGTGCCGCTGCTTGTAAACCATTTTTGACTGAAGGCCACTGCTGCTCCTCTTGGAAGAAGGATGGCTCCCCGTTTCTTATTCCTCCTAAACCCATCCGACATACAGCCAGAATATGGATGGGAAGGACAAAGGACTGTGTATGCAACTGGCAAGTCACTTTGTGAATCCGCCTCTTGCATACACGTGAAAAACCTGCCTCTGTTAAGCAGATTTGAAGCACAAAATAAACCAACCAAAATATACAATCTGCTTTTCGCTGTTAGTCAGCATAAGATTTGGCCCTTACTTCCAGCTAAGAGATACAGCGATATACACACACCCCCAAGCACACCTTTCTGATGGGAGATCTTTCTAAATTGTTGCAGATGCTAATCTATAGCCCAAACCCCAGAAAACGTTTCACAATTTGTGTAAGATCTTTTATTGATGCATTAGATTTAAATGCCTATAGGAAGTTTCTCACTTTGAAGGACCTGAAGGAAAATTGTTTCGGTGTGCTCCTGAGCCAGCTCAATTAAAAGCACAGAAGCTCATAAGGAAGAGAAGCCTTTCAAAGCAGAAACGCTGGACTAAGGGAACCTCCTATACAGACAAGGCAGGTGATGGCACCCCACTCCTACTATGTGAATACTGAGTAAGGATTTCAGGAAAGGTTTGCAAAAAAACAGCACATTTTAACTTGGTTAGAAGATACAAACACTTGAATAGATTTGTTCAGAAGGAGGAATGCAGTAAGTTGTTTTGGGGAGGTGTATTGTTTCTTTTTTTTCTCCCCATTAATACCAGTAATTGTGATCAACCCAGACAAACACTGGATTACTAAGTACAAAGGAGGCAGGGAGCTTTTTAAGTCCGCAGAAAAACACCAAATGACTAAAACACCAAATGATTAAAAGAAATACAGAGTCAAGTTTGGGGTAAAGGGAAGCTTGGGCTGCAAGAAAAAGAATAAGAGTTTTAATCTTTCTGCCAAAATGTAATGACCAGACAAGTTATGAACCCAAATCTGTGTCTCTTGAGGCAATCTGAACAGAAAATTCACCAGTAGTTTCAGAGATCTCACTGTATACAGTGAGGAAATGCTTTTCTTTTTTCTTCCCTTTTTTTTAAAGAAAATCCTGGCCTGCTGTCAAGTGTAACTGTTGTTTTGAAATTATTTCTGTTTTGAGATTGATGGTAAATCATCAGTGTGATTAAAATCAAAGGATCTATGGGTCTTCCACGCCCTTGGTCACACCCTTCCCCCAAATAAAGACTACAAACTACTTTTAAGAACCCCTGCACCAGGTGTCTGTCAGAACCAAGCCAAGCCTGAACAAATATTCAGACTTGCCCAGAAGGCACTACAGGGCTAAACCGCCCTCGGAATTACTCAGCAGGAGGCTGTTAGCATCCTACTCTGACTCTGCATTTTGACAAGTATACATTCACCATGGTTTCACCCACCAAGTGACTTCTGTCATCTGAAGCATCTGTTGAGTTCAAGCTTTTGCTTCAACAGAGGAGAGCACAGCTCCAGCTTGCAGAGTGTCTTCCAGCACACTAGCAGAATTTATTTCATCAGTACCCATGAATTAAGTAATGGAAGAGTGGAAGTCTAGTATTAGCCTACAGGTCTCTCGCAAGGGGGTCACTTTGCAGGACTGTGCAGCCAGAAGGAAGCCTCCATCCTTGGAGCATTAGTTTTACATTATACTGGGGAAGAACCACGCTCAGCAGAGTTTCTCAGCACTGGTATTTCCACTTCAGATGCCAGGAAAACTGCTGCTTTTTCTACACCCTCTCCCACGTGCAGCCCCTGCCTCAGTTAGATAGCACCGTCTGCTTCTCCAGGTACTCAGGAAAAGAAAATCATTCCTACCTCCTAACAGCATCAACTGCTGACACAAACAGTGGCAGTTTCTCTATGATACCATAGTGCTGAAAGGGGATGTAGAAATCTAAATGCTTAGTTTGGAATAAAGATTATATTGCACCACTGGCTTGGTAATCTATAAAAGAAGCAATCGATCACCTTCTTTGCAAACATAATCAGGAAAAAGGAGACATGCCTGGCAAGGAGGTTCGCTGTTTGGAGCACAAAGAGACTTCACACCAGGTTTTGGCATTCTAAGGTGAAGAGAAGTATGTGGTCATGCACTGTAAAATAGGAGGAAAAGAATTTTCTTGATTTTTCTCTCCTTCCAGTTTTCAGACCACAAAAACCCCAGCTAAAATAATCTCTCTTTAACTAAAAAAAAAAAAAAAAATTTAAAAAAAATCACATTTTGCCAGATATTGAGAGCTGGTATTTAAAGCTCAAAAGGAGATGTTTTTCAAAATGTTTATTGGCTTGTGAAAACAGTGGGTTATTTACTGAATCTGTTCTGCACCCTTAATTAGCACAAATGCCAGCAGGGAAACTTCCTGCGTGCTTTCTCCCATGCTGACCTTCCGCATGAGAAAAATTCCCTAGTGAAAATAGATTTTAATTCCCTCCCTGAAATCAAACATCTGGCTTTGGTTAAGGATGCACATAACCCTGTCCTTTGTGATATTTGGATTGCAAGTGCTCTGGGGCAGGGAGTATTTTCTTTGTTATTTGCTGCTGAAAATGATAGGGCCTTCAGTTTATAGATATAATAATGATAATGCTACCACTGAAGGATAATGAGAACATGATTGTTATCATGATTAACATTCATTTCCCATTCAAATGCCAAGTATAAATATCAGCACGCATATTCCGTCACTCTTCATTTTTGCAATTAATTTCTATCATATTCTAAAAACTACTGAATATCGTCCTACTCGAGAGATGGAGCTCATGAACTGGTCTAATGCCTCAAATTCTCACTGAAAGGTGAGTCAAGGGTGTGTCAGTCTCCTCCAAAAGATAGTACCGCTGATATAATTATGTGCATCAGTTACACCAGTTTAATGAGAGATATGAGAATGTGATGCACTTCTTAAAAAGTGGGAGGGAAATGAAATAGGATTGCATCTAGCACATTTTCATTTAGTTCACTGTTCTTTTATTCTCAGAGATCTGATGGGATGGATGGACCAGGACCCACTGGCAAAGTCAGAAAAGGCTTTAGGACAGTCTACAAAACTTCCATGCCTTAGCTGCAATGGATTTAAGAAAGCAAAACCTTAGCTGATGACAAGAGTAAATGAATGCTTTGCCTATATGCCCCTGATTCTAAGCAATCATGCACCTAAGAGGAAAAACATTCAAGGGCAACGTCATTCCCTGCTTGCTAAAGATCTGGTTTTGACAGACCTTGTACTTCCAGAAGCAAGAAGGACAAGAATACTTAACACAACTTTAGGCACTGGAAAAGCTCACATGATGAGCCCTGAGGGCTTATAAACAGCAGCAGATGGGTAGACCCTTAATCATCAGTCTGAGAAAATCACCCCGATGTCAGTGCTGGAATTTGATGCTTCCTCCAGGATGTGGTGAGCATGTTTCCTTACCAGCAAGGTGGAAACCTCATGCTGTGGAAGGACACAGGAAAGTATCCTCATGGTAACAAGTATATCTTTATGGTAAAAAGGGTGCAGTAAGAAAGCATTTATCATATGGTCAACAACTAAAGCAATATTTCCATGTCAAAAATGGCATGGCTAGGGCAGTTTGGCACTCTGAAGACTGGCAGTGAGTGACAGTAAAGCAGCCAAAACCTCAGCAAATCACCTGGAGTTTCATTTGGCACAAGGGCGATGCAGACCCGGAAAAATGGGCTCTGTGTAATTCTCTGGTCCGTGGGGCAGAGAAAAGGAATAGTCAGAACTTTTTTGCCTTTAAGATGCTGCTGAAACACCGTATCTCCAAGGGAGATAAGATCAAGAGGAGGCAAAGGCAAATTCCAACAATACTGGCTGGTATTCCCTTTCCTTTTGCTGTGCCAAGTACAAAAATGGAAGGTCTAGCTTCTTTTTTTAAAAGCAAACATCTGAATTTTGAGGAGTCATGTGCTACGTTATGCAACTACCTAGTCCCTGACAAAATGGGCTGATTTTCAATCTGGAGTTGTCTAAAAATAAATTTGGGAGGACCATTTTCCCAAAAGGGTAAGGGTTATGCACATAACTCAATGTCCACTTATGAAAATCTTTTCTGCATTCCTACAAACAGCACTAATAATTATCCAAGCAGAAAGGTCTTTTTAATAAAATTTACTTTTAGGTCCTCTTCTGTCTTTCCCCTTTTACATTTCTACCAGTCTGAATAGTAAATGCAGATGAATGTTTTGCTTAGGTTTTTTCTTATTAAGTCTCTGCCATTATATACATTTATTTTTATATACATGTATGTTTATATTCACACAGAAACATATGCACATGCATATATAAACAGATACATACAGGTACAGGCATACATATATATGTGTATATACACGTGTACAAAGATACAACCATTGCAAGAGGAATTCTATTTGATTCAACACTGTTAATATTTAAATTAAAAATGATGGAACTATTGGCCTGTTGAAACTTGTTCTTACAAAACCCATTTTTCAACCATGATTATTACACTCTTCAAGCATCGCAATTTATACAGAAAGCAGTCGTGACAAGGAAGGACCAGTTCTGGCACAGGTAGATGAGACAAAGGAGAAAAAAAGTAGAAACAGTGGCTTGCATTGCAGTCTCTGGCATCTGTGTACAATCAGTGAGGAGGGAAACGGCTCTCTGCTCACTGGATGCTTGAGCTGGATGTTGTAAACACCCTCTAGAAGCTTTTATCTATCAGTTTAGTTTAAGCTTTTATTCTGAACAAGTCTTTACATGAGCACCATAAAGACAAGTCCCATAGCAGCTTATTAACTTGTTTATTCTTTCCAGCTCTCTGCATTCACACTAAATCACATTATGCAATTAGCTGCTATGAAAACAAATGAAACCTATTTTGTTTTTGTGTGTTTAAGGATCAGTTAAAAATCTGTTCACTTAAAAAATTATTTGACTTAGGATCAGTTTGATGTCTGAATTATTTTCCTGTACTATGAAAAGAAGCTGCTGCTGCTGTTATGTTTAAAACCATTGAGATGGTGCAAAAAAATCTGTGACTCGAACAGTCGATGTTGATGATTTGGACAACTTCATCACCTTTCCTACAGGAATAAAAGAATTCATTATTTTTAGGAGGTAGGTGTGACAGGGTTGTCTTGACATGCCACAAAGTTCATCTTGTAGCATATTAATTTTTCTTCCCATTGAAAAGTCTTCCTTCTAAATTTCAGTGTTCAAGTGATTCAATTATTAGCAGCTTCTTCTGGCAAATAAAAGGCAGCACGTCTCAGCTATGCTACATGACATTTATTTGTATGGGAAAAGGAAAGAGACAGTTACCATGTAAACAAAAGAAAAACAAGAACAAAATCTCACTCGCTCAGTTGAGCTCATCACCAGCTAAGCTTAATTTTGATTAGCTATCCCATCAACAGCAGGATCCATTCTAATAGAATTTACCATAAAAGGAGATCGGGGGGTTTACTGTTATCAGAGGGACTGACCACATGTTAAAATACCAACGGCAAGAAGAAACTCAAACTATTTGAAACTGTTGATTTTAGCATGCATTTCTTTTCTAAATGTGTAATAGGTCCACCGTGGCTGTCATCGGAATGGCTCTGCATGATTTATTTCATGACCTTCTTCATGGAGTCAGTTCATACAAGCTTATTTCCAGTGTTAATGTATTCCCCCCAAAATGCAGACTGAAGGCATACACTGGGTGTATCCCAGGTCATAGGAAAAACTTATCCCTTACTTGCCTGAAGCATACTACGAAATTAGGGTCTCCACATTCTTCTCTCAAGTGCAGGACATTGTGGGTGTATGAGGTTCCCTTTAAACCAAATCATGAACACTGTATGGGTATATAAAATGTCATCTAGAGATACAACAGAAAAATTCTTAAGTCTCCTTAAAGAAAAGGGAAAAGATTTTTGCATGCCATGTGAAGACAGGATTATTAAAAAAGGATACTTAAAAAACCCCTAAAATTTAAATTATGCTATAATAAGCTATTTAGAGTAAGTTCAAGCTAATCCCCACTGAAAATAAGTGGGATGAATTTGAAAAAACACAAGGGTGTCTTTCAGTAAATATGTATGGAAATATAGAAAGAGGAACAGAAACTTGGTCATACATTTGCCAAGATGAAAAGAAGGTGTCATTAACGTTTGCTCTCTCTGTATGAGCCATGAGTTCTTCCTCTTGGGGGAATCACAGTGCAAAACTGTAAACAAATTTTTCTGCACAGCATCATAAAATAAATTCCCAGCTCTGTATTCAGTGCCAGAGGTATTGCCAGGCAACAGGAAATGATTGCTATATCTTGAGAGAATGCCCTGAATTTATTATTTTTAGGTCATCTGTTAGTGACACAATGCAAAGCCTTTACTCCAATGAGCCCATACTTGAAGCTAAGCAGATGTCCAGAAATTTCAGTAGATCAAAAACCACAAACAAATCTCTTCAGTTCACTGAAATCTGTAGCTATGAAGGGGCAACAATCAGTATGCAGTTTAGCAGGAATTAAGACTTTTGCTATGGCCACTCAACATTACTCTTAAGGCTGCCCCATTCAGAGCTTCAAGAAGACCTGTGAGGTCGAGCTCCCTGCTGAAGCTCTCCCACGGGCTCCGGACACACCACCACACCTGCGGGAATGCACCGGGCATATGCACGGGCTGTGGCACAACCTCGGGACAGGAACCTGGTCTTGACGACAGGGAAGCCGCCATAACCCTCAGCAAATTTTTCCGGTGGTTAATAATCCTCGCTGTTAAAATAACCCTGCCTTTTTCTTCTTTCTTGAAGTTACGGCTTCCAGTCCTGGAAACTTGTCAGGGTTTTGCTATAACATTAATTACCTTTTTTGCTTAAAACATTTTCAGCGAAAATGCTCCTTGCTTTCCTAATGTTTTTTTTTAATTGGAGAGGAGATGATTTTGAAAGGTTCAAGTCTTTCAAGCAAGCAGAAAAGGTAAAGCTCTACCAGAAGCTATAAATTCAGTGCAGGGTTAATGAAGGGCTTTGTGGACTATTTACATGCAGAGGTGTATTCCATGATTGTAATAGCCCTCTTTAACTTCAGAATTTTAAAATCCCAAACAGAGAGTTCTGTGTAAGTAGTAATGACAAATTACTTCATTTTCAAATGCCTTCTTTAAAATGCAAATGCATACATCATCTTTGAACAAAAATCTATTAACAACTTGGCATCATAGACAGCATTTTTAAATATTAAATACTCTGATGTTCACCATTCTTAGTGGTATTTTATTTTGTTCACCACTGGTTAGAAACACATTTTCAGACAGATTTTTCAGCTTAGGTGGCAAGCACTAATCTGTTAAACCATGGTTAACTACAACACTTGCATCTGCCTCTCCATAACCACCAGATGCACCCAACTGACATATGGAGATGCAATTAGGTTGAGCCCAGTTTTTAATCACTGTACACAGAAGCAACTGCTGTCCCTGTGTTGGTATGCACTCGGGTGGAAGGCTGTTCTTGGTGGCTGAAGGCACAGCTTGGTGGGAAAAGGTCAGAGTGGGATGAAAACCAACCACGTCACCCTCTGTGTGCTGGGACCTGCTGCTAAAAAATGAGTAGCAATAACTGCGGACATAGTGTCTGAAATACACAGCAACGTGGTGGTCCAGGACATCTCCTGACATCCTTTGCCTGCAAAGGTTTTTGTAGATACCTGGCTGTAACTTAAAACTGCATGAAAAGTCATGAGAACTCTCCTCTGAACTACCTCATGGCTAAAGAAAAAAAGTCACATTTTAGCAGCAGAGAGCAAAACCCTCCAGCTCACTCCCTGAAAAGCTGTGGTGCAGTAAGGGCAAGAAGAAAGAAACCACCTGGGACTAAGGAAGGTGATGAGAGGGAATCAGGGAAAGCAGAGATGAGGGAGGGAGGGAGGGAGGGAAGGAAGGAAGGAAGAGAAGAAGGAAGGAAGGGATGAAGGGAGGAAGGAAGGGGACAAATCTGTATCTTGTTAGAAACAGCATTTGTCAATTCCATATAGACCATAACTCCGAAAGACCCAATTAAGGCAATGGAAATGCAGAAGCAGTAATGCAGAGATGAATCATCTGACTTAAAATAGAGGGAATGATGAAACATATAAGGGAAGAAAGTGTGTCATTTTAGCTTTAACAGAAAAATAATTCCAGATATAATCTTTATATAATCTTTCAAAAATGTTTGGCCAACAGAAACCACAACACAGCGTTGGTTACTACAGCTTTATCCAGGTACAGTGGAGAATTTATCTGTTAAAAGCTATAGTTTAAAATGGACAGGTCTGCCCTTCTGCAGGTCTCATACACAAAAGCTAGGCAACACCCAAACTACCACACATGCCAGCCAGTCTCCAAGAGTGACACTGCCAATTAAGGATACAAAATAATCTAAAGATCAATTTATCAACTTTTTTAAATAGGATGTCAAGTATGTCATGAATTACAGAATCCTCTCTCACCTTCTCTCTTCCAGGTCAGTGTTGTACTAATAAATAAAACGAGACCACAAACTAACTGTCAACGCAATGTAGGTCTGCAGCAGTTCTGAAGCAATGGAGAAAAAGTTTCCAATGCAGACAGCCTGCACATAATCCCAGAACTTTTACAACCCTAATTTAAATGAAAAAATGTTCAGCTGAAGGGGGAAAAAAACATATCCAGGCAGCTGAGCAGCCTGCCAGAGAGGAGAGGACAGAACTTCTGTTCCACATCACACGTTTCTGCAGATTCCTGGGAACAAATACACCCCTTCAGTAATTCCAGAGTCCATTGACAAGACCGCAGGGGTCAGATTCCTCAACCATGGATGTCAGGATTTAAGACTAGCTCTAAATCATTCAAACCTACCCTGTCCTCTAGCCTGGAAAATGCTGAACTAATCTCCCCTGCAAGTGTGTCAGGTTCCAGCAGCAATTCCCCCATATGCCATCCTGGCAGCATGGCACTCCCTGCCTTTCCCCACGGACCACCTCCATCGTTCACATATAAAGGGAAATTTGTATTTTCACCAGGTTGTCTCCAACAGGGAACCTCCCTTTTGTATTTAAAGACAACTTTTACTACTCTGTACTACTTTGGATTTAGGAGGAGACGTCAAGAGGAGAAAGAACGGCCACATACACTGAAACGCAATAGCTAGGTCCTTCTACGCCACTCTGTGCTTTAATTAGCCATCTGGTAAGTGCCACCATCTTCTAATCCAGTGTCAAAATACACCTGCATCAACTTAAAGCCAATTTCAACCTTGGGGCCAATGTCGAGCTAGCATTTCTCTAGTCCTGAACCATCAGATATCACAGCTAGTGAAACGTCTTCACATATGTGCAGTACAAACAGTAATGCTTCACACATACAAACATCACGAAGTACAAAAATAAAAAAGTTTAAAGACAGATTTGTCTGCATATCTTCATCCTTTTTGCTATGATTCTGTTTAGCTTCATAATTTGTGCAGAAAAATGTCAATACTCGGTGTCTTGTGGCAATGCATGTCACATGCACTATAATGCTGAGGCTTCACTGCAGTCTGCCCAAAACAGCATTAATTGCAAGGTGGAAGTCCACAGTTTCAGCAAAATTGACACTTAGATGCTGTGCGCTGAGACACGTGCAGTCCACGTGCATTTGCACCACCATACAACCCTAGCTCAGACTGGAGAACTGAGCTACACTGCCCGAGGTCCTCCTTTCTACCATTTCCATCTCGCTGACCCCGGCTCTTTCCAAGTCTGACACCAAGTGAGGATCCTTGGTGAGAGACCTGCTGCTTAGCTAGCTGTGTAGGGACCTCCCTCAGGTCTTCAAATTTGGTTAAAACTCTAGGTAGTCTGCCCATTAAAAAACCTTTTTCAAAAAAAGTTGTGGGGTTTTTTTCCGCCCAAGAAGGCCCATGACAACACCAAGGGAGATGCTGTAAGATGTCATCAGATTGCAAAGAGTCTGGCAAACAAAACGGCGCAGCTCACGTGTGTGATTTTACCATCAGAGTTGTTTTCAAGCAGAAACACTTGTCCTGTGGTTCTCCAGGATATATTCTAGTTGTTCTCCAGGATATATTCTAGTTGTACTGGTCACCTGCAGTCTAGAGCTATGATCTCTGCCAACATAACTAAGAGGATGACGTTGGAGAGAGTAATGTTTGTATAATTGAGGGAGAGGAAGCCAACTGTACAATGGCATGGCCAAATTTTGCCTCTTCACATTCAGCATTCAAAATGACATGTATACATAGTGCTGTGTAAACGCATGTACCTACCAAACCCCTAGAATAGAACATGCTACAGCCAGTTAGGCCCCAAGCAAGATGCTTGTACTGGAGAGGCAACCAGCCTCTCTGTCGTCCATATATAATTGGCTCATATATAATGAACTGCCACAGGGAACGGGGGGGAAGAGTGCCAAGCTGACAGAAAAGCAGGTCAGGCGAAAAGGCCTCTTCCAGAGCACTGCTTCTATACTACAGAACTGTAAAGCAACATTCACTAAATAAACCTCCATTCCATTTTGGGTCTGAATTCATCATGCAAAGAATGGCATTTGACAGCACAGAATTGACAATAAATTCAGTCAGTAGCCTGAATGTAAAGGCATCAATAATTCAGTATCCTGGTTATTTCTGCTATGCCACTTGAACTTTCTACTCAGTAATGAATAAATTGGTACGGAGATGACATCAGTAAGACTGCACAGGCCATAGAAATGCAAAAGTTGACCCACAGTTGTTACAGGGCAGTATTTCTGTATTCACGGCCTGAAAGCAAGTTTCAGTTCCTCTTCTAAAATCATGGTTGTATCTTTATAGTGCACAGAAAGGCACGAGAGTAAGTTTAAAGTTGTTATAAATTGCAACCTCTCCTTGAAATACACATTTTTTAGTTTTAGAACCAGCATGTTAACATCATATATGAAATTACTTAGTGACACTACAGCACCCTTGGGTATAGTACATGCACAAAGCAAAAAATAGCTTTTTGGCTGCACAAACCAAAACATACCATCTAGAAATAACATTTCTGGCACTATTCGATGACACAAAGAAATGTAGACACAATTTTTTATCCGTTTACTTCCTAACTTGCACTTTTTCCTTTATGAGAATTTACCACAAATCACCTCTAACATTTGGATACAATCTTCTGAAAAGAAAAATCATCTACTCAACACACCACATTTTTCCAGCATCTTAGCAATGTACAAACAGAAATGCACTTGCTGCAACTCTGAAAATTGCTATCCATCTCTCTGTAATCTCTAACCCAGAAGACCATTGTTTGAGGCCAAACTGTCTGACTGATACTGAGGAATTAAAGCATCAAGGTGACTTTTAAGAAATACCATAGCAGTAATAGCTCTTTGGTGCTCATTCTGATTCACTTATATAAACCTTCTAGAGAACTGAGGCTACAGTCACAGTGCTTTCTGCCAAGAAACTGGATCCCTAAAGCCACATTTACAGGAAAACAGGACGATAAACATAATTACAGTACTAATGCAAAATTTTGCACTATTATTCCATTTATTCTTCCTGAAAATAAACTTTGCTAAACATGAACAAAAGCATAAGCATAAGCCTTCCTTTTTTTATAACAAGCACAAGACGCTTAATTTTTCTTTGCTTGGAGTTAGCGTATGGACAGAATTATAGAATATGCTTGCCATATCATCTGTCTTTCCATTTGCTTTTTCCTGAATGTCTTTACTTACAGTTTGTCTGAAATAAAGAGCCAGGATGCACACACTTGTAACTAGGACATCAAAGCCACTTTTTAATATTGTCTTACACACTTCCACTGTAATCAGAACACTCAGGATTTTATTTTTAGAAGACTCAGACACTGAACTCCAGCTGAAGTTAATCAGAGCTGTGAAAACTGATAACATGAAATTGCACCCTTATCTGCTGCACTGTGACAGATTCTGTATTTCAGTTGCTCCTGCAGCTTTTTATCAATGTGTTTTTTAAAGCACCCACAAATGGCTTACTAGTTGCAAATGAAGATACATTATTCTTTTAAACAACAATCATAGTACCATAACCATCTGCCTGCTTAGAGAACGCATGCCTTAATATTTGTAGCGTATTTTGATCTGAATCATTGTCTGACCTGTGGAACTATCGCCTTTTTAAGTAGGTATGTGTTTACTACTACTTAGCCGTTTTCTTGTCATTGTCTGGCAGCATTTATCTGAAACTGTCCAAGCCACTAAGCATGCGGATTCTGAGTGGAAAATATTAACTAGATTGTGCTATTTGCAGAAGAATGAGGGTGACAGCTAAAAAAGCTCAAGACTTGGCACTCAGAAACAGCCATACCAGGAATTAAAACAGTTTTACATTATACTGTATTATAGTTATTTTCCTGGTAAGAAATTTAAATCTTCAGGAGGAGTCTTGTCTGTGTACCTTGCTCCACACCGGTTACGGTAACACTGCGATTTTTGTAATATTCTCATTGTGTACCTTACTGCCTGGTTGTCTCTAAGTGTCCATACTTTTGTGACAAGACAAGTGACAGGTTTTAACTAGAAAAAGTAAGATTTCTTTTTACCTGCTAGCATTCATTACGGGAGGTTCCATATGAACATAGCAGAAAAAGAAAAAAATAAAAATCTAGGCACCCTTTTCCATGCACAGCTGTTAGCAATCAGAAACTGGTAGAAAATTGTGTGTCTGTATTTTGGCAAGTCATTAATTTACCTGTGTTTTGGCAGACTATTTGGAATCGATAAAGCTAGACCTCTAGTGTTTCCAGAAACATTTTCTGCATTCAATAGTGGCTGAAAGGAACTGGTTCATTCAAGTGTCTTCTGTGATCACAAGTAACAGCGCATCACTTCTCAGAAGTTCTGGGATAGAAGCCGGTATCTGAAGGAACATGGTAACAACCATAGCATGTCCTGCAGCATTAGCATTTGTTCCACTGATAAGATTTTAAGGGCCAACTGAGAGAGGAGGCAGTTTCTTAGAGATTAATTGTCTTCCTCTGCAATATGTGTAATTCCAGAGGTTTTGGTGGGAAACAAGAAAGACGTAACGCTCTGTCCCTCAAGTACTGCATTTCTGCTATTACAGCAGCTACAGGAGAACCTTAACGTTTGAAAAGCCCTGCAGCCTAGGAGGAGGGGATGCACAGCAGCATATACTCTAAAGCTATCAAAGTACAGAAGGGACCTCTCTATACGGACACAAGACTCAAAGAAATTTACCAAGATGAAAAATCTTAGCATCTATATTTGGTCAAGGTTCCCCCACTGAAACGAAGCAAAACTAGACTGCATGACATTCCTTCTGAGGTGCGTTCTTCTTTGGTTAACCTCTCTCCCTTCTCTTCCCCCAAACCAAGCTTTTCCCTACAAAACTCTTTCTCAGCTGCTAATATAGGAGTGCCTAAGGGTATCTGAGATACTTCTAAAGCTCTCTAAAATAAAATAACCTGATGTCATCAGTTTTAATCACATCAGGTCCAAACCATCACTGAAAAATTTTTAGGGGTCTATAAATCAAAAAATGGATGAGACTACAGATCTAGAAAAAGACAGCCTAGCTCCAGTATATGACTTTATTCCAAATATTTTTATACTGAAAATGAAACAAGTGTTAGCATTAAAAACCCCAAACTATTCAGAGTACACAACTTAGCCGTATAGTACAACATTTGCATCACAAAAAATAGTAACTTCTCATACTTACACATACAACCAATGCAAGTGTTTCAGTTTTTACATGTAAATTTTCTTACAAAGTCCATGTATAATCTTCCACATTTTCAAAATAGTTTGCTTTACATTCTATGTTTTGCAGGGGTTGTTTTTGACAAAAATTCCAGTGATTAAGCTTGCTGGCAAGTATGATCAAAAGTTAATCTGAGCAGCTATTGGATACTCTGAATGAAAAACAAACCTTACACTCAACAAACATGCATCTGGTAATAACAGCTGCAACCACACACATGTAGATGAAAAATATATCAAACTAAGCGCTCCATCAAAGCATTTAAAATTAGAAATGTTTGAAAAAAATGTTCATAAACAAGCTATTCTTGAAGAACGAGAAAGTATTCAAATAATTGTGAATGGTATCCTTGACAAAATTAACCTACTTAGAGACAACTTAAACCCCAAATAATTCTACAGCACGAATTCCTTGCCTAGATTTCATTAGAACCAAGAAAAATCTGACTTGCAGGGAATTAAGGCATCCACACAACTTTAATAACCTCAAGTCAATCAGACTCAATCATGAAGTACAGTCAGACTGTCTTATGTCCCTTTAAACCACAAAATCTTTGAGAATTACGTTCAAAATTTTCTCAAATCATCTGCTTAAGGTAAGAACTACAGAGAATAATGGCTGTCTGGTGCCAGTATTATACGAGCCACTACATGGGCTCTACTCTAATGGCTGCACTTTCACTAGGGAAACTGACAAATTAAAAATACTGATAATAAATACCTGCACAGTAAGACATACTTATACACCTGTGTGTACACCTCAAAGAACACAATTTTTTCAGCAGGGTAATTCCAGCATGAAGGCTCTCCATCTGTGTGTGACACAGGCCCTTTTGGAGAAGGGTGGACAAGAAAATCATTATGCAAGACCAGTTTGTTTCTGCTTGGCTGAGAAACATCCCAGTACATATGAAAAAAGTCAGCAGGGCCTTGCTGGATTTACGAGCTCAGGTTAGTTTCACAAACACTTCACTGGCAGCACAGCCAGTGTCACTGCATAAACTGGTTTATGCGAACAGATCCAACTGCTTTCCTAGTTGTTTGTTCCCATTACCACGACAGTAGGCCCTATTGTGCCAGAGCAGTTGTCTGCATACCCACGCAACAAACCCGATCGGGGAACCATTCCAGATGAAACCAAGCAGCTTGCTTGGGTTTTGTGCCGGTTCATCACGCAGCCACACTCACGTCAGGACAGAAGCAGCAGGGGCACAACTCCATGAACGAAGAAACCCACTCCTTTTACAGGCAGCTTAGCAAGTTTGCAAAACCACCAGAAAAGCCAGCAATGACAAAAAATACATCTGGAGAGAGGAGCTGGACCCGGTGAGGTACATCACATTTTTCTTACACAGGGTTTAGCCCATTTGCAACGAGACCTTGGCAAAAAGGTTTAAATGCAGCACTAAACGCATTACAGAGATTCTAGCAGCTGCTTCAGAGTATTTGTGACTCGAGCGGAATATCTAAAAGCACACTGTTTGAAAACGTGTACGCGGATTAGATGTTAATCTCTAGAATTTGAGCTGTCCTTAATGAAAAGATAATGGGCCAGATTAGCTTTCAAAAAAACACAAGAGAAACCTTATAATTCTGATTTCTGTTTTAATACTTGTATTTTGACGCACAAAGCCCTATTCAGGTATTTAATTCAAAGTGGATAACTTCCATGAGAAGCAAGCCTAAAGCAACGATAATGTCCATTGTAATTTTTCGAATCACATCAAGATGAACGAGTACAGCAGTTACAAAGGGTCGGAGCCAAAATCCACCAGGGCCCGGCCATGTGCCTCCCTGTTAATACCGGGCCACGGTGGACTAGCTCGCGAGGCCGCCACGTGCATGCCACTAGACACCGAGCTTCTTCGCAAACCGCGCTGCACCTTCCCCCCTACGTTTCAGAAAAAAACATGGGTTAAAAGAAAATAAAATTAAAAAACCACAACGAAACAGACTGTTAAACTAGGCGAACTGCAAATTAACGCTGCCCGCAGAGGGTCGTCACCCCTTCCCGCAGTACGCGGTGCCCAGGCCAGGGAGGAGGTGCGGGTTACCACAGCGGCACCCTACCAAACCCCACCGCCACCGGTGACACCGGCCCCACAACGGCGGCAGGGGCCGACGGGGACCTGCCTCTCCGCGTCCGTGCCCCCCCCCCCCAACCGTGTGTCGGCCCGCGCCCCCCGCGGCTGCCTCAGTTTCCCTCCCGCGCGCGCCCAGCCGTTAGCGGGCCGTTGGGGGGGGGGTGGGGGAACGGGGACGGGACTCCGGCGTTTGGCGCCGTCCCCGCCACGCGGCGCCGGGCGCGGGAAGGCCCCCCTCGCGCTCGCGCTCGGGCTCCCGCCCGCCGCGCTACCTGTGGGGGAGGGGCGGCGGGTGGGGGATCCCCCGTAACCGTCTCCAACCGCCACCCTCCCCGCCGCGCCAGCGCCTCGCCCCCCGCTCCCCCGCCGGCCAATCGGAGCGCTGCGCACGTGACGAGCGTTCCCTTCGATGACCTCATCCCTGGTGTGGGATGACGTCAAATTCAAGATGGATGGAATCACGGCGGTGGCAGCAGCGCGCGCGGGCGAACCGTGAAAGGAGGCGCCGAGGGGGGCAGCAGGGGGGGGCGCGGCCGGCGGCGGAGAGGGTGAGTAACGGCCGCGTCTCGCGCCCGTTTCGGGGGCTGCCCGCGCCGTATGGGTCTCCCCGTGTACAAAGGCGTCTTTTCCTGACGTAACTCTGAGGTGGTTTTTTTTTTTTCCCCCCACCGAGCGGGGCTGCGGTCCCCGAGCAGCGCACTGCGCCTGCGCCGGTTACGAAACTCGTCTCCCTCGCCTCCGCGCATGCTCCCTTTGCTTGGAGGAAACGGCTGGTGCTCGCTGCGCCGGCACACGCCCGCCACATAGACCTGCCGGCCTGCCTTCTGCGCATGCTCCGCGCCCGCACGCCGCTTCAGCTGTCCCTCGTGCGCCTGTGCCGCGCCCTCCCTCCGCCGCCCCCCCTCCCTTTCCCTCCCCGCGGCCGGAACCCCGCGGAACTGCGCCTGCGCGGCGGCCGGGGCGGGGAGGGGGGCGGGCAGCGCCTGTCGTCGTTCTGCCTCACGGCGCATGCGGAGCGGCGCCGTTGCCGGGCGGGCGGGGCGGGAGCGGCGCCGCGTGGAGAGCGGAGGAGAGCGGCGCGGGGGCTGCGCCCCCCCTCCCCGCTGGGGCTGGGTGGGGTGTCGGGAAGGAGCGCGGGACCCCCCGCCCGCGTGCTCGTGCTCCCACCCACCTGCCCGGCGGGAGGGCGGCGCCGCCGCCGCCTCAGGAGGCGGTTACCCCGCCCCGCCCCGCCGCAACGGCCGCGTGAGGAGCGGGAGGGACGGGGCGCCCTGGTGGTACCGGCGCTTCACACACACACTCCCCCCCCCCCCCCCGGCTCTCCACCTGCGGGGCGGCGGGAGCTGCGGGTCACGGCTCTCCGCCGGTAGATCCCGGCTCTGATCTGAACTGTGAAACATGACAGAGGATCCGGGAGGGCTGCGCCTCAGTGCCATGGGTCCTCCCCGGTGTGTCTTGCAGGGAGAGCCGCGCTAGCCTGCAAATATCAGGGCGGAAGGCAGTCCAGCAAGGTTCCTGCGACTATAAGTACATGCAGGTATTAAAGTGTAGCTTTACTAGTCCAGGCGCTCTGTGGCTATATTATTCATGAGTAAGAAAAAGCACATCTCGTAGTCTAGTGGAAAAATCCTGTGCCAGCCTGTGCTGTGCATTTGCAGAAACCTGCGGAAGGTGTCTTAGCTGATCTCAGCTGTCGGAGAGAATTTTACCTTAATGCTCTTTAAAGTCCAAACTGTCACATGTGTCCAGATTGGATGTGGCTCATCTAAAGTATCGAACAGCAGGAAAACCGAATCTAAGGGAGTTATTCCGAGACAGGAAATACTGTGGAATTTCATTGTGTACAGAGTAAGCTCTTAATAATTAAATGCCACTTGTTTTAAAAGCTCTTCAGTTTTTTTTGTTGTTGGACTCGCAGTGGAAGTAAGAGGTAGGTAGGCTGTAAGCGTAAGAAGAGATTGCGATGAATTACATAATCATGCAACTTTTTGTGAATACAGTGAAGATCTTGTAGCTAAGTTACAGTTAGTATTTTTCTCCTTAGATAAATGTTAATATCAAAACAGATTTTTTAACTGTATTTTTGTACAACAAGGCTTTCACTATTAAATCAGGAGTAGTTAATATGTATTACAGGTAAATCTAGTACTGCTTTATGCTTGTATTGCCTGAACAGTGCCAATTATAGTGTTCTATTCTGACTTTGCTCAAACCGACAAACAAACTGCTTTGACTAAAATTTTCCACCAGGGTTACGCTGATGTTCTTGAGGGGAAGTTTTGAGCAAACTTTAGCAACTGTTTTTATAAACCTTGTTTGCAAAAAAACAAATTATGAGGCCGTCTCATGGGTGGAAGGGGATCTGACATTCCTCTCAGAAATTTTATTACCCACACGCTATACAGTTGTAATCTCATAAGAACATTTGGTTTACTCTACCTATAGAAAATCCACCCAACCTGACTGGATTGTGAACGTTTAAAGAACTGTCATTCGCATGTTCTCGGTAGGGACTCGCAGGGAGATGTCACAAATTACAGCCTCTGGAGTTTTCAGCTACAACAGTGTGTGCCACACCAGGATTTATCAGGGGTTTGTCAGGCTGTGAGCTCTCCTGAGCCTGCTGGAGCCAAGGTAACCCCTGGGGATCGGAACTGAGAGTGAGTGACCATGCCTCTTGCTCTCAGTGGAGCTCTTGCTCCTCCACTAATTTCAACATTGCCCTGTGATCCAAAACATGATTAAAGTCATAATGAGCTGGGTGCTTTTTTAACGCTTAAGGTAACTTATCCTTTAGTATGTATTAGCACTCTTATTTGATATAAAAAGAGGCAATAGTTCATAAGAAGTTCCTGAAGTCCTCTTTGTGCTGCACATTTAATAGTACACAAGTATGATAAATGTGAACATTTGTGCTTCCTTCTCCTACTGTGTAGGTTCCAAGTGGCAGGGTGATGCTCTGTCAGCTGACTCAGATTCAACACACCTCTCGGACTGAGAACACTCCAGATCACTAGAAGCTTGATATCACTAAGAGATTGGGGTTTGTGAGCTCGTGTTTTTTCTGTGTTGATGCGAGAGAATACTGATACACAGAGAATTAAATAGTTGGTGCTCTGATCACCTTCATAGTAATGGCTGACTATGCTTTCCTTAAAATTACTTGGAAGCATGCCAACATTTGGGTTTAAAAGGACTACTTTACAGAAAGCCACGAGCTTTCGTACTGTATTGAAGTTGTTTCTTTTTGAACTTAGTAGCTGTGAAGCAGTTCCTGCAAAAAACATCAGGTAATTTCCCATTATAGTTTTCAAGGTTTTGACAGCTGTTTTATCTGCAAAACTGATAACTACAGTCTATAAACAATTGTAGACTTACAGGATAGAGGAAGGAGGAGCTGGGGAGAGGAAGTTGGGCTGTAACCACCATATGGTTTGTACTGCACTGGGAGGTGCTACACTGTGAGTCACACACTACAGTTGCAGATATTTCCAGCTCTCATTAAAAGAAACTCTCAACTTTTGAGCAAGTGAGCTGTTTTCATAATGAACTCTGCTGCATTAATGATCTGAGATCCTCAGAAGGGAAGAAAAAAATCTTAGAGGCAGCAAAATCATTTGTTGCAAGTGGAAAGACTGCAATGTGCCCTGCTTTAAAAATAGATATTCTGTGCAGAGGGAGTTGCTTTCCCCAAATATTTATTGTGTAGATTTTAATATTAGTCTATGTACTGTAATCTTTTTTCCAATTTTTTCCTTAATGATAGTATTTAAGACAGTAGTTCTCTTATATTTTCTTTCATTCAGCAGTGCAATAAAAAAAAAATCATCTGTTGTCTTTGATTATTGGCTACTTCATGTATTATGTTGTTCTAGAATAGTCAGCTATATTTTATGAATAAGAAAAAGTGTTAAACAACTTTTCTACCTTCCTAAACTCATTTTACCACCACCCCTACCACCATCAGTTCAGCAGTCTTGCAGCCCATCAAAAATAAGAAAGTTTTAAAATCACCTAGTCCTGATTGTTCAGTGAGTTTTCCTTCTGAGATTTAGTGAAACACCACATCTTTGTTGTGCAAAATCTTTCCATACAATCTGTGATGAAAAGGCATGAAAAATCCTTTGGCCAAATAATTTAAAAAAAAATGTTGTGAAACTTGTCCGTTCATAGTAATTTGTATAAATTAAATTGCATTGTTTGGGAAGGAAGAAATATTTTCCCCTTTTTTGTCTTGGAGCATTTATCTGCTTATGTGTGGTTTATCCTACATCAGCACGTAACAGTGAGTAATCTTTAGGTTGCAATTCATTCTCAGTAATCTCTTTGATAAGTTGTGGTTAGAGCAGGGACAGTTCTTACACGAGGGACAGTAAGTGTCCCTGCTACCCCCTCGCTCCCCATCCCTCTGACTCGCTGATTTCCCACCGGCACTGTGTGGCTTGTGCCTAGGCCAGCACCAGGCCTGACACCGCAATACACTGGAACTAGGAGTGTACCAGTAGTCCCAGTAGGGTGGGTGCCCACCAGCAAAAAAACATGAGAGCTGCTTTGGGGTGAACTATTTGGCATTCTGGTCTGAATACATTCATGAGTATCTTCAGATAATTTTTCAGAACCAGTGTACTTAGTACAGTAAATACACCTCACAAAAATCCTTTTAAAGTGAATTAAGAAACATGGAAGGAAAAGCAGCAGAATTACAGTGATTTCTAATCACTGTTTGCCACAACTTAATCTACCTGTCACAACCAAAAGGAATTAGTTTATTTTGTGCCAGGACATAACTCTTGAGTACAGTCCTTCAGCTGTTGAGGTCAATGGCCAACTTCCCTGGAAGTTCAGTAAGAATAGGACCAGCTCCTTTCTCATAAATACTTCTGAGGAATAAAGAAAAAATATAGTGTTTTTGTTCTTTCTTTAGAAGTATGAGAGACATCGCCTACCTCCAAATACACATGGACTTTGAGTAAGCTGAAAATCTTCCACATGCTCTTCGTGACCTTGTAAATCTCTTATGTAAAACTCATGTAAAATTGCTGTTGTCTTTGCCTTTTTACAGTATCCTGTATTGTATTCCCAGTATCTTGGCCATGATTAACAATGGCTGAATGGAGATGATGGCTGAATGGCATTTTCTTTGGATACTTCAGTGGGTGGAGGATACCTGTGTTCCCTGAATCATAAGTGTCTCACTTGGCAATTTTTTAGGCTCAGCTTTTATTTTAGTTCTGCATGTTTCAGATTAAGTGCATGACTTTTTCTCCCATCTCTTGTTTTCTTACAGAAACCTCAGTGTAAACACAATCCTGTTCATAGAAAAGTACCTTATATGGGTATAATTGGCTTGTCTTCCCATCTAAAATATATTATGCCTGTAAAAAGCACCTTTATATTAATAGAAATATGCTCACATTTGGGGTTTGTCATTTTCACTATACCAGCAAAATGAAAAGCAGTATGTAGACAAGATTTTATTGTGAATTGGGCCAGTTAAACAAAGAAAGAGTGGCTCATCTAGTAAAGCAGATGACTGAATATTATTCTATTTGGTAAATATATCTCAGCATTACCAATAAAATAATAAAGTCAACCTGTAGAAAGAGTACAAGTGTACACATTTGGTGTGTGTGTCCCCTTCTTCAAATTCTTGATTTTGTGCATCTCTTACCAAAAAATCATACAAAAATATTCCCAGGGATGAGGTTTTTGTAGCTGTTTAAATTGTATGGCCATCAAGCCTTTTGGTCTTGTTCCATCAGAGAGTTTAATGGCAATGTTACAAAGCTCAAGAGACTGAAAACTGAAGAACTCCTTAGGGAAAGGTATTTTTAAAATTTCTAGTCTCTTGATTTAGTTTACAGGAATTTGGATGATGAGTTATACACCTTTCAGTCGAGGCATTGAGGCCAGGACAAATATTTTGTCAAACCGAGCTTGGTGTGTTTTAATCTTCGTGAACTCTCAGGAATCAGAAAAGCTCACAGCCAGTGCCCATTCCTGCCCTTTCTCCCTTAGATCCAGGAGTTGTGCAATCCCATGGTCAGCTGGATCAGTTTACTGATCTGACAGCAGGCTAGTCCTTCCTTGGTGGGGGAGGAGACATGGACTGCTCCTTGCAGGAGCAATCGCTAGTTAGATTGGACTGAGAGTAAGATGAAATTGCACCCTTAGCTGCTCCTTGTTTGTAAACAAGAATGAGATTGACAAGTGGAGCTTTGTGGTGTTACTCTGACATTTTGTAGTTGCTGCAAGTCGGGAGGAGCTATTTTGAGTGTCAATTGGTGAAACTATGGGTATGACCTGAATGTGGGAAGTAGCCTCTAATTTCTAAGAGAATTTCTAGTCTGTATCAGGATAACTTAATTATTTTTCTCTAGTGGAGGGCAAAATAGAGAGACTGCACAATATTACGGAATTTTTTCTTTTCCTCCCTATATTTCTGCTTCTGTGTGTGTGGAAGATAAATAGTTGGAAATTAATACATCAATTTCACACACTAGTAAATATATTCTTTATCTGATTTTATGCCTGTCTTCACACTAGTGAGTCTCTCCTTGCTGCTGACCTATTGGAAATGAAAAACATTTGTCTTCATGGAGAAAGTTTGCAGTATTGTCTGCAGTGGAGAACAGCAGTAGCAGTTGAAATCTCATTTCGTTAAATCGAGGAAGACAGAATCCCCAAACTTGCAGCAAGAGATCACTCAAATACTTAGTTAGAAAAAGATTATAGAAGTGCAAACAATCTTGCTCTGCAGGTTTGGAGCTTTTACATACAGCTTGGGGGGGGGGGTGTCTCCTATGGACTGTAGGAGAGTATCTATATTGCAAAGGCTATTGATGGGAGAAGAGGGATTCAATAAACTGTTGTCAAATTCAAATAATAAAATCCAGCATAGGATCCTTGAGTAGAATTTTAAGCAGTGTAGGTTGCTTTTGCACCTGGACTCCTGATGGGTAATGGGACTTTTTTCCCCCCTTGTGTCTGAAACAGCACATGAATTATCAGAGCCATCAAATCCTCTGCAAAGCGCTCGCAACTGAGTGCAACAGTCCTGCATTTACCTGGGAATACCCTGGGAAGTCACTTGCATTTCTTGGCTGAGTTTATAATCCATGTTTCTTGGGTTTTTTTAGTGGGTTTGCTCCCACCACACTTCTTATGTATATTTTCCCTGTTGAAGTCCCCTGTTCAGTCTCCCTTGTTGCCCATCTCCTCTGTGTTTCCTCCTCCTTCCTTGTATTCTCTGCTTCCAACTGCAGTTTCTCACAGCCCTGGCGCCGCCTTGCTGCAACATTGCTTCTCATTAAGTGTTTCAGAACATCGTCTTTCCCACCGCCACCCTCAACATGCTATTAGTATAGCTTTTAGCTGACAGCTACGTCGTCGTAAGGGAAGTCAGCAGGCAACATCAACATCTTATTTTAGTTGCTTGCGTATTTGCAAGTTATGCTGAAATTGTTCACACAAATATCTGCCTGATTCTATTTGTAAAGTTTCAGCATCGGTGACTATGTTGTTTCTGAAGGTGAAGTTTCAGGTGGGCAAAGCTGATTGAACAACTTGCTGACAAAGAATGGGTAGTTTCTTGGCTTCTCTTGCTGCAACTCTGATGCTCATCTGACCTCTCAGTGAGCTGATTAAGCTCCTAACCTATAAAAATAGCAAACATATAAAAAGATGGATTGATTTTTTTTTGTTTTCTGCTTCATTTGAGGGAGCTGAATCAACTTACTGGGGGATGAAATGAGCAGCAGAGCCAGTGAAAGGAAGAGGAGGGTACCACAGGGCTGGGAGGAGGAGATGTGAGAGTAAGGGACAGAGGAAAGGAAGGGGAACTACCACTTCAAAGGCAGGTAGCTGTTGAAGCTCAATAAACTGCTGGGCCAAAGATTAAACTTTTTCACCCTTTCCTTGTGAAGAGCTTTCCCAGGTAGATTTCCTTTTTGTAGAAAGTAATTTTGAAATAGTAGAGGTGTCTTTTTCTATCCTTGTTCAAAAAATAAAATAAAATAAATCTTGTACCAAATATGGTACTTAGGTTTCTGAAGTCTAGTTTGCTGAGATCAGTAGAGGGCTTGAAGTTTGACACTAAAATCTCTTCTTTGCCTCCTGAAGGAAGGCTGCAGGTGCTTCTGCTGCACTTGCCCTTCCTGGGTCTGGAGTCTTGCTGTCACTGTTCCTCCTGAGGACCAGCAGCTGCTATAGCATGTGGCACCTGAACACGGACAATGGGAGATTTTCTGATATGCTCCTACTGTTTCCTTGATGTCGCCTGAACATCATGGAAGAAAAGACGAAAGAGCTTTGTTTCCAGTCAGTAGTGAATATGGCTGGAGAAATGGTTGGAGGGAATAGAAGCAGATGATCTGCAGGAAAGAGCTTAGGTAGTTAACGGCAAAATAATCTTCAGCTGAGGAAGTATGAGTCCTCAAACACCTGGAATCAAATCTAGTATTACAAGAGACTGCCATAATTCTGTTACCTATACAATAGCTAGGCACACCTTTTGTGTCAGGGCTGAGTGCAGTCAGCCAAGCATTGGCTTTGATGACAAGCTGTTGCATAGTCCTATAGCTGCTCTGCTGCCACCGTTTGCTGCCTCTTCAGTTATGCCAATGCAATTGTTTTTGAGATTGTGGTTTAATATAAAAATTGGCCAGCATTTGA
The DNA here is from genome assembly GCF_947461875.1 of Haliaeetus albicilla. NCBI lineage: Eukaryota > Metazoa > Chordata > Aves > Accipitriformes > Accipitridae > Haliaeetus > Haliaeetus albicilla. Next base: position 12,601,074 of record NC_091488.1, read on the forward strand.
AAAGAAGTAATTGGTTTTTATTTATTGTCTGATCTGCTGTGTAATACAGGCCTGCAAATATTTGTACTGGCACAGCTGAAGGAGGAGTGAACTGCAGTGTGCAGATAAGATGAACAGAAGAGAGCAGGAATGTCTTGGAAAAGTGTTTATGTAGTGAAATTTTAATACATTGTACATTTACTTCGGTAATCTTTGGGGGTTTTTTACATCTAAGTATTTCAGGCTTTCAGATGATCTGTGTAAATGTCTTCAAATGATTCTGCAAACCAGTTCTGGTTTTGTTTCTTAAAGTATCATAGCTTGTTTTATTTCTGACTGTTGTGTTTAAAGGCTGTTAAGCTGAAAGTCAAGCACCTGAATTAGGAAATACCAGGATTAAAGCTGCCTTTGCAGGATTAATTTGGTCCCTTGCCATTTGTGTACATTGCAGCCTTGGTTACTGTTAAAGTGACAGAGTTACATTGCACCAAAGAACTCTGCCTCCTTCACTGCGCAGAAGAGACTGTGCTTTGAGACCGAAAGGGAAGATTGTAGTGGGATGCTTATCTCTGTCTTGTTTAATGTAATAAATTGAAGGTGTTCTACGAGTAAAAAAGGAGAATGGAAAGAAGGATGGATGACTATTGGATTCTGCTTCGGGTGTCTGGATTTTTACACCCATCTCTACTAACAGAATTACTGTGCTACAGTGGACAAAGGAACACATAGTAATTACATGAAGTTTATTCTGCAATGTCTTACACAAAACACAAGGCCTGGGTAAAGCAGATTAAAATGAAAGATTTGAAAATATTTCAAAACATTTAACTAATATACTCCTTTCCCACTGTGTCCGTGAAGTATGGGTTCTGCAGCAACATCTATTGGGTGTCTCTACAATACTGGTTTAGTTCAAGTTTCCTTCCTAAGCCCACTGTTGATCTGTTACCTCCATATATCATGCTGCAACTTGCATCCCAGATGAATCACTTGAGTTTGCAAACTCAGTTTGTTTCAGATGAAGCTAAAGGAAAAGATGCATTCCTGGAACACTTGTTCTAATAACACTCCAAGTGTTAATGAGTGCTCAGACCATGAGACTGGATTAGAGCCAATCATACTCCACCACTGCAAACTGCAGTGACATTCACAAAGGAGATGGGTAGTGCACACACCCCCAGACAGTACTTTTGAGCAAAACATAGAAACCAAACCAAAACAGGTTGGTTTCTCAAATTCATAGTAGCTTGACTGCTCTGCTCTTTTTAGATGGAGATGTGGGGGGATGATGTGTTATAACTATCTGAGATGAGTTAAGGATAAATTAGTGTATATGAACACTGCAAGACACTGAAACACTCAGTAAAGACAGATCTGGTGAGGAAACAATTCTGCTTTCGCTATTGTCGTGACACTATTAACTCATTCAATATTTTCAGGTGCAGAAGTGGTAGCTGAGTCCTATGATATGATCAATGCCTTGAGACACTTTATGCAGCACCCTTTAAGTCATTTCTCAATCATACCAATTTAGACTTTGATCACTTATTTATGTCCATTAGTTGTAAGATTTACCACCCTCATTTATTAATCATGGGGTTACAGCTTCTTAATAGTGTTATTTATTTTGATAAACTTTTCAGTTTTGCTTGTAAGCTGATGAATAGTGAAACCTTTTTGTTGTAATAACATACATCGGGTAGAAGTTATAAACTGTCTGGGTTTGGCTGGGATAGAGTTAGTTTTCACAAGAAGCTGCGAGGGGACACAGCCAGGATAGCTGACCTGAACTAGCTGAGGGGATATTCAATACCATATGACGTCATGCTCAGTATATAAATTGGAGGAGCCAGCTGGGGGGGGGAGAGATCACAGCTCAGTAACGGGCTGGGCATTGGGTTCCGGGTGGTGAGCAATTGCATTGTGCATCACTCGCTTCATATATTCTTTTACTAGTATATTTTTATTATTATTTCTTCTCTCCTTGTGTTGTCCTATTAAACTGTCGTTACCTCAACCCATGAGTTTTTAATGTTTTCTACTGATTCTCCTCCCCATCCCACCGGGGGCAGGGAGCAGCGAGCAAGCACCTTTGTGGTGCTTAGTTACTGGCTGGGCCTAAACCATGATATAAACTAAAGAGTAGTTTCTCAAATCAGCTGTAAAAAGAAGATAATTGCTTTTAACAGACACATTATTGACCTGTTTTACTACCACGATGGAGGAAGGTAGTGTAAAATTCTTACAGGTTAACTTGAACAGAATTGTAAAAGTGTCCATGAAAAAAAAGCAAATTGGATATTGCTGATTTCTCTCTGTGTGTGCATGTGCACAGATACATAAATTTCAATTCATGCCACAGAAGTTCTTTATTTAAACTAACTTAAAACCTGATTCTCTTCTTTTGTTAAGATTTAATCAGGAGCAGTCTATTGAGTTATTGAGCCATCCTGCAGTACAGAGTAGGCTGTGTTTTGAAGCATGGAGATTTCTGCACTGCAGTTTAATTTGTCCTTATTGTATTCTTGGATGCATTCATGGGTAACTTCCTCAAGTATATGGCCTGTGGGCATAAAGTGCTTTTATGCTAATGAAGAAAATGGGGAGTTCAGTTCTCTGATTGCTTTTAAGCTAGAACAAAGCATTGCAGGGATACTTCAATTACAGTTGTGACGTTTCCAAGAAACCAGATCCTGTCAGTGCGGTTATAAGTGACACATATTTGATAGCTAGAAGTATATATTAACAACACTTACTAAGCATAAGCAAACATGATGAATTAATCTAGATTACAGGCAATAATCCTGCTTCCTCCTTCCTTCCCAGTATTAATGCCCTTTCCATCATCCTATTAAAAATGACAACAAAACCCCATTAATTTGTTTAGTCAGCAGGAGACTGTCAGGGTTGCTTAGCCTCAGAAAGGTGACTTGGCATAACTAAGCTTTAGATATCTGATGCAAGAGTTTATCAATGCAGTTGTCAAGATAGATCTTCATAAAGCTAAAGCTGAGAACAAGATGACCAAGAGTGAAATGATTGAACTGTTCCTTCACGCGGACAGGTGTATTACAGGAAGAGAGCACTGACCCACCCCCCCACCCCCCCGAGTTAGTTAGGTGTAATAAATATTCTTGGTGTAAGACCAGCAATTAACAGTGTGTTTGAAAATGGGCACGAGCTGGTTCTTCTTGTGCCCGTGCATCTGTTGGTGCCAACAGTGTTGTTTTAATTCCCATACCTTTCCTCCAAACAAGCTGTTTTCTTCAGCACTGTTGATGGTGGTTTAGCCAGTTTATGAAGTACAGAGGGATTAGGTGTGTTTACTTTATCTCTAACAACAGTTCACCTAAGGCAACCTACAACTTTTTGTTGTTGTTCTTTTTCAGAAGCATCAGAATCATGGAGGGGCTCTTGCATTACATAAATCCAGCGCATGCCATTTCACTTCTAAGCGCACTGAATGAGGAGCGTCTAAAGGGACAGCTGTGTGATGTTGTTCTTATAGTAGGAGATCAGAAATTTCGAGCTCATAAAAACGTTCTGGCTGCCAGCAGTGAGTACTTCCAGACTCTGTTCACGAATAAGGAGAATGAGTCTCAGTCAGTGTTTCAACTCGACTTCTGTGAGCCAGATGCTTTTGATAATGTGTTAAACTACATTTATTCTTCATCCTTGTTCATTGAGAAAGGCAGTCTTGCAGCTGTGCAAGAACTGGGCTACAGTCTTGGAATATCCTTTCTTACAAACATTGTTTCTAAGAGTCCTCAAGCTCCTTTTCCCGCTTGCCCTGTTAAGAAAATACTGTATCAAGATGAAGATGAAAGTAGTTCTCAGAAGAGAAGTGTCATTGTCTGTCAGAACAGAATTGAAGCACAAGCGAAAAGTATAAATCAAACACAACATGATTTAAGCCATACTTCTAAACCTTCACCCTCTGTTGCTGTCAAAACTAGCAGTAGGCCACAAGTAACAAAACCAACTGAAACCCTTCACAACTTATCACTGACTGAAAGGAGATGGCTGAAAGAAAGCCCTGTGAGCTATACCAAGGTTCATGAAACTTCTGGAACTGTGGAGGATCAGAGCAGAGGTGGTTTAGTGAAAAGGAACACAGTACTGCCTCAAATGCCTTTAGCAGAGAAAGAAATTGCAAGCGATGAACCAGGAAGCAGTGGTCAGCTTTTAAGAGGAAAGGCCGCAGAGATGTCATTAAAAAGACCGCGTCCACCAGTCTTATCTCTGCGTGGCGCATCAGAATCTACATTTTTGTTGCGAGAGGCAGGAAAGGGAAGTAGTCAAGGTGAAGACAGAAATTTGCTATACTACTCAAAGTTAGGGCTAGTAATCCCATCTAGTGGATCTGGTCCAGAAAACCAAAGTATTGACAGAAGTGGGCCACTTGTAAAAAGTCTCCTTCGAAGGTCACTGTCCATGGACAGCCAGGTTCCTATTTACTCACCTTCTGTTGACCTAAAACCTTCACAGGTATCCTCCTCCTCCTCACCGGGAACTAATGATTCCCAGAAGACACTTAATGTTGTATCTCAAAAGTCATCCTTGAAAGAGTCATCAGAGAAGATAGTCATAGATGAAAAACCACAGGTAATACACCCACATCGCCTTAGGTCTTTCAGTGCCTCTCAGTCAACTGATAGGGAGGTTGCTTCCCCTCTCACAGAGGTGCGAATAAAAACTGAACCTAGCAGTCCACTTTCAGATCCTGCTGAAATAATAAGAGTTACAGTGGGTGATGCTTCAGCATCGACAAATAAAGACTTTCCTTTTAAAACTGAGGATGATCATAAGGAACCAAGTAGACTTCCAGCAAAAAGGAGATTTCAAGCTGATAGAAGACTACCATTTAAGAAACTGAAGGCAGATGAGCAGGGTTCTCCTGGGTCAGAAGATAACTGTGAGGAAGGCTCAAGCCCTACGCACCTTGATACTGATTTTCCTGATTCTGATGTCAGTAAAGATGAATACAGCGAGATGGAAGAAGCAAGACCAAATAAGAAATTTAAATGTAAGCACTGCCTTAAAATTTTCAGATCAACAGCAGGTCTTCATCGTCATGTTAACATGTATCATAATCCAGAGAAGCCCTATGCTTGTGACATATGCCACAAGAGATTCCACACAAATTTCAAAGTGTGGACGCACTGCCAGACACAACATGGAATTGTGAAGAATCCCTCACCAGCTTCCAGTTCGCATGCTGTTTTGGATGAAAAATTCCAAAGAAAACTGATCGATATAGTGAGGGAGAGAGAAATTAAAAAAGCTCTAATTGTTAAACTAAGACGTGGCAAGCAAGGTTTTCAGGGACAGTCTGCTTCACAAGCACAACAAGTCATCAAAAGGAATTTAAGATCGAGAACCAAAGGAGCCTATATTTGTACCTACTGTGGGAAAGCTTATCGTTTCCTCTCGCAATTTAAACAGCACATAAAAATGCACCCAGGGGAGAAACCAGTTGGAGGGAATAAGGCTCCTAAGCAGAAAGATCATATTCATATTGAAACTCCAGTAGAAAACAAAGAGGTTTATCAGTGCCGTCTCTGCAATGCTAAGCTCTCTTCACTTATTGAACAGGGAAATCATGAGCGACTCTGTAGAAATGCTACTGTCTGTCCTTACTGCAGCCTTAGATTTTCTTCTCCAGAGCTGACGCATGAGCACGAAAGCAAGTGTGAATACAAGAAACTTACTTGTCTTGAGTGTATGCGTAGCTTTAAATCATCCTTTAGTATTTGGCGTCATCAAGTTGAAGTTCACAATCAAAACACAATGGCTCCATCAGAGAACTTTTCTTTACCTATCCTGGATCACAATGGAGAAATAACTAGTTCATCAAGATTGCCTCCTCAGTCAGAATCCAATAAAATGAACAATTTTGTTGCTGCAAAGGAAGATGGTGTATTCAGTGATTCATCAGAACAAATAAATTTTGATTCTGAAGATTCCTCATGCCTACCTGAAGACTTAAGTGTTTCCAAGCAGTTTAAAATTCAGATCAAAGAAGAGCCTGCAGATGATATAGAGGATGAGGTCACTGAAACGAGCAGGGAGCCTAAGGAAGTAGTCTCTAACAAAGATGCTGGTTTGTGGCCCTGTGAAAAGTGTGGAAAGATTTTCACTGTACGCAAACAGCTGGAGCGTCACCAAGAGCTCTTATGCTCTGTGAAGCCATTTATTTGTCATGTGTGTAACAAGGCCTTCCGAACCAATTTCCGGCTGTGGAGTCACTTCCAGTCTCATATGTCACAGGCTGCAGAGGAGTCCACAAATAAGGAGCCTGAGATATGTCCACCAGCTAATTCCCCATCACCACCACCCTTACCTCCACCCCCACCCCTCCCCAAAATCCAGCCTTTGGAGCCTGATAGTCCGACAGGCTTGTCTGAAAGCTCCACTACTACTGAAAAATTATTTGTACCGCAGGAGTCAGATACACTCTTCTATCATGCTCCACCACTCTCAGCTATCACATTCAAAAGACAATACATGTGTAAACTCTGTCACAGGACTTTCAAGACAGCTTTTAGTCTTTGGAGCCATGAACAGACACACAATTAGCTTTAACAGATACCTTAAAAAGCTGGTTCAGTGGAGGCTGTGTTCAGGATCTCAGATGTATGCCGTATAAACTAGAAATCTAAGAGGATCAAAACAATGACAACGATGATGAAAAATGTGGAATTTGTGATGCTGCTTGGATTTGAAGATTAAGGTAAACTAACTTGGTTATTAGGTAGAAAGCAGAGGAATTTATAATACTGTGGTCTGGGATTAATAGTAACAGAATAGTTTTTATTTCCTTTAACACTGAAATACGATCACATCTGGATTGTATGCATGGATCTTCATCCTGTGATGTTGGCGTGTGCGTGTGTATTATATAAAAAGTTATATATTAAATGAAAGAGCAACAACAATTTGGATTCTAACTGTGAGTTTATAGTAGTGAAATACTGTAACCAACTTCATTAGTTTTTTTTTTAAAAGAAACCAACACACAAGCTCCATATAAATAGTTGCCATGCACTTGCAGTTAGGGAGGAAGTGGATGGAGTGTCTTGCTGTATTGACTTAGGTCTTAGAAACCTTTAGCAATAACAAATAAACCTCAAGTTTGAGTAATCCTGATGTTATTGGATACGAATGTTTGGTATTTTAAGGCATCATAGAATTGTTTTGTTGTTATATGGAACTTGTGCAAATTAAAATAGACTCTAAAGTCAGCAATATTATTACTAAGATTTTATATAAAAAGTAGCAGCAAGCCTGCTTTCAGCCATTTAATTATAAGTTTCTAAGGAAAATTGGGGGAGGGGGTACTTTGCTTTATATAATGTCCCAAAGACTAATTTACTATAGATACTTCGGTAGCTAAAGTCGTTGTATTAACAGCCATCATAATGCAAATGGTACTGTTTATAATATGAACTAAGATTGAATGGATGTCAGACAAGTTTCATAATTTTGTTCCACTATTTGTACAACTGTTTGTATTTCTAACTACAAAGGAATGTATAACTATTAAATCAAAAAAAGAGAGCTCATTAAGGGACGGAAGATGAATTGTGTTCCTACACACAGTAATAAGCTTGGCCATGAGTACAAAGATATGTTTTAACAAAAACTAAAAATGTAAATATTTATATAGACACCTGTATAAATGAAGAAGTATGTATTTGAAATTTGTATTAAGCATACATATCCAGCTCAAAGCAGAGGAAAAAACATCACACTACAATCACTGCATTTTATGAATACAATGCATAGAGTATTTCTTTCTGTCGCTTTCTATCATATGTGATACTGTGTTGCAATTTTCTAATTTGTTGAAAATCGTGGTAATAATGGGCTGCAGATATTCTGTGTAGTTCCATTATTTTACCTCAAATCACAACTGGAGCAGTTAATGTAAGTAGGATCATAGATATTTACCAGAAGCTATAGTACGGGTCCAAAATTATTCTGTAAGTAAAAGAAATATTTACCCAGAAGTAGGTGGAAAACTAACACTGAAAAATTCTTCTGCTAGAATTTAAACTTAATGGAGTGGTGATGGATTAAAGTGAACATAAATGATGCAAACAGTATTTATGATCCTGACCAACTTTACCCCGTGCAGCTTGGGAGAGGGGGATTGCATTCCACACTACATAGTCAGAGCCCAGTCTGTGTTCACTGAAAGCAACAGGAGTTTGGTCACCAGTTTCAGGGGGAGCAGGAGCAAGGCTTTAATTCTGTATGTAACTGTGAATTTTTTTTCAGCATCCCAAACTCAAAAGTAAGAAGAATTGCAAGCTGACACCAAGATTTAGCAAAATTAAGCACAAGTGTAACTCCTAAGAATCTGAGGATGGGCATCCTTAGTTAGGCACGCATAGGAGTAGATTTTTCTCAGTGAAAGCCCAAGTGTGCCACCATTTTTTTCCAACAGATTTTTTTTTTTAATTATTTTTCCTGTAAGTTAAGTTTAAAAGAATTGGCTCAGGATGGACCCCTGACTTTTTATCATCTACCAAAAAAAATCGCAATGTTAGTTTCAAGCCTCTTCTGTTTAATTTTTTATTAAAATCTAAAATTGTTACTAAACACTTCTAATAGTAATGTGTTGTTCTTTTTTGTCCTCTTTCAGGCAAATTGTAGCTGAATATGATTGCGCTAATTTGTTAGAATATCAGTTAAACTCTTTCGGTGCCATTGCAATAAAACAAGGTACTAGTTTAATAGTGACATTTCTAGTTACTGACTTTTTTATTCCACCTAATAAGACTAAATTTCTTTCTTACCAGAAACAATTTCAAAATAAAATGGTTATTGCACTTAACCTGGTGTAACAAAATCAGAAAAACATAAAGCTTTGCTAAGTGTCCTTTAAATGTGTTTAAGAAACCTGTGCATATAAAATATGAACATGTTTTTGTAAAAATGTTCCTAAGTTTTCGCCAATGATTCCTCTACACAACAGTCTGAAAGTTTATATGTAGCCTTTTAAAAATCAGTGTGCTTTCTAAAGGAAGATGGCAACTAGTTCAGCTATGTCATAGTCATCTAACTTCCAACTGGGATTCTTCCATGTGATATGATGATAAATTCCACACACTTTAAATCAAAAGCTTGTGCAACATCTTTGAAGAAACCTTGACCTTTTTCCTAGTATACTATGTATTATAAAAAAAAAAAATCCATAAAATATTTTTGGTCTAAATAGCCTCCTTCTAAGCTTTTTTTAGTTGTTTTGTTTGGGGGTTTGGTTTTTTTGTTGTTGTTTTTTTTAAGTTTTGTTTTTAACTTTGAGCGTGTTTTGTGTTTGGTTTTTTTAATTTGGTTCCTATTGTTTAGTAAAGGAATTCAGGATCTCTGAAGTTTAAATATGAGATGTTTATATAGCAGTTCTGGTTTTCTATTAGCTTTTATACAGTATCTTAAAAAGCCCTTGATAGAAGTGTTTATTTTGGAGGATATGGAATAAATATGCTTCCACTTATATAACTTTAATATATGTTTAAAAGTTAAATTATGGGAAAAATGTTAGTTGCTTGTTTATAAATAAAGGTCTTTTCAAGAGTGTCTAGTTTGGCAACAGCCAAAATAAAAGGCAAATTTATTGATACAAAAGCCTGTCTTCATCATATATTGTTTAATTTTGTAGCTGTGTACTAAAGTGACACAAAGTTAGAGGTCTTGTTAAATATAAAAAGTGTTTTGCTTTTTTTCTTAAAATTTGTGACAGGAATGTGCAGATGTTTTAATATATAGATTAGAATCTTTAATTCTTTTTTTTTTCTATTTTTATAATCTGTCAGATAAATCTCAGAGAACTATCCTGCCTCATTGGAAGTACAGTGGAAACTTCTTTTGCATTTAAGAGGAGCAGGGTTGAGCCATGAAATGTATTTTGTTTGGGGACTTTTTTCTTTCAGGCACTGTGTTGGCAAAGCGTCTAAGCCTATGGTTAAGTTCCATTAAGATGAGTCTTAATTTTTTTTAAACATGTGCTTAAGTTCGTTGCTAAATTGGGACCATGATCAACCTTGAAAGTGAGCAATGGCAGAAAAATACATACAGATTTTTCTTTAAGTCCTAGAACCAAAAGTTAAAATGTATTTTTCTCTACATAAAAACTGCATATAAAAGTAGGGTATAGTTCTGCAGTTTTACAAAAACAAAGGACATGAACTAGTAATAATGCTGTCTCTACTCTTTTTTTTTTTTTTTTTTGGTAAGGGGGAGTGAAACACCCTGTGACAGTTAATAGAGCAGATAACCTGCTGAAGCAGTGGGTGACACTAGAGTTTGTCTTGCGTATTTCAGAATGGAGATGTAGCCTTATCCCCGAACCAAAACACAGCTGTAAGAGACTTGTTCCTGCATTTCCTATTTAAGCAGGCCTTGTAGTGACTTCCAGTAGGTTTTTTGTCTGATGTTGTTTGTTTGTTTTCCCCCAAGTAGGACATGCGGGTTTGGTCTGAAGCTACATGTGCTCTGTTTTTGTTCCAAGCTTCCAGTGATAAAACTAGAAGTTCCTCACATGGGATAAGGACAGACTATGCCTAACTTCTTGGCACTAACAGTGAGGGTGCAAGTATCTGGCATGAGCCTGTAATCTGGCATGTGCCTATACTGTTCAATAAAATTGTTTACATTTTCCTACCAGAAGATTTAGATAAAAATCAAAGCAAGCTTAGGGTTTTGGTTTGGTTTTGTTTTTTTTTTAAATGTTGCTGTTAATGAATCAGTGTTAAAATCTTTTTTTGTTGTTGTTGAACACAGCCTGATAGTATTTTTTAATGTCATTGATTCTTGGTTATTTAAAATGACTTGTGAAAAACTGTACTATAACTGTTGTACATGAAGGGACACTATCAAGAGAAAAGTTGTGTACAGTAAATGTACTTATCTGTATTAAGAATACTTGATATTCATAAAATCAAAGAATTTAAAAACATGAACTGAGTCATAACGCTTGAGCTGCTTGGGCATGTTAAAGCCTATTAAGGGCATCCTCAATTGTTGCAAGGATGTCTGAAAAATGTATCTGAATTCTACGGGTTGAGCTTATTTTTCATGTTGCTTTTTCTCTCACTATTCCAGAATAAAGGACTCAATCCATTTTTCCTTCTCCAGTTTCTCAGTGATACACATTACCTTTTAAAAACACAAGCTTCCCACTACTGCAGCAGCATCTTTAATTAAATTATGTACCTAAAACCAGAACAAACTATATTTTGCAATGTAACATGCAAAATACATATAAAGTACGCATTTCAAGGATTATTCTTGACAGTGTCCCTTTTTAAAAAGCAGGAAAATGGGAACACTTTTAGTGCTTGGGTACAGGGGAATAGTTTCCTACAGTTTCTAGAAATAGGAATTATCCAATATATTTGCTATAGAATTTTCCGATTAGTTACACAAAATCACTTGTCATTTTAAAGGATTATAGAGATAAGACAAAAGAAGCTGGTTTTATAATCCTGTATACCTTATAGTCATTCTGTATCAGTTCAATACGCCAGGATGAGTTTTTACTTTTTTTAGGACTGAGACTTAATAGCTTAGGGTAACTTTTTCTTTAATGTAATGTAAATCCATTGCTGCTTTGTACAACTTTTTCTACTGTGTGTTTTCTTTACTTAGATCTTAACTAAGAAATGTTGGCGTCTAATAAACTTACACTTTGTTTCTTTTGAATTACTGTGTCTTATACTGGAATCTCTTGGCGAAGTGTGATGTTATTGTACATACCATTGTGTCTGTGAGATGGGAATTTTGTTTATAAAAGAACATCTTTTGATCTATTTGTTGGATGTAAATGATAGTTTTTACATTACTAAAATAATGGCTTTTTGTTTGTTTTAGTAAGTGCCCCACCTAACCTTTTACTGGAAAATACAAGAAAACCAATTGCTCTAGACAATCTCTTTAAAACTTGAACACAGCCCAAATTCTGCTTCCTATGCAATCAGTGATTAAAATGGGACTTTTTGGAAGAAAGGTTACATCAACTGAGTATATCTTTCATCTAAAACTGGATCGAACCAGACGTTTGAAAATACACAGTCAGGAATGTTGATGGTATTTTGCAGTGCTCTCATCGAAAGCAGTTTTGCTGTGTGTATTTCCCTCTTCAAAAACTCCTGTGTGGGAATGTAGTGTGTAGATTCCCATGATACAGAAAATGATCTCTCTGTCTTTTGGGAACAGTGTTTGCTTGGCTCCACTCTTCAAAGTGGATGAGACCTATTTTTGAAAACTCTTAGGCCAGTTTTCTCAACTTCTGGGACTCTACATTTGCTGTCCTTTGCCATTTTTAATTTGTGCAGTTTGGTTGAACTCATTGACCAATTCCACTCACATTTAATAGAGGAGACAAGGTCTCAAGAGTTAATCTCCAACAAGTTTTATAAAAATCACTTGACTAGGTAGCAAAGAATGGCCTTAGTGGGAAGGATAAGATTTGCAGCCATAGCACGTGCTGAACAGTTATCTGTGCTTTTTACCCCAGCGCTTGTCACTGTGTGCATGTGTACTGCCTTGTCAGCATAAGCGGGGCGATAGGTCAGGTGAAACATACAGCAGAGCTAAAGTACCAGGTCTGCCAAATGGTCAGAATCAAGGGTTGAAAGGGCACTCCAAGCTCAAGAGGATTTGGGCCTTTGATGCTCTTTAAATCTCTTTGAAAACAGGGACAAAGGGCTCCTGGCCTGCCCCTCCATGGAGTATCCCTGCACGTCAGAAGTTAAGTAAGTGAGCTGTGGAAAAGGCAAAGAGAGGGTGGAGAGCAGCTTTCTGACTTGTTCACAGAGTCATAAATCACCAAAGATTTGGCTCCCTCTTTCTTCTTGCAGTGTAAGGAACTCCTCCAGCCTTTTCTGCACCCAGTTAAGATCTACACACAGTTCTCTCTCTTACTGTTTCAGAGCAGTCTAACATGCGCTTAAATGCTTCACAGAAAATGTCTGCCCTAGAGAACATACAGCCTATATTTGACATAAAAGTCAAGAAGCAAACCAAAATGATAAAAAGTTACTGATAATGCTATGAGCATTGCACCTGTTTTCATGGTTATTTTTTGTTCTAATTCCAGCCATCCACTTCTAAGACAGTTGCCCTGCAAGCAAATCCAGTGACATTTACTTACTTTTCTGTTCATAGGATGTTTCCAGTTATCACTTCTTTTAATACACAGACACTAACAGGGTAATTTTTACTATTAGACCTACATGGATGATATTTCTGTTTCCAGTCCTGAAATACTCTGGCAATAAAAATTTTCAAGGTGTTGGCTGCAATCAAGCAACATACACAACTTTTTATTTCCCCTTCATTTTACATGTGTTGAAAGAATTCATCAAAAGCAAAGCCAGTTTCTGCTAACAAAGAATTTGTTTTAAATTGCCTCTGCAGTTTTGATACAACCCGTAACGATTTCTTAATGTCTTGTCAGTCCAGGATCTAGGATGGATACAGCTCTTCGATGCCATGGAGCCCTGGCTGTAGTCATTAGCTTTAGCTGTTATTTGAGGGCACAGGCTCTCATCCAGCAACATGCATCTCTCCAATGAAGTCCACTGGTGTTCAAAACGAGGCAGTGATGAGGCTGGGATTACTAGCATCCAGGGATGCTTCTGCTGGAAGGAAGAGACCATGCTGTAGTTTGCAGGTTCCATGGGCAGGTGTCTGAAAGAAAAAAGGGCAACAAGCCAGAAGAAGAGGTGGGAGAAAGTAGGATGACAACAGAAGAACATAAGATACATAAGAGAGCACACTGTGGCCCTGACAAAAACAAGAAAAAAAATTAAGGTGTCATTTGTGATGAATACAGCTCTTTGGTTCCCGCTTTTTCCTTTCTTCCCTAATGAACAGTTAGGCATTCCTGGGGTTTGACACCTTCTAACCACTTTTGGCTGATGGAAACTGCATTCATTACTCTATGCTGTAAAGTCTATGAAAGAGCTTAAGGGAAGAAAAACTTCCCAAAAGATTGTTTAATAATATTTCCCCTACATCTTACATTGGGGGAAGTTTGGGTCCTGTTGGAACAGGCTTTGAAAACTGCATGTCCTGAGGACTTCACCAGGTGTGGCAACTATACCTGTGGAGATACATTCGCAGTTTTTCCACCGTGCCACCTGCACCTGTGGTTCCTAAAAACAGAGGGATTTAAAACCAGGAGGAAAATCTATAATATGGTAAATACAGCTCTGTTGACTGCCATCCTACTTACTCCTTCCACAGCTGGCTAGTCCTTGGCTTCATGCACAACTCTTGCTCTGCGGGGCACACTGTGTGGAGTCCAGTTGATGTCAGAGCTGACACAGCTGTTCCCACCCATAGAGAGAAAGGTAAAGACTTCCCCTCTGCACGGCAGCCCAGGGCTGTGATTAACAGAGCAGCTGCTGTTTGCTGCTGCCTCTTCTTCACTCATCGATCAACTGAGCAGCCAAATGCCACAAGAAGGAAACTTAGCTTTGTTAGCTTGCAGTCAGATTAGTTGTTTCAGGAGAAATTTGACTGAGGCACGTAAAGGCATGTACATGCATTTTTCAAAAGCGTGAGAGAAAAAAAACCTGTAAAAATACCAAACTGTCACTCTGAATAAGTCTTGAGGAGAATCACAGATATTAAAAATGAGATTTGAAATTGGGTAGTTTTTTAGCAAGTATTAGTACAAGGCTCAAGAAGAGGAGAACCACACAGAACCTTCGTTTTATGGAGATGATCCTATAATCTATTATGTACCTCTAACACTGTGTACAGGCACTAGGAGGAGCCAAAAACAAAAGACTGCACCATCGCATCCACCTGAAGAACCACACTCAAAAGCATCACACTGAAGGTGAACCCCTCTCTCTCTCTATATGTATGTATGTATGTATATAAAAATGCATGTGAGTGTGTTTAAATACGGCTCAATTACACAGCAATTGCTGAATTTGGAGAAACTTCCCTGTTAGGTCAAAGGCATTTTACAATACACTTTTGTCTAAAAGCTGTCGTCCTTGGTATTTCCTTCACTAAGCAGCGTAGTTTCTGCCTAACTGACAGCTAGGAGTGGAGAGATGAGGTGCATCTCCAAACTCTCGAATCCTTGGCTCCCTGTTGGGACTGCCAAGGAGGAGGCCAGCCTGTCCCAATGCTTTCTGCAGCGCAGACAGTTGTCTAAGAAAATGCAAGAGCATTAGTTGTAGCTTAACACCTATTGTAACATATAGTCAACACACTTGAACATAATGTGAACTTGTGACTGAGGAGTTAAAAGCTTTTTACCCTTTGCCAGTCCATAACACATTGCATTCTCCTTCAAGTAACTGGCAGGATTTGCATAACGTGAGTGAGCCTGTACCCATGTGCTCCAGACTCGAGGTGTTTTAGCCTTAGCACAGTACCCATGGGGGTGTGCTCTGGGATGACACGCCACACAAAACTGGTACATGCCCTTGGATTTTCTCAGCTGTCTAGCTGAGTTGGAGCATTTTCACTGTTCCTCTAGAGGGAGGTGTAGGTTCTGAGATTTTTCAGAAGCCTTTATTTTATTTCACAGTCTTGCTATTGATTTCCTACAACATTGCTTGAAATGCCTTTGCTCTTAGTCTAAAACTTGAAGATCTCTTTTACTACTTACCAAGTCATATCTTCTTTCTGATGCCCAACATTCCCAAAGCCAGTTGGTCTTAGTGTCCTCAAGCACGTGTCTGAGGGGCATAGGGGTGTTTGTACTGCATGGGAGAAGCACACATCCCTGGGAAGTCAGCATCTCCTGGGCTGGAGCCCAAGATGCAGAAGGAGAGGCAGGAATGTCTCCAGTACTTCCTTGTCAGGAGATTCTTCAGCTCTATCTTGTACATGGGACGCCTTAACTATTTGGGCACAATGTTAACTCTGAGCCTACATTAACCCATAGGCAAGAAACTTCATATAGCTGTAACCACCCATCATGTCTAGAGAGCCGTCCTTGGGGAAGGCAGCTCACAATACTGGTTACGAGTACAGCAATCCCTCCATCCCAGCACCATCACCTCTGGTGATGCTTGCGCTCTCTGGTGGAAAGAATGTAACTGGCTCCAGCAGGCGAAAATACAGAAAAAAATAAAAGCTTGCCTGTCATGTTTTAGTTTCTAAAAACTCTTGGTATTTTACTGAAGTCTAGTAAATATGTAAGAGTCATCATCATAGAGAAAATAATACTCTAGAAAATATTTTTCTTTCTTCCATTGCAGTGCCAGATACAAGTAGTAAAAGAAACGATCAGCCATTCCAGACAAAATGTCTGTTGTTAGCATTTTGGAGAGTCATAACCACTTAGGAACAGATTATTTACAGGATATTGGAAAGAGCGAAAAGTGTGATCCTACAGAGAAAAGCAGAATAGTTATAATATGGCAAAATTATAAGAGACTTCTAAAATTGATGGGTGGAATATTGATGTACTGTGATGAATACAAACACCATGGTGCCATTATATGCCTGCTTTCTCATGTTGTGGTTTTTTTCCTTGATAGGCTGTATTTCTGGTGCATGAATGGCATCAAAAGAAAGTACAAGTATCCAAGGTGTACCAACTTGGGTCCATGGTTGCTGTAATAGAATTGAAACATGGCGTTGCAGTTTTGCTTTATATCTCAACACATAATTCGAAATTATGATTGGTCAAAATAAAACATTGTGACCCATTTGTCTTGAAACTTAGCCAATTTGTCAACAATTATATTTATGAGGCATGGTTTGTTTTTTCAAGATTTTTTTTTTAGGACCCGGCCTGTATATTAATAACATATATAATAACAAACCTATAAGAGCAATTTTCTGATCTAATGAAAAACTCAGCTCCTGGCAGTATGCCCTCTTAAGCACTTACAAGATGTAGGCATTTGGGCATCAAAGAACTAAATGACCTAAATGAATTTGAAGTTTTTCTACTACGAGGTCCTGGCAGACATACGACTTTTTCTTCAATAGAGACTGGTGTTTGGATGGATCAGATATCTCCTGTTTTTGCAAAAGAACCAAAAATAAGAGCAATTAGTCAAAGTGAAGTTCTAATGATGTCATCACCTCTGAGCCTTTTTTGTATCGAGCAAGACTCCTTCACTAAGAAGAGGATGCTGTCTGGAAGACACGAGTTGGGGGGGAGTTACTCCAGATCAAAAGCCAGCCAAGCGCTAGCCCCCTTGCCCCCACCCTGTCTCCTAGTTATAAGAGCTTGCTTAGTGGCACCTCCTCTCCTTGGTGCCAGATGATGCTGACCGTCTTCCAACGAGGCTTCTCTGGGCATCCCACCTGGCCCTGGTTCCAGCTCTTTGCACACCCATCACTCTCTTTCTCAGACAGCTGTCACAAAGCAGGGGACAACGTTTCTGGTATGTCGAGTCACATGAGACAAGATGGGTCACACGGGCTGAATCTCACCTAGAAAGGGGCTACAGAAAACAGGCTGGAGAGTACACATTAGGGCAGGACCAAATGGACGAGCTCATCTTCTGGCTTTAGCATTGTGCCTCTCCTTGCCCCACAACTCCTGAGCAAACTTGCCACAGTCAGCAGACAGAAGGACATGCCTGTTACCTGCCTCTGGCACAGCCGGTAAAAGAGTGGGAGAGAGGCTGAAATGCTACATGTGAAAGGGGAAATGGTCCCATCTTCCATGAGAAGTAACATGCTGAGCTGTCACATATCGTGTGTGAAGATTAATGGGTCTATTTCTGCTGGCAGAGCTGTCAATGAAGAGTGTGCGGTGGTATCACCTCAGGCTGACTGTTACGCTAGCTAAATCTCATAATGAAGACATGGTTATAGCCACCTCACAGGTAAAGGTGGCATCACACAGAGATGCTGGAAAAAGCTCTGCTGGCCAAAGTGCAGTTTTGCCAAACCAAGCATCTCTTAACACTATTATACTGTCCTGACAAAGCACTGGTTTCAGAATTCATGTTAGACTGCATGTATGGCCTCTTATGAACTTTCTCTTTCTTTCATGTCTGTAAAAAATACTCTGGAGCTCAGAGGCAGAGAATTAGTGGGAGAGGTTTGGATTGATTTTATCTCTGTGCATTGTAATTATATAAGTGATCATTTAATTGCAGTGATTGAACCTACTGTGCTTTTTTTGTCATTGTTCTGCTCACAGCTTTAAAAATGAAATTGATTAAATAACTGTGATCTCATCCTGCTCCCTTTGCTTATGTCTATAACATGAGACTCAGGGTAGTCTCAGATCTTGCACTTTCTGGGTGCTAGGTCTGAGTGCACACCCTGCTGTGTCCCACCCTGGCATACACATTTGCCTGTGCCAAGTCCAAGCCACCGTTCCACCCACCTGCAACAAATGTGGAAAGCTCAAACAGTCAAGCTCCTAAAATTCTGCCCACATTCTGTCTGCAGGATAAAAAGAGCATCTCTGAACAGGTGTATGATGAACCTGGCAGCACTGGTTAATGGGCGAGATCTTTCTTTGTTGTTCATGTGCCTACGGTAGCACTACCAGCAAAACATTCTAGCATAGACTAGGTCAGAGTAAGCTACAGGTACAGGTCTACAGTTTTCTTTTTGCCTTTCCAGCACAGAGTAAAACGGTTAACAAAATTCATACTTCAAAGGACCAAAACGGGACATGTGAGGTAACCATGATGAATGATGCATTTATAACTCTTGTTCCAGAACCCTTGTAAAATCAACCGTGTATCAATCTTACTCACTTTACATTTTTTAAACTTGCCTTGCAACCACAATTGACAGAGATATATACTTGCTAATTAAAAGAAAAGCTGGGATTTGGGACATAGAGAAGTTCCTCACTAGAAATACAGCACATAGCAGAACCTAGGAGCAAGTTAGAAGCACAGTTCCCAGCTTCAGAGTACATGGAATTATGAACAACTAATTACTTGACTAATCGCATCCCCAGAGCTACGCTTTGATGGGTAAGATCCTGAATGTTCAGAGATGGCTATTCCAAGTTCACAGGTGCACGAAAAAGGAAAAGAATTAAATATTAGCTGTGACATATTTTTGCTATACTTCAAAAGTAAAAATGTAAAATATTTCTAGTAACAAGATAGCTGATAAAGTTCTGCAAAGGAAAACTGTTCTTAATATCTCAATGTATTCTTTTATTCTTGTCATTTCATGTTCACTAATTGACTCACAAAATTCCTGCCAGTTAAAGAAAACTGTCTATGTGGCATATGTGGGGAACTGAAACATGGGACAAGCTAAGGGCAGGTTTGTCTGCCACAAGGCAGTGCCGTATTAGAAATCCCTGAGCTATCTGCAGACAAGCTGGTCCAGCAAAGATACTGGTTTGGATCTTAAAAGTAGCCCGGCTAATCAATTTGTTCTCTCAGCAGGGTCAATTAACCTATGTACGGAGCTGTGCTAACATAGCAATATGGCTCTGGTTGTGGATCTCTGGAGATCTCAGCAGCTTGCTGCTTGGTATCATGCAGGTGTACTCTAAATCACCTGCCTGGAGTCAGACAGGCAGAAGGCAGCTGGTCAGTGAATGGAGTGCAGGATTTCCCTGTGTCCTGGGCAAATACTTTGACCTCTGAGTAGCCCGTTCTTCTTATGTCTGTAAAGTAAACTACCTACAGCAGATAAAACCATGTTCTGGCCCTGACAAGTTTGCAGCTTATAGGTGTGATGTATAGGACAATGTATTTACAACACGAAATGATCAAATTGCTTCTCAGGCAGCAACCTGTTCCTCCTCCCAGAGGCCTAGCCCCCATATTCTCAAATACTGTATTAAATGTTGATGTAACAGCCCTTCAGGAATCCCAGGCCCCAGAGACCAAGGTGAAAGTCTGTAGCAAAGAAGATGTACCCATGGTGGAGGAGGATCAGGTCAGGGAATACTTAAGCACACTGGACATATGTAAGTCCATGGGCCCTGAAGGGAAGCACCCACAAGTGCTGAGGGAGCTAGCAGATGTCAGTGGAAAGCCACTCTTGATCATCTTTGAATGATCGTGGTGACTGGGAGAAGTGCCCAAGGACTGGAGGAAAGCAAACGCCACTCCTAACTTCAAGAAAGGCAGGATGGAGGACGCCGGGACCTACAGACCAGTCAGCCTCCCCTTGATCCCTGAGAAGGTGATGGAGTGGTTAATCCTGGACACCATTTCCAGATACATGAAGAACAAGAAAGTCATCAGGAGCAGTCAGCATGGCTTCACCAAGGGGAAGTCATGCCTGAACAACTTGATAAACTTCTATGATCAAACTACTGGCTTGGTAGACGAGGGGACAGCAGTGGACATTGTCTACCTAGACTTTCGACGCTGTATCCCATAAGATCCTCATTGAGAAGCTGATGAAGTATGGGCTGGATGAGCAGACAGTGAGGTGGATTGAAAACTAGTTGAACAGCCGGACCTGGAGGGTGGTAATCAATGGCACAAAGGAGGCCTCTTGGAGGCCTGTAACTTGTGGTGTACCCCAGGGGCCAATACTGTGTTCAGTCTTGTTCAACAGCTTCATTAATGATCTGGACGATGGGGCAGGCTGTACCCTTGGCAAGTTTGCAGATGACCCAAAACTGGGAGGAGCGGCTGGTACACCAGAGAGCCCTGCTGCCATCCAGAGGGACCTTGACAGGCTGGAGAAATGGGCTGACGGGAACCTTGCGAAGTTCAGGAGGCGGAAGTGCAAGGTCCTGCACCCGGGGAGGAACAACCCCAGGCACCAGTACATGCTGGGGACCAACCAGCTGGAAAGCAGCTTTGCGGAAAGGACCTGGGGGTCCTGGTGAACAGCACACTGAACATGAGCCAACAACATGCCCTTACAGCAAAGGCAGCTAATGGCATCCTGGACTGCATTAGCAGGAGTGTTGCCAGCAGGCTGAGGGAGGTGATCCTTCCCCTCTACGCAGCGATGGTAAGGCCACACCTGCAGTGCTGTCTCTCCACTGGGTAGAGTCCAGTGAAAGGCCACTAAGATGATTAAGGGGCTGGAGCATCTCTCATATGAGGAAAGGCTGAGAGAACTGGTGGGGGGGGGGGAGGCTAGAGAAGGGGGGATCTTACCAGTGTATGTAAATATCTGAGGGGAGGGTGCGAAGAAGATGGAGCCAGGCTCTTTGGAGTGGTGCCCAAGTGACAGAACAAGAGGCAATGGACACAGACTGAAACACTGGGGGTTCCCTCTGAACATGATGAAAAACACTTTTTCACTGTGAGGGTGACCAAGCACTGGAACAGGTTGCCCAGAGAAGTTGTGGAGACCTTGGAGATATTCAAAAGCCTTTAAGGCTACAGTGGCAACACCCTAAACCTGAGTGGAGTAAGAACTTACAATGACATTTCACTACCAACCTCAATGACTTAATCACTGGTGGTTTTAGCGCGTGGATTGGGCAAAAAACACAAGTGAGGTTCATCAGCTGGGAGCTGCCATGGGTAAAGAAAGTCACTAGGAAAGAAACAGAACAGGCAAAGAAAAGCAGAAGAAAAATGAGGACACAAATAGCGATGAGCTGATAAGGTAGCACTCTGAAAACCAAACAAGAACTTACTAAAAATGAATGTGACAGAAATAAAGAATTATGAAACTTTTATTTACTATCCAAAGACAATTTCCTCCCCTTTATTGCAAACCTCCTACTGATAACAACAGTCATTCGGCATGGTTTGCAGAAAGTACTTAGTTCTGAATTTACACTCCAGGACGCAGATCACAATGAAACACAGAATTGGTTTCTTCCTCCTTCTGGTGAGTTTGACATCCTCGGCAGAAGAGATGCTGAAGCACCAGCAAGAAAAGGGAAGCTTGTGTTCGCCCTTTGATAGGAAGCAGAGGGAAAAATAAAATGTCTCGTCATCTCCTTAGGTGTTCCTGCAGTGCTGAGAAGGGGTGAGCAAGAAGGCCGATCACAGACCCGCAAGTGTTACCCCGTTACATGAAGGGGTGCCTTCGTGAAACAGTCACTTGCTACTGAGGCACAGGGTGGCAATGCTATCCACTGGGCTTTGTAATTCTGACGTAAACTAGCTGAGTATGCCTCACCCTCTTGAACACAAAGATTATATGATCTTTCTTTCTTGGGGAGAAAAAGCCCCGGCTCCCACTGCCCACAAGCAGGCATGAACACGTTTATCTATTGTGTGCGAAGACATGAGGGGCTGTTCACATGACTTTTCATTTGCGGTTGTTGCTTGGTGTGCAAACGACATCGCTGAATAACACCGATGTAAGGGGAAACCCTTTGTTGTACGAAAACCAACAAACCCGACTAGTTTGACACCCGTGTCCTTCCCGGGCCGCTGAACGCCTCTCCTGTCCCGCTGTCTCTACTCAGCTCCCCCTTTTTGCCCACCCTCGGCAGCCCCTTCTCGCCCCACGCTGCCCACGGCACCGCCCGACACGGCAGACGGCTTCTCCGAGAAGCGCCGGCTCAGGGCACACGCCAACCCGCCCGGCCGCGGCCCGCCGCCCCGGACACCGGCCCCCAGCCCCGCTCCCCTCCCGCTGCAGCCGCCGCCGCCGCCGCACCGGCCGCCCCTCACCCGCGGTGCTGCGGGACGCCGGGGGAGCCAAGGGCCGAGCGCCCCCCCGCCGCCGGGCTCACGGGCCGCCCCGCCACCGCCCACGCCGGCAGCTCGGGGCCGGGGCCGGGGCCGGGGCCGGGCTTCCCCTCGCCGCCCCGCCGGCAGGGGCGGGCCCGGCGGTGACTGCGCCGTGGGCGGGCGGCGCGGCGCGGCGCATCCCCGGGCAGCCGGCCGGACGCTTCGGCGCCGCTCCCGGCTCGGGCCCTGCGCGGGCTGCGGCTGGCGCTGCCCGGCCCCGCCGCCGCCGAGCGAGCCTTGGAGGGGGCCGGTAGCGCGGCTCCCATTATGGTCAGCCATGGCGTGGCTGGCGGGCGGGCTGGCCGAGCTGCGCTGGTGCGCGCTGGTCGCCCTCTTCGTGGCGGCGCTGGCCACTCTGGCCGTCTACCTGGTGCAGTATGCGCTGCTGGCCCTGCGGCGGGGCCGGCCTCCTCCGCCGCCGCCGCTGCTGCCGCCGCCGCCGTCGCCGCG
This sequence comes from Haliaeetus albicilla, assembly GCF_947461875.1. NCBI lineage: Eukaryota > Metazoa > Chordata > Aves > Accipitriformes > Accipitridae > Haliaeetus > Haliaeetus albicilla. The sequence continues at coordinate 12,624,089 of NC_091488.1, forward strand.
GCGGGACGAGCTGCTGGAGGAGGGCGGCTCGGTGCTGGCCTGGGCGCTGTCGCTGGGCAGCTGGCGGCGGCAGTGGCGGCGGGCCTGGGTGGCGGCGCTCCGCGCCGAGGCGGCGGCGCGGGCGGTGAGTGAAGGGGACGCAGGTGAGGGGCGGCGGGCGGGAGGGGAAGCGGCGGGGGGGGCCGCCCCGCCGCAGGGCCCGGCCGCGGAGCTTCCCCCCGTGTCCGCCGGGCCGGAGCCGGGGCCTTGCCGGCCGTCCCGCCGGGGCGGGCGAGGGGCGGCTGTGGGGACCCCGGGACTCGCTCCAGAGATACGTCGGGGTGCGGCCAGCACGGCGCTGGCAGCGCCTGCCGGTGTGTGTGTGTGCATGTGTATCTGCGTGTGCGTATACGTTTGCTTGTGTGTATACGCACGTCTATGTCTGGTGGCTGCTCGGCAGGAATTTGCAGGAGGGAGCTGGCCGGAGGCACGGAGCGGGCACACGCGTGGGAGCAGGGAAGGACGGGGGGGGGAATGCCGTGACCCCCGCGGCCCCTGGCAGGGGCTTGGGCTGCCGAGAACATAGTTGGGGTGCGGGGAGGAGGAAACAATGGAAACTTCCTGGCCTGGGCGCCGGCACGGGGCCGGTCTTTCGGCAAATAACTCCCGGAGCTGGGCTTCCTTCGCTCGTGTTGTCTCAGGCCACGCTGAACCCGTGTGCGTGTCGGTGTAACGCTGAGGGCTGGCGTCCTCCGAACAGCCGCGGGACGGTGGGCTTCTCCGGTTTTGGTCAGTTGGATTTTAACCCAGGTCAGATAAGACACGCAAAACGCGGCACCCCTTCCCTTCCCGTCCTACCCTTCTTGCAAAGGGCACAGCATGGCATCCTGCTCGTTGGTTTGTGGTGGTATGCCCGGGTCTAAGAGGCAAGGAGGTTAGGCGAGGCGGCGGCAACCTAATTGACGGGTCCTGAGGACTGAACCCTTGCCGTGTCAGTGGGAAACGCTGAGGCTAAGCTATCTAGGAAGCGGCACGTACCCAGGTCTCTTTGTGCGCAGCCCTCTCCCTAGGTCTAGGAGGTTCCTTTCCCTGCGGCCCCAGCATGCTTTCTTCTTACATGTCAGAGGGCAGGCTGGGGGATAAGGAAGAGCGGGGCAACGGGTGTGTGTGAAAGATAAGGAAAGCACTTTAACACTTTCCAGACATCACTGTAAGTTAGGGCCGCAGAAAGAAAATACTTCACCTGCCCTTTCAAATTGCACGGTGCAGTTGAGAAAAGCACGGATTGTGCTAAGAAACAAAGGTTTGCCTTGTGTTTGTGGAAGAGGAGAGCCCAGACAGCTTGGGCACAGGTGCCAGGAACTGAAAGTTAACTAGAAACGAGCATCAGCTTCCCATCCCAGACCAGAGACCAAAGCCACTTTGACAGGGGCACATGCATCCTCCCTGCCCGGGCAAGCCGCTGGACCATCTCTTGCCATGAGTTCACTGCCTGGCACTGCAGCGTGCCGTTGCTCCTGCTGTCAGGCTCCCAAAACAATGCCCGCAGCACACAGCTAACGACATTCCTGCGTGCAAAACAACCTCGGGTGACGGAAGCGGTGCTAACCGCTCGGTGTGGGTAGCAGGTGGAGAATGCGAGTGCCGATGCCTCTGAAAGTATGACCTCACTGCCAAAACAGGTATACGCTGTCTTTTCCTTGCTGTCTATGTGAAGACTGAGTAGCTGTCATCGCTGCCTGCCATCACACATGAGGAAGGATTGGGTAGGGGAAGGCTTCTTTCCTCACCTCTGCAAGTTGATACTTGGGTTTTCTTAGTTTTGGCATAGCCTAGTGCAGCCATATTACTAGGCCAAACCAAAAGTGCGTTTTAAAACTACAGCACTGACTAATCCTTACTTGAGAAGAGCAGTTTCACTGAACTCTGTCACTGCTTATGGGCTTCGCTCTGCACTGTGCTGTGTACCTTGATGCTCTGCTGCAGAGAAAGATGAGTTATGATTAGGCCTGTAGTTATGTCCTAAGTATAGGGTTTTGGGCTCTACCCTGTATCATGTAGTAAGGTGTCGTGCAATTAATACATAAAAGTTTTGACATACACGTGCAATTCTGTCTCTGGTTCTTCCAGGAACTTCACTGGCAGTGCATTTTTATCACTCGTTTCCAAGCGATGGGTTCATCACCTAATGATGCTTCTTTTTTTCTTCTTTCTTAGGATTCACAGTTGCTTACATTTGAGGAAGATGACCCACCAGAACCACTTGAGCTAGCAGTTAAACAAGTTGTTAGTGTTGTAAAGTCAGCTCAAGAGAAGGTAAATTTCAGTTTTGTTTCAGTGTACTTTTGGGCAGGAAATGTAAACTTTTCTTACTGGTATCAGCGGGAGTTTTATTTGTCAATACTTCTGTACCCTTGACCTAAGTTTGTCAAGGCTGGTAGGAGGCTGCCTCCCTAATGAACCTGTCTTTGCATTGATTCACTTCTTTTGCAAGTCATGAGCAGAATGTGCTCCAGGGCTTCTACCAAATGAACAATAACCAGGGTTATGCCAAGTTTATAGGTACGCCTTCAATGAACTCGTACAGTAGCCCTCTTCCTCCCATCCCCACATTCGGTACGATGGTTCCCCATCCTATTGCTGAAGTGTGGGGTGGGGACTTCTTCATGAAGAAGGAAAGGGACACTTCTCCTCTGGGACAGGAAAACATCTTTGTCTGCCTCTTGCTGTTTGTGTGGCTGATTACAGGTTTGCTTCATAAGTCGGAGCTGGGTAAGGATCAGTGGAACAGGTACAAAGTCCTGAGGGTGAAGTCCTGACTCTACAGAATCCTGTATTCAGTGAGGAGCAAATTGTCTATTTCTTCCTCTCCTGCCCCTACCCCACATACTGGGAAGTAGTTTAGTGCATGTAAAATTAAACTAAGGCAGAATGTGGCTCTTAGAACAGGGTAAAAATGCATTAAAAGGAAAAAAAAATGTATATGTGCTTATTAGCAATGATAGCTTCTGCATTTTCATCCTAGTGACTGTAACTACTAGTCACATCTGAACTGGTCCTCAGCTTTAGGCACCTGCATCAAATTAGCCTAATGCTTTTCTTCTAGTTTTGCTTTGTTATTTTGGTTTGCTTGTCTGATTTAGATGTTAAGCAGCTCTACTATGATTCCTTTGAAAATTATGCATGCTTATCTGCCTGATACACTTGTAGGCACACCCTGATTGGTGGCAGCTGGGGATTGCCAACACGTAAAGTTGTTTGTGCAAGTGTTCTCTCTCTTCCCCCCCCCTTTTTTCTTTTTTTTGTTTTGTTTGTTTGTTTGTTTGTTTCCCCCCTACCAGTGGTCCCTGCCCCAGCAGTGGGGCTGGAGAGACTGGAGTTGCTAGGGCTGTAGAATTGGCATTAGTGTTACTCTGTGCCACTGGAAGACACCACAATGGGAAATTGTAAGGAGAGGGGACTGCTCGGTCTAAAAGTGGTGTGCTGTATAATGTGTGAAGCCAGCAACCGAGGGACATCTGCTACAAATAAAAGCTAGCAACTAACAGCACAAAAAACAGGTGTCTTGCAGTGCAGTGTCTAAAATGTTGCTGGAAGGTGGGCAGGGCTGCAAATATGTTGGCAATGGGAGGTGGCCAGGAGGTTTGGGTCTGCTGGTTGCCCTTGGCTAGTGTCAAAGTTCAGCAGGGGTGTGTGGGGCCAGCTGTGTGCTCAGAGTACTGTGCCTATGGCTGGACCACGATGAGAGCAGCATCTCAAGGCTAAAACCTGCTTTCATCTCGCCTGTGTACCAGAACCAAGGCACAATGCTGGAGTCCTGGATTTCCCTGAAGTCATGTTGTACCACTGGGAATATCTCTGCTGCAGTCCTCAGTTAACTTCTGTCTTGCTTAACTGTAGATTCTGACTGCCGTAGCAGCGAGGTGAGTTAGTGCCTGCGGTGCCCTGTGGGCACCTGAACCTGCTGTGGTTAAGCTTGGGCAGCAGAAAGCAGCAAGGGCTGGCTTTGTGGCAGCCTAAGCCCAGGGAACTGCTCACTGCTGTAGGGCTGTTCTCTTGCTCTCCTCTACCTGTGGCTTTGCAGTCCAGCACCCGCTCTTGCGCAGTTTCTGGTCCTTGTCTGATCTTGGGTTGAGCCATTTCAGTATGTTAATTGAGCTGTTATACTGCAGCCAGCAACCTAATGTGGTTTTGCAGCAGCTTAAACCAATATAAGCACATTTAAAAATGTATTGGATTAAAAAAGGTTTCCTTACGTAAACTGGGGTGTTCCGAACTGCCCCAAAACGCATTTCCGTAGTCTTGTGCACAGCTGCTGGAAAAATGTCTCTGAATTATCCTTACTCCTTCAGTTAAGGTACAACCTGTATATTTATTTGGATTTCAGTGTGTAATAACCTTAGAGTGGCACTCTGGTAGTTACTTTCCCTCCTTCCTTAAATACATACCTTTCTGTAAACACCTTGGGAGTTTTCTCATATGGTGATTATCTCTCTTACATATTCCACTGCTAATACCAAGAGTCCAAAGGGAGGGGTTTTGTGGTGTTTTCTTTTCCCCCCTTGCTCTTCAAACTCTTAATCTTTGCATATGAAATTGAAATATCTCTCTGCAGCTTATCCAAACTCAAACTTAGGATACCTGTTTGTAACTCACTGCTGGTGTGACTGGCTCTGAATGTAGTTTGTGACCAAGTGCTGCGTGTTTATCAGTGTTGTAGCATCCCGCAGAGCTCTGCACTTGCCTGAGGCATCAGCTGGCACAAGACTGTTTTCCTGCAGCTGGTTCAACATGCTGCTTTACTTGTGGTCTGTATGACAAGAGCGTATAGGTGCCTTGGTTCAGCAGTCAGGGCTTGATTTATTGCATGTTGTTTCACATATGGATTTGACCTTGCATCAGAGAGGTTGCGGTCATCAAAGTGGACGATTGAGGATGAGAGATCAAAATAGCAGTAAACATGGGATGTGTAATACTTTAACGCAGCTGTATGCTGATAGAGCCCTGTGGTATGTCTTTTGTGTTTGATGGTTCTCTGTCCTCTTGAATGCTGGGCCATGGAGCACAGCCAGGTGATGAGTCTGCCTGATGCTGGGAGCGAGCCTCCTGCCTGGGAAGTCTTGCTCAAAACAATATGGGATTGCCAGCCAAACTGTAATTATTATATTAGTGCTGACAGCCCTGTTTATGACCAGGACATACACTGACACGTGCAGTCCTTAGATATATATGTACTGTCCTTGCCTTGAAGAAGCTGAAAGTTGTAAAACTGGTGTATGCTCCAGGAGTGCAGTGCTGCAGATATGGTTGGGGAAGCTGCTGGTTGTCAGCTTGGCCAAAGCCATTGTGATAGGGACAGAGCTGCTCTGTGGCTGAAGGTTACACCACACTGCTTCTTGACAAAGCGTCTATTTATGCATCGCCTTCACTCCAATTTTGGGCCAGAGCCTAAATATATAGAATGAGGTGGCCTGTTTTCATTGTGTGGTGTTGGTTGTTTTGTTTTAATAAAGTAAACATTAGGGATATTCTTAGCTAATTCTGCCAACCTTTCCATTACTGCAGTCTATTTCCAGAGGCTTTGAACTTCACAACAACAACAACAAAAAAGGCAAGAAAAAAGATGATTCCCTTGTTGGAGGCTTGGCACAGAGGGTTTGGATGGAGCAGGCTACAACAGAAGTCTCTCTTCTTTCCCTGCTTCATGCTTAAATAGATAGGGGTAAAATGCCCTCAGAGTGCCATTCCTTTAATGAGTGATAATAAATTGCTATACAAGGAATGACTGTCTTGGATCACAACAGGCAACAGCAAATGTGAAAGCTTCGTGTTAATTTTTCTGTGATGAATCTTGCTGAGGGAGAAGGTGGAGAGAAGGGAGGGCTATTTTGCAGGCTTGTGAGAGGTCCTGTTTTCTGATGAACTGTGCAGCATGCCCAAAGAAGCCTTATTCACCCACACAGCTGTCGTAGTTTCATCTTGATATCACTGTTTTGCAGCCACCCTGCTGCGAGCTGGCAGCCTGTGTTCGTGCAGCACTGGGGCATCGGGGCTTCTAGTTCCACTTGCTCTGAAGCAGGTAGAGACATTGTGCAGCAAAGGCTGCTTTCTGCTCTGGGAAAGACTGGTTTCTTGTTGTCACCATTACGGTACTAACTGGGATGACTCCTAGTTACCTACATGTGTTTATTTCTGATTATTTTTGGTGGGGTGAACTGCCCTGACCATCATGTGCAGTTCCTGTTGTCTTTTAACTCCTTGTTTTGCTTGAAAAGCTGTCCTGGAGCTTTGCTGCTTTAATGACTGGGGTTTTTTTACAAGCCTAAGTGGAATCATGGCCCATGCAGCTTTTTTCTTTTTTTCTTGTTTTTTAGTTTCTGTACTAGTATAATCCTTTATCCTTAATGTATTTACTTTTCTTCCATGGTGCTTGCTGTCAGTAAACATATCATGAAGGATATCATGAGTGCAGGGCTCAGGGATGCCTTAGGACCCTAATGGCACAATGTGCCTGTGTCTCTGCAACTGAATCTCTCTCCAAGCTACTATAGCACAGACTGGAAAACCTCTCCTGTGTTTTATTGTCTTCTCGTGGTCTCCATGTCTTCAGCTATGCTGTGTCGTTAATGGTTTGTAAAGACTTGTGTGTTGGTGAAGCCAAGCTATTTCTGGTCTTTATTTATTTTCCCCCTTCTTAAATATAAGTACTGCTTCCTGTGCTCGCATCATTTGATATTCACTTAACTTGATAGGCAGGTTGAAAATTCTTCCTGTCCTGTCTCCTTGCACTTCCTGCTTGTTTGTTTTATCCCCCCATCCCCTTTTTTCCACTTTTTTTGAATTTGTATGTCTGTTGGTCTCAAAGGAGTGGATAAAATCACATGTTTTATCAGTTTCTGCTTTGTTTCTGTTGCTGACATGGTAACTCTCTCTCTCCTGCACTCATTCCACCACTCACCCTGCCTTCACCCTGGTGTTTACCATTGTTTTGGAAAACTGGTCTGGGGTTGTCTCATTATATTTGCAGGCAAATTCTCTTTGATACCGGCTTCTAAAGATCCGCCCCCAGCTGTGCCTGTGTTAAACATTGCATTTGTCTTCCCTCCTTCAGTTTGTCTGTGTCACTTGGTAAACTGCTGGGGTAATGAGGGAATGGTGAAGAAGTTAGAGAAACCCCCTCGAGACGTTAATGCATAGGCTCTGGTAACCAAGGGAGATCATGTAATTCTCCTTCTGAACAGCTGAGTGTTATGACTATCAAAAGGCAGAAGTTTCTGACTGGAAAATTTTCTTATGGTGAGGTTTTAAGCTGAGCGCACAAACTGTCTGTGTGGCCATTGGCAAGATAAGTTTTCCATGCCAAAAAAAAGAGCCTTCTCCTTCTCAGAGTAGTACTCCAAATACAGGAAATCGTGGGGGTCCTAAACCTAATAGCGTACTGATCCCTACAGCTGAGATCAACGCAGCTTTAGCTGTGTGGCTGCCTGATGGTGCATACTCATTTTCTTGTGAAAATGTTAAAGATTTGTATTACTTACATACGACTGAGTAACCTCAGGTAGCCTGCTTTTTCTGGAAATAAATACCAAGTGCAGTAAAACTGATTTCCTTCCGGAGAAAAAGCAATCAAGGCCTGTAATGCTGAGGGTTTTCCACAGGCACGTGATGCGGTTGGGGCCTGGGCGAGGTGAAGAGCTTCTCCAGCAGGGCTGTCGGAATTTCCCCCTGAAGTCATGGCCCTTCACCCTCCCTTGGCCACGGGAGGGAACCTCCTGCCACCCGTGGAGAGGGGAGGGAAGGGTAACGAAAAGGCCACGCGTCAGCGGCTCACCCCCGTCGTGGCCTAGCGTGTTCGGGGATGGCGGCAGTTGAGGAGGGAGACTAGTGGGTGTTGAGGAGACAGCAGGAATAACCCTGATCAAGTGCCAGGAGGCAGCGGAGAGGGGTGGCAGAGGGCTGAGGAGGAGCGGGGACACAGCCTTGCCGGTGAAGGCACCTGAGGAAGGGCTGGAAACCAAAATGCCCAAAGATGATGATGCCCAAAGTGCATGGAGAGACCTTGGCTGGTGATGGGGTGCTTGTGCTGGAGGAGGCTAGAGCTACGGAGGTGCTGGAGGGAGGAGATACCTTGGTCCTGCTGGTAGAAGAGACCTGGTTTCTTTGTGCTGCTACGTCACCTCACCCTATTTCTGCTAATTTAGGAGGTCTTGCTTGTCCAGATGGAAGATAACGAGAGGGCTGGGGTGTGACCCCTCTGGGAGTCCAGAATTAGCTGGCTACAGCTGCTGTGTGGTGGTGCAAGGGCTTAATTTTTAAAGAGCAGTTTGTTACAAAAATGACAGGTTTTCTAGACTCTAAATCACAAGGTGTTGATGACTGGGGATGTCCCTCGTAAGGAGGGGTGGGAGAGAGAGAGATGAGGAAGATAAATGAGGTTGAAGAGCAACTCCCTTCCCATCAGTCCAGTTTCTTGTGAACATCTATCCTTCCTCTTTCTCACCCCTGTTGACCAGAAAGGGGTGCTTTGCCTGACCCTCCCTTCTCCTGCTCTTCATCTGTGCAGAGAAAATGAATTTGAGGAAGCCAGTTGGATGGGGGCATGGAGGAACAGGAGCGTAGCACAGGAAGCTTCAGTATTTTTCTTCATGTAACTGTTCTGGGGAAAACAGCCTACATATTTCTGCTCTCGTCTATCAAAATTATCCACTACACTTCTAAAGGAATGTCACTTCAAAAGGGAAGCGGCAGTTGCGGTCTCTTTAATCAACTTCTTACCACTTGTGGCAGCATCTTAGATGAAAACAGAACTGCTTTCTTTTCAAATTCCAGCCTAGAATTCTGCTTCTCTCAGTCTTCTGACTCCATAATCCATCCTGCTCCAAGAACAAAGGGATTTGCCTGATACAAAGACATACTATTTTTCCATTAACAAACATGGAACCACTCCTTTTTCTGATGTGATTAAAAATTAACAGACCTCTGTACCTGAAGACCACAGTTATTTTATTAAAAGTGAAGGGAGAAGGGGAGTAAGACTTGATAGATGTCTTTGCCAGAAAATATATTGATCAAGGAGACTAAAAGCCTAAACCCTGCTGGTTTGGGCTCCTAAACTAAAGGTACAAATATAAAAAAACGGATTTAGCATCTCTTGACGAGGTGTAGAAAGAAGAGTGAAAGTTCCACCACCTGCAGTGTCTGTTTCCATCCTTTACTTAGAAGTAAACACAATTAAGAAAAACGTGGTACATTAACTCATCTACCAACGTTCCTGCCACACTTTTTTTTTAAGCAGTAATCAACAGCATACCTGGCAACCTTGGCTCTTAGACATCCAGAAATTCCAGACAAATGGCTCCGCATCATAGGTGCAGCAAGTCCAACTTGTTCTGAATGCACTGAACTTCCTATGCATGTGTGGACGAAATGTGCATGGATGATAAACCACTGCATTTAGGACGTGCAAGTGTCAGCAGCTTTTGCATCAGACCTGTCCTTTTCCCTCCTCTGCCCTTGAAAAAGAAGGCAGAGGTCTTTAAAGTCTTTAAAGAGCCACCATGCCAATCCACCCTCATGAATGAAAGGAGCGATTCTGTGTTTCAACTCAAGTAAAATAAGCAGTTAGGCTCTTCAGTCTTGTTAGCTATTAAAAATGCTTAAAAATCCTTTATGATACATCATAATAGTGGGTGTTCACATTGATTATGTGGGATTAAGGGTCAGAAATCACTTCTGAAGGAATTTAGACTTTGGGGAAGGGGAGAGGTGAGGGAAACTGATTTGTCCGCTTCTAAACTATAATTTGCGGAAGACAAACCTGAAAAGGCAAATGTTGTTGCTTGTGGGTGTGGTTGGGATTTTTATTTGTCATGTCCACCCCCTCCCCCCTCCTTTGTAATTAAGTCTCTACCTTAATGGATGTGCTCTGCAGCCCTTGATATTGCTCTGGTCCTTCTTAAAATGTATGGTATAGAGCCCAGGGAGATGAAATATATTTAAGGAGAGACTGATAAGCGTCTTCCAGAAGGTACGTGATTCAGTTTAAAGCCTTCAGCTTCAATTCCAGTGCCTATAAGTGAAGCAATAAGTGCGCAAACATAATTTAATAGCGTACATGCAGAGTTTCCGTCAAACAAATCTCACAGCAAATTATTTGTCTGCGCATTGCACTAACCTGGTTAACTTTGCCTGAGTCAGCCTAATGAGGGTTCAGCTATCCTTTCCAACAGGGGAGCCGTGGGGACAGTAACCACAGAGGGACAGTGACAAGCAGCTGTCTTCAATCAGCAGAGCTGTTTGCAAAGTGAGCTTCTCTCTCTGATGTAATGAGTGATTTCTGACTTGGGTACCTGGGGCTTTCCTGTGCTGCCAGGCGCTTTCGGCACACTCTGGCAATTTTGCATGGCAGCTCTGGCACCTCCGTCAGTTTGCAGAGGAGAGGGAGGAAAAACCATGCTGTGTTTGTAAACTCAGTGTGATAACAAGTTAAATTACAGCTCATAAAAGTGAGGGAGTGTACTCAGTGAAGTCTGTTACAGTCAAGTGGCAAACAAACTAGTCCCAGATATTTAGCTTTGTCACCAAATTTTAGGACCTTTCTTGGTTTGGTCAAAGACTTGAATAAACTTTTGAAGGGTCCTGCTCCTCCCCACCCCCCTGGGAACTGGAATTACACAGACAAAATCCTCTTCTGCACCAGTAGGGTTATGCTGAAGTTTCACGTTTGTAGGATGCCACTAAACCAAATCTTGTTTGGTAAAACCAGCTGTCTTATAGTAGGCTGCTTAGTTCAGAGCAGAAGAGGAAGAAGAACAAACTTCTTTGTCTCCCTGATGCAAAACTGTGATCTTTGAGCTTTTAATGGGTAGATACATGAAACACAAAGGAGTCTTTGTCAGGTGAGGAGTTATTTTTGTATTGGATAACAATGCAAAAGGAATTTTGGAAAATACCAGAATTTCCAGGTATTAAATTCTGCATCCAGAAATGAATGAACTATGGTTTTTAGAAGTGAATGTACAGAAAAGAGGTAGGGATGTTAATGAAATTGCTTAGAAATCTCCCACCTATGGAATTCAGCATAATTCTGGTAGCTTAAAGTCCTTCCTTTTCTTAGTTCCTTTCTTGCCTTCACCAAACCTTCTTCTGAAGACTAAATTGTTTTTCCCTTCCTTTGTCTCCCCCCCTGCCCCCTTTCATTTCTTTAGGTGGTTTCTTGTAATGTCGTGGGAGATTCTGTTAAATTTGTTGTCACTGTCTCACATACTTCGCCAGCAGCTGCGGAAGGTCAGTCGTACAGTGTGAAACTGTCTCCACTTCACTTGCAGGTAAAGTGTTAAGTGTTGTTCTCTCTCTTTTTCCTTTTGCTACGTCTCATCCCACAGCTGAGCTGAACCTCCTGTTTGCAAAATGCATACAAACTCATGTTAACTCTGGTGGAATGTTTAATAATATTACAGTTTCCCTCTGGGGCAAGTGATAAATTCATAAATTAAGCCGCCTCTTTAGGAGACTGTGGATGAATAACACGTTGGCTAGACTACTCGGATGTATAGAACAACAATACACTTTTTTGAGTGGCATGCACTCCCAAAGCTTAAGTAACTTCTGCCTTCTTAGATGGTCACTTTGAATTTACTTACTCAGAAACTGGTATCATTCTTCCTTTGGTGAACCTTAGTGTGGAGCTTGACCTACAGTTTCTTTACAGGACACCAGAACACTCTCCAATAACTGCTTTCCTATCCACAGCTTCAGCTCTATGTGAAAGACAAAGGAGAAGATATCAAAGTTGAGTGGTTCCTCATTAACACCAATGAAACCAACTTTGAAATCCAGCCAACAGTGCAGGAGGTCAGTCAGTAACTTTTATTTGGTGTAATGGTAGAGAAAATGGGTCTCCATCCCTTCAGTGCAAACCCCAGTGTAATGCTTGAACTTAGCAGTAGAAGTGTCTAGAGCTAAGGTGTCAGGTGAGGCTGGAAGAGCTGAAGCAAAAATGCCTGTTCCTTTCTGCTGGCTGCCTTCAGTAGAAGCATGGAGCAGTTACCTGTTGGCAGTGCCGTCTTGAACTCCTTCAGCGACGTCTGCCATGGCTCATCCATCAAAACCCTGCATCTCTGAAGTCTAGGCGCCTTTCTCAAGATACTGAAGCATTAAAGATAAATCAAGTCTGTATTTGACAGACAAATGGCAAACATTTTTCAACCAAATTCAAAAGTGTGAAAAATGTCTGCTCCTTAAATACCTTCTCAGATGCTTCTGAAATAACAAAAAATCCCAATTGTAATGATATTCCCATCAAAGTAACTACAAAGTTGCCCCATCCTTGACTTAAATCAGTTTTGAAATCTGGCAACAATAGTTCAGAAACAGCTCTGAAAAAATACAATTATTTAAGGAAATGATGGATGATCTAAAAATATCTTGATGTTTTTGGAATTGCACCTTATCTTAGTATATAAACAGTGATTCATTGGGGGTTTTTTATTGGGACATCCCCTGAAAAAGTTTCTTCATGACTGAGATTCTCTTCTGCCTTTGATCCTTCACAATTTTATTTTTTTTGGCACAAATGTGGTGACTTAAGCCTTTCTTACAACAGTGGGTGAACACTTGCTTGTGTTTTGTGAAGTTGGTTTTCTGACTGAAGGCCTTGTTAAAAAATAGGTTTATTGTATAGTAGAGCTGCTTCTAAAGACCTGTACTGAGTGACCTAGAATCATAATAGTTTATTACCGTAGTTTTTGTACACAAAAATGTGAAACTCATAACTAAGACAAGTCTTTTGAAGTGTGTTTTAATGTAGGTTTTACTGTGCATGGGTAGCAGTGTAAACGACCTTCACGTGTTGGGGTGGCATGCTGATTATCCACATATTGAACAGTCATTAAGTACTTACTGGCAAATCCAGATGACTCTGGTGCAGTCACTGGACTTCACAACCTGCTTTGTGAGAGATGCCCGAGTCCAGAGTAGCAAAGGAGTTGTAACTTGCTGTGCTTTGCCTGCATTTTTAAAATGAGCCTGTTAAGTTCTTAATAGCTAAGGGCTTTATTTTCACTTTGAAGTTTCTATTAGCACTTAGGGAAGAGGCGAGGCAATAAACAAAGGGCTAAAACCTGTGAGCAGCCTACACCTCGGAAATTGCTTCAGCTTCTAAACTTAAATGTCAGCTTTTGTGTCTTGTTTTTTCCTCTTTTGGAAGCAATATTATATATACAAATAAATACCTTTAATTGCATCTGATTATCTACACAGTGGTTTTGTCATCAGTCAAACAAGGTGGATGTAATCATTGTTTTTTGTTGACCATAGCTGGGTGAACCTGAATTGCATTTGGCGACCTGGCTGGCTCTCAGGGCTCAGGTTTGCATGCAGTTGTGCCACTGTGACTTTGTGTGCTGGTGTGCCTCAAGCTGGCCACAGTAGCTGGCTGTACGGCTCCAGCCCACGTCAAACCCAAAGTAAAATGTGTCATCTTAAGCCTTTTTGGTTGGCAGTTGAGCCATTGTGGCTTGCCTTGTAGAGGGTGTCGTGATGGAGCATTACTTTCCAGATAAGGATGGCTAAAAATGAGGTTGGGCTGACAGGAGGCTCTTCAACCAAGCTGCTTTCCAAATAACTATGGAAACATCAGATAATAGCTATTAGTAGAAGTCCGATGACTATTGTTGCTGTTGTTACTGTTAAATACCAAACGTCAGATTAGGTTGATGGCAAAGCGAGAGGTGGATGGGATTTTACAATTTGACAGCATTCTTCATCAGATGGTGTTTAGGTGAAGGCAGGGGAGGGAAATTACCTTTGCAACAGTGAAAACTAACCATGATTTACCTGCTTATTTAAATAAGTAATGAAATTACTGAAACTGAGGCTTTAGACAGCCTACTTTACTTCAATATTTTCTTAAAGTAAAAGACTATTATCTGCAAGTTGCAGAAGCGTGCTGCTGCCCCCTGCCTTGGCGGTTGTTTGAGGGAGCACAGTGTGAACAAAGCAGAGTTTCTGTGGGACTGGTCGATGCTGTTCTATGTTTTGAACCGTAGCGACCTGTCATCAAAGGGCGGTTAGGTAAGAAGGCAGGGAAACAGGATTTCTGTACACAACATTCCTGGGATTTTTATGAAACACCCTAAATGTTTCTGTAACACCTGGGTAATTGGGAAAGGGCTGTTACTCCAAATCTGTTTGACTTGTTGTGCAGGCTGCAAGCGTACATTTAGGAGCGCGGAAGCCGTTGCATGATCGTTCTCCCACACTTAAGAAAGGACTGGGGCTTTTGAAAAGATGGATTGCCTCTCGTGCTAAGAGCTCTCTGTGATGGGGGAGCGTGGTGCAGGGTGTCCAGGGCGGGAGAGCAAAGCCTGCGCTCTGCCGCGTTCGCAGAGATGCGGTTGCTCAAGGCTTGAGCTGTTACCACCTCGCAGATCTGTTGTGCCGCGTGGCTGCACCGGCGCGGGTCCGGTAGCGCCGCAAGCTGGTGGTGCGCGGCCGCGGTGTTACCGAGGCAATCTACCAGGATTAGGCCTTCAGTCCCCCGCTTGATCTCCCTGCTGGTGCAAATTGGGTGTCCTTGTGGTCAGTGTGCCTTGTCTTTGCGGCAGAGCCCTGTTTGCTGGCCGTGGCGTGCCGGCTGTAGGCGTGCTCCCGCCAGAGAGCAGCATGCAGAAGGGTCCCTTTATTCTGCTTTGTGTGATTATTGCGTTCTCCAGCTGTTCAGTATCTGCACCTATAAATCAGTTCCCTTTCTTTTAAAGCCTGTAATAGTAAAGTCTCTCAGGTGTGATATCAGGTGAGAAAAGACAGATGAGTCCTCTGTTGTTTAGGTCAGATCTTTGTCTCCTACTTCAATCTTTTCTTTAGAAGAGGAACCTCGCTGAGATTTCTCCTGTGCTACCTTCAGAAAAGTTGGGTATCAGACTGCCCTTTCTGCGACAGCTTAATTTAAAAATCCACTCCCTATAGGTAACTGAGCAGAAGCGACAGTTTCTGAGGAGTGTGACATGGGAAGCAGGCTTCTCTGGGAGCACAGGGAGAGCAGGGACAGGTCACCGTCTTCATACACCTTACACTTAGTTGTGTGAAGCTATGTGTGTAAGCAAAACCCGTTGTATGCTCTGATCCCTCAGAGACAGCGGTGCTAAGTGCAGATTGCTATGAGATTTTTTTGAATGGACAGACGTACGAGTCAGTTCCCCAAAGCAGCATGACTATCTGTCCATACAGTGCACTTTTCAGCGAGGTTGAAGACCTCCAAGAGATGCTGTAATATTTTTTCAGTGCAGCACAGGATTAGCTGCTTCTCAGCTGTTGCAAGCTGGCATAACTCCCATTAAACACTGGAACAGTGCCGATCTGCTTATCTGATGACCCGATCTGCTCTCTCGGTGGAGTGCAAAGCGGTACAAAAACTTAAAACACCATCATAAGATACAAACTGTTAATGAAACTTCTGGTTTTGTGGTTAATAGCTGTGCCTTCGTAACTCTCAGAACAGCATGTGACTTTTTCAGTGTTTATTTCTAGTTCTCCTTTAATGTATAATACAGAAATTTAAGTAATTATTTGCATGATCTCTTGTTACATGTTGTTGCTGGCTACAGAAACCATGTCTCCCTCTGACAAAGTTAATGTTTGATAGCTTTGGTGGTTTAGATATACCAAATTAATTTTTGCCTTAACTTCTTTCTTCTGGGTTTTGACAAGCATGATTGTTTTGTTTCTTATTAGGGACAGACAGCAGGGACAAGTGCAATATCTGAAACGCTCAGAGATGTTTTGAAGAGCCTCTTTAGCTCAGTTTCTCCATCTGTAGTGTTGAGTACGAGGCCTACAGATATAAAGGAGGTTCAGGTAAGTCTTATTCCTACCTGAATCTTTTAAGAAGTGTCCTTCTGCTTAGTGTTTTTATTATATATTCATGACTCACAAATAAGTAAGTTTAACACTGTTCAGTGATCAGAAACAACTGGAACGCATTCTTTAAAACAACATAACCTTTGGCAGTGAAGGCTTTGTGATCATAACTCCCGTGTGGCTATCTGTTGATGTTACACCCCATTGCATGTCTGCTTCCCTATATCGATGTGACAGAAGTTAAAAGTATTTGGTGTTTGCATATGTGTGATCCCTCTTGTTCTGCTTGCTTTTCACAGAATGTACAGAACATAAGCCTTCTCCCTCAGGGCACTAGTCCACCTAAACCTCCAAGGGCTCATGAACTCAGACTGCTGGTGAAGAACATCGCAGTAAACCTAACTGATCACAGTGCTGCAGGTAACATAGCCCGTGCGATGCTGCTCGTTTTCAAGCAGGGTTGGGTTTGGTTTTTTTCCTTTTGGCTGAAATAATTTGGAAGTTCTGGGTTACTACCTTCTCTCAAAAGAAGATGTAAAAAATTGCTGTACTTGGAGAAACAGACTTAGTCATGCTTGTACAAAACTGTGTATGTTTTGGTTTATTTGAGTATTTAAACATCTTGATCTTCTTGTAAACAAATCCATCATTGTTGAAACCACATTGAAATGAGCATATTTATGAAGTTGGTTGATTATTTTCTCGATTTTAGTTTTAATTTCTGAAAGTTACCACTTCAGGTGTACCCAAGATGAGGGGCTCAAATCCAACTCTCCATTAACTGTTAGCAATGACATTGGTTTGGTTCAGTATTACCTTATTTTTACAGCTGCTTTTCTTTACTTTTGAGCAATTTGCTGATTTATCTAAACCTCTCCTCCTCTCTATGTAGATTCTCCTCAAAGGTGGTGTTTTGTTGTCAGGGTTTTTTTCCCCCCTAATAAGTACCTCTGTGGGTAGGGGAGGGAGTACCTCTTGCAAGTGGAGAATGAAGCCAAAAAGGAGGTCACTGCCTAGTGAAGTTGCAGCGTTAGTTTTGGAAAGAAGCACCAAGCCTGTCTCGCAAGTATTCAGACTTCTTCAAGTGCAAGCACGCCTCCATCACTGATTGAGGCATGAGCAAGCATATTTCAGATTTTGTCAGCGGAAATACAAATTGGAGGCTCTGGTATTTATGGTCATGAACAATTCCATAACAGTCTTTTTTAATGGAAGCTTGTGGCTGCTAAATTGGGCAAGGCGCTAGTTTGGGATAAATATATCCTACTTGCTATACTCCTTTTTTCAGTTAGATGTAATAGGTTTCTGCCCTAGACTCTTGCGTAATGCTGCTTTGCTCATCCTTGTTGGAAGTGATTCCCCTAAAACTTTCTGCAGACTGTTTTCTTTAAAAAACAAATTATTTTTAAAGCCGTTCTGGAACTCTGCAGTGAAATGTCCTATATAAATAAAACTGTGCTGGAAACTGGAGATTGCAGGAAAACTCATTCAGAGTTTGTTATTACTCTACAATTTTGTAGTGCAAACTAAACTTTTCAAAAGAGCAGATCATTTTGGCTGCCTTTAAAAGTCATGAGAAGAGATACCTTTATGTGCATATGGTGCACACAACAGAAGATTGATCTTCTGGGAAGCCTCTCTGCTCCCTCTGTGAAAATGAGAAGAAGAGGGGACAATTAATGTGCTCTACTTTGGGAACTCTGATATTGAGAGCAAAATCGCCATTTGCTATTCTAAAAGGAGATGGAGGGAATTTTGCTGGTTCCTTAGCACTCTGGGAGTGTAAATACTTTGGAACGAGTATGAGAAATAAAGCTTCATAGTGGGGTTTAGCTGGTACGCTCGAAATCCAGTGGAAATACTGCACAGTTGGGAAGATGCTAACTTCTGGATATAGCTTGCTGCCTTTTAATCATTGTTCCCTTCCCTTTTCCTGGCCTTCTCTTGCAGCAATAATTAATTATCCTGTTGCAACTCTGAGACTCAGTGAGTGTGTGCAATATTGCAGGCTAACCTGCACAGATACACATAGACGGTTGGGGAGGGGTGGTTTGTCTGTCTTGATCATTATCATCTTACAAACCATGGATGCTAACATGGTTTATAGGAGCTTGTGGCTTTCCTATAGATGTGTTAGTTCAAGTAGTGAGTAACCAGTAGCAGAACTGGTCTCTGCTTATGGGCTGTGCCTGTTTTTATCTCCTTAGTTTGTGTATGTAAACAAAGATTATCCTAGATTTAGTACTATATGGTCCACAGTGTATCATCTAGGGCAAAAGTGATTTCTTCTGTTAAGGCAAAAATTGTTAGTTGTGTACAGCAGGGTGTGCGGGGCAGAAATGCTAAAATACCCTGTTCAGTATCAGTCAGTCAGTGGTGCTGGTGTAATTTCAGGCAGAGCTATACGGGTGTTTCTGCCCCGGGCTGCTGAGCGCTGCTGGCAGCAAGAGCAAGCTGCAGAGACATATGGCTGGGTTAACAGAAAACCATCCCAGGTTCATTAACTCAGGCTCAGCTCACTGTGAAAGCAGCTAAACTACTTACTCCAGGGTTAGCTTGGATCCCAAATAAGCTGTGTGTACACAGTGCTTTGTCTCCTCTAATAACCTTGCCAGACCTAAGCTGCTTCTGTACCCGAGATAGGACTCGTCCACAGCCCCAGTGCACCACCAGAGAACAACTGAGAGTTGACACTAGTGAATATACACCTAGATTCTTCTGGAGGCAGCATATGTTCTGTTTGCTTTGCGCACAGTCAATACTGAGCTTTTTGCTGCTTTCCTTGATTTTTTGGAACACTGGGACTGAAACGAATTCTGATGCTGTGAAAGCCATACAAAAGAAATTGTTTTAAGAGGAACGCATTGTACAAATTATTTGCCCTTGGAGCAGCAATATAACTACTCTAATATGCCAATTTGCCATGCTATTAAATTCCAAGATCAAGGTAGAGATAATTCTGCACCAGTACCCTAAAACGTCGTGAACTTGTTAAGAGCCGCAGTCCACAAAGCCACTGTTAATTAACACTACTGCCATCATTCACTTGCTAGCAGAAAAAGGTTGCTTTGATGTCCAAAAGAAACCACTGTGACTGTGGCCAGTAGGAAGTTGGAAAACTTCTGGGTTTTTCACAGCAGCTGAAAGCAACTTTACTCCCTGCCCCCCTCGCACCCACACCGCCACCACCACCTTGCTGTTCATTCTGTGTCCCCATCCTTTTTGATCTTTTTATGCCTGCACTTTTTTGCTTCACGCCAGCATTTAAATCAGGTCAATGCCTGGGACAATGATGATGCAGTCTTGACCATCGCCATTAATGTAGATGGTATACAAACTGAGGGAAGAAATTTATTCTGTGGGAGGGTAAGGAAGTGTTTGCAATAGTCTACTAAAAAATGCAGTGTGTTATAAGGAGGGGGCTTCTTTGCTTTCTTTTGAGTAAGTGTGACTCTTGGTGATGAAATATTAATAACTGGATATTGATTTTTTTCTTGCCCTTACAGGCAGCACAAACCTTGCATGTATAGTTCAGTTGAATGACCCTATGCAGAAGTTTTCCAGCTCTGTAGCCAAAAATGCTGCAAATCCCTTTTGGAAGGAAGAGTTTATCTTGTAAGTAACTTACCTACTGAGAATACTTTTATAGTGAAGCATCTTTTTTTTGCTTAAATTCCGCAAGGTTAGCAATCTGGAGCTGGTAGGGACTTAAGGATATCTAATTACCCTCTGCATGAATATGAGATTAAATAGGTCTCTAGATCTTCCCTGGTACATGTCTGATTCTAGTAAATGACAGCAGTAACAGTCATAATAAATCACCTTGTTCTATCATACAGTGCCAAAAAAAGTGTTAGCAAGGTTTTAAAGTCACTTTACCTTGAAAACTGCATTTGAGAAAATCTGATGTCTCTCCCTTGCCTCCGCTGAGTGGGAAATGTAAATGTGCAAAAAAATGACCATCTAAAAGAATGGTGGCTATGATAAAAAAGAGATTGTAAAACTAACTAGATTTTTTTTCTGTAGAGCAAAAATGGGAATTTCAGGCAGCCTGCACGGTATTCTGTGATTCACACAGCTTCTGTAAATAAGGTCAAAAGTGAGCAGTTCTAAAACTGTTTTCATTTCCACTTTCTAGCAGCAGAGCAGAAAATAACTGGTAGCTTCTGTATTGTATGAATTGAAGAAGGGCGAGTCACTGATGGCAGGGTGGGTCCGAGGGATGTTTCTCTAGTGGCTTTAAACACACGCATAGGCAGGCAGAAACAGCTTCCCAGGGGAACAGGGTAGAGATGCTGCCATGCAATATACTGCAGATACTGCTTTCTTTTTTATCTACAAGATTATTAATGTGAGAGGCACTTTGTGTGCAGTGGAGTCTCTCTAGTTCTTTCTGTAGCTTTCCTCTCCATCTCCGTTCCATTTCTCTCTCTCCCCCCACCCCATAGTTCGGAGAGTAGTATTTCAGTTGGTTTTGTCTGATGTTTTTCTTCACTGTAGTCACAGCCTGGCATCCACTGTATTGAGACAAGGGGAGTCAAAAGAATGAACATACCTACTTTACAATCTCACTGATTGTGGAGTCTGTTTTCCGCACGTCAGTATCTGTTCCTTCTCTTGCAAAGCAGAAGCTTAGCTTACAAGGAGCTGAGCGTGTATTCAGACCTGTGCCTGTCCGTGCCGAGAGTTCTCTTCCTCGAGGAGTGGTGTGCACTTCTGTGAGCTCCTCCTCAACTTGAAGGGGGAGTGAGGGTGCAGCGCACAGATCTTTTTCTGCCTCCTCATCGCAGTCTGCTGGACTGCGCCTGTGAATGTTACGGAGCGTGCACTGCAGAAACAGGAGAGCTGAGGGGAAAGGCAACAGGGGCTGCTTGATTTGAAGGAAGGCACCAGGATCGGTCCTCACAAGTTGTACAGGACTTGGAGAACACCAGACCCCTCTGCACGTGCGGAGGCGGTGGAGATGATTACAAGTCACCATAGTCAGCAAAGAAAAATTGATGTGTAGAGCAACACTGAAAGGCCTCACCTTTTTATGTGGTCTGTTGGGGCGTGTGCATCTGGTTCTCATCCTGCTGTCAAGTGGAAAAGCAGCTAGGAAGCTGTCTTCCTTCAGTCGCATACAATCCAACGACTTACAAAGTCTGATTTTAGCTATGAGGACCTACAGCTTTTGTGGAAAGCCGCAGATCAGATGACATTCTTTTGTGACAGTGTCCTGCATTGCCATCAAGACTTGAGGATTAACATGATAAGATTTCTTCTCCACAGTAAGAGGGGAAAAAAATGCACTTCTGTAGCAGCTTTCTGTTCTGGAATATCTCAAAGTGCTTCAGCCACTGGGTCTGTGAATCACTTCAGCCATCTGTTGGTGGAACAGCATCTGTGCTCCGTGTCACAGAGCAGACACATTCCCAATGATTTCGGACAGGAAGTTTGTAAGAATAATACCCTTTCCAACTGAAAGTGCAGAGAGAGGGCAGGCAGGATGTGATTAAGTTGACTGGAATTTGGTCTTGATGCTAGGCATAGTGCTGGGTTTTCCACAGCATTGGCTGCTTTTCAGAAGTGCATGAGGTAAGCTTGGGGACTTTTACAGATGAGTGATAGGGATTTGGCTGCATACCTTCTTTCAAGTTCACATCCCACTCCCCCACTCCACCCTTTTCTTTCTTCAGAAGTGAAAATACCCCCCAGTCTGAAGACCAGTGTGCTGACCACTATGTCAGGCTCTGCTTTAGCTTCATGGGAAGAGCAGCAATCGTGCCATAAAGGTGCTTCCTTTCAAGTTTTGAAGGTGCAGGGCGGGATGGTAGTGGCAGGGAAAAGCTTAAAACCTGCTGCATAGATGATGTCCCACAGCATGTAATGGAGGTGGGAAGTCTGCAACCAAGATCACACCACACTGAAATGGAGACATACAAAAATAAGATACATATATGCATGCCCTTAAGGTTTTTGGCAGAACACCTACTGAGAAGGTTATAAAATCAAGTTTTACTGGGAGGTTCCTCAGTAGGTACCCAGTTCGCTTCACTGTCTCAGAGGAAAGTTTTTGTATCTATTGACTAGTCCATCTTAGGAAGAGCCACATATGCCAGTAGTTCTACTAATCGTTCACATTGGTTCTGTCGCACAGAAACTAGTTCTTGTTATCCTGCAACATCCTTGAGTCTTACTTCGGAGAAGTGATACTGACTCTTCTCACATAAGACTGTAACTGCTTTTATTTACTTGCATCTATCCTGCTTTTGCAGGACACTTTTCTGCTTTGACAGGATGCCCTGCAGCTTTGGATGGGTTGTTCATTAGACCTATTCTAGCATCTTGACTTAGAAATTTGATCCTGCCAGGAAAAAATAGCTTCTTGGTGCTGTGGTGTGGATTAGGGGCCAACATCAGCTTGAAGGGCAGTGTTTGTCAACTACTGGGGAGAAGAAAAGCCTCTGAAAGTTTAGGCAGTCAAATTTCTGCAACAGTGCTGGAGAGGAGCAAGCAAAGTTTTTCTGACTATGATCCCTTCAGTCAGTCTTACCTGAGGTCAAAAAGATGCTATGCACGCAGCGTGCCCAGCAGCCCAGCAGTGCTGCTTGCCTCAGTTAGCAAGTTGTACTGCCTAGCTTAGTGCGGACCAAGAAAAGTTAAGAGTGTTGGCAGCCAGAACGGGAAAGGGGAAAACCTAAGTGGGAAAGAAAATCTGCTCGCCTGCAAAGACCTAACATAGTTTCATTTACTTCACAGTGAACTAAGTGCCAAATCAAAAGCATTGCAACTGCAAATAGTAGAAGATGGAAAGTTGGATAGTAAGTATTAAAACTGAATTATTTTGCATGATTAACTTGTGAGCCTTGCTAAATGTTGACCTAAGTCCTATTTTAGTTGTACCCGGCTGTATAGGCAAACAAGAAACTGTCAGATTTCTGAACCCGCATTAAAGCGTAGATGTCTTCTACTGACTTGGCCTGGTAGTGAACTTGGGTATGCCTCAAGCATGGCTCTAGGCAGCCTTGGGGGGAAGAATAGCTGTGGAAGGGAGATCAGCTGAAAATAGTCGGCCAAACTTGCGCAAAACAGACAGCTTGGGGAAAATTTATGACTTAAGTTTGTGTTTTTAAACTCTGTAAGCCTGTCCTTAAATGTAGGTCCCAAAGTTGAAATCCATGCAAAATTGCGGCATTCTCGGGCAACGCTGATTGACGTGGGTTAAGTGCTATCTATGTACACCATTGCTTCCATCAGTAATCTTGGACAGAAGAGAGAATACACTGTTAACGTGTGTCTGTCCTCTGAGTTAAGGTTACAGAGAAACTTTGAGTTTCTAGACTGTCAACATACCGAGTCTTCCATGTGCTGATATCCTAATTTTTCAGCCTTCTAAACTTCTAACAGATCTACTGTGAGTAATTTTGGTTTCAAGTTAAGCTTTCCATGCCTTTCTGTTGCTGAAGGGGAGTCATGGGTGTTAATCCTAAATCCTTCCTTTTCAAGCCCCAGAGGCTGCCTAGCAATTACCAGGTATAAAACACACTAATTCTGATTTCATTGGATTAAATATAAAACATGGGGGCTGAAACGTTTTTACTACTTGATTCTGTTGTTGCAGTTTGCAATTAGCCTTAAGTGGCAAGAAAACCCCTCCACTGAACTATTGCATTTGGTTTATTTGGAGAAGCATTACCTTCCTAGTGGGGGTAAGGGCTAGGTGGGTGCTGAGACCAGAGAGCATGCTGAGGTGTTAACATGAGCTTTGTAAACTTGCTCCAAATACTTTGTGACTTGGGCTTTATTGAAGTGATGACACAACATCATAAATTCTTCTCATATATGCTGCATGTTCTTTTGCTAATACAGAGTTTTGCTGTAGCTGGAAGTAGTAACCATTTCACCTCTTGGATCCATTTGCTTTTTACTTCTTACGTCAGGTTTCAGGTGTAAAAAAAAAAAGAAGCATTACTTTTTGACACTCGGCTATCTCTCTGTGGTTTAGTACTGTCAGTTGTATTCAGCTTAGTTCAGGAAAAAGTTAAAAGTATTGGCCAAAAGTCTTCATAGCGAGTGATTAAAAAAAAATATGCTTTTACTCTTGTTGTCTTGTGATAGTGGATGAAGGCTTGGCCAGTAATTCCCTAGGTCATAGTATTTTATCTAAGCCACTGTTAATAAGTAATATAGCCAAGTGGACTGTGTTTGATTTTTGGTTTTGGGTTACTGTACTTATTTTTAACAATCTAGATATACAAAGTTGGTGCAATACCTCGCATATGATCTGCAGTTATTTGAGGGATTGGGAAGTCAAATGTAGGCAAATGCTTTAAAAAATTTCTCTGATGTGGATGCTGTTTTTTTTATTTTTAACCAAAAAATTGGATTTATATACAGTCAGCAAATGTATATGGTTTCTTGCATAAAGTTTAGTCTTGCCTGTACCTAAGCATCTTTAGTAATGGGTCTTTCAAACAATACCAGTAATGTTCCATATCCTACTGAGAGTGTAACTACCAACCTGGTTTCTTGAAGAAAAAAGTCCTAATTGATTGCACTGTCAACTGTCTTTTTTTTTTCTCCCCCATACCATCTTAGCTGTTCTTCTCCCAAAAATTTGAATAGAAGACTCAAAGTAGAATCATATTAGTGAGGAGAGAGCTGGGTAATGTGAATATAACGTAGATCTCTACTTGTCTTTGTATTTCGCAGAAAACTAGGATTTCATATCTGAAATGGTGCAGTAATTTTGCTAATAGTTTGGTCCAGTCTAGTGTAGATAATAAAGTAAGGGGAGGAACAAGAGAACTGCTGAACTTGCACTAAAGTTCAAATCAAGAAAGACTATTCTTAATGCTATACCAGTTTACCAGGAATGCAGAACGTTCTCCGAAATGAAAGATGCAGGTAACTGGTTATAGAGATTGTTGAAGAACCTAATAGTAGTATTTCTAGATGTTTTCTTTTCCTCTCAGCATTCTGCATAAAAGATGGCCAGAGATAGTGGCAAATAAGTAATGTTTCATGTCTCCATTCTTTCCTGTTGCACAGTCTTAGGCCAGGCTGACGCATAGTCATAAAATGGAAAGAAAGCTGTAAAAAGTGCCATGTTTCTGCCCCATGGTGTAGAACCAGTTCTTGCAATTAGCTGCCTGTGTTCTTCCTCCTCCTTTCCTGTCTTCTTGCCCTTAAACATACTGACAGCTCAGATGTGTACTGATTTGGTCGATTTTATTTCTTCTAGGTCCCTTGTCCGCAAAGGTGACTGTACCTCTAGACTTGTTCAGGAAACAACCTTCTGGCCAGCAAAGCTTTGCACTGAACAGCAGCACCAGTGAGAGCAGCCCAGAGCCGGGGCCCGGACTGGGATCCATTAGTGCAGAGGTACTACTGCATTTGGATGGTTTGACGGTGGATCTTTTACTTCAGGAAGTACTTCTGAATGCTCACCTTGTGCTTTGGACTGTCACTCGCAGCACAGTGCCATTCGCGGCTGAGTTCAGAGTAGTGCATTCAGATTGCATGGTAACACTTCACATGGTATTTGTGTCTATCAGAAGAATTAGCTGTTTGATTTTTGAATGTTAGTAAAAATGCTAAAGGGGTATTAGCTAGAAATGTTAGTGTCCTTCTTGCTTGACTGTGCTTCTAAGGTGACATTTTTTTGTCCTCCTAGTTCTCTTTCATAGAAGCCAGTGAATTAAAGACGTGGCAAGTCTCTTCTCCAGTGCCAGCTACTAAGATAGAAAAGGATCGCACTGTGATGCCCTGTGGGACTGTGGTCACTACTGTAACTGCTGTGAAAACCAAACCTCGTCTAGAAGGGAGATCATCTCCACTGAGCACAGGTGGGGAACTCCCCTTCTTCCTGTGTTCACTCTTAGGATTATCCATGGGGAACAGAGGTTGGGGAGGGAGTGGGATGTAAGGAGAGGCACTGTTGTCCAGACTTCTCTGATGTGTTGATGGTAGAGGGCATTGTTTGTATTCTTCAGAACCAGGTTTTTAATTTTCATGAAGCCTTGCTATTACAAGAGGAGTGGTTAATGCTCCTTTTAATGCACACTTTAAAGCTGCATGGTGGAGTGATAATGCAGAAGAGCTTGGTTTTGGTGGATGGCTTTCCACATGACAAAAGTATCAGACTCTTAGACTGTTTGCCAATGACGGACCATCCTGTGCCTTGGTCTATATTATAATGTCTAATAAGATTTGGTGTCATCTTGTGACAAAGTTTTTTTCAGTGTACCTCTCAGGATTAGACTTTCTGATTCTTCTTGGGATAAGTATGAAAGTAAAACCTCTAAACAGTCTTTGTGTGAAGTCTCATGAAGAGCTGCATTCTTTTAAGTCATTAAAGTAGATCTTTTACTTAAGTGGGTGTTGTCTAGCATATTGCAGTAGAATGTTTAAAAAACAATAAATTCCTATGCTTCACAGGTCTTTTAGGGTCAGGTTACTATAGAGGGCATGTGTTGAGAATTTGTATTAAACAACTTTCTCAAACACTTATGAATTGAACAGTCTTTAACATTGGTATAATAAATTCTTGTTGCTTTCATAATAAAGGTCTTGAATAGTTTAAATAACCAAAAAACTTGGTCCTCAGATTCTCCTGTGAAAACTCCAGTTAAAGTAAAGGTGATTGAAAAGGATTTCTCTGTTCAAGCTATCCATTCTCATGGTGCTCCAGTCAGCAAAACTTTATCGTCTTCAGATACAGGTAATAGAAATGTTCAAACCTGCTAATGAGAATACATCTCTCTCTGGTGCACATGGGATTAATGTAATCCTGTTAAAATAACAGCAAACCCATACGGCTGCTGCCTTTCAACAGGCACTGAGATGTTTATGTTAGCAAGTACTGTGGTTAGGGTTATAGCAGTCTTGCAGTAGAGGTCTGCTTTTAATTGGTGATTTAAATTACTAATTTTGAATAAATAACAATGAGCTGTGGTTTGGAGAGGGGAGGTGACTGCAGAAAAGTCAGGCTATCTTTTCTCTTACTTTTAAATGAAAGTTCCCTCCTTTATAAAGGCATGGGGGACACTGCACAAAATTAAAACCCTGTGAAACTTACCTCTAAGGCCATTGTGAAGTCCCCCCTGTCTGAACAGAAGGCAGGAGGCTGGACTGATGTAAGGAAGACTGAATTCTCCTAGCCCTGCCAGTGGGCTTTTTTTCTGCTAATGCAAATGCACAATCCTGCTGTGCCTGTTTTTCCACCTTCCTGCGTCACCTGGCATACAGCTGAAGTGCCTTCAGAGTGTCAGGTGGCGTTGTTAATAACTTTAATTATAAGTTCACTTTGCCTGTATTAAACCTGATTTTGACTCTGGAGCATTTTACCTTTTCAAGTTGCAACCCTGAATCTTCAGCATATTTTTCAGTCCTGTGTGTGGTCACTATTCGATCTTTCTGTAGCTCTGTATGGAACAGTAATGAAAGAGGTGACCTAGTCTAGCTGCAGATGGCACATGATGTGGAGTCCAGTTTTCTTTGTATAGATTTGAGTGCAGATGGGACAATCTGGAGATGATCTAGACTGCTCCTGGAAACAGTCAGAAGGCTTGCTGAGAGAGAGAAATGTATTGGCCAAAAGACAGAAATCTGGGGAAGAGCATGAGCGAACAACTGTGAATAGCTGTAATAGTGCTTTAATCTTTCCCTACCTCTAGACTAAGAAGTACACTGATACCATGAAGCAGGATGGTATTACTAAGCCAATTTGGGAAATGTTAAGGTACTGCTAGGCTTCTGAGTTAATTCTCAAACTGTTTATGGTACTAAAGGTACCAAGCACTTACTGGAAAACTCATTTGAAGACAACTTAGAGCATATTGTTATGGACAGTGTTTTTCTTCGTATGGGAGCACAGGGGAATTTCTGCGAGATGTTTATACAATACAGCAGGAAGAATTACTCGTTAGAACAAAAGTTTAAGCCAAATGAAAGAAATACAAAGGAGCATTTGGTATGGCAGTAACTTAGGTAGTAGCTATTACAAACATCATGCCAAAATAGCAACAAGCACTATGGAAAAGATGCCGTGGCCGTGCCATAGTTCTAAGTGATGACAACAATAAGAATTTGCAAGTGCTACTGATGCTGTCCTGGATGCTCTCAGCTGTTCCTGAGGGCTTTGCAGTGGCTAGAGAGATGGGAAAGTAGGGGTTTATAACGACTGTACAGACATGCATGGGCGTGCATACCCCTTGTGCACACATACTTTTAAGTTCCAAAAGTATCTGAAATACTTGGTGTAGCATAATTATTCAGGCCTCATCTTTTATTGCATTAATGTCACAGTAACAAAAGACTGGTTGGTTTAATTAACTGTATTTCTATTCCTGCCTGTATTCTTTTGTTGTTAAAACTCCTTCTCGTAGAAAAGCCCACCTTAGACATTTAAATATGGGGGGGTTGTTTCGTTAACTTAGCCTTGTTTTTTCCTTGATGAATTCGATTAGTGTGTATTTGTTGTGCCCAAAGTAATTGCATACTAGATGCCAGAAATGGCCATGCTTAAAAACAAACTTGTGTTTGTCATTAAAGAGCATTTTATAAAGCAGGTTTTTTATTCCTGTGCAATGCTCAGAGGGGAAAAGGAGGTGCACTTTATAGGCTTTGGAGGCAGCTGATGAAGTGCAGAGTCACTGCCGCTTTGCCTTCCCCATCCTATCATAGTGCCATAGCAAATCTGGAAATGCCGAGCAAAGATGTCTGGAAAAAGAGCAAAATAGCTACCTGAAGAAGTAGTGGCACGTGCCAGCTTTGTACCATGTTAGAACTATGGCTCTTCATGACTGTGATACCTGATGCTCTCCTGTGTGCTCAGGGCAAGGGTTTATAAGTACAACTTAGGCACCTTTTCTCAAAAGAATGGGTAACAGAAGGGAAAGACAAGAATGAATAGACGGGTAGTGAGTTGGAAGGTGTTTTGATATGCCTGGTGTTTATACCATATCTGCTAATTTCTTTGACTTTTAAGTCAAGAACAAACTCTGCCTCTTTTTGCTCTGTTTTTTCCTATTTTTCTTTCTTCTCTCTGAAATAATGCTTTCTTTTCAGAACTGCTGGTACTGAATGGCACCGATCCTGTTGCAGAAGCAGCCATTCGGCAGTTAAGTGAGTCTGCAAAGCAGAAGTTGAAGTCTCCTAGAAAGAAAAGCACCATTATCATATCAGGGGTGTCCAAGGTAGAGCAGAAAACAATACTTATATTTAATGCTTAGTACTGTAAAGTTTTTGCCCCACTGAGTGTGATGTTAACTTAAGGTGCATTCTGCTGTCTCCCATTCAGCAGTCTCTGCAGGATTTAGGTCTGTGTGCCCGTTTGTTTCAATAACTGTTTCAAGTTAAGCCAAATCATGGTGGGTTTGTTGGGAAGGGTGTTGGTTTTTGATTGTAAGATTTGACAGCCTGACTAAAAATGCATGGTATTCTTGGATGGGAGTGGGATGATCAGGGATTTGGGAAGACCAATTTAGGTAAGAACAGAGGATAATTAGTCCTCCTCAGTGTTTCACCCATGGAGGGAAAATGCACAGAAAAGGTACGAAAGATTTTTCTGGTTTTTTTCAAAGTTGTTAAAACCCTCTGAAAAACCTCCTTGTCCTCTTGCCTCTCTTCCAGAGAGAGGCCAAACAGACGACTGTTTCTCACAATAGTATATAGCATTCCTCCAGACTTTCTTCATCCACAGCCTCAGTCTCCCATCTGATGCTTGGTGCCTGCCTGTAGTCCTTTCCCTGCAGGCTGCTGTCAAGTCTTGCTGTTATGCACAGGACCCCTAAAGAGCTCTGAGTGAAAGCTGAGTCAGTGGGCATGGATCCCCTCATCATCATTGTGCTGTGATGAAGAGAGGGAAATGAGGATCAGCTGCCACAGTGCCAGATACATATCCTTGGGAAATGGAGGCACCGGGACTGCATGGATTTGTGTTTAGCCGATACAGCTGACAAGAAGTCCTTCCACAAGATTAAATGCTTTGATGTTTATTTTCTTAAAAGGACCAAAAGATTGTCTATGCATGCTGATACTTCATTACAGCAGCACATGTAGGAAAGAGTCACGTTATTTGCAGTGGGGCCAGGGATAGGTGGGAGGCATGTACTTAATTTGGGTTTTTTCCAATCATTTGGCTTTAACAACATGATTAAAACTTGGCTATATGCTCCTCTCCTTTAGTAGAGCTAAGGAAGCTTCAAGTGGCTTTCTGATAGCGCTGAGCAATACAAACAAAAGGGTAAAGAAGAGCAAAGAACAGAACTTTTGCAGGGAACCTTGTTTTTTCCAGCAGAGCGGCCTGTGTCAGTGTTGTCTTTTGTTTTCACTGGGCAGACCTCTTTATCTCAGGACAGTGAAGCTGCACTGATGATGGACTATGCTGCAGCCATGGATAGCTCCTGCAAAGAAGTAGATCCGCCCGCTGTGGAGGAAGCTGTTGCAAAAGTCACCTCTGATGAAAAGCTATCATTAGGTGCTTCAGAAACAGTACCTGATACTGACCCACAGCAAAGTGCCCATAAGGCTTGGGGTTTGGAGAATGGCAGCCAACAGTGGGACACCAACACTCTCTTAGACCAGACCTGTGAAGAAATATCTGGGAGCTCATTAAGTGTTTCAGAAACTGGGAGCATGAAAAAATCTAAAGGTATGTGATCCTTACCTTTGCTTTAGTGAATGACTGCTTTCTGTACGTAATTGGTAATGTCATGCAACACTGTAGTAGTTCATCCTTTCTCACTGATTTTTGTCCTTAAACTCCTTGTGATTGTGGTGTTGGTTGAAGCTGTCTTACTAGCAGCCATAAAGAGTGTGGTCCTCTGGCTCTCTGAGCCAGGTCAGGCTCTCTTACGCTCCTCTCTGTCAGGAAACAGAAGGGCTCACCCTTAGAAGTTGAAGGGCAGCTCGCTAAGCCCAACTCAGTTACCTGGGAGAGAAATAACAAGCCACATTGTCACTTCCTCGATGAAAACCATGTTCTTGTAAACAAGGACTTGTGCTATATTAGCAGCCCCATTACTAACGTGAAAATGGCAGGGTTGCACGGTTGCTTTCTGATACGTTCCTTCTCCTTCACATCTCTGAGCACAAGACTCCCCTGCCCTCACTAAAGTGTGTGCAGGAAGCACCACAGCTAAGCCAGAAGTACACTCTCTCTTAACTGCCTTGTGAACAGTTTCTCCCTTTTCACTGTTTTTAGTATGTAGTTTCCTAAAGAAAATGGAATAAAAGGTAATTTAATAGGTAAATAAGGGGTCAGATCATTTTGCTTACATAGTTACACACCTGGATAGCTGCAGTTTGAAAACGTCTTAGGATTCTTCGTCTTTCCTTTATAAATCCATTAACCTCTGAGGCTGTAGCACTGGTTTGTGGCGAAGTGGTAAACAGAGGGGCTGTTAGGAAGTCTGACGGAAGAGCCAGCGCAGTGGACTGTGCCCTGAACAGGCGTCACACCAGTCTCACAGGCTGCACGTTGAAGCTGCAAAAATTGTTCCGTTTCTCACCCATATCCATCCCTCTTGTGCTTTATTATTTTCTATTCTTTCCTTCCTCAGAGATAGCATACAATGGTTTACTACAAAACCTCAGTATATTACTAGGCTGTTGTAATCCCCCCTACATAAGGTATGCACTGGACCTCTTTGCCAAGGCTCTCCCTTAGAGCACTGGGGTTTTCTGACCTTCTTACAGCTGTATTGCTCCACCTGATAGATCAGGATGGTACAGCAACAATCAGTTTGACTTAGATGGTCAAGCACTGGAAAGTTTTGGGTGTGTTTGGCATAGGGGGTTAGCTGTGAAGGGATTTGTCTCATTTGGAGCCTGGAAAAATTTAGGAAGCTGAATGAGATTTTGCAAAACCTCTGGACTCTTCTTTAACATGTTATTCTAAATCAAGCAAGTGGAAGTTTGTATCCAAGCTGTTGTCTAGTTTTGTTTTTCCCTGTGCTTCTAAAGATCCTGTTTTGACGATGTAGTATAGGACTGCTAAAAAGCACAAAGTATCTCTAATATTTGAGAGAGTTGTCTCATCTTGAAAAAATATTTTAAAAAACTGTCTCAAATCACTTTCTTTATACACAGATTGCTTCGTGGAAGTCTTGAATCTCTGCTTTGTCAGAGCCAAGTAGCTTTTATGGAGTGAGACAGGAAAACATTTCAACCCTCCTGCTCTCAGTTAGCTTTGAATAGTTCAAGGTTTCTGTTTTGTCAAATGCTTTCTCTTTAAAAAAAAACCAAACCACAAACCCAAACACAACAACAAAAAACCCAAACAAAACTCAAACAAAGCAAACAAAACCCTTTCTGCTTTAAAAAGCCTTGTGTGTGTATTAGTGTCTTAAGGTTAGCACTGTCTTTTTTTTTTTTCTTCTTTTTTACTCGTGCATATTTTTGTTTTTTTACCTTTCTGACTTCCTCTTTCTACCTATTCCCTTTTATAAACTTAAGAGGACTACTGTGCAAACCAGAATTAATTATCTACACAGTAAGTTATTTTTGTCTTTTTTTTTTTTTTTAAGAAAATGTAGCTTTACAATGGTACACTCATTGTAAAAACTGAAGCAAAACATAGTTTGGCACCTGTTTTCTTCTTCTCCCATCCATTTCTTTCCTCCCTCCAAAATTACCTTCCTGTGCTCAGGTGTCTTAGCAGACTAGTCTGCTGTAAGAAGTCATTCTTCTGGTGATCGTGCTGTCCAGATGGGTCACGCAGAATGGACAGCAAGAAAGGCTTGGAGGGGTGCTCTACATTCCTGTTCTCTCTCCATCATGCCCATTCCTGTAGTATCTGGTTATCAATCAAATTCTGCTCACACAAACTGTGCGTGACTGCATAACTGGATATGTGTACGCAGAAAGCTTATTTTAAAACCTGCTGCTTACAGTTTTCTAGATCTCTTTTCTAGCCTAATTTGTAGAGCTACCAGGACCTCACCACATATTTACAAAACCACCTGGACAAAACTGTTTTGGAAGTTGGGAAGGAATGGAAAGAAGCGATGTCTATTCGTAACCTTGTAGATGTGGAAGGAAATCTTCCTTTGTTAACAAAAATGAGATTCAGAAGTGATCCTAGCCCCACAAGCATTTTCAGAACACCCTAAACTAGTGCAGAGGAGCCTATGAAGACAAGTCAGTCTGTACAGCACTCTTGACATGCTCTCTGCTTATCTCCTGGCGTTAGGGGCAGAGTTGGCATATGGATCCTGTTGAACTCAAGAAGTAAGCATGCAAATAGCACGAGCATTGCCAAGCTTGTGATTTGCCCTGCCCTGCCTTCTTAGCAGGGGTGCATGCCTCCACAACAGCTGGAGCCACTGTCAGGCAGCACGTACAAAACTGGCTAGAGACTGATGGGTGGCAGCGGGGCTGTGGCAAGCTTCCAGGTAGCAATGACCTCAGTATCTCTGAAAACACAGGGATCGTTCATGTCAGGGGGCTGCTGCTTGTGCTGAGCCTGTGTTGCTCTCAGGGAAGCACTGCCTGCAGTTATTCAGCTGCAGTGAGTTGTCCCAGGCCACTGACACAATTTTTGGAGCGTTCTTGGTTCGGTTCTATTTCCTAGTATGGGGAATCAGTCTGAATGGATAGGACTAAATAGCTGCTTATGGATAAACCCTTCTGTCCTACTCCTCCTGTTGGCACAGCTTCAGCTGCAGCTGCCAAGACTGCCGGGCAGAACAGCTGACTGCTAAAACAAAAGCTGCGCAGCAGCAAGGCCTCATCAATCCCCCCCCAGCCTTTGCATATTAACAACTGTCAGTATCATGGGGTTGAACACTGTTTCTTTTATGCTGTTGACAACAGCTTGAAGTGGCACTGCCTTGCCAGAAAGATCAATCAGGGTGATGGGAGAGCAGTCAGGATTCAAATCCATGAGTTCCAGTTGCTTTCAGCTGACTTCTGCTTCCATCCCATCGTGCCCTGTGAGAAAAGACTCAGCAGCAGCAAAACACGCTGGAATATCCTCCCAGGTGCTGAGTGCTTAGTCCTTAAAATACAAAGTAATAAACCCCAGCATGTGTTAGTAACTGCTCTGGTCTGAACAAAGAAGCATCTGGCTGCTTGCAGCAGAGCTGCCATGAAATACCTATTCTGCAGCTGTCGCTGTGCAAAATGACATGCAGCCTGTGTCAAGTCCCTGGGGGACAAATATGTAATTCTAGCTACTGCACACTATCGCATGAAAGAATTGGTCTGTGTGTTGCTTTTTGTATCCATTTGGAATGGGAGGAAAAGCAGAATCAAGACCGTGCAGTGACAGGAATTAATAGCTGAACTGAGAAAGCATCGGGAAACCTGATAGTGGTGCAGGAACAAGGTGTGGAAGCTTTGCCAGGGAGATGACTGTCCTCGCGTACTAGTCTGACTGCCAGAAGGCTCCTGTGTTGGCTTGCTACCTGGGTCCTCCTTCGTTCAAATTGGCTTGTGCCGCTTGGACAACACCAGTACCTAATTCTCCACAAAAGTGCTGCTATTTTAACATGGGGCTGATGTACTGACACCAGGCTGAGTGTTGCTGGTAGCTCGGAGCAGTGTCCTTGCCAGCTGCAGCTGAGCTGCCTTACACATCAGGCACATGTGTGCACATGGAAATGGAAGGTGGAATTTGGCAGAACGGTAGCTGCAAAGAGAGAAGAGTACTGGTGGCCGGTGTTGGCAACATGAGTCCCGAGTCCCTGGTGAGATGACAGCTGCAATTGCCTTGGCTGCGTAATAGGTTTGACATGGGATCAAGGGAAGGAATACAACAAAATAAATCAACTTAATTTACAGCAAAAGGGATTTGAGCAAATTTCTGAACCTGTTGGAAGTAGCTGTAATGTTATTTTTAATCTGCTTGAAGTGAATTGCTATTCCTAACAGGATTTTAAAATAGCAAATGCTTCGTGATTGTTACTCTAGGTGGTGCTACCGAATTTGTGTAGAATACGTGCTGCCTGGCTTGTATGGGCCTACTGCATGCAGGTTGATTGCCAGGTAGTGTTCTCCAGCACCAACAGTATCCTTCACCTCAAATTAAAATGCCGCTTTCATGTTGCGCATCACAGGCTAATCTTTTCTTCTCAGCTCCTTTGATCTCTGAAACAACAAAGAGTAGCATTACTTCCTCTGCTTCATTCTTTTTATAAAATACTTTGTACTTCTGTTGTATTGGAAAGATTGGATATGCCTGTTTGACATGTGAGAACCCAGTGTACAACCCACACCAAATGCTGTGCATGTGTATGTTTGACCACAACCATAGCTTTCAGAAGATCATTTGAAACTAATAAAGTGTAAGGAAGGAGACTTCCACAAGATGTGTGGATTGACTTTAGAAGCTGAAATCAGAGGATAAATATTTGATCGCTTGTAGGCATATTTCACAGTAGCTTTCCTTCCTTTTCAACAGCATCATTTCTGAAAGAACTGAAGGAATAATTCCTTTTTCCTTTAGTGCTCCTCTAGCAATATATGTGAGCTCTTCTCTCCTGAACATTTCTGCTAACTGTGCAAGTGTGTGTATATGCATATATCTAGAACTACCAGACTGTCATGATTCAGTTTGCATGATACTTGCATGGAATGAGGAGAAGTGGAGAAATACATACTTCCATGGAGTCTGAATTTCTCAGCAGTGTTCAGTTGGGAGAGAGCTGGATCAACAGCAGGACAAGGAGGATTCAATAGCACGTAGTGTATGTATGTGTGCCTCTGGCTGAAAGCACGACAATTGCTTGTGTTCCCCAGTGTCTGAAATCACTTGTTCCAAGGTGGAACTCATACTATTATGGCCTCTAGGTTACAAACCATCAATATTCTTGCTTTAGTCTCACCATGCTCTTAGCTTTCTAACATTGAATAATTACCAAGGTGATGCTTAAACTGGAAATGTTAAGACCAAGGCTTTTTTCAGTCGTGCTACCGTTAAAGTTAAAGCTGAGCTCCAAGAAGAAGGCAGCTTGTTCTCTCTAAAGTGTCCTGCACCTCTGCTGTTTGCTTCTGCAGGTGGGATTTTGAAAAAAAGCGCGAAGCTCTTTTTCCGCCGGCGACATCATCAGAAGGATCCAGGAATGAGTCAATCGCACAACGATCTTGTCTACCTGCAGCAGCCACTGTCAGAGGAAACGCGCAAGAAGGGAGGCACACTTTCACGTATTCTGAGCAGAAAACTCCTTTCCAAAAACAAAAGCAAGAACAAACTGAATGGTGCTTCGGCAGAACCATATGTGTAAGACTGAACACTCTCTGATGGGATACTTGCACATCAGTTGACCATTTGTTTACAGAGCAGTACTAGAGAATACAAATACAAATGATGACTTGCATAAAATGATGTTCACTAATACAGTGGTCCAGGAATAAAGAGAAAGCTTGTCTTTTTTGTTTATTTTTCCAGAACGCTTTTTCTCTCTGATTAGAAAGCTGCTCCTCCAAATACAAGCAGTACTAATTGTATCGTGACGGCTTTTGGAGGACCATGTGGTTTATTGTAGAAGATGAGGGAGGGTGGGGAATGGTGCAGGTGGGGAGGACCTGCATGTAAGCACCTAGTTTACATTAATGGGGAACTAAGAACTGAAACATCATACCTGCTATATGACTGAACCACTAAAAAGAGAGAAGATACCACTGTGCTTCCTTACTGCAGCCTGGAATAGTAGCAATGCAAGTCTCAACTTGATTTTCTAGTCAGGCTGAAAGGGAAAAGAGAGACCCAGATCCAGTTTGTATTGTAATTTGGAAACGGGTAAGTTTTCAGAAGCAGAACTAAAATGCTTATTAAGATAGCCTACTGTAGTAACTGTAGCCTGCTGTAATAACTGCTCAGTCCATGTAGGTGGAGAGATGCCTTTGATATTAGCCATAAATCAATAAATTATGCAAATACTTATACTAGCATATTGTTTAATGTTCTGTGCATAAGTTATGCTTAAAAAAACAGAACTTTTTTTAAAGTCTACTTGAGTCTACTCACAAACAAAGCATTTACAAATTCTTATATGTAGCTTTTCTTCCCTGTGTGAGAAGCTGCGTTGCTAATGCAAAAACCTATCTTAGGGGCTCTAATTCCTTCTCCCAAGTACTTGTTAGACAAGTATATTAGCCATCATATCAAATGCAAAGCTAGGAGCAATAAGTGATGAATAGATATATTTAACCCTATAATGCTTTTCATTAGACAGCTTGTTTTACTTGCCAAACACTTACCACCGAGATCTTAGAAAACACAGTTGCGAAGAGAGCTTTCTAAAAAATAATAACAATTCCCTTAGTCATCTTTCAGTTTCTGGATCTACCAGTGTTGTCATGTGGTGAGTGGTTGGTTGGGTGAGGTTTTTAACTTTTTTTTCCTCATTAAATATTGCAGCTGGCTCCTTTAAATTAAAAGGAAAAACTGATGAAAGTAAAGACATAGTTTTGGCTTGTTTTGGCTATTAAGAGTAAAATGTCAGTCAGTATTTCACAGGTACCATCTTTCATGCATACCTGTACTTTTCCATCATCTACATTCCTACTGAGGACAAAGGACCAAGCCTGTTCTCTTTAGCCAAGAAAAACATCCATTCCATCTAAATTACTGACATGAATGGATGATAGATTTGTGCCTGCTTTGCCAACAGTGATTTCCCCCACCCCCCTTTCCTCCCCTTAAGACATTCTACACTTTGGCAGATACTTGGGCTTTCAACTTAAACCATTCTTCAAAAATAGAAAGTCACTGAAGAAGAGAAACACATTCCAAAAGTTCTGATGGACTCTAGCTTCCTTGGTAAATGCTTTTACAAAGAATATAAAAGTAGAGGCGTTTTGGCTTCTTTTTTACCAAGAAAATATTAGAAGAAAGAAACTGTCAAAGTCTTTTAACTGAGCCTACTGTTTAAAATGACTGTTTATGTGGAACCTACTAAAATCACTGTGGCAGTACAGCAGTCCAGACTATCAAATAGTTGTATGTTTAAGCATGCTGCTTATTATGAAAACACTTGAAGGCATTTTAATACTCTGTATTTTGAAAATTGGTTACAAATGAGTCTTCTAGAGCTGTAACGTGCTTAGAAATCCCAGTTCAGTAATACAGGTTTGTCCTGCTTGAATGTGCTTGAACACTTTTGTTTATTGTTAATTTAATACAAAGTAGAAGTTAGGTTTCTTCATTTGTTCTACAGTGGTTCATGATACAAGCATTAAAAAACCTGATGTTACATTCTCTTCAACATACATTTTTTCCCTTGACTCTAGTAGGGGCTCTTTGCATGACATGGCAGGGTGGGGGGTCAAATCCCCGCCATGTTTGAAAAGCTCAGTCTTGTTTGCTGAAGGAGAAAACCACAACTGGTCACTGAGCTCAAGAAATCAAAGTGAGACTGAGCTCCATGGGTGGCACCCCGTTACACTAAAACTGAAGAGCTGTGGAATTGGGAATGTAAAAGGAGCATGTAACATTACTTGAAGTCTGCTTAAATTACTGAACTGGGATTTTAATTTATGGAAGCTTTATCATGTACTGTAGAATGGGGTGGAAATAACACTGAATAAGCTGCAGAATACAGGAGTAGGATTTGCTCGTAGCTTACCCCAAAGAACAGATACGCAATGAAGAAGTGGGGTTTTGGTTCCTCTTTCTTAAGGTCTTGGTGATTGCCTAAATGCGTATCTTGATGGTGGGAACCAAGAACATTCTATACTGCAAACTGTGTGAAGGTTTGGGCTCGCATATATTGAGAGAGAACGAATTCTTAAGATGAGGAAAGCAAGGCATTTGGGGTAAAAAGGGAATCTTGTTTTTTAATTGCCTTCACTCCTCAGGAAAATAAACATCATTTGGTTTGATGTTTGACCTCTGTATCTGGCTGGTGTGTTCCTCACCCCTTCCTACTCCTCTACAAATAATTTATGTCCTGTTCTAAAAACAAGCTAAGGTAGTAAACACAAAGGAACAATTGAGTTGCTCAGTTGTGACAACCCCAAAGGCCCACAGTATTGAATCCCATTCCCCCCTTCTGAGATGATTAGGTTGACATTTAAGATCAGGAGATCTGACTGTGTACGTTTTTTGTGTGCTAGTATTTAAGTCAGCCTGAGTTGGGTCCTGACAACCAGTGGGAGCTGCGCTACAGGTTTGGGTCGGGAGGACTGGATTTGTAAAATGGCATAACTAACACTGCGACGTATCCTGCCAGCTGCTGAGTATTTCCTGTGCAGTTGTGTGAAGGATGCTGGAGGAAATAATTTTGCTCTTTTGTGTTTTGCAGTCTTCGTAATTTTAATAACTATACATTTTAACAGTAGAACAAATCTCTGCATGATATTACACTGAAAACTTCTTGATTTCTGCCTTCCAATTTAATTACTTCAGAACAATAGCTTGGAAACAACCTGTGAAATCTTTCTTCCTTTTTGCCCCTTTTCTTACACTTTAGTGTTTCTGGATGTTCTGTACAGCAAAGAAGGCATGGTGTTTATTTTATGAGGACTAAGAGATGAAAGCTTGCTTTTCCTTTCTAAAGGAATTTTTCTGCCCATAATCGAACCTTCTTAATCTGTGTCTGCAGTTTGTTTTGCTTTACAGCATTTTAGCTTTTCATTTGCCTTGATGGAGACGACCTGCATCCTTACCTAACCAAGATTTGCCTTGGCTTTAGTGTCAATTTTGACCAAGTAGTACAAGAGTTAGATTTTTCTTTGTAGATTAAAGCAATAAAAACTACCCAATATCTCAAGTGTGAATACAAACTAGGTAACTTTCTTAAAGTGACTGAGATCACTTTAAAAGTCACTTTAAAGAGGAGGAGGTCCTTTATCCCTAGATCACTGGTATTTCATATCCAATTCACCCCAGGAAGAAATGAGTCATTTCACTCCTAACTATATATGAAACTTGTGAATGTTAGGTGGCAGGAAGAAGGAATGCCATACTGGAAAAAAAGTTCATATTCATTTAAAAAGCAAAATACCTTTGGCAAACCTCTTCAGCTTAATGGACAGGTCATAAACTGTGCAGGCATAAATACTGGGCTTTATTCTTATGCTTTCTGTTAGATTTTCTTTTTCCCCTGTTCTTTCTTTGGGAGAGAGGTTGGGGCTCCAGGTCATACAGACCTGTAGTTACTGTCTTGCTCTTGAGAGGACTTGGCTTACAGCGCTGCTTTTTTTGAGGTGTTCTATTGCCTGGCAGTGATAGCAGTTTTGAGGATCAGTGAAATTTTACAGCATTTCCTGGTACTGCATCTCCTTGCTGGTTCTAGGTGGTTTTCAAGTGAAAGCTTTCTGCTGTGTATTTCTTGTAAAGTTTTGGTGTTCTTGATATGCAAAGTATCATATGAAGAAGCGAAGTCGACCATGTAAAATGCTACCAAATGTGTATGGGGAAGCAAAGTAAGAGTCTTGCTCTTGTTTTAACATCTTTTCTCAGCTCTGGTAGCTCAAGGTGTTAGAAGGAGCAAGAGCTCTATACAAGGTGGGAGCCGCATGGCTTTTTCATTTTAGTTTATTGCAGTTTTTGAATTGTAGAGCTGAAGTCTGAGATAAGTGCTTATCCTGGTATAGAATTAAGTGTACTGTACCTCTGGGCTAAAACATTCCCAGCGTGCGTAGCAACAGCTGACCTCATGCTTTGACCTCCACAGGACCTAAGTGGATTTATTCATGTGTTTGAAGTCAGCATATGCTTCTGTACATTGCTAAGCCACAGCCTTGGTGACAAACAACTCAAGATTAACTATATAACAAGGGTGATTAAGTTAAGGGTGAATAATATCATGTCACTCAGGATATCCAAACTGTTACTATGCAAGGTGCTGGCATGGTGTGAAAATAGCTGGGAAGGATGGGTCTGAAGTCTTTCCAACACTGTAACTCTGTATTTCCCAATAACGTATTACGCTCTGATATTCCAGGTGGGGGTAAAACATTTTTTTCTAGCATTCAACTGTGATAGTCACTTCTTCTGTGGTGGGTTTTTTGTTTGTTTTGGTTTTTTTTTTCTTTTTTCTGTGTGTAGACAAAATTAAGTTGGTGCAATTAAGAAGTCTATGATGTACAGCTTTATTATATCAGTAAAAAGCCTGAAAAGAGGATTTTTTAAAGAAATAACTACTGCTGTACATACAATAAAAGCCAATTGTCTCTGTGTAGTGTGCTGTCCTACATACCTAGTCAGCCAAGCGTAACAGATGGTTTTCTACTCTCCTTCACTAATTTGACCTGTTGTGTAACACAGTCCATTTACCTGTTTATTCAGGAGCAGAGTTCTCCACCTACGTTGTGCTGACACTGTGGGTTGTTTCTGATAACCCTGGCCATATCAGGTAGCCCCTTCTTGTTCCTCGAGAAATTGTGTGAAACATGGAATGTGGGAATCTAATGGAAAAAGGATTTGTGGAACTCATCGTGGTGACTCATCGTCTTCTCTCAGTTATGTTGTATTATCCTGAAACCATTTGTAATTTGGGGGGAAAAATGGGAGGAGTGTTAGGGCCTAGATCCTATATAGAAGACACCAGTACTAACATGAGCACACCCTGGGAATAAGCT
This sequence comes from Haliaeetus albicilla, assembly GCF_947461875.1. Lineage (NCBI taxonomy): Eukaryota > Metazoa > Chordata > Aves > Accipitriformes > Accipitridae > Haliaeetus > Haliaeetus albicilla. The sequence goes on from NC_091488.1 coordinate 12,665,441, forward strand.
TCTCTTGTGATCGTTTTACCAAAAAAGTTATGTTCTAAATTAATGCTGCCACAAAGCCCTACCAGACGGAGGGAAAAAAAAAAACCAACCAAAACCAAAAAGAGGCATTCACATGAAAATAGCCACAGTAGTGTTTTTATTTCCCTTCGCAAAGTGAATGCTGTACCTTCTTTTGCAAGGAAATTGTATGTTACTGTACTGGGAGTTACAACCCACGTTTCTATGCCTGTTTATTTCATATTCTTGAAGTGCTTAGCTGAAATTTCCTAATAGTGTCCCAAAAAACCTTACCTTTCCTTCCTGCTGTAATCTTAGGTGAGGTTTTTTAACTTCTGCGATGCCGTTCGTGTACACTAGCAAAAGTAACAAGACCTATCAGAGCAAGAGGAGGAATGGATGTAGCACAAAGTCTGGCACCATACTCTTTCCTCCAGTTCATCATTCTTAAACAATGAATGGAAGGGATCTTCATTTTTTCATCTCTACCCCAGTGAGCGTGGTGTGAGATCCAAGTTCACCATATGATGTTAACTCTGCAGGAAGGTAGGAATACTGACAAAAACAAACGAAAAAAGCAATCATTTTGGAGCTGCAGGATCCAGACTCACATACATTGTAAATCCAGACTGCTTCAGCTAGGAAACGTACAGAAAACTATTCTGAATTAGTTAATAGTTATTCTGACAAGAGTGAATGCGCTGCAAGTAGGATAATCATGCTTGTGCACTGGACGCTGGAGAAATGTAGGCGGAGGCCAAGACGGCACCGTGAATGGAAATATGCACTGATATGTACAGGGAAAATAAGTAAAAGCAGACTGTACAAAACTAAAGGCCAGTTGGCTTCAGTCTTTGAAAAAGTAAGTGACCTGTACATGCAGCTAGATCTTGAAAAATTCCCCTTATTGCTCCTGTGCTCATTGAAAACTACTGGGGAGTCATTCTTAAAGAATAAATAGTTCCCCCTCCTTAAATTAGCACAGTTTTGCCAAGAAGCAACATTTTTAAAATTCAAATGCTGCATTGTTTCAGTTTACTCAAGCACTTAACAAGAAGAGAGTCACAATACTCTGTACACATCCCTCTTGAAACTGGGTATTTGTGCAGAACGGGGTGTGGGATGGGTAAGGTGAGAAGGGAGAAAGGGCCTGGACTTAGCCAACTGTTACAGACATAGCTGTGAGAAGAGCACATCCCCTGCAGAGGACAGAACTGCTGCCTTTGAATCTTTGGGGATGCTCTGACTGTGAAGACTAGCCAGTCACACCACAGCGGCAGGGAGCAGCACTGCATAAGGCTTAGGGGGACTCTTGTAAGGGACACTTCTTGCCAGAGGAAAAATTTGAGGCATCTTGCTTGAATACAAAAAGCATTAAGCACCTCCTGGCCCTGGCCTCTGAAGGGATGTTCGTGGCTGCCCAGTGCACCTTTCAGCTGGGAGAGGGGTGAGCACCACAGTAACCCGAACTGGGGGTTTACAACCCCTTGAACTGGGGGTTTACAACCGCTTGAGCCGAGGGCACCGAGTCCGCATCCTTTGTTTCCAGGGCACCAGGTCTCAGCGGTAGCCCGTTATACGTATCCAAAAAAAAGGCATCGCTGGTTGTTCCCGAAGGGTGTGCGTGGCCGTGCCCTTTGCTATCTCGCACAGCAGGGCTGGGCCCCGAGAACACCCGGGTAACGCAGGGCTGAGGCGACTGGGGAGCGCCGAACTCCTCAGCCTCGCCGAGGCGTAGGTGCGGAGGAGACGGGCGCTCAGGTACTTACTTGTTCGGGGCTTCGCTGGGGAAAAACCGCAGGCCCCACACCCTGCCAGGTGCCCGGGGCGGTGTTTCTGTCAGCCCCGAACGCCTCCTGACAGGCCGCTTCGGGGCTCCTCCCTCGCGGCTGGCGCTCTCCGGGGAGGACGCGGGACAACCGCAGGTTGGTGCGACGCCAAGTTCAATGGCAGCCACCCGCCTCCTCCAGCCCAGCCTAAGGCCGAAGCGCCGCGCCGGCGGTGGGGAAGGCGGTACGGGGGGAGCCGGCCGGGAACGGGCCCGGCTGGGGGAACCCCGCCGCCGCCGGGCAGACCGCTGCCCTGAGAGGGACGAGCCAGCGCGACGAGGGCGCCGGGAGCGGGACAGCGCCGCCGCCCTCCCCGCCGGCGGCGGACTACACTTCCCGCCGTGCTTTGCGGCCGGCCGCGCCGGCTTCCGGTGGCGCGTGGTTTCCGGAGCGGATCGGAACCCGGAGTCCGGATCCGATCCGGGTCTGGCCATTCCCCAGGCAGGTAACGCCGGTTCCCCGCGCTCCCGACCGCCGTCCCCCCCTCCCCCGCCCCAGCCCACGCGCGGGACACCACCCTCCCTCCCCCTCCCCCCACGCGGGACCGCCGCCCCACGCCCGGCCCGCACGGCCCGGCCCGCCGCTCCTCCTCTCGCCGCCCCGCCGCTCCCCAGGGCGCGCCGGGCCGAGGCGGGGGGGAGCGGCGGCGAGGGCTCCCCGGCGCGGCGGCGGCTGCTGCGGCCCCGCCGCCTCCTCCTCCGCCGCCGCCTCCTCCTCCATGCCGCCTGTTCTTTGTTACAGCGGCCGCGCCGCGGCGCGCGGAGGGAGGGCGGGGGGGGGGGGGGCCGAGGCGGGTCCGAGGCAAAACCCGGCGGAGCCGCTCCCGGATCCCGGGCCGGGCCCCGCCGCCCGCCGGGCTCCTGGAGGCTGCGGCGCGGTCCCGCCGCTCAAGCGCCGGCCGTGCCCGCGGGGCCGCGCCGAGGCCTCATCCCACCACTCGCACACCCTCACACCACCGCCCCCCCCCCCCCCCCCCGGCCGCGGCGTCGGGAGGCTCCGTCCCCACCGGTGTCAGGCGGGCCGGGGCAGCCCCCGCGGCGGTGGGGTGTGTAAGGGCGGGGGGGGGGGGGGACGACGGGGACGGTGTCCCCGCGGGCGGGGCTCGGCCGGTAAAGCCGTTGGTCCGGGGAGGGCGCGCGCCCCGTGAGGGAAACCGGCCCCGCCGGGGCGAGGGGCTGCGGTCGCCTCAGCCGGGTGGCGGGGGGAGCGAGGAGGGCCTCGGGGAGGCGGGGGGGGCCGCTTCCAGGTGTGAGGGCGGGATCCGAAGGGGGGGGGGAGGAGGAGGAGGAGGAGGAGGAGGCAGGTCCGGTGAGCCGGTGTGGGAACCGGCCGTCGGCGGCAGCCGGGCCGAGGGCTTCTGCCCTGGGTCTGTGGGTGCGCGCCTGCTGGAGGAAGGTGCGGTGTGTCCGTTGCGAGAGGAAAGGAAGACAGCCCCAGCCCGCAGCGCTTCGCACGCAGAGATTTTCCGCAATACGCTCGCTTTCTGCTCGCGTTCGTTCAACTTTGCATGTACTTCACTCGCCCTAGGCAGAGCGAACACGACCGCGGGAGATGTTGGAAAGGGCAGGCGGCATAAACTCAACACCCGCTCTGTTGTTACTCTGTGCTCCCCCTAACTGGTACGGAAATTGTCCCCCTCCCCCTTCTCAATGATAAGTGATAGAACGGTGGTCATTTTTTAGAAATACAAGGCCTCGCTGTAGTTTAGCAGGTATTCTGCCAGATAGTTTCCGATTACTTTGAGTGGTAGTGTGAACAAATTAAACTCCATCGTCTGAAAAACAAAGCGTGTTGTTAAGCGCATTCTGCTTGCACACGTATATTTGCAGTAGCTGTGTGCTGGTGTTTTCAAGTTACTTATTCACACTGGTAGAAGCCCATCCTAGAACTTTAATGGAAAACTGAAGAAAGAAGGAAGGGAAACTACTTTTACTTTGATGGCCATTAAATTCACATACAGATTTTTAGGGGTTGGGTTTATTTTTTAATTCTTCTTACCTATTTTTTTAAAATCCATTTGCAAGATCAAAATTACCTTACGTTGGAGCCTGATTTCTTTCTTCAGTGGTTCATAAGGGGAAAGTATGCTTTTACACCAGGTCTTACATTTTGGGTAGCTTATGGCTCAAGTGGTTCCCTGACACGTCATGCTCTGCAAGCAGATACCCGTGGCGCTGTAGCCCCTCAGTGTCTTCATTTGTGTTCCCTTGAGTTTCAGAAGTGTTCGGTGGCCCGTGCTGCAGGTGGAGTTTGTGTGCTTAGCTGTGTGCTCTACTCTCGGGCACAAAGTCACTCAGTTAATTATACAAGCAGAAAATTCTGGTTTTCTGGCCTTTTACTGCCATCGCAATTAGGCCTTGTACCTGTGGTCTAATTGCTTCTGTGTAGCTTTTCACCTGATGATTCACTGCTTAATGATTACTCTCTGCTTTATGTAGAAATATCTGGAGTTCCCAGAAGCTTTTATTATCTCTGCAAGACAAGAACATAATTAAGTGCAGTGGGATGAGTGACTTAATGGAGTACTTTTCTGATACAAACGCTTGAAAAGAAAAAAAAATCAGACGTGACCCAGAGCAACAGCACATGAGGGTAAAAAACTCCAAAGTCTGTCTTCAGTGCCATCATGTGAGCTAGTGTGGCACTTTGTGACTCCGTTTACCAGCTGGAGCGGATGGCATTATGTCATTTGTTTCAAAAGCTCTTGGCAAATACAGTTGAGATATGTGATGGGTTTTGAAGCCTGTGGGTGAGAAGTAGTACGTGTCTGCAAAGCAGGATTATTAAACCCATTTTGGGGCAGTTCTTCCTTTCTTACACTTTCTGTAAAGTAGGAAGGGGGAAGAAAAGACCACCCAGGAATTTGTAACAAGGTGCAGACACTAATGCAAGGCAATCCTCTTTTTGCACCTGTGTGTTGAGGTGTGAGTTTATTTGATATGCAGTACATTACCCGTTCCTGTTTATTTCAGAGCATAGCAGGTCATTGTGCTGAGCATAGGAAAGATGGATGGCGAATCAGAAATTTTGCTATGTGGAAAATGAAAGCACTTGCTGCAAAAATGGAAATTGCGCTAATGCAGGTAATAACTGAGATGTCGTGTCCTTATCAGCTACGTGAGATACGTTTGAGGGACCTTTACGCTTTCTCCACATCACCTTGAACAACATGTAGACTACTATGATTTCTCCGCCCCTTTGTCGGTATTCTCATCTGACAGCCCCTAGAACAAGACTGACATTGATGCTTCTGTAATGCTGCATGTCATCAGTCTGCTGTTTGTGAAGAATGCGACACAGGAAAGTCCTAGAAGGCGGATGCCTTTGATGAGCAGGTTGTACAGCAGTATTGCTGTTCTTGCTACACTGTGTCCCCTGCGTATCTGAAACGTTGACCAAGAAGAGTATTTGTGAATTCAGCCGTATTTAGGATTAAAGTCTTGTCAGGACACAAACTATCTAAAAATAACTGGACGTACACCTCTTGAAAGAGTGCAGAGCATCCACAAAACATCTTGGTTAAAAAGCAAAACAAACCATTTTTGATATCAACCTATGATGCACTTTCTGTGCCTTGTTTTGCACCGTTATACTCTGGGTTTCCCTAAACACCTGTTGCACTGTTTACAGTGCTTTCAGGAAAAGAACTTTTGGGCAATTCCTTGAATTGCTGCTCGTGCTCAGCATTGGGCTTTTGTATAAATGTTTAAGTGTTTTATGATACGAGTTTAGTCCCCAAAAGCCGTAGCCAAGAAAGGCCTAGCTTGTGCCACAGATGGGCAGCGCTGGCCCCTTACTGGGGCAGTAGGTGTTAGGAGGGATCGTGCTGTTGACATTAGGTGGAGTTGGGGAGGGCAGTGCTTGGGATGGGCCATGTGGGAATGCCAGGGTGCCCAGGCTGTGTGATCAAAATCCCCCTTAGGCTGTTGCCCAGATAACTGAGCAGCAGGATCCCTCCTGCCATGACCACGAGCCACAGCGACCGGGTGTCCCTTTGTATTCCCATCAGTTGATATGCTGCCTTTCCACCCAGCGCATCTCCGTGTGGCGGTGGACTGTCCTTTGCTAATTGGGAGTAGCCTACAATTGGTGAAGGAACCTGTTTGCTGCTTGTAGCGGAGGCTTGGAGCGGGGCGGAGGGAGCACGGGTGCAGCTGGCAGCTGCAGATCAGACATTGCTCCCTGGCACGCTCAGGTGCCATCGTGGCACTAGCAGCAGACTTGGCACAAGTGTGGAGTTCTTCCTGAAACAGTGAGAGGGGTTGCATGGGACAGGGACTTCACTTGTGCTGAGAAGTCATTAGAGCCAGTACCTGCGCAGAAGTAGCTGCTGCTCCGGGCTCCAGCCTGAGGCATATTTCCATGGCCCAGCTAGGCAAAGCATATGAAGAAGCATCAGTGTTCAAGAGTAAACTCATAACGGGGGGACCTGATCCTGAGCAACGGCTGCGCTTGTGCGTATCTTTGGCTTGGCTTTTGTTGTTGTAGTAGCAAATGCTTTATCTTTTTGTGAACAGGGCTCTGCTAGCTTGGTGTGTCTTTGGTCATGTTTCCTCTCCTCCTGTCCTCTTCCCTCTCACGAGTTCAGTCTCTTACTCCTTCCTCTTCTCTTGACCGATGTGCTTGCTGTTTCTGCAGCCTTATTCTCTCTTAGATTTGGGTCATGATCTTTGTGTTGCTTTGCCTCTCGCTGGGGTATTGGGAAAATTGGTTATTTGAAGAGGAGAGCCTTTTCATGGTTAGAAAAGGGAAAACTATCTTCTAGATCCTGCTTGTATCGCGATCTTAGCCATACATAATCACACTATTTGCCAACCATAATTTAGATTGTCTAGACATCATTGAGGAGCAATAGATAGTGTTATTCAAGTTGTTAATACATACTGCCAAAACTGATTTATAAAAGTGAATATAGATTACCCTTATTTTACGGATGAAAGCAAATTGGTGAGTTACCGTTTCATGGAAGGTCAGTGACAAAGACAGGAATTGTTTTCCCAAGTTTTCTAGTGCTCGTTACTACAGTATACCTTTGCCTTTGAAACAAATCTGTGATCATATCTGCAGTTTCTAGGTTCTTAAGATTATTATGTTTATTAAATAAGTAATCCGTCCTTCAGAGATAATTTGTTAAGCTACTGTTCGCTAAAATGTTGCACTGAACCAGATGGGCCTTGTTTCTGCAGTGGTTGTTGCTGGCCTGGATTAGTCCTCTGGCCCTGCTTGTTCTGAGGCTCCACAGGAGCTTATTGCAGGGGACACACAGGAATGGCTGGAGGTTGGCAAGAGGAGGGATAGGGAACAGCATGAGACAGCATTGCCTCAGAGAGAAATGCCTGTGAATGTACACACATTTCAGCTTCTTGGTAGTGATTTCAGCAACACATGTGATGATACGGCAGTCCCTGGGGTTTTTTTAGCAACTTTAATTTCTTTAATTTTCCATTGATACTCCTGCAAGGGCAGTAATGTGTTTGGGTGTGCTCTGGGTTAGTCAGCTTCATTACTCCATAAAGGGATGTTTCAATAATATGAAAAGTAAAAGTCATTCAGAACTAACTTCATCTTTTGTATTTTGGCAGGTTTAAAAAATGGCTGAAGATGGCAGTGATGAGACTATGTTTATCTGTAAGTATTAGAAAGGAAAATGATCTAACTCTCATGATGTGACATGTCTACTCAGAATGTTTGAAATTAAAGACTAAAACAGACTAAGTGTTTATTTAGGAAAGTGTTTATGTAAAGGAAGCTTAAACAGCCTATGGAGAAGTAGAGAGAAGGTTGCTCATTTTAAGCATACACATTCTCCTGGTTTTGTTGGCAAACACACAAAGAGACCTCTGAATGTGAGTTAGCAGAACAGCTTTTTCGTGGTTGAAGCAAGTGAGATTGAAGGCCTAACACTAGTCTAAGCCTTATGTTTACACAGCCAGCTTTAGCAGCCGGGGGTGTCTGTGGGGAACTCTGACCTCTAGCCTGAGTTGAAGATCTGCATCTCCACAGAAGGAGGACGCAGGCTCATTATTCTTCCTGGACAAGCCCAGTCTGAGATGCACCGACTGCCCTGACAGGTCTCACTCGTGACATTCACTGTGTTTTCTTGTGCGCCTACAGCTAGGCCTGTGCTTCATGCAGCTTAGCTTTGTGGTCTGCCTTCTGTGTAACCCTGTGTGCCAGGCTGGGCTCCATGACCTGGGATTTGGACTCATGGGGTCATGGTGCGTGAAGAGAGGCTGCAGCGGTGGTGTGCCCAGGCAGTGTGTTGGGTAGTGTCCCAGGCTTGATGGAACTTGGCTAGTAGGCTGCTTTCCCGGTGGCATACCAGCCCTGCAGCCTCTCCTTTGTCAACAGCGCGGGACGTGCAGGATCTGGTGTTAGAGTGGAGAAAAGTTAAGAGATGCGGAGTCTGCTCACCTACTTGTACGAGCAGAGGGGGCCCAGATATTGTGGATCCAATCTGGGAAGAGCAGAATGGAGCGTATGTCTTTGGATGTCTATGGATCCACAGTCTTTTACCTCTGATGGCTCCACAGCTGCATGTTAACCTTGTGGCAACTCTATTGGAAAGTTCCACTTTTCCCTCCACCACAGATTCATCGGGGTTCCTTCAAAAATAGTGTTGACTCAATAGGCATTTGTATTGAGTTGCAGATACCAGTAGTGAAGTTACTTTATCTTCCCTTTAATAGAAAGACCCTGGTGGATAGCAACAGGGATGGGGATGTGATACCATTCCCTAATTGCAGAGGTAGAAGGTGTCACACAACACGATTTTCCCACTTCCAGTGGAAGCTGGGTTCATTGAATTCCTTGAGCTTTCTTGTGCTTTCTGTAAGTTTTTCCCATGGGATATGGGGACTACTTATGTTCTGAAAAAGTGAGTTGTTAAAAATGATACTGTGCACTCCCATAGTTAACATCATTGAATACATATTTCGTAGACATAAGGGAGTTTTGGAATACTTTTAACAGAAGTGTGTGAATATACTACACCCAGGGTATCTTACCATTTATCCCATGCTTAGTTTTGTATTTCTCCTGTGGCTGTAATCTCTTGAAAGTGTCACATATGGTGAGTGTAACAGCCTTGGGGAATGTCTGCTGTAAGGTATCCCATAGATTTTGAGAGACATGCTCCACAATGTCAGTTTCATATTCCCCCGACTTTGATCATTCATCTGCAAAGGAGTGAGAGAAATGTGTAGCTTATTCCTGCATGTAGTTTTGGACAGTGCTGTCTGCACTTTGTTGAACCTGTGCAGTGGCTATCTTTGCAGAAGTGAGGGGGGCCTAGGTGCAGTTGAAAGATAAGGGGAGTGACAAAGTGCTTCACTTCCTTTGCCAGCAAAGCTTGTTTAAGAAGCTGTCGCTCCGGCTATTCCTTCCTGTCCCCGTTGGTTATGACAACCCTTTGTGGATGATAATCCAGTTTTTTTCAGCAGTCTGGTTTACGCATTCCTCTGTGGCTCCTCCACCCTCTCTGGTTTTGGAAATTTGTATTTAGCCCAGGTTATTTCAGTAATATTAAGTGCAACGTGAGCTACAGGCACACCTAAGGGGCGGGGGGGGTGGTACGGTAAACAGCGCAGGACAGGGTAGGCCATTTGGCAGTAGGCTTAGTTTTGATGCTGGTGCTATGTGGATAGCACTTGCCTGCAGATCCTTTCCTCCGATACATCTCTCTGTTGCTGTACAGCAAACTGGACTGGAGATTCATTCAGCTGAAAAGTAAACTGCTGGGAAAGGCTGGTTGTTTCATTCCTTGGTTCACCAGAAGGCAGCACGAACACAAACAGCTGTATGAGAAGCAGCGGCCAGGCTTGGGGGTTGCATGAGCTGGTACTGCTGTTTGTGAAATGTACGTGGATTTTCACTGCTAAGCTGTTTTTGTTGCCAGAAGAAGAAACAATGTGGAGCTGTGCGTTGTACTTTGGGATCCCTTTTCTACGTCTTAGAAGAAATCCTTTTGTTAGTTCACTGGGACAAACCACTGGGAGGGAGGAATTTCCAGTTAGGAGTATAGAGTAGCTTTACCAGAGGGGACATACCCTGGAATGACATGGCTTTTGTCTTGTTCTCTTCCCAAACAAGGTGTAACCACCCTCTCACTTTGCATCCTTACTGGGGTTACCTGATTTGCCCTTGTGAGCATGGAGCTCAGGTGGAAATCGCACTATAGGAATATAAGCCCTGTGCAATGACCTCTTCTTAAGCTGTGTCAGCAGCTGACCAGGCAGAGCAGTTTGACAGCTATTTTTCACAGTGAGGCAATGTATATGCATTTGAAATCCTGTTAAGTTGGCTTATTTCAGAAAGCCTCAAATTATCCTGGTCTGAAAATTGTTTCTTAGGAACCATTCAGTTCTGGGTAATTTACAGCCACTTAAACTAAAAGTTAATTTAGGTAAGCTGACAGTGAATTAAGAAGTGGCCAAAGTGTATTGTGCAGCCAGCTGACTTGTTTGGAAAGGCACCAGAAGGTATCTTTCCCTGCGCTGTGGGTGAAGAATGTGAGCGGGCCAGGCATGGTACCGGGCAGTGCTGGGCTCCCACAGCATGCTCCTGCCCTGCTGAGGCCCTCTGCCAGCTCTCCTACTGGTGCTGGGTTTATGCCTCCTGCCGCTAAAAAGACCATGCTACCCAAGCCGTTTCTAAAAGCTTGGGTTCTGGTGAAGATAGTAATGTGGTTTTCTTTAGCTGCTAGATGTTACGGCACTTTATCTGAAGACTAATGCCATCATTAAGCAGAATATTTACTGTAGATGTAAGGCGATTATTTTCCTTTGAGAGAGAATTTAAACAATTGTCTTCTGATAGTACTGATCACGGTCTGTATTACCTCACCTACACAGGCGCCAGCTATCAACTTGTTCAATTATACATGTTCTTTTAAGTAATATAAACAAACATCTCTCTATATATGTATGTATTTTGCCTGGTGCTAGATTTTGTATTTGGTTCTTGAAAGAAGGCAGCTGTCTTACGAAAGTGTTTTCCATCAACCTTTCTGTATACTGTCTGTTTCCTTGCAGGGTGTGAGGACTGTGGACAGTACCATGATTCAGAGTGTCCTGAACTGGGCCCCGTGGTGACAGTCAAAGACTCCTTTGTATTGAGCAGGGCAAGGTAAGGAACGTTTGTGTTAGTTCTGACTAATCCAACACCCATGTTAGTTCTTTAAAGCATATTTGCTGTTTAGGGGGTGTCACACTGACAGCTGAAAAGTGAAGTCCCAATCTGTGGAAGGCACATGGCCTTGATTAAATAGAAAAATTGGTACATGCACCTAAGTGCTTTTCTGAATTGAAGCCAAAAAATAACTTGCTGCTCATCAGGACTTGGCTTCTTTGCTGAGGTTTCTGGCAAAAAGTCAGATAGTGCCAGATGGGGTGATAACTTCTGTCTTGGTCAAGTACCTGCAGCTTTTTCCCCTCCTCAGATGTACCATATTCGTTTCAGAGAAGTGTGTGAGGATTTCTCATTCGTATGAATGGTTGTGTCCTCCTGCTTGGTGTAACCTCTGTAGTTCCTCCATTGAGAAGCGAAAGAAGTTGTTCTCATTATTGTGAGTCTTTACGAATGCTTAGGGGTAATGCTTCTGTCAGAAAATCTGTGACAGCACAGCAGAAACATTCACGCTTGCCAAAAGAAACAAATAGACTAAATCTAGTTAGGAGAAAACAACACTGAGTAGTGATTTTTACAGAGAAAGGCAATCAGGCATCGTCAGCAAAATTCGTATTAAGGTGTAAAATGTAAGGCTAAGGAAAAGAAACAACTATTGTGAAGATGCAGTACAAATCCAAAAAGGGAAGAGAGCTCAAATGGCTTCATGTATTATAAAATGTGCTTAGGGCTTCCATATTTCTTTGTGGGAAGTCATGGACAGAAAACTCGGGCACGTGGGCAGCAAGTCTGACACATGCTGGATACGTAGGCCATACTGTGTATTCCTGGGATCAGTACAATACTGAATGTACTGGGTCTGGCACCTGGGTGCCATGACCCCTCTCTGCCAGGGAAGGATGCTCTTGGTGTCCCGCAGTGTAAACTGGCTGCAGGAGCCATAGTCGTTTTTCTGGGCCTTCCCAGAAAAGGAAGCTCCCTGCAGCGCCTGCCAGGCACCGCCTTCCTGTGCCTGGAAATCTGCCATGGATCATCTTCTGCAGCAAGTGTTAATGGGGACTACTGTCTTCACAGCCCTGACACTAGAGGTGCTTCATTCTTGGGGGTATTTCAAAATGCCCATAGGCTGGTCATGGAGGTGCTTTTCTTATACACAGATACTGGGCAGTGCAGTAAGTTTCTAGCCCATACTAAGCAGATTCAGTGAAAAGTTAAACTATTATTTCTTACCTTTTATCTTTTTTTTCTTTTTTTGCCTTGCAATTTAATGCTTATATTGATTTGTATGGTGGAAAGTTACCATACTGTCTAGATGTTCCTACTATGAACATTTGCAAATATGGCGCATGTACCGGGTTTCAGCCTTCTTTTGACATGCAGATGCTGTTTTCCCTAGTGGAAGTGTGGGCTGCTGGGTAGTGGATTTGAAAGCAGAGTTTTAAAATGGCTGTGTTACAGAAAAATGTATTTATTTTCCTGAAGAGTTTACACCTGAAAACAGGCAAGATAAGAAAGGGAAAGAAGAAATATAGTTGCAGCCTTTGTTTTACATCTAGGGAACAGTAGCTGAGAGAGTAAGTTGTCTGAGATTGAGGGCAAGTTTAACCACAAACTGGATATGAATCTGTCAAAAACCAGTCTAGCTGCTTAACCACATGATCATTGTTTCGTCTGTCCTACTGCAAAGGTAAAATGGATGCTTTATGGTGAGAAAAGAAGTGTTAAACATCTGAACTTCACTGTCTCCAAGATAGCATATTCTGTTATTAAAACTGAAAGCATTTTTTCAATTCATTTGTTTATCACTGTGATTGCAATCTTTTGTATTTCTCTTCGTCTAGACAGGGAAGTGGATCTGCCAGGGTCAACTTCTATAGAGTAGTCAGTAGCCTGTCTGATTATTTTTAGCTTTTCATCCATTAGCACAGACCTGAAAAAACAGGGTTACATTTGGTGTCTGTAGAACCAATATGGTGGTTCCAGTCATTTGGAAGATGTTCTTTGTGTATTGTATGTAGTAACAATATTTACTACGTGTAGTTCTTCTCAGAAGCTTGTTTGGTGAATGAGAGAGGCTGGGAGCACAGAAGCACTTGTGATCAATGTATCAATGTTTGCAATAAGGGAGTTAGAAGACAGAAGGGAAACTTCCAGGGCTTTCATCTTAAGGGCTATGATCTGCGTAAGTATATAAGGTGTTAATTTGGGGAGGGATATAGGTTGTTTTTTAAAATAAGCATGATCATAACCAGAGATCTGTAGAGCCATCGGATAATTCATTTTGGAAGAGGTCTCAGAATATTCCAGTCAGAACTAACATCCAGGCTGAACTGCTTATTTTCCATTTTTATGCATATTGTCTCTTCTGCTCTTGCCATGAGCCCCTGGGAAGAGCCTGACTCCTCTGTCTCAGTGATGTCCCTGTAGGTGTGCACAGGTGGCTGTTTGGGCCCCCACAGCCATCTCTTCCCCAGGCTGATCAAGCTCTGCTTCCCCAGCCTCTCCTCACAAGGTAACTGCTCTAGCCCTTGACTGTCCTGGTGGTACTCCCCCGAGCTCACTCCAGTTTGTCAATGTCTTTCCCATATTGGAAGCCCAAACCAGGAGGCAATAGATAGCTAGGATGTAGCAAGTGCAGAGCAGAGGGGGACAACCGCTTGCCTCAATCTGTTAGCTGCTTCTATTCATACCATTCAGGATGCATTTGGTCCCCTTTGCTGCTGGGACATGCTATGGCCTCATGTCCAGCTTGCTGCCCACCACCACCCCCAGGGTCTTTCTCCCTGGTGATGGTACTGGCTGGGGTTCTTCCTTCCCAGGTGCAGGACTTTGCATTTGTCATTGGAATTTCATGTGATTCCTGTCGATGTATCTGTCCAGGCTATCCTGCCCTCAGATATATGGACTGTGTCCCCCAGCTGGTATGATCTGCAAACTGGATGAGAATGCACTCCATTGCCCCTTCTAGGTCGTTGATAAAGGTGTTAAACAGTACAGGTCCCAGCACAGACCTCTGTGGTATCCCAGTTGTTGTGGCCTCCAAGTAAAGAACCATTTATCATGACCCTCTAAGCCTGACCACTGTCATGTCCCAATTTCTCAGGACAACAACTCAGGTTTGCTGATTCCCAGGTCAGGATTAAGGTGAAATGACACCAGGGATCCTTTAACTCCAAAAACTCAACTTTAATTCGCTCACAACAAGAATTGGCATGCTCACCACAAAAATTGGTATGCTCACAACAAAAATTGGCATGAAACTACGTCAGTAAACTGTGTAACGTGTACTAACGCTACATCACCAAACATATACTACAGGCCTTGCTTATTTTTGGATCAGTTCAGGGAAGACAATAAGGAGACCCCTCCCATTGAGTCATGAGGTTCAGAGCAGACCCCCTTGCTTTCTAGACTCCTCAGTGAGGAGTCCAGGGCAGCTGGATTAACTCCTAGTCCCAGACTTTGTCAACGGTTTATGTCTAAAGGGATAAGGTGTAGGGATTACAGAAAAGGAAAAAGAAAGAGGAGAGAAACAAGACAGAGAAGAGAAAGATTTCACTGGTCCTGGGTCCAGCGTTGGTTCAGTCAGCCAAGGGGTCCAGCTCTGGTGGGCGCACGCCCGGGGGTGCTTCAGTTTGTATCCTTTTATCATCCTTGCCCCTCCTTCGGGCAGGCACTCGAACTCATTAGGCTAATTAGGTGTCCTGAGCAGTTTGTGAGCCTTTGGGAAATAGGTCTGTGGGCTTGGGGGTCGTTTGGGGAGTAACTTCCCCTTCCCTGCAGACGGGATCTTTCGCCATACATGGTGAGCTGCCCTGCTCAGCGTATCCAAAACAGCACATCAGAACAGGGAGCTGTGCACCCTCCTTGCAGGGCACGATGCCCTCCCCCACCTGTTGCTGATGGGTGCTGATCTGCTTCTTTTCACCTGGGATTCCTTGCTATGCAGGGTTCCTTGTTATGCAGAGTTCGTCCTTAAGCAGAACTTGCCCCACTACAGTGTTGAGACATTAACTCTTTCAGTCTCTCATAACCACCCAACAAGTTATTTACTCTAGTAGTTGTGTACCTGCCCAGACCATAACATCCCAACCTGGAGACAGAGATAGCAGTTTTGAAAGTGTTAGGAAGTCAAGGGAAATGACATCTACAAACCTGGTCATTTTATCCTGGAAGGCATACAGTTTGTCAGGCATGAGCTGCCCTTAATCAACCCATGGTGACTGTCTCCAGTCACCTTCTCCTCATGTGCCCATAAATGTCTCCCAAAAGGTCTTGTTCAGTGATTTTCCCAGGGACTGAAGTGAGGCCGACCAATCTGTGGTTCCTTGTATCATCCTTTTGGCCTTTTTTGAAGATGGGTGCAACATTTGTCTGTCTTCAGTCATCAGGGACCTCCCCTGATGCCCATGATCTTTCCAAGACAATAGAGAATAGTCTCACTATGGTATTGGACTGCACTGTCAGCACCCTCAGGTGCAGCCTGTTGGGTCCCTGGACTTACATGGATTGAACTCTCTCCAGTAATCACTGATTTGGCCCTCCTCCACTACTGGTAGTTATTCTCCTCTGTTTATTTATATATAAATCCTCATAGAAGTTAGGGTATGTTGATCAGAAAACTTTGCTGTCACTGGAGATTGGAGAAATAGATGCTGACTTCTTTCTTCCGTGGGTTCCAACACTGCAGTGTTGTCCCATTTGTAACTGGTTTTGTTTCTCAATTCTCTCTTCAATTTTTAGATCATCTCTGCCTTCTAATTTGGAGATAAGGCAATTGGAAGATGGGACTGAAGGAGTCTTTGCTCTGACTCAGCTAGTGAAACGTACACAGTTTGGCCCATTTGAATCCAAGAGAGTTGCCAAGCTGGAAAAAGAATCAGTTTTTCCCCTGAAGGTAAGACATGGCACATGAAAAGCAATAACAAGGAGTCAGTTTTTATCTGTGATGAATTTATGCTATCTAACACTATGGAGAAAAAAAGAAGTGTGCGGGGTAATTTGGGACATCTTTTAGGCATACGCTATAATGGACTAGCTAAACGAGCATTCTCTGGGCAAGATACAGAAGAACCAAACTAGAGGCTCATTCTGCATGTTTGAAGTGAATATCCTTACAGGAGATAGGGCTAGGATACAGTCAGCGAAACTGCTTGTCTTTCACCTTCTGCATGTGATCATACAAGAAGGACAATGACTATGGCAGTTCATTTCAGTTGTTTTAATGAGTGTTCAATTTTATTATATTTGCTTAATGAGCGCCATATGCATTAGGTTTATGGAACATGCAGAATAAATATTTTTTTTCTATCTTGCATTTATTTTATTCTTCTCTTGACAAGTTTTGGTAGGAAAAAATGCTATGGGAAAAATTGAGTTCAGTCTTAGTTTTCAGTAATACTTAACTCAGAATTAAAGATTTAGAAACGTGACTCAGGCTGATGGGTGTTTCCCAGTGTGCTGTTTGGATTCCCCTCCATTCTCCTGTATTCAGTCATTCAATTTTTGTGAGAAACTGGTGCCTATAGCAAGAATTCTTAGGATAGAAGTTCAGTTTGTTTCCATCCTGCCCCTGGTAGTCTGTTGTCCTGGTTTCAGCTGGGATAGAGTTAATTGTCTTCCTAGTAGCTGGTACAGTGCTATGTTTTGAGTTCAGTATGCGAAGAATGTTGATAACACTGACGTTTTCAGTTGTTGCTAAGGAGTGTTGAGTCTAAAGTCAAGGATTTTTCAGCTTCTCAAGCCCAGCCAGTGAGAAAGCTGGAGGGGCACAAGAAGTTGGCGCAGGACACAGCCAGGGCAGCTGACCCAAACTGGCCAACGGGTTATTCCATACCATGTGACGTCACGTCTAGTATAGAAACTGGGGGTGGGGGGCAGGATCGCTGCTCGGGGACTAACTGGGTGTCGATTGGCAGGTGGTGAGCAATTGCACTGTGCGTCATTTATACATTCCAATCCTTTTATTATTACTGTTGTCATTTTATTAGTATTATCATTATTAGTTTCTTCTTTTCTGTTCTATTAAACTGTTCTTATCTCAACCCATGAGTTTTACTTCTTTTCCCGATTTTCTCCCCCATCCCACTGGATGGGGCGGGAGTGAGTGAGTGGCTGCGTGGTGCTTAGTTGCTGGCTGGGGTTAAACCGCAACATCTGTCTTAGACTTACTCATCTGAAGATGTGACTGGTACATGAAACATGCCTGATACAAGTGTTGAGGCTTGCTTTGTCTCTGATGTACATTGAATGGAAGCCATTGCAAAAGCAGAAAATAAAAGTTCTTAACACTGTATTATTTGTTAGGGTTTTATTATATGCATATTTTGCTTGGCAGCTGTTCCAGAAGGATGGGCCCCTGGTATATTTTGACACCTCAAATGAAGATGATTGCAACTGGATGATGATGGTGCGACCAGCCACTGAATATGAGCATCAAAACTTAACTGCCTTCCAGCATGACAATGATATTTACTTCACCACCTCCCGGGACATCCCACCAGGAACTGAGCTGCGAGTGTGGTATGCAGCTTTTTACGCCAAAAAAATGGAAAAGCCAGTGCTGAAGCAGGTCACTAGTATTGCCAATGGTATGTGTGGGGGCCTTTTTTCCTTCCTAAGGGCCCAGTGCTGATAGGGACTGATAGTCCCCTACTGTTGTAGTTGACAGTGCTGTTTATCAAATAGGCTCTGACCCTGAGTTTGTTAGCCTTTAAAGTCAGGCTAACCTGCATACATGGTTGTCCTACAAGAAGAAAGCATAGATTCTTCACCATGATGTATCTGAGTTTTTGAAAATGGATGGCCTAGGTGATGATTCAGCCTCTTCACAGTGAACAAACTGGATAAATAGTTCTTAACTAAAGAACTGGTGGTTGCATCAGAAACATTTCTGGGTAGAAGAGCAAAAGAACCCAAGTGTCAGTGTAAGTCTAAACATATATGCAGATTTGCTAAAGAAGCCATTCTTTTTCAGTTGTAGTGAAAATGTTTTGATTTTGCTCAGAACTGTTATACAGTTCAAAAAAACTGCTTTTGTCTTATGCAGTCTTACATGGGACCCACTAGAATAAGATAAGCTCAAGAGTGAACTGCCATTCCACATGATTATGCATTGGCAAAGAAAGGCAGCAGATTTTTTAGAATTTGAATTAGAATTGCCAGAAGTCTTTTGTTCCTCTGCCCCTTTGTTTTCTTCTGCTTTTGCATTTCTACAGCTAAAAGAAATGATCCTTTAGCATTGCAAGGGCATATTCTTTCTGATCTTGAGTTTGGAGTACTCCCTGAATGGTATTACTGCTGTGCTGAGTATAATTTGGGGTGACAAATGGCTTGGGGAGAGGCCATTGCCATCAGCGTGCTTTATGGCTGATCTTGATGGTAAGCACAGTCTAAAGTGCTACAGCTGAATCAATGTGGTTAACAGGTTTCTGAATTCTAAGATGTTTCCACCTGGTATTAACTGAGAGGTTTCATCTTTTTCCTCTTTAGTTTAACCTGTTCATGTATTTTTGTGTGCATATGGATATTTAAAAATATTGTGAGGTATGTCCTGCTTTCTCTGTTCAGCACTTTCACTATACACTCCAGAATATGAAAGGCACATTATATGAGATTCAGGCATAAGAATGTCCTAGTTAGGATTTTACATGAGAATGTTTTTGCAGGCCTGCTGTAGGGCAAAACTTTCTGACTATGGTTACTGCCCTCAGCACAGAGCAAGAGAATCAAAGGGTCTGGAAAGTAAAGAAAAGGAACTGTTTTTCCTCTTCACAGATGTGTGTTTGGTAGTGATGGAATCTGATAAAGAGGGGAATAAAATCTCTTCAAAACCTTCCTCTGCTGTCTTCCCCCATAAAAAAACGAAGAAATCCAGCATACCAGCAGCTGATCCAGCAGGTATGCAAAATTATGGTATTTTTAAGGGAGATAAAGGACAGATATAGATCTAAAGAGCTGTTAGGTGTACCACTTCTATGCATATATTATAGTTATATAACTTTCAACAAATACTAATTTAGAGAGAATTTGAAAGTCTGGATTTTTATTTTTATTTTCATGGGCATAGTACTTAAAATACATATGCAGTTCAAAAAGTGACAGAGGAGCCGATAAACCTTTAGGCAGGTGATTTTCATGAAAACCACAACTGCTTCTGACTTTGGAGGTAGTTAGTGTTGGGGCGGGGCCAATTTCAAAAGAAAATCTTCCGACTCTCTGTGCAAAGTGTAATAGTTCCAATGATCAGGTTCTAGAAGAAAACATGAGACTGTGAATGTAAGAATAGTGCTGTTTGGAAATGAAAAGAACACTGGCCATCCTTAAATTACAATAATACCAGAAGCCTATTAGAGTTCAGACTGTTCTAGATTACAGGAACTCAAATTTAGATAAACTTACAAGCAATACAGATAGTCTTGGCAAAGAACATATGGCTCAGGAAATAACCAGTGGTGTCATAGGAACTTGGTCTCCAAGGTTGACTATGAAGCAATGCCCTTCCACCCTGTAATCTCTGATAAGTAGAACAATGAAATTAAGAACCCACTTAACACAAACTGCCATGTCTAAAAGTAAACTCAGAGTACATAGTGTGGAGATCAGGATCAGAACAAAACCATTCTAGATCTGTTCTTTGAAAAGGTTACTTTGCTAAATTTTGCTTACTAATACTAAAAGTAGCCAGGAGAAGAGGAGGAGAGTTGTTGCAGATGTGTACAGAGCAATTCATCAGAAGATCCATTCATTTAACCTGGATACTGTCACAGCTAAAATGTGAACTTGACTGGGGAGTTGTCTTTCAGTTTGGCATAACTGATTTTTCCGAGTGGGGAGGGGGGGCATCTATGAATAATTTGAACAACCCCTCCTACATCCTTCATCCTACTGTCTGAAAGTCCAACTTTAATAGAAACAAAATGCTGCCTATTATACTTTGGGAACCCTAAAGTGTTCCCACTGATGTAGTGTTCTGGTGTTTCCAATACAAAATATGCCTCTCTTGATTCTGACTATTTGCCTCAAGTTGTACAAAGCAGTTGCCAACTGACAGATCTGTGCTTCCAAGTAAACTGGGTTGCCCTGCAGCTGCCCTGGAAGCCTGAAGAAGTGGGAACCTAAACAGGACCTGACTTTTCCTGGCGAGCCAGTGCACAACTAGGGTTTCTAGGTTTACTGCTTGAGGCAGCTAAGGAGCAAGGGAAGTGCAGAGTCAAGGACATATTTCCAAGACAGACTTCAGTTTTTCAGATAGTGCTTTCTCAGTTTTACTTTTTCAGTTTTACTAGCCTGCAGCTTCATGAGACAGATACAATAACTTATAGGTTGCTTACCAATCTGACTTTTTTTTTTTTAAAGTTAGCAGAATCTTGGGGTTTAGGTTTGCTGGTTTTGGCCTCGCAGACAGAGTTCTCAAGATAAGTTCTTTACGTAGCCTGTGAAGAAGGAATTTTTGTTGCTGAATTGTCTAGTCATTTTTTATTTATTTATTACAGCATGGATGAGATCACACCTCTGTAGTGCAGAATGTTGAAGGTAACTTGTAGCAGGGAACAACCTCTGCCTCAGAAAATCTTTTGTTTTGGTTTAAGAGCCAACAATGAAAAGGAGGAAGTAAGTTTATTGTCCCATTACAGATGGGGTCCTGAGGCAGAGAGAGATGAACTGACTTGCTAATGATAGTACAGGAAATCTGTGGCAGAAACTGAGGCACAGTTTGAATCTCCTGTGCTGCCATTCACTTAACCGAATTTCAGTGTCATCCTTCTCCTTTGGGGGAGTCTTGTAGCCTGTGGAATATTCAGCTTTGTGGGTACCAAAAAATCTCTGAAAGAGTCCAGATTTATCAGATCCTCTTGGCAAATTCAGACATATCATCCAAGGACTTAAAGACAATGGACTGTGAACAGAGTAACTGTTTTCCTCTTTTTTTTTTTTTTATTCCAGTTCCATTTTCCACCTAATTTCTTCTTTATTTTCTGCGTCTGTCGTGAGCTGATACATTAATTAAAACATTAATATGGTGGTTTCATAGAACATCTAGTTAATGAAACTGCTCAAAACCAGGTTTTCATTGTCCTCACCCTTACTTCCATTAATCCAAATGTTCTTACTCTGCAATGCTCTTCACAGAGAGCAAGGAGGCTTCTCCTGCTTCTGTCCTCAGCTGACCCAGAAGAGGACTGGTAACCCCAGTTTTAAAGGTGCTAAAAATTGCTTTATATTATGCCTTTGATAATCCCACTTTTTAGAAAGTGGTAAAAGGGATCCTCAAGACTTCACAAGAGCACTGACATTCTGTCCTGGCATCATTTAGTTTCTGTTCTGACTTCTCATCTGTTCTGATGTTTCAAGTGTTCGTGTTTGGAAAGTCCTGAAGTGGTCCCAGCTGCCCCTGTGGACCTCGTACTGCTTAAATCGTGACTTGTGGTACTTGGGGAGTTATTGCAAGATAAACAAAGCTACAGGGATTTACCACCTTCTCATTTTCCAAGCTTTTCAGTACTTTTTCTTGTTGTGATTTAGTGAATGCTCCAGAAGGCACTGGAGCTGCAGAAGCAGAGTCCAGCCAGTGGACGTGTAAAGTGTGTTCATCTGCCTTCCAGGAGCCTCAGCTGCTCACAGGTAGGAAGTGCTAGAAATTTGTGAGAGCATACTGGGAAGCATCAGGAGAATTCTGCTCTTCCAGAGCAGGACACTGTGAAGCCATGCCCCATCCATGATGCAGTGAGATAAAGATTTTAATTTTTAATTAATCCTTTAAGAAAAAGGGTAGAGAGGAAGGTAAAACATTGATATTTTGGATATGGCAGTGGTCAGTCTCTGGGCAAACAACTGTGATGTTGAATCTAGAAGAAATAAAACTGTTGTCTAGAAGATGACATGTGAATGTTGGGAATATCAAGGATGGGGAACTGCATGAGGAACCTATAAGGTCAGTGATACCATCTTATACTTAGTGATATTGTCTGCCTGGTATTTATGGCACAGATTTAGTAAAAGTAATGAAATAAATTTTTTTTTTCTGCATTTCATTTGCAGCTATTTTATGTGGTTTTCAAAAGAACTTAAAATATTTAAGAGCTCTGGCCATTTGATGAATCATTTTTGAAAAGGGGACTTAGGCCACTAAATAATGTGGGCATTTGGAAAAACATACCCATTATCAGGGAGCACAGCCTTTTTACAGTGATACCTAACAAATTTCTTTAAAAATTCAGTCCCTGTGAGTAATCATTTCAATGTTTAATAGATTCTATGCTTTTATTTAGGAAGGTATTGTGACTGCTTTGGAAATAATTTGGAGTGAGTCTCTGCTAAGTGAGGTTGACCCAATAGATAGGCTTCAGCTGGATCTTTGAGTATTTCATGACAGTTTCTTTCCTCCTTACTCTTGTGTTCTTTCCCATCCACCCAGAACACTTGCTGAGTCACCTGGAACAAGCTAAAGGTGCCCGCCAAACCAGCCAAAATGGGGCTGTTGCAGAGAAAGCAGCAGAGGGTCCCCCTGTGGATCAGCCAGTGATTTGTGATGCAGCCAGTGCCAGTACAGACTCAAGGAGGAAGGCCAGGCGGGGAAGAAAGCCCAAAACAGCAAAAGCAGAAACACCTCTTGTTGTTGTTGAAGAGAAAGATTCTGCAGGTAAGACAAAACTTTAAGAAAATGCTAAGCACACTTCCATTCATATGTCTGTATTGATGCCTTCTCTGAAAGGCCTAAAAAGTAACTCAGAGACAAGATAGCGGTTTTTGGTTAGATCACTAAAGCAGATGATTTACAAACTTTGTTAATTAACTCTGAGGGCCTTGTCTACCCTACATGTTGCAGCACCTACACTTAGATTACCTGCATTCTCCTGTGATGGTTTTAGTAATAGAGAGGCCCAGAGGAACACAAGATAGTGGTTATGAGAGACCTGCCTAGGTTTCTGCCAGAAGGAACAGGAGAGGGAAAGCATCCTCTCTCTTAAGAGGATATACCTTCTTCTCTCTACCTCAAGGTTTATTCTTGAAAGGGGCCTTTTTTCAGGGCCTTACCTTTCTTCGAGGGAAGTTCTAGTTGGAAATTTCGTGATGCATAGTCAACTGACCCCTTAGTAATAGGTCGGAAAGGTAAGAAATTATGTCTCCATAGGAGATGTTGGCTACATCTTACTTGTCATTCAGTAGCCACTTTCTCTATCTTGCAAGTGCTACCTACTCATTAGCAATCCATTATTTGTCATTGACAAATTACATGTTTGTGGACAAATAATGTGTTCAGTGCCACATCTCATTGCACATTCTGCATTTGAGGTTTTATTTCTAGCTATCGACATTAACACTGTATTTTTATGATGTGTTTGCAGTGGAACGTGTAGCTGATGTTGTAACGGAGGTCCCACCAGAAGAGGTAGCCTTGCCTTCAGCTGCAGAAGAGAGGATTATGGAATTGGTTTTAGGAAAAATGCCTAGCACCACAAATAGCATCAGTTCAGTGACAAAGTAAGTGTTCTGGGATGCAGAATTTCCTCTTAGGTTTAATTAAGATCATGTAGCATGTAACAGCTCTGCTCAACTTTTGGGCCCACAGATGCTCTTTTTTATTAGCATAAAAATGTGTGATGCTGCTGCTGCTACAAGAGCTGACTTTGAGTGCCACAAAGATGGCTTGTGCACTGGAGGATGGTGCACAGATGGTGAGATATTGGTGGCAGAATTTTGGAGCATAAACCACAGGAATTTCATTTTTCATCATGTTACTGCTTTTCTTCAGTGTGATTCCAAAAGGCTCCTGCAACTGCAAGGTGAAATATTTCTCCCGTTAGATGTTGGTGCTAAAACAGTCAAAGAGATTTTTTCTAAAAAAGTTATGCTAACCATTATTATTATTATTCAGTCTTGCCTGTCATCTTAACTCATGAATGACTTCATGTTGATTTGTGCGTGTGATACTTGAGATTTAGAGCAGTGGGAGGGGAAAACTTCAGCATAACAGAACCTCAGGGAGACTCTTTAAGTATCATTTGATTAATTTAGATTCTTTTATGTCTTTTCGTCTCGGTAAAATTGGCTTTTTGAATTATTTTTTGTATAATAGAGCACTTGATTTTTCAAAATTAGCTAGTAGTGCTATATATTGAAGTCCTTAGCAAACACAGAGCCATCAAACATGCATTCCAGCGGGTGGTTGTGCTGGGAAATAGAACAGTACTGCTTCTTGGCGCCCTGCTGCCCTCTTATCTCATATGCCTCTTGCATGTGAACTGCCAAGCTTTCTAAGCTGAAGTAGTGCTGTTTTCAGAGGATAAGCAGAACAGATCCTTTATGTTCCTCTGAGGGGCCTGCAAAGAGAATCTCTGAGGCTGGTGGCTGCTGCTTTTTTCTTTGTTTATGCTGGGTGAAGATAATTTGGAGTGAGCCTCACTCTGACATCTGCCACTTCCAGGGGGTGGCCAGGAGGGAGCCTTGGCAATGAGGAAGCTCCAGGCCCCCTCCCTCCCCCCAGAAGCTGAGCATACCACTCCTCTAGCTTTTGCCAGCTGTTGGGACTCTTTCTTGCAACCTGTGGGATACCTCTCAGTCCCTGCCTTTCTTTCTCTAATCCAGTAGGTTTGCTCATCACCAAAACACCATGTCCCTCAAAAGAAGTTTAATTCTCTCCAGTAGACATGGTATACGGCGGAAGCTGATAAAACAACTTGGGGAGCACAAGAGAGTCTATCAATGCAGTATCTGCAGTAAGATCTTCCAGAACAGCAGCAACCTCAGCAGGCACATCCGTTCTCACGGTGGGTTTGCTTTTGCCTCGCTTGTGTATTGATTTTGTCTCCTGTTGGTTCCACCTTTGAGTAAAAGAGCTAGGCTATTTTTAGATACTGGAATTTTAAGAGAGCTCTTTTTTCTTTTTTTTTTTTTCTTTTTTTTTTTTAAGTCTCTCTAGGAAACTCTTAGTTATGCAGACCAAAGCATGAGAAGATAATAGTTGAAAGTTGAAGTTAGAGTATTTAAAATTTGAATTTTTGAATTTAGGTACATATTTTAAACAAGGGCAAGGGTGTGATGTTTTTTCCAAAACTATTCTTACCTTTAAGTTTATACATATATATCGCCCCTCACCTTCACAGGCGTATGGGTAACATTGCTGTGTAAATGTCAGCTGAGTGCTTTGTAGCTTGTGATCTGCAGTTCCAGGGGTCCATGACCTACTTCTAAAGATTCCTTGAAAAATAATCACTGAAAAAGGGTGGGGGAGCCAAAAAAAATGTTGTCAAAATTGTTGGAAAAGGTTAAAATCCACTATTTGGATCTCCTGAATTACTAAAGTTTATGACTAGTTTGTTTGCAGTTGTTTGTGCTCTGGTTTCCCCTGTCTTGCCTGGAGTTGATTATTATCAGTCGCTGACTACTTTCTTTTTTATTTTATTTTGATTGATCCCCTCAGGTGACAAACTATTTAAATGTGAGGAATGCGCAAAGCTGTTCAGCCGTAAAGAGAGCTTGAAGCAGCATGTTTCATACAAGCACAGCAGGAACGAAGTGAGTGGAAATGACTAGCGGGCTCTTTCTGAGGTTAGGTGAAAATGTACAGTGAGCTTCCAGGTGCTAGCTTGGGAGCTTGGGTCAGTTACATTTGAGTGGATATCCGTGCGAATAAGTGAGACAAGGCTGACAGGGAGAGGTAACATCTTCTGTTAGAACAGCTGATGAATTTGCAAAGCGGGGACATGCTTTTCAGCATACAAGTCTTTTCTCGTGTCTGAATTTCCTATAGAAAGTTGTTTTCAGGCATCAGTTACAGAAAGACAAGCTGGAGTTAGCTGGACCTGCATGATCTAGAGGTGAGATCTGACTTCAGTTTATGGTACTAAATAGGATTGTTCCAGTCTTGTTTGCTTGTCCTGTTCCATTTATCCCCACCTATAGTGTCATTTAATGTGTGAACTCTCTGGGTAAGGGCTGTGTCATTAAGGGCTATGCACACATGTGTAAACCTACAGTGCTTACAGTAGCAGCACCATGCCTGTTGGTGAGGGTGTTTCAGTGCTGCTGCCATATAAATATTAAACATGCCTGTAGTGGTGCCTTGTCAGTGAATATTTTCATTGCTGCTTGGCATCAAGGTCCTAAGCTCTCAGACTGCTGGCATCTGTTCTGGAGCTGGAGGATGAATCAGGTTACATCTTGCTTCTCAAAAATTCTGTCTCTGTGTTGGACCAGAGGTTATCAGGAAGACTGTTACATGCACACAGGTGCATGGTCTTTTTTTTTTTTTTTTTTTTTTTTTTTGTACAGAGCTCAGATAGGAACATGGCAGGATGATATAGCGTCAGAATTTTGCATCAATGTGTATTGAAATGTTCTGTTGAAGGAAGAAAAATTGGAAAAGACAGAAATCAGAAAAAGTAGTTGAGATTTAGAATTCCTGTTTCAGACGTGACTTGGCTTTTTCCCCACTTAAACACTGTTTGCAATCCTCAGGTTGATGGTGAGTACAGATACAAGTGCACCACGTGTGAAAAGGCCTTTCGGATAGAGAGTGCATTGGAATTCCATAACTGCAGGACAGGTGAGAATGGCTAACCATTCTGCTTCCTCTGGCATCTCTACTCCATTTTGGGGGGATGTCCACAAATCCATCTCAGCATAGAAACTACAGAAGGGGAGTAGGAATTTAGATTTTTGTCATCATCACAACAAGCAACCTGCCCCGCTTCCCTCAAAAAACTCTTTTTGTGATAAGAAAAGTGTAACCAGTAATTTATAGAGCCATACATCCACTTACGTATTGCTTTTTTTAGTATGTCCTGCTCACCTGTCTAATATCCTCACTGGTATTTCATTTGTATGTTCACAGATACCCTGTCACCATCTCTGTTTCATTTTCTTTCCTGAAACTTAAGTTCCACCTCATTTCTCTGAAATAGAGGAACTGCAAAGGGGGCTAGTACTATCTATAGTTTATAGTTTTCTGAGATTGGAGTTTTCTTCTGCTTTCTCATGCTTTCTTTATACTTGCAGTAGTCTCTCTAAATGTTTTTTTCTTAGTATCACTAGAGCCTCCATAGCCATCCCTTGTCGTTGCTCATATTATCTATGCTGAGTGATCTTACGCTTAGAAAATGACATCCTGGTTACTTTTATGGACCCATGTTAACTGTCAGTCCAGAATCACCTGGGCAATTGCCCCTTACAGCACCATTCAAAGTAGGTTCTCTCATTTCCTTTTAGAGGGTACAGCTTATATAAAAACTCAGCCTTATGAAGAATGGAAAGTAATGCCAAGTAACCTCAGTATTGTGTTTATTCAAGGGCAGCAGCTCATTTTCTCTCTGAGTTGACCAAAACAAGCAGCAGTTTTTGCTCTACTCTTCAAGGCATCAAACTGTTACTTCTTTGTGATTGCTGCAGCACTGACAGATTCTATTTACAGGACCGTGCTTCCATGTTCCAAGAAAAGTCTCAACTACTGAATAAAAAAAAAAAATCCCCATAGGCCAATTGTCATGTAATGGTATATTTTTGAGATTTTATACTTTCTTCTGCAGTATTCTGTGCCGGCTGGTATTAGGAGCCAGTGCTGGCAGAAGTATTCTGGTGCTTAGACACAGCTGTTCATATGATGCTGTGTTGCTGTTTGTGTAGTGATTTTACCAACATTAAAAACTTGAATCAACTGTAACAGAATCCACTCCAAACCTAATTTTAGTGTATGCTAGCCCACAATGGAAATAGCCCATGTGAGGAAGTTACAATGCTAGACTCCATTTTCCAAGTTAGCATCATATATATTTATTGCCTTTGAAAAAAATTTTAAAGTAAAACACATGCTTTTGCATTTCCTTCCTCAGTCCATTTAATGATGGATTATAAGCTCGGATCTAGCAAAAGAACTACCTATTTCACAAACATGTAAAACCTATTTTCATCCGTAAAGAGCTGCATGGTTTCTCTTGCTTGCAGATGACAAGACATTCCAATGTGAGATGTGTTTCAGATTCTTTTCTACAAACAGTAATCTTTCAAAACACAAAAAAAAGCATGGGGATAAGAAGTTTGCATGTGAAATCTGCAATAAAATGTTCTACCGGAAGGATGTCATGCTAGACCATCAAAGACGACACTTGGAAGGTAAGTATCCTGCAGATCAACCTAATTATTACTCTTGAAATGGCAGTAGAGGTGGGAAGGTTAAGGAAATGATTGCTCATTAGATTCTTCTGGATGGTAGCTGTCATTTTTTTTTGTCAGTTGCCTGATCTGGAGTAGCAGGTTTCAGCAAAATGTGACATTTATTAAAAATAATAGTAACGGATCCTGGAGGGCAGTTGTCTAATTCTGTGAAAAACTTTCTAGGAGATGCACCTACCTTTTTTTCCAGCCTCACATGATTGGATCCAGTGCTACTAACAGTCACGTGAAAGTTGCTTGGCTTATTATGCAGTAGTTTAGACTAGCTGATTTTAATTATATCTTTTTCTTTCTTTGAATTCTGTTCTTTCTGTTTTTAAAAAAAAAGTGTGGTAACTTGAAAATTTGAAGGCAGAGAATTGCAATGTACAACTGAAAGTGACTACTGTGTAAATATAGTGTAGATGGAATGCTGTGTGATGTTATCTTTCAGAATCTTGAGAATATATGAAAATGAGACTATAAGAGTTTACTGTTCAAAATCTCACACATCTAAGGATGTTATAGGTACTCGGAGACTCTGGAAAAACTTGAGTGATGGTAGGTTGCTGAAATATGTATTAAAACGCCTTTAGTGATCTAGATGATGAAACCAAAGGTGATTTAAAAAAAGCAGCCAGATTGTCTAATTTGGTGCTTTGGGTGTAGCTGACCGTCACTGGCTGCTCTTGTGATTCAGACCTTTGTGTTATGAACTAGAGGACAGCTAGAGGACAAGGGGTTGAATGGCAATGTCAAGGTATCTCATGTTTAGCTGTCTCAGAACAGCAGCAGCCCTCATCCTTCCTGAAAGTAGCAGAGAAAGAAGTGTGAAATCTTCATTGAGCATTAAAGATGATTGACACTGGGTGGTGCCTCTTTCCTTAGAGAGTGCGAGGGGGAATTTCTGGGCCAGATACCTGATCGAAGTGCCAAGGCCTACTAGATCTTCCTGTTGCCAGGTGTTGACAATAAATGTCTGTTTTCAGACACTTTACAATTGGTGTAATAACCAATAAGCCATAATACATCACTTTGGCAGACTGCTTTTATGTTCTTAAGACACCATTTTAATTTAGAAATTACCCTTTTGTTAGCAATTAAATTCTGCATTGAGGCTCTTCCCAGTGTTTCACTCTTCTTTACAGTATTCGCCCAAAAGGGCATGCAGATTGGAGTGGAAAACCATGGTTTATTTTTTTTGTTTTGTTTTTTTGATGGGGACTATTCTGTTAAGGGGTGAGGCGTGTGAAAAGAGAAGACTTTGAGCACAGCACAGAAAACATGGTTCGCTACAAGAAGGAGCCTTCGGGATGCCCTGTGTGCGGGAAGGTAGGCGTCTTTGCCAGCGTGTGCCATGTGTAGCTCTGCGTTGTAGCTCCAAGGATACTGCAGGGGTACGGTGCGCCTCAACCCAGTGCTTCCAAACGAGTTACCGTGGCATAACAAGTTACCACCCATGTATTAAACCACAACAGCAGCCAACCTGAGTAGATGCACAGCCTGCCAAAAGGTTGAGGTAAATGTCTTGCACTGAGGTATGTGCCAAGTTAGATTACCTTGCAACTCGGGCATGTGGTTAGTTACCAGCGAGCCCTGTTGCCCAGCCAAGATGTTACTCTTTAAACTGCCTTAGCTCCTTTATATATCCAAGCCCACTGTGGCCATGGATGGTGGGAGCTGTTAGGACAAAGATAAGAACAGAACTGAAGTTCAGACTAGACTTTGTTTCAGGACATGTAGCACAATGTAAAGTGTAACATGGCCATTGTGTCTGTCAGTGAAATCTCATGGCTTATGTTATTTAGAGTGAAGTTTTTCTGATGGAATGTAAACAGCTGGAGTTGACTGTGTGCATTAGGAATCATTTTCTATTAGAAATCAAAGTGAACTCATGGTGTAGTCATGGCATTATTGCATTTGGATGTTTAACGCTCATGGTCTTAAGTTGCTGTTATCACACGTACGAAGACTGTGGGTTTAACTAGTGATTGTTTAAATGTTTAGTGATTCATGGTGCAAGATGTACTCAACCAACTCTTAAGTTGGTGTGTAGACCTTTGGTTTTGTTGCTTTGGGTATGTTATATATCAATGAAGCTAGACTTTGTGGAGTGTCTTTTTATAGATAGGTGGAACATTCATGATTCAAAAGATTCTCTAAATATTTCTAAATCTACCCTAAGTAATTCTGCTGCAGCTTTTGTGGAAGTCCACCTCTGATGAATGGCCAATTTCAGTCAGTCCCTTGGAACTGTACACCTGTATTTTGCTGTGCCAGCAGTTCCTGAGGTAGCCTGCTGGCTGGATAACAGGAGCTCCTACATGTTTCTGGCCAGAATGAACAAAACAGGACAGTAAATATGTTCTGTGCTATCCATTGGATAACTTGCAAAGAACTGTAGCCCTGCTGGACATGATACAAAACCCTTCCTTCTTCTTTTCTTTTAGGTATTTTCATGCAGGAGCAATATGAACAAACACCTTTTAACACATGGAGACAAGAAATACACTTGTGAAATCTGTGGACGTAAATTTTTCAGGGTGGATGTGTTGAGAGATCATATTCATGTCCATTTTAAGGTATTGTGTTAATAATTTATTAGAAAAGGCATGTTACTTAGCAGACACATAAACATATCAATAAATCTATTGAGACTGTTGTGGCCATGTTTTCATACTGGCAACACAACAGTGATTATGTACCCTGTGCAGTGATGTTTCTACCACAGCCTAGCATGAGTTGTGCTCTAATTTACCCATGACTCTGTTTCTACATCTGGATTGCTACAGAGTATGTGGACTATCATATTTGAAGTTATTTCAGCTACCACTGCAGAACACTGTTCTGAATGCTATGGAAAAACCACCTTTGTGACCTTGGGTGAATCACAGAGGTTGCTCAGTTTAAAGCAGGGAGAGTAACTTAACAGGAAGGCTGTTCCAGCTGTAGTTTGGTTGGGTTGAGGGGTTCCTGTCATCCCCTGTCTTTGTGGGGAAAAAAAACAAACGAGAACTAATTGTTCCTGCCCTTTCCATGCCAGTGATTGTGATTCTCTTCTGTATGCCAGCATAACTGCCTGTGTATTGAGTTCCTTACCTGGCTTTATCAAAAAGTTCTGAATCACAAAACCCTATTAATAGTGCTTAATCAGACCCAGATTATTTTGATGTAACTAGGTTAACACTGAATTGTAAGGAATTTAATTGAAAGGGAATTTCAACACTCAGTAGCACTCATAAAGATGCTTTTATGGATGTAACACTGTACCGGTTGAGTCTCTGCTTACATTAAAGTTCCTTTTATACACAAAAAAATTAGTATTATTTGTTTGGATAATCAGTTGTTCCTCATTTAGTCATGGACAGAGGAACTTTGTTTAGCTGAATTGAATGAAGCAGGAGGATATTTTAAATAAATAATGTTACAGTAATTGCTAAAGGCAGGCAGTCTGCATGGCAACAAAAGCTGACTAGGTGTTACCTTTTGAAATAGAAATTTAATCTATTAAAACAGAATATTCTTTCCCACCCTACACAGGACATAGCACTAATGGATGATCACCAGAGAGAAGAGTTCATTGGTAAAATTGGAATCTCATCAGAGGAAAATGATGACAACTCTGATGAAAGTGCAGATTCTGAGCCTCACAAGTATAGCTGCAAAAGGTGCCAGGTAGCTTTAAATACTTTGAAATTAACTTGTTTTGGGATGGGAGGAGGGAGTGGAGATGTCTATAAATCATTCAGATTTTTAAATAACGTTAAGAGTTCACAAAGAGAAGGCTGGTCTTCTGCAGTGCTTGTTACCTGTAATCTATGAAGTGCTATTCTATAATGCTTTAGGTGGTGTTCTGTAAGGTGAATGCTAAACATTTAAAAAGAGAAATACACACACACTTAACTGTGTGCAAGGAAGCAAGCAAGCAAAACTGGAGAAAGAAACAATAAAGGAACATTCAAATCTTACACTACCTTTTAATTATGTGCAAATTAAAATCATTATAGCATTCCTGAATGATACAGTCCACAGATGGATTCATTTTGATGAGATCAGGTAGTCCTCTAGTGGATATCCAGTTTGGAGGACTAAGACTGCTGCTTATGTTCAGTGTGACAGCTTATTCTTGGCCTACTCTATTACTAACAGGATGGCATTAGAAGTACTGCTGGAACATACTTTACCCGGTTGTCAGCTGAGAGAGGAAGACTTTTTAAACCTCTTACTGCATGGCTTTTGCCATTTTATAAAGATATAATGGGGAAGATTGGGGTCCTTAAGGCCCATCTGGATTCTGTGCCTTTACTGGGTGAGCATGCTGTGCTGGGGCAGGTGGGATGCAAAAGCAATCAGTGAGAACAGCAAAACTGGGCAAACTGACATAGGGACTGGGGAATTTTGGTAGTTAAGCCACTGACTTGGCCTCTGGAAATCAGAGCTTATTTCGCAGTTTACACTTAATGTGGTGAAAGTGCTTAGCTTAACTTCATTTTGAAGACATGGAGATAGTAATATTTCAGTTTTCTGTCCTTATCTGTGAGCTGGTTTTAAGCACAAACTGATTTTAAGCTTATGTCAGTAAGCATAAGAAGATGTGTTATCAGAGCAGTTAATCACACGCTTGCTTTCAATGTGGTAATTTTAATGCCTGACACTTAATGGGTATATAAACTATATAAAATTGTATGCTTCCAAATGAGGGCAATTGTGCCATTGAAATTAGAAAGCTCTTTTTGAAAGCTGGGGTTTTTAGTGCTTTTGCAGGTGTTTGTGAAGTAAACAGCTGTGTAAGGCAACAGCTGTAGAAAATGAGTGTTACCTGTGATGAGATGGGGAAGCTCTTTTGGCTGAAAGTATCTGTTCACACATTCTCTAAGGAAGAACAACATAAGAATGAATCTATAGTGAAATATCTCTTCTGAGCTTTTAAGAATCTGCCTCTCTATTTTCTTCTCATCCCAAAGTACACCTTCACCAACCTGTGCAGTGCTGTCAGAAATATCCTGACTAGTTCCAAAACTGGAGCAAAAGATCATGTCATTATGGCACTTTGCCCTGATATGTTGGAGCATATATGCATATGGAGGGTTACTTAGCCCAGGGAGCTAAGTATGGAGCACCTGTCTGTTGTAGTTGTAGCACTTCCAAGAGCTGAGCTAGAATCACTGCCCTGCAATACCTAGAAATACCAACTCTTCTGGAGCAAGTGCCAAAGCTTACTATGCAGACTAGAGCTTACCATGCCCCTAGAGCCCAAAAGACATTTTCTCCATCTGTGACATCCTTGCTTTGACAGCTAGTGGAGGTTAGACGTGGTTCTTCTCTTCAAGGCTGTTACTCAGTGCACAAATAATTGGAGGTCCCCTAGTTGTGCAGTGTAAGAAGCAGAGGTACCATCTCAAGCTAGTTTTCCAAATGAGTTAACGGATGTCCTGTAGCAATGTGCTTGTAATGGCCAAAGAGGTTCAGGCCTAAATCTAGCTTTCACAGATTTTACATCAGGTGATCTGACTCTAGATCTTGATAGTGTGTTACTAGATTGTTGCTGTTCCCAAAGACTTTCTTCCCCTTTCATTCACTATTGGTTCATTCCACAGTTGACTTTCGGCAGAGGGAAGGAGTACCTGAAGCACATAATGGACGTGCACAAGGAGAAAGGCTATGGCTGTAGCATTTGCAATCGACGTTTTGCCTTGAAGGCAACTTACCATGCGCACATGGTCATTCATCGGGAGAACCTGCCTGATCCTAATGTGCAGAAGTAAGATGACGTGTTGGACTGATAAGAGGAGCTATTTTTTTGAGTTACAGATGCTTTTAGAGAATTGGACTGTACTGAATATCTGAAACTGTATAATGACTGTTAAAATGTTTATTAAAAGCTTGAAATATATATATCACCAATGATTCACTTCACACAGATGATTAGTCAACAGCCTCACAGTTTGGGCTTTGTAAAGTATAAATCCTGTGATTTTGGTAAATATTTTCTAAAAACTATGATTTGGGCAATGCCAGACTACTCCAAGCTTGCGGTGAACTTAGGCTTATTTCGAAAATGCTTTTATGTTTCAAGGAACTTTTTATAGTAATTAGTATTACCAAATGAAATACAGTTACTGACAGAGATGCCTGAAAACCACCTCTGTCTCAAGAAAAGAATGACAGTTTTTTGGTCTCTTTGGTTTCAGATACATCCATCCATGTGAAATCTGTGGAAGGATTTTTAACAGTATAGGAAATCTGGAAAGACATAAGCTTATACATACAGGTAAAAATGTTGTGTTTCTTTATTATTATCAATATTAAAAAGAAATTTCTGTTGCCAGTGCCAGCCTTATTTTTTTCAGGAGGAAATAAGTTATGGTTTTTACTGTAAGTTACAATAAGATAAATGTTATTTTTATGCTTTTAAGGTAGACCAGTTTTCTAAAGCAGATAGTATTAATGAAGATATTTGGTCTAGGCACACAATCCAGATTCCTAATTAATGTGATGCAGGATACACCTGCTAAAATCCTAATTCTGTATTCTGTTCTTCCCCACATTGTTATCCATGCCACCTTCTTACCATTACACAGGCTGAAAACTGCTATTGCAAAATCATTTTTAACAGCTCATTATTATTTCATGCTATTCAGTATTTTCCTACCTCAGGTGTTATCTTTTTTTTCAGATGTCACACAAAAAGCCAGCTTTTCTCTTTCTCCAAAGTCTTCTAATTTAGTTTGGGCCACAATATGCATGAAAGATGTGGTTGACAACACAGGCGGACTGTTGCCTTCTAATTCACCAGTTTAGTCAGCTTTTAGGAGATGCACATTTTTCATTAACATTTTTTTTTGTTTATGTTGTCTTTTAAATTTATTTTTAAGGTGTAAAAAGTCATGCTTGTGAGCAATGTGGCAAATCATTTGCTAGAAAAGACATGTTAAAAGAACATATGCGAGTCCATGATAATATCCGAGAATACTTGTGTGCAGAATGTGGCAAAGGTATGTCTAATGCCTTGTTTTCCATTAATTGTGATAGTGAATAGCAGGTGAATATCTGAATTAAAACTACTTCCATTTGTAGAATATTCAGAAGGTCATCGGAGCGCTGTAGATCCTGCATTTTTGAGAGGTAGAAACTGTATTAATCAGGAGCTTTATGGATACATAAACTACCCCTAACTTTATACAATCTAGTCTTGTGACCTGTAAGATAAAACTGATTTTAATAAAATTTGCTTTTGTCAGATTGAGGAGTGCTTGCCTGACTGAGTTCCAATGTATTTGCAGCATAAAAGTGAATACGAGTTAATTATTTCATTCTAGGCTGTTTTCAGGCTTAAGAAATAGAGTAATTTCTCTCTTTAAGAGCCTTAAGAGTCAAAGTTGCTTTGACTTTTTGAATTGTTTGTGTTATAACTTGAACAAATCTGAACTGGTATTTTAGTGGAAGGCAGTAAGTCTGACACCTCTAATAATGTTTTTTCTTTGGTTGTCCCTGCTGTTTTACTTCTTCCTCAGTGGTTACTCAGATGTTTTCCAGAGCTTTTGCCTGGAATTAAAATAATAATGATAATGTGCACTGCTACCTAAACTATTAAAAATACGCAGTTGTGGACATGCAGCAGATATAATCTTAGAGCTCTTGGCTAACAACATGATCATCCTGAGTTTTCCTCTGAAGGCGGGAGCAATGGACTAATTGTCATGCTGTACTTTTTGTCTCACAGGAATGAAGACAAAACATGCACTTCGTCACCACATGAAACTTCACAAAGGGATTAAAGAATATGAATGCAAGGAATGTCACCGAAAATTTGCACAGAAAGTCAACATGCTGAAGCATTACAAAAGACACACGGGTGAGGTCTCTAAAGACGTACGAAAATTGCACTGAATCAGTTAAATGCTTCCTGAGAGAACTTTTCTAGAACAGTATGAGGAACACTAATTAAAAAATATGCATATTCTGCTTTTTGAAAAATGAAATTTTGTCCTCTCATCAGCCAAGACCACCTGTTATACAATTAAGATACATAGTTTGGTTGGTTTCATGTTTTGCTCTTTTAAGAGAGGTGGGTTTGGTCCTAGGGTAGGTCTAGAGTGTTGGTTTTGTTTTAAGTTAATCTTCAGGTTCTCATTTCCCAAAACAAAATTTTACCTCTTGCATCAATTCCTCTTGGATTCATTTTCTGCCAGATGCAGTGGCATGGCTTAGATAAAAACAGCTAGTGAAGCTGGGCTTCTTCTACTTGTTTAGCTTTTTTTATTAGTGATATGAGACTCGGAATTGTCCCAGATACCTTAGACTATTTTCACTCTGATGCTATATGTGCTCTTCATGCAGGAATCAAAGATTTCATGTGTGAGCTCTGTGGCAAGACATTTAGTGAGAGAAATACAATGGAGACTCATAAGTTGATTCATACAGGTAAATCCTCTAACAAACAGTATCCAAAGACAATAGCTCATTTTGTTCCTAGGCTTGCTTTAGACTTGCCAGTCTTGGAACTAGTGTTACACATCAAGCTATCAACATAAAATTGTTCCTCTCGTTGAGATGCTGACAATACAATTCTCATCTGTGGGGGCTGTTGCTAACAGCGTTTCCTTCCATCTGCCACCAGTAGGAAAACAGTGGACATGTTCAGTCTGTGATAAGAAATATGTCACTGATTACATGCTACAGAAGCACATCCAGCTCACTCATGATAAGGTAGAAGCCCAGAGCTGTCAGCTGTGTGGGACAAAGGTTTCTACCAGAGCATCCATGAGTCGACATATGAGGCGTAAACATCCAGAGGTGAGTTAGTTTGGCAGGCAGATTGTGGGGTGGTTTGTTGGGGGTGGGGGGTGTTACCTTTTTTTTACTTTTTTTTTTTTCTAAAGATACTTTATGGCCATCAGTGACTTGAAAGGAATTACTTTTTTCTTTCTTTCTTTTTTTTCTGTTCTTTTGGGTCTAATTTTAGGTAGTGTCTGTTCAGCATGCACTTAACTGTATCAGCCCTTTCATTATGTTATGTTTCAGTAGTAAACGTATCTGATTGTCAGTTCCTAAAAATGAAGTTGTTTTGATTATTTTAAATACCTTTTCTTTTTCTGCCTCAGGTTAAATGTATATTTTTTTATGTTTTGTCTTCATCCATTAGGGAGTATAATTGATCCTTTTTCCCTATTGTGCTCTCTGTATTCAGAAGTGATCTGAAAGAGTGGTGAATAGAGAGGTGATGGCAGCATCTGCTGATGATACAAAATTATTCTTAGTAATACAGACAAATGCTGACTGCAGAGTATCTGGATTAGAGGGATGTTTTGTCTGACCTCAGTGGGGCTTTTTCTGTGTTCTAATTTTCTGAATAGCTATTGTGTTTCTCTTCAGCATTTCTTGTTTAGGTTGACTAAGGCTTGCCCATTCCCTTTGAGGCTTTTTTTTTTTTTTTACTACCAATTTATCATTAGTATTGCTTTGCCTTGAACTATCCCTATTTTTTATCATCATGACCGGGAAGGAAATCAACAAAAAACTCTGTTTATTGATTTTTTGGATTAAAAATGCAGCTACATATCTGCAATCCAGAGGGCAATTTGTCTCCATTCTTTGATAAGCTGAGATGTATAGGTTTAGCTGAAAATAACAGATTAGGACACAGTTGATAGGTTTATAAATAGAAATGCTAAAATAATAATTTTTTTTCAAACACATTGTTTCTTTTCTGTAGAATTCATCACTTCACAGTGGCTTGTGTTCTGTCCAGAATATGAAAATAAACATATTCTTATATTGTTGTCTTTAAACTTTGCTGGTTTTCAGTGAGAAAGAAAAGATGATAGGCCATAAGGTTATTTTTAAAAAGCCCTGGTTAAATCCCTTGTATTAAATAATATGTGTAAAATGTTAGATTACATCATTTTTGCTTTGTGACAGGATTTGTTAGGGCAATGCTGTGTTGTGTGATTGTGGTATGCACTGCTGTGGTTCACCAGCTGGTACCTCTTTGTCCACAGATTCTTTCGGTGAGGATTGGTGATTTAGAGCAGCTGCCAGAGACGACTACCATTGATGCCTCCTCAATTGGGATTGTTCAGGTAAATTTGCCATTGCAGAATGCTGGTAGCAGCTAGGCGCCAGGTCTACTGGAGGGTGAGGTGGGGATGTCACTTTTTTGGTACGTATCATAGCTGGGCATAGGCTCATGGCCAAGAAGTGTGCTTTTTTAGAGAGTCAGCCCCAACTTAACATGTATAAGCAGATGCAAGCTGTTGCTAAAGTTTGTTTCTTCACTTGAGAATCGACAGTAAACCAACTTCAGGTGATAGTGTCTTACCTGGAACTGCACTAAGCGAAATGACTTGATGTTTTCTTTGGAAATGTGTTGCTCCAGCCGGAATTAGCCTTGGAACAGGGAGAATTACCAGAAGGGAAACAGCATATGAAAGCTTCTAAACGTGGCCAGAAACGAAAACAAAAGTCAGGTGAGGAGGAGGAAGCTCAAGTGCCTGAGGACCCTGCCTTCAGTGAATACGCAGAGAAGGAAGGTGAATTCACAGGGAATGTTGGAGATGAGACTAATTCAGCTGTACAGAGCATCCAGCAGGTGAGCTCCAGCAGCAGGGTGATGGGTAGCAAGCATTGCTTAGAGGGATAACAGTTTTTTTCCCAATAACAAACACAAATGAGTGATCAGACCATTTAGGGCTAATTTGATAAATCCACAAAGATGGATAGAGACTTTAAAAAAACCAAGGAGTTGGACCAGTAAGCTCCTCCTGGTTTGTTTGGTTTTGATTTTTTTTTTTTCATTTCCTTTGGTGCTACCATCTCCTTGTTTGCCAGATACCACTAACTATCTGAAGCTGTGACTAAAAGTGTGAAAGTTAATTTGGCTGCTTGTTTTGAATGTTGCATATGCCTCACTCCCATTACCTTCTTATTTCTATACATGGAAGTTGTTATAGTCCAAGCTTTCTATGTTCCCCTCTGTGTTTATGACTTCTCTTGCTGGTAGCAGCACTCAGGTGATCTTTCTTGATTCTTGGTATTTGGTAATCAGCTGCAAGATATAAGGTTGACATTACCTTTCTGTTTTTCCTCAGGTGGTGGTGACCCTTGGTGGCCCAAATGTCACAGCCCCTTCCAGTTCTGTGGGGCTGACAAATATCACTGTTACCCCCATTACAACGGCAGCTGGAACCCAATTCACAAACCTCCAGCCAGTGGCTGTGGGCCATCTGACTGCACCTGAACGCCAGTTACAGCTGGACAACTCAATTCTCACCGTGACGTTTGACACCGTCAGTGGTTCTGCCATGCTGCACAATCGCCAAAATGACATTCAGATCCAGCCACAGCCAGAGGCAGCCAATCCTCAGTCTGTGGCCCATTTTATAAACCTGGCCACCTTGGTGAACTCCATTGCTCCTCTAGGGAACCAGATAACAGAACAGCATCCTCTGACATGGAGGTCAGTGCCTCAGACTGATGTCTTGCAGTCCCAGGCACAGCCAACGCAACAGCAGTCAGGACAGCAACAGGTTCAAACAGAGCAACAACAACAGATGTATAGCTACTAATTTATACTTCGAAAAGTTTTGAAATGGACAGTACTTAGAGACAAAAACACACAGACGTTTGGAAAATTTCTAATAGGATTGTTTGCTGGATACCAAACAGAGATGGGAAAATGTTTATACAATGAAATGTAAGCTAAAATTGGCATAGCACCCTGCAACACCCTGATCTTGAGATTCTCATGCTGTCTCTAGACCTTGCATTGTCTTAGAAAAAAGAAAAAAATCTTACCATAAATTTAGCACCCCCTTGCACTATGTATTTCATGCAGTAAGATTGAGATTTGACAGGAGCATCATAATACATCTTAACCAGAGCAGGGAAATCCTAAATATTATGACACTTACACTTGATTTACAAAACCCTTTCAGCCATACCATGTCACTTCTTTCCAGTCTGGAAATTACATATGAAGACCTTGTTCACTTTGAGGTGGAATGCATTTGTGGTCAGCTGGTAAAGACCGAAATGTAAAGACACAAATGGGCAAAACAATAATTGTCTTGGTTTTTATCTTCTTTAGGTCTTGTATTTAACAACATTGGTAAAGTAGGTGGAGGTTGGGGCTTTGGGGTGGGGATAAGTGTGGTGTGGAAGAAAATACATGAATTTCATGAAGTATTTCCATTTTAGTCATGGGAAAAACCCTGTACCCATAACACAGTGTTAGTGCTACTTGAATCAGATAGCTGGTCTAATGCTAAAGCAACTTTTATGGTCTTCTAGTCAAGTTTGAATCAAACCAGTTATGAACTGAAAAAAAAGAATGTGATACAGTTTTATGTAATTTTTCAAAACTGCTCTTTCAATCTTGCTTTTAGCTAATAGGTCTGAAGAGCAATCAGTCCCCTTTGATCAAGTTCAGGATGTGATTTTTTTTTCAATTAGTCGTCTTTCATCACGTAATAAACATTTGAGAAAGTATTCTTTTTTATATATATATACATATATATATATAGCCTTTGTACTTACTGTGTGTTCCTGGTGAGTATTGGTGTGAAAAAGTTATCAATATGAGTCATTAATTTTTTCATCTCCATATTGCCCTTTCTCACAGAAATAACTTATGGATTCTATTCCTTCTCTTTCCAAAACTGTTTTCAAAATTTGTAGCCACACACAAGATTGTGTGAAACGCAAGAAAAAAGAATGTCTGAAGCATATTCTGCCACATGGAGGCAGTATGCCCTAGTGTATAATGGACAAGGTGTGCATGACTTGGGGATATAAGTAGTGGGTTGGGTCAAATACATCATTGCTGATACAATGCTTTCATTCCATTCTCCATACATTGATGTGCAGTCTGGACTTTTGCATGTCAAGAAGATAGTGTCTTTCCCATAGAGAAAAAGCAGCTTATATCAAAAAGGAATAAACTAAAAGAAAAATGTTGCTGCCTGGAATCCTGAAAGGCAAATCTGTCCTTCCAGCTGTGGCTGAAGAACAAGGTCCTTTGGGGCACCAGACTGAGCCACAGAACCGTGCTAAAGATTTTTGCTGAGGATAAAGCAGCTGCTGTGTTTGACAGTGAAGATAGATTAATGGTTGTAAAAATCCTGTCTGTGCCTATCATATTTATGAAGATGTTTTATGTATTAGCAAAAATATGAGTAGGAATGACTTAAGCTTTGAAAGTCTGTATTAACATGGACTACTTGACCCCTGAAGGATGCCTTATAATCTCTACAACAAATTCTTCCAAAGTATAAATGTCTGGATATTAAAGTTAACCTCCAGTGGTTTTCTTGGTGCCATAGCAGTGTCCAGAGGCTCACTATGCTAGGCTCTGTGTAAAGCTTAGTTGCAACAGGACATGTATAGGAAAGGGGTTTCTGGTGACGGATTTTGTGTGTCAGAGGAGCAGAACTACTTTTCTGTAAACATCAGCAAGCCTGTAGAATGTCTGCACGGGAGGGACCTATATTTGGTGGGAAAAAGATGCATATCAGAAAGAGAAAATACCTTTTACCAGTGTGGGAAAGAGAATTTTTCATTCCCTAGCCCCTTCTGCCTTCCTCAGATCCTTTTCACACAATACCATGAGATCCTGTAGTTTTATTAGCCACCTAATCCCGAGAAGTGCAGTTTTATGTCCCTGTTATCATCTGGATTATTTCACCACTGGCTTGAGCCAGCTAAGTTTCTCCTCAGCTGTCCTGTCCACAAATGCTTCCCCTTCACACCAAACCCACTAGCCAAGAGAAAGCTAGGTTTTATTTATGAAAATAAATGATGTTGTTTGTGTACTTGAAGCTTCCCCCTACCCCCCCCCCCCCCCCCCCCCCCCGGTGTTTGGTGCCTGATTGGTAAAGGCACATTATCTTTTGGCAGGGTACTCCAGAGGGGGAAAAAAAAAAGGGGGGGGGGGGCGGGGAGGAAAGCAAATGGAGAGGTCCTAGGTCAAGTTGTTAAGGTAAATAAAAGATGGCTAACATCTAAAAAAATACATATGTATATGTACACACACATGGAGGGTTACAGTGCTGCATACAGAGTTTCTACAAGGTCAGGGTTTTGTTTAGACATACATAAATGGTGATTAAGCTTTTAAGTGGGGAAGAAGAGGTTTTTTGCCTTAGCTGCAGAGTGAATACATCTGCTCTATGTGAATACTACTGATAGTAGCATTCATGATGCATTGAATCAACCTGAGTCATTTTAACATGTAATTATCTATCTGATAAGAATTGCATATGGAGGTAATCAACCCTTACAGAGACCTCTGACTTCACAAAACCTCCTTATCCTAATGTAATCCTCTGGTATTCTGTACTTTTATGCTGCCTAGCATCCCTCCCACACTAACTGGCCTGCATAATCCCATCCAGGCAGGTTAGCGTTTTACCTTTCTGATAATGATTGATTCTAGCTAATTTAAAAAGGAATGATCACATAATAAATATTTGCATGTTGGTGGTCACATAGAACAGAAATGTCTCTCCAGTCTCTCAGTATCCCCAAATCATAGAGCAGCCCAGGTTGGAAGGGACCTCGGAAGATCATCTGGTCCGGCCTTTTTTGGGAAAGGGAGCTTAGATGAGATTATCTAGCACCTTGTCCAATTGCACCTTTAAAACCTCCAGTGACAGGGGCTCTACCATGTCCCTGGGGAGGTTGTTGCAGTGGATTATTGTTCTTACTGTAAAAAATTACCTTAAATAATACTCTGCTTCAGGAGGGAAAAATATAACCACTGGAAGGGTTGACTAGGTTTGACTAGGCCAGGCAATAGAAAGTTCTCTAAAAGCTAATCTTCCTCAGAGCAGTCCTTTTGGAAATGAGCTTGACTCTCCCTGCAACCATTGCTATGGTACCTCATCATCTCTCAGTGTGATTTTATTATTGCTATTGTTATTAACATCCCTATGAGAACGCAACTTTATCTTGGCTGTGCTGCAACATGAAACGTTTCAAAACAAATTATTCTGGTTTTGTTTCAAACAAATTGTTTTGTTTCAAACAAATTATTTTGTTTGGAGAAGTTGGAAATGGATACCTTTTCAGATAGAGCTTACCTTGGAGAACTATTGACTGCCAGCTGCCCTCTCAACAAAGCCTTTTTTGGATAAATACCAAAGTTATACTGGTGCTGTTTCAAACTGCACAAGAAATAAAACTACGTAAGGGATGTGCAATCTAAATTTCCTTTGCCAATTTGTTACTAGCCTTTTCAGCTATAGGATGTGAAGGTTATTGTTTTCAGCCATGTGTTGGAGATTTTGCATAACAACTGTTCAGTAACAAACTGGAATTAGTTTGAGCCAAAGGAGTGATGTTGTGTAGTATTCTGTGTATTGTCATTGTTTATTGCTAAGACTATTATTTAATTGAATGCTGTTTGTGGCACATGGGCTCTGAAGTAAAGGAGCATCAAGGTACAGAACCCTTTCTCTACCAGTGTTATTCTTTTCTGGTCCTTCATTAATGCATCAAACTTTTTTTTCTTCAAATCACATAGACTTGCCTCAAAAGCAGTAAGCTTAATCATTACGTCATAGAGCTTTGTACATCCTGCAGTACACAGAAACATGGGGTAGCGTTCTAAAATATTTATTCTAGAGCTTGTTACTGGGTAATAATGGAAAGCAGAGGAGGCTGAATCTTTCTTGGCTATGGTCTGTGGTGAGTTCTCTCAGGAAAACCTACTGTATCAAGTGCTATTACACTCTCTAAAATTAAACTTTTCTTTTGAGATGTGTCAGTATAAAAAGTGAGTGTTTTTGCAGAAAACAGTCAGTCTCCTATGCAACCAGCTATGTTTCCATACCTTTTTCTTGTTCCAGAAATTGTTTGAAGTTAACAGCCAGGTAAAGGCTGAATTTATTTCTAAAACTGAATTTTCTGTCAGTTTGTCAGGGTGATTTACTAGTGTTCTGCACACATAGAGGTGCCTCAATTTCTCATCTTGAAAGCTAGGAGTGGAAAAACTACCATACATCCAAATGACAATCATATAAAAACTATAGGTACTACATGAAAATGGACAGGGTAAATAGCTTTGTTAGTATTGCTTTGTGAGTTCTAGCTTGGTAATGAGATTTCCGTAGTGCTATTTAAAGTAATAATAATGTCACTCCTTCTAATTACTTTTGGCCTTACATTTATTATTGATATAGGCACACCTGTTGGAAAATCTTTAGCCCTTTGTATTTTTGGCATGTGTTTTCATGGTGGTTGTGTGTTGGCCTTGTCTGGTGTAAAGGAGAAGGAAACATACTGGAGGATACTGCTGATCCACGCCAGCATGCACAGCAAAGCTCTGCTTGTAGTTTTGGAGACAGACTGTGCAGCCAAGTGACTTGCATCTGTGAAGTTAGCTACCAAGGTTTGCTTTCACATAAGGGTTTTTGCCCTATAGCAAACCCCAAATGTCATGTTGGCAACAGGAGAAAGAAAAAAGGGTTTCCATTGTGTTTGTCAGCAACTCATCTTAGAGTGGTTTTCTTCA
Organism: Haliaeetus albicilla; assembly: GCF_947461875.1. Classification (NCBI taxonomy): domain Eukaryota; kingdom Metazoa; phylum Chordata; class Aves; order Accipitriformes; family Accipitridae; genus Haliaeetus; species Haliaeetus albicilla. Next base: position 12,710,054 of record NC_091488.1, read on the forward strand.
GTACTGAGATGCTACTGTGATATTTGCACCGTATATGGTGAGAAGCTGTTAAATTTTCTTGATTAAGAATGTTGGAACACTGTCAAAAGGCACAGGTACTTCACCATACTGTAACCATGGTTGGAAAATATGTTTCTTGCCCTAAAACGCTTTGAGAAAGCTCTTCTGGATTTATTTTCCCTCCTGGGTGCTGAAGTGCTGTTCTGCAGGTGTACTGCTGACAGCTACAAAGGGCACAGTTCAGTTCAGACTGGGATTCGGCATACCGAGCCCCTGCAGTACAGCTAACGATGGCTGACGCATTGGATCGCTTTTCTAGAGAGTCTAAGCTCACTGTTGCTAAACTTAAATTCCCAACAGCTGAGCTGAAAGGGGCAGAGAGGGTATGCTTTGAGTGTGGCAGGGAAGGTGAGACTTGTCCAGGACACCTCAGTCTCACACCAAGAGTCAGGATTTCATCAACGTTTGTCGTGTAGTGCTGTTGTCTTTCTGCCTTATCCATGAGCTGTTTTGACCAGTTACGGTGCTGGTTAGTGGCTAACACTTCTGAAAAGCTGGTTATTACGCGCAATGGCTGTCCAGCAGCTGCTGTCAAAAGCAATTAAAAATACTGAGTTTGGGGATTTATTTCATCTAAAGCAAAGTTTTTAAGTTCTAATGTCTTTTTGCTGTCAGTTCAGTGCTTTCCTGTATTTTTTGGTTTACTTATAGATTTTGATTCTAAGAAGTTTTTAAGGTGTCCTGTAGGTAGCAAAATCTAAAAGGCTACAAAAAAAGAAGTGTAGTAATGCCAGAATGAGGAGTTCAAATTAGGAGAAATTAATGATACTAATTTTCTACAGATTTTCACCCTTCTCCTACCCACATGAGTCTGAGATTCTTGCTGTGACACTAGCTCAAGGAAGGAGACAGCCCTTGCTCTGGCTCATTTGCCGGAACTACTCACGTAGGGATTGATGCGCTGGGTGCTGTTACTGAGAGCAGAGACCAGCCAACTTCTGCCAGCCTTCCCCTCAAGCCATGTGCTCGTTTCAGTATCTCTTCCCAACACAGCTGGCCGTTTTCACAGAGCTCACAGGAACACGAGTGTCTCTGAGACTTGTACCTCTCACGCTTAGTGAATGTCAAGAAACAGATTCAAAACTGGGAAGAGGGACCTGAGAGCTGAGAGGCAATGAAATACATTGGAAGTATAGCTAAAAACTGTCTGGGAGAGCACATACTTAGCCTGCTGTACCAAACTGTATGGCAAGTTGTGGTGGATGCAGTGCTGTTAACTAAACGTTAGTGATAATTGCGTTCAGATGCTTTTTTCTAGCAGAACCTATATTCTCTTACTTGTATAGGGGAAAGTGTTAGTGTGTGTTCAGTTTACCTTAAATTAAATTCAAAGGTTTGAATTCACACGCTCGGTGTGTTATATGCAGCAACATGCAGAAACCAAAGGGTGAGATGCTCAAATGATAAGAGGCTGAAGCAGGTCCACATTTCATCACTTTGGGGAAGAGGGAAAGCAAGGTTGTGGGCAGCGTTTTCTCAAGAGTGACTGTCCTTTCTCATGCACAGAATAGACCTGCTCTGTTGCATACGTGATATCTGCATGCAAGTCAGTCACGGGAGTGTCATCAAGGGACTGACACTGGAATAGAAAGGTGTGTTTTACAATCAAAAAACAAAAAAATTGAATCAGCTCATTAAAGGAAAGGGTCGGGAAGGTCTAACCCTAGTTCCTTGCTGTGCCAAGGAGGGGAAGATAAAAAAGAATGGCTCTCAATCTGTTACACTGGCTGTGTTGTGAGTAGGTAAAAAATAAATCAACCGCATGCGTGAGCTCCTCTTCCCTTCTCTCCACACCCATGCCTGTATTAAGACCCTAGTCTGAGCTTTCAAAGGAATAAATACCTTTGTCTGACTGATGTACAGATGGCACCTGTGCCCAAGGGCCCTAGTTATCATCTAGAATTCAGGATTGGTCTTCAAAGTAAATATGGGTACATAGGGTAGGAGTATTTGGGCAGGAGCAGGTTTTTTGGGGCTGTGTGTGTCTTAAAAAGCAAAGAATAGTTGCTTTATTGCCCTCCTGTGAAGTCCGTGCTGATGCAAACGAGATTTTTGCTGAAGAGACAGTGGAATCAGTGACAAAGCACCATTTTTAAACACGCAACAGAGAAGAGCTTAGATTGCATAATCAAAGACAAAAATGAGAAACTTTGTCCTGAAGGCAAATGCACCTACTTCTCATTCACTCTCCTCCCTTTTCCACTACTTTTTTTCCCATGAAATACATGCAAATCCCAACACGCACTAACTTTTCCTCCAGGCATGATATACTTGTGTGGTTATTTAAGTAAGAAGTGGGTTGAATAGAGATATGAGGTGTTCCTGGCAGAAAGGTCTTAGAAAAGAGTGCTCTATTTACTGCTGCTGTTGTAATCCAGTCACCCCTGAGAGCATTTCTAGCTAGTGAAGGCATAGCTGTCATTCTAATTATACACCATACACATTTCCTTCTTAATTTAGTCTTCACACAGTATAGCCAGTATTTCTGAGTCTACCTACTTTTAAAAATATCTAGAAATTAAGTGTAAGCATTTTATCAAAATGAAGAGTGGTTTAAGAAGTAATTCAAGTAGAGCAAGAACTCGCTGTAATCAATGCTTGCAAGAAATCACAAATTCTGGTTGTGCAGGACACTTACCAGGATCTGGAAGCAGTAACTGAACGTGTGTGGTCTCCTACACTTGGCTACGACTTCCAGCTCTCAGTGGCGTGTATTGCCAGCTAATACTCTCTTACTTTTAAAGATGCCCCTGTTTGGTGTGAAGGATATTGAAAATGGTGGGGGTTACTCTAAACTGAGAGCGCTATAAGGGGAAGAATTAGAGGGCGGGCAGTGGTGAGTGGGATTGTTCAGTGGTAGCTAGAACAGCAGTCATAGGAGGATGTGTTCTAATCCCCCCAAACGCCTTTGCAGCCCCTTGCCTGCCTCCCTTCTCCTCCCACCAGCAGCTCCCCCATTCCTGCCGTGAGCTGGCAGCTCAACCTCGGCTCCGGCACCACAAATGGGGGCCTGCGCCGCAGCCCGATGGCTCTCCCAAGCTCCTGCGCGACGTGCCGCTCTTCACCGCCCAGGCCCTCTGAAACGGGGGGGAACTCCACGATCCGCGGGGCCTCGTTACCCTGCACCACGAAGGAAGCAAAATGGACCGAGCCCAGCGAGGGTGCGTCCCCACCGCCCGCGCCTACACACCCCCACGGGCGAGGCGTGCGGCCCTGCCCGCCCCACCGCCCCCACACTGGGCACCCCTCGGGTTTGGGACACATCTCATCGGGCTCCGGAGAGGCTGAAAAGAGGGAAGCGCACCTCCGGGGCCGCCCCCTCACAGCGCGGCAGCGGGGGACAGCTCACCGCCGCGGCCTTCCACGGCGCGCACTGACCCCGGCCTCGCGTAAAACCACGGCCTTCGTCACCGCGGGGGCAGCCCACGGCTCCACCCCGCGGAAGGGGAGCGCTGTGGAAACGCGGCGCCGAAGTCCCGGCTCGGCCTTCGGTCGGAGGAGAAGGACGGCGGCCCCGCGAGGTCCCGTCCCGTCCCCTCCCGGCCGTGAGGTGAGGCGAGAGCGCGAGCCGCTCCCCGCCTCGGGACGGCCTCTGCGCATGCGCCCGCCTGCAGCTGGCGCCGCTGCCCGTTCGCACCTGTCCGCCGCCGCCGGGGACGGTTAGCGCCGTTGGCCGGGCGGTGTGTGGAGAGACAGCCCCTCGGCCCGGCCGGGGTCGCTTCCCCGCCCGCAAGCAGCTAAGGGCGGCTGAGGGGGCAGGGGGTGTGTGGGCGGCTGAGGGGCGTGTGTGGGCGGCTGAGGGGGGTGTAGAGACGACGGGGGGGAAGGCTGTGGGCGGCTGAGGCGGGGTGCGGAGGCAGCTCAGGGAAGGTGCTGAGGGTCCCTGTCGTTACGGACCGGAGGATTTCAAGGTCGGTCGCAGAGTTTGCCCTCTGGTCGTTTTTGCCTCTGGTCTAGTCTGCTTGTTAGGATATTGTGGGTACCGGCGTTGGCCAATTAGAATAATTATAACTTGAAACATTTTGTTCCAGTGGTATTAATACTGTGTCTGGAACAACTTTAATAAAGTACTTGACAATGGATTATTTAACGTGTAGCATAAACGGTACTCATCTTACCTTTCAGTCGGTCTTTAGGGATGCCAGCGTTCCCTGCTTCAGGTCAGTAAGATGGGGCGCTGGTGAAATAAAAGGCTTGGTTGTAGCAGCTTAGATTAAACTGTTACAATGTGAGAAGAGTCCTACTTGCAATCTGAGACGGTTCTCTCAGAAGCTTTCTGCTAATTAACTTGCTGGTGGAGGAATGCTTCCAAATTGGTATTTTTAGTAGCGGGAAGTACAAAGATACTGCCAGTTACGCTGGTAGTGTCTGCTTAACACCACTGAGTTGGCATACTGATTCCTGCATGCTTCTCCACTTGTATGCTGGTTTTTTTTAACCCAGTATTACATCAGTGCCTGACTTTTTTAATCACTAGAATCAACAACAGCATCAGGGAAGACACAGGCAGACTTTTATATTGATGCTTTGGGCTATTGGACAGAGTTTGTCTTCCAGGTCTGTACGTGTTGATGAGAAAATGAAGAACCTCCTCCCAGCTGCTTGTTACTATCCTCCTTCCAAAGTCTGCTGCTGACTGAAATCCATCAGCTGATCTGCTTGGAGGCTATTTAAACTCTTAAAACTAATCCAGATTGCTGGGAATAATGCAAGTTAGGGAGTGGTCCTCTGAGCAGCTGAACCGGCAGATCTTTGAAGCTCGTAACTCAAGGAAGAATAGGGGGATGGAAAACCACTGAGAACAGGCCAGTAGTTTTTAATGAAGTTTTCTATTGTATCTGTTCAGAGTCATGAAAAAACAGTGGAACTTTCTCCTTGGTTTGTATTCCTCTTGCTTCCTTTATACTGATACAAACATGCGTTCCCCCCCAAGAATTAGCTTTCAGTTGGATCCGTTTTCTCATCAGTTTAGTGGCTGGCTGTGCCAATTCCAGAGCTGGATCTTGAGAAGAACAAGAAGGGGTGCATGGAACCAGCCCTGTTCAGTGGGAGCCCACACTGATGTCAGGCTAAAGTGACTGTGAAATTGCACTCTTGGTAATGGTTACTTCGGCTTTCTATGTGGAAAGAGGTTTTACAGTACTGCTGTGGAATTAAATTACAATAAAGGCATCCTCAGCAGATGTTTGGGATGATGATCGTAGGACTCTTACTGTATGGTTGTAATGAAAATGTTACAACTTGTGGCTTTAGGCAAGGTGTAAATGTTTGTAAAATATGGCTTTAGATTCTTAAAATAATGTATCCAGTAATTTAAAAAAAAAAAAAAAAACCACACACACACACACACTCCCCCCCCCCCCCCCCCCCCAAGCATTTGTGTCATCTAGGAGCCTATAATCTTGAGTGCTATTTGTACAAGAGAAATTTACAGAAATGTAATATGATAACTACAACTTCTCTGTACTTCTAAAAATTTTAGGCAATGGCCCCTGGAGGTAAATTTAAGAGTGCTGAACTGATATTACCATGTGAATGGAAAGAATGCTGCTTCTTAGGGAAATGCATGGAGGAATTTTGTAATCATATTGCAGAACACCTGGAAGAGTACCTACACCATCCTCTGGAAACAGCAGGTCATTTATGTCTCATCTGTCACACAGATTACATTGCAGTTTGAAGATGATTACTAGTTTAGAAAATAGTACTGACTTATGTTCACCTGCATCTTAGCTTTTCTAAGGCCCACCTGCATGAAGCCCTTAGACAATTATACCTGCATTTTGCTTCATATCTGATTGTCCTGTTTCTTTGTTTGTATTGATAGCTATTACTAGTATGGAAAGCAACTGGAGAGGTTATGTCATGAGAACTTCTACTGAGATTTTTTTTTTCTAAGATTAGGGCCTGAGCAGGTGCAATTGTCTAAAACAGATTTTAGCAAATTGTTTTTGAATGGTACAGTTCTTCTCCTTCAGGGAACTGGCCTGCTGCTGAAGAATTCTAAGTTTAAAGTAGCACTTGTATGAATCTTTATAGAAAAATAGAAACTTTTATTGTTTGTATGATATTTACCTTATTTGGATATTTACACTGGTGATATTTTATGACGGGTATTGTATTTTACATCTTTTTAGAGTATTAAATGTGTTTAGAACAAAACCAAAAAAATCTGATTCTGCAGAAAATTATAGGCGGTCTCTGTGGATGTAATAGCAGTAATATACTAGACTTTTTAATATAGCTATTTTGGCTCTTGTATATCCTACTCTTTATTCTTAACACTGTAATCAAGTGTAATTACAGGTGTAGACATTTTAATTAAAGGTGAATGAGTTTTAATTAAAGGTGAAAAAAGTAGAATTGGACCAACATTAACAATGTCTCTGTGACCTAAGCTGAAGAGTGTCATAGTATATACCTAAGAAAATACTTATTTTTACAAATTTTTCCTATTGAATCTATGAAGTGCCTTTCTGCAAAAAGTTGTATTTTAAGGTACAAAGCACTCTAGTATTGCTGCAGTTGTGAGACAGTGGTAAATCTGTTTGCCACTGAGATTTGTGAGTTTTATCTAATGCATTATGAGTAGATAGCAATTACCAGCTTCTCTGCTAAGGTTACTTACAGAAAGTTATTGCAAATAAAAGTACTGTTGGCATTCTCACTGTTGTGGCACACAGCTGCAGATTTCATGCAGTGTTCTGTAATATGTTACTTTTTTCTTGTGTTTAGAGCAGTACCGGTGTTGGTGGAGAAGTTGTGAATTTGGAGCGAAAGATCCCAGAGAGCTGATAACACATGTCAATTTTCACGGTTACCACACCAAACTGAAATTCATAGGCTCTCAGTTACAGGCATTGCACCACGATTTGCCAGTGTGTTTGCAGAACAGTCGTAGCTGGCATCAGTTACCAAAGACTTCACAGGAGTTTGTTTGCCATTGGGAGAATTGCAATGTAAGTGAAATACGTTGAGATGTTGCCCTTTTTTTTCCTTTCCTAACTTTACCTTGACATTCTTTGGATTTGACTCACTGTTGGGAATTTTTGCTCAGTCTTACCTCTGAACAATGTTTCCCGCTATCTTTGTAAGCAATACATGATAATTATTATGGTAGCATTCAAGAAAATGTAACCAACGTATTTGCATGACATCTGTGACCTTGAATTAAAATTTTCTTTCTCTTTGTGGTGACTGAAATGATCTTTTTGACAAAGATGCAACTTCTCTTGTGTTTTAAGAGCATATATGCAAAACTTTAATATAGCCAGTTTAATAATAAATTAATGAACTTGGTAGTTTGTAGACAGGTCCAGAGTATTTATTGTTTGTCTGAAGAAAGGTGCAACGGAATATCTGATGTTTCCTTGGTCAGTTGGAAATGTAGTGGGTTTTTTGGTTTTGGTTTGGTTTGGTTTTTGGTTTTTTTACTGGGACAGAAATCAGATACTTGCGACAGACTGTTTGTATAAGTCGGATGTTCAAATGTGGCCAAGATTCGTTTCAACTAAAAATGGTTTGTATCTTGACCACTTTTTGGTGTCCTGTATTAAATAAAATCATTATCCATTTCATTTTGACTGTGCTATTTGTATATCAAGTAAACCAAGATGATTAGCAGTTGCTATCTGTTTTGACAATGTTAACATAAATAGTGCTGCTTATATAAATTTTTTTCTGCTTCTTAGAGGTGTTCATTCCTGATCAAAAGTGGCTTCATATTGATATGACATTATAGGGAAGCACTTTCTCTGTCTCTGTTGGCCTTACAACCTCAGCTGTTATTTATGGCTAGTGAGCATTACCTTTGCCTCTAAGTGTGATGCCTTGGAGATGACGTTTTCTTACCATCTCCTTTTGTGTAACTGTTGAGCAAGATAGTTTTTAGAGAAAGAAGTAGTGCAGAAAAATTGTCTATCTGTTCTATGTTAATTTTTTCATGTTGTATGAGGTTTTTTGTTTCATTTGAGTTAAGTGATATAACTGAAACCAAAATATTGGCAAAGAAGAAACAACTGAAATGAGTTGTACTGTGGAAATCGGAAAAACTGTAAAACTAAACAATTTTGCAAACCTCATATGGGCAAATCTGATGTAGGTTTAGTAATGTTGAACTACAAATCAAAACAAAAACTTTAATGTTTTTCAAAGGCCTTTGATCCTTTTTTTCCTTATGTCTTTCTAGGCCTTTCAATGTTGCATGGGTTATCATTCTTAAATCCTGTTTCTCTATTATCTATGACTTTTTCATATCAAAGTTGTGATAAAATTAATGACATAAACTATGCTTTTTGGGGTTATAAACAAACACTAATGAGGATGAAAATATTTCCCTGCAAGGGAATGTCAGGCTGGTGGTGCTTTACATAGGTATTGTATCCCTCATGTTGTTGAATGAGAATCGGTGTGATGTTTGAGTAAATATACTGCAGTGATGGAGTGAAATTACTTTTGTTTTCTGATGGTGGTTATAGCCCATGCTTTGCTTTGCTAACCTTCTCCTTACTAGGTCTGAAGTTAGTTCTGGTTTTCTCTTAACATTTCAGCTTAGAGATTGTTTGTGCCATAGCATATATGAAAGGTGAGTGCCTCCTCATCTGTATGTTATAACTGAACAGAATGTCTAGAAATATCCATTTGCTCTTTTGGCTCTGAATTTAGAATATCTATACTCACATAATGCTTTGATACCTCTCTTTTCATTAATTTTCCTTTACATGAAATAAGGAATGACATAAAAATCTGAGAGTGAAGTTTATAGAGAGAGAGGTAATTCTGTTGTTAAGTCAATCTGTGAGAAACTCTATCTCTGTAAATAAAGGCTTTTATTTACTAGCGGATTACACATGCAAGTATCCCATTCTCTTCTTTTTAAAACTCTAAGCCTAAACATATAATACAGCGCATTATTTACGATAACTTTTGGATTGTTTGCATAGTTTGATTACAACCTATTGTTACAAACAAATCTTATTGCCATTATGTCTCATAGCTTATAGGAATCATATTTCTTACAGTAGTTATTTTTGTTATTAATGCTTTTTTAATATATACCAATCAGTCTTTACTCACATACTGCCATGATTGGTCTATTTATTTTAAAAATGAAGAGGTTCAGAAAAACTTCAAAGCCCTCAGAATTTGATTTTGCTGCATCTGTCAGTAAGCACAGTCTTTTGAAAAACATGCTTAAAAACCAGAAGACAAATCTTCCCGTTAATTGATTTCATGTTCCATTTTTCATTTATGTAAGTGGGCAGTTTTGGCTGATGGAATCCTTTAGTCCATAGCATTTTGCTAAATCTTTTTATACATGTTTTTTCAAGTTCAAACTATGTTGTGAATTTTATTAATTAAAAGAATGTTTCCCAACTTAGTAGGCAGGCTAGACTAGACCCAGGAGGTGGGGTAGGGCACACTGCAAAATAGGAGAAATTTGAGGGCAGGGAAAACTACTTACCTTTCCCACCCTCCTGCAAATATGTTCCCACAGTTATGAATATAATTGTCTTTGAAAATCACCCATACAGCTTCCCCTGACACTTGTGGTGCCTTCTACTGTGTCAGATTCTATTTCCCCAAATGTAAAGCTTCTGACTCAGGCAACAGCCCCCAAAACTTCTTTCCTATTTACATATAAAGAAATATTCAAGAAAGTTCCGGCATAACACTTAACGAGATGGTGTTAACAAATGAAAATGAGTTTAACCCCCATATGGTTACTCTGATTAAGAAGTGAAGAGGTTTTCGATCACTGTCTAGCTCAGTACATTGATTCACCTTAATATGTCTATATGTTTTCATGTACACAAGACCTTGGATCTCTCAGATCGTGTTTCAAGCCCTTCAGAGGAAATAATGGCTTGTGTCCCTGAGGGAGCTATTGTGAAATACATTGGAGTATGAATTTAAAATGCAGCAGTTTGCCTGCATTAACTCCTCATGTGAATGCTCTATTCTGCAAGCAGAATGCCTAGCAGCTTAGTTTAATCCAGTCTACTAAGAACAGGATGATTAAAAACAGATAATAATAAATAGGTTTTTTCACTTATATATTTTTATTTTTTAAAAAAAAGGTGTTTAAATTTGAATCAACTGTACAGTATTGGTAGTGGCAATATCAGCCTAAGGAGTTTCACCTGTTTCCCCTTTCCTCTAACCAGTGTTTTGATTTGGTTGAAGGCCAGATCAATTCCTTGTCCCAATTCAATGTGTAGCCTTACAAAATTGTGCCAGCCCAGCAGAGAGGTTAAGGGGTTAAATTATTGGGAACTGAGAGGAATACTTTCAACTGTGACTGGTGACAGTATGCAGTTGAATGACACCCTGTGTTACTTGAAGAAAATGCAATATGCAGTCTACTTTTACTCTGCAGGTGTGGAGTTTTGTGGAGTGAGGCAGAGGCTAATTAAGGTTTAGTCCCCCTTGTCACATAAGTACTGACTCATGGAGTGCTGTGTCCATAACACCTAATTCAGTTTAATCATTGTGCAGCCTTCCCATTTCTGTTGGAATTACCTGCACTGCCCTCATAGCCTTCTCGTGAGTAGGAGCAGGTAGAAATGAAGGGAGGGGAGAAGGTAAAGATATACCAAAGAAATAAATCAACAGAAATACATTAACAGACACATCCCTGCCCCAAAGAATGGGTAGCATTCACTCAATTAGTCTAGACAGACTTTTCAACTACTAGATGGTAGGTGAAAATCCAGGACCTGGTTTGTGTGGTGGATACTGCAGAATGTTCTACATTTTTGTAGTTGATGTAATTGTCTCTGTGTTGGGGTGAGTTAATTAAATGTTACTGCAATATTTACTGGTGTCTGTTTGGTTTCTAAAAACACTTAATTCTATGTTCCTGTCAGTTGATTTCCTGCCAAAACTATCTTGTCTTCTTCATGCTTCTATTTTGTTTTTAGATTACCTTCAATAACCCAGTGTGGTTTTATCAACATGTTGCTATTCATGCCTGTGCTACTGAGGAAGAAACTGTTACAGATCAGAAGAAAGCTGTTTATTGTCACTGGAAAGGTAGTTCATATTAAAAAAAATCCATTTCAAAAACTATTTTGCTGCAGTGTTTCTTATAAAATTCACTTAGTGCTACATGTTGCATAGGAACTTGTGAGAGATCTTCAGATATTTTTTTGTCTTAAATAGTTGCAGAAACATTTCCATTTTATGGGCACTGTGATTTAAGTAGAATAGTTCCTATCATCCATGGGGTTGAACAGCCTCAACTCTCAATTAGTCTAAGTTGAGAATTGCCAGTACTGAACAGGGTTGGGTTTCCTCATAATTCTGTCTGTGGTTGATAGTTCATATACCATTCAAACAGACTTCACTTATATTCTACTACTCAGGATCAGGGTTGTGTCCTTCAGAATAATCTGTCATGGTGAGCTTACTCTTTGCTTTCCCTCATCTGTTCCCCTCAAAACAAGGGAAGTACAGCTATTGCCCTCCTAGTTTTTCTCAACTCTGTGGTGAGAAAGAGCATTTTTAATGCATTCTCTGTATTGCTAGCTACCTCTTTGAGTTAAAATTATTGTCATGACTTCAAAGCTGATGTTCTGCCCTTGGCTCTGTTGTAGAAGCCACATTCCATTGACGGTCTTTCATAGTAGATGCCTTGATTGTTTGAGTAAGGGCTAAACTATGGACTGCCATTTGATGTGCATGCCATTCAGCTTCAGACCTATGAAGTGTATGTGCAGAACCTCTCCAGAAGATAAGACTTTCTGCTGAAGAATGAGACAATTTGTGGAACTCTGGTCCTGGAACAGATCATTCTGTGCTTGCTTTAAACCAATCAATTTGGCTATGTCTTGTAAAATGTGTCAACAAAGTCCAGGTTTGTTTGGAATCCTCTTGGTGAACCCTTCAGATAAGTCTTTTCAATTCATGGGTTAAAGTTACATTTTGGGTTAGCTATTCACTGGAATGATGACAGAATCCTGTTGGTGAATGCAAGGTGACATCATTTTGTTCCTTTTCCCTCTTGAGATTAGCTGACAGGTGCACTATTTTTTTGGGCTGGGGAACTCACTCCAGTGAGAATCTGTAGTACTTAGAGGAACAAAAATCACACATCAGTGTGATCATGACTTTATAAAATATAGCCCATTAGGACAGGTGAAGGGACTCCTCTGACTGTATAGCTTAAATAACAGAATGGAGAAAATGGAAATGCAGAAGAAAAGGAATATGGTATGTCTTCAGATGTTTAATAAATGCCCTGCTGTTAGAACAGTGAAATCATCTGTTCTCCATGTCTGTGCTAGAAAGGATGAGAAGTAATGAGCTTCAGTTGTAACAAGAGAGGTGCATGTTATAAGTTAGGAAAGCCATTTTAATAGCGTATTTTAAAATACTGTAGCAGTTGCCTGTTGAAATTATGGAGGTTGTCTGTCACTGGGGAACTGAGAAGACCTCTTTTGAGACCAAGGTGTAATTGATCCTGCCTTGGAACAAAAGAATAGGTCCTGGGGCTTAAAGGGTCTGTTGTAGTCTGTGATCTTGACATACAGGGTGGTGGTATACATTTGAAAATGACATGCAGAATCATAATGTCCAGGCAGTGAAAGACAACTTTTCATTTGCACCCCCAAACTTAACAAGCAAGGACAAGCCAGTAAGGTCTCATCTCTGTGAGGAAGCAGTTGTCATGTAACTGGGACAATAGATAGAAGGTGATCAGTCTTTTCCAGGGACCCTCAGTAATACTAGCTGGCATTTGTGATGGTCCCGCAAGAGTGGGCTGCTCTGCAAGGGAAGGCAAACTGGGAGTTAAGGGTGACAGTTAGGCAGACAGGGACCTCACTGACAGGGTGCAGTCTCACAGAACTTGAACAAGAAGAATAGAGCAGGTCTGGTGGTGCTAGCCAGGTTCAACCACAGCCCAGTGATCACCAGCCAAGTCCACTGTGACGAGACAGGTCTGAGGTCAAGCCAGGAAGTCCAGAGAACAAGTCACAGGCAGGTCCAGAGGTGCAAGAGGTAGGTAACTGCAGCTCCCAAGCCAGAGAGCACAGGGTGAGTGGAGGCCCCAGATGAGGCTTCTCACTGCTGTTTCTCACAACTTAGCTGTTTTCACAGAAGTGTGATTGAAGCTTGAACAGCATCACCATATTAGAGCAGACCTCAAATACAGACAACTAAACTCTTAAATGTGTGGGGTGGAACTGGCAGCAGAGGAGGATTACAGAGAAAGATGGCTGTAGGCTGGTCAGGGCAACCAGAAGCTGTTGGTATACTTGGGGCCCTGGCAGAGTTCACAAAGGAAGGATGTAAGAGAGAGATTCAGTCTGATGTCATTTATATTCCATTTTGTATCTGGGGCTAAACAGAGACAGAAATCTTCATGTTGTACTAGAAGAATAACCAGTCCTCCAGCTTTTGATCTAGACATGGGAGCTTGTCCTTTTTCTATGGCCCCTCCTGATCAGAAGTATCCTGTACACAGTAGAGGTGAAAGAGACACTGATGATCCTGTTTCCTCATTGTAGGCAAGGTGAGGTTTTAGGATTTCCTTTGTCTTTTAATAAGGTGTCTAGAGTTCAGTCCCTTTACTAAGTATGTTAATCTGGAGCTCAGAACTCCTTTCCAGGAAGCTGCCTATATTCTACCCATTGGAGTGGATGTGGGTTGTTATCAAGGCTATTACATTCTTGTTCTACTTGAGAGAATGTGCCAGTGAATAGTAGAAATGGAACTCACGATGCACATACTTGGTTAAATGAACTAGGCAAATCCATTTTGTTAAATGAATTTTATGTATTCATTTCTGAGACCAAAAGGTATCCAACCTGTTGTTGAGTTTGATTCACTTGATTAGTCTTAAAAAGAGTAATCCACAGAAGAATATTTTTATCTTTCCCTACCTCTTGCTCTTGAATTTTAATTTAGTCCTCTTGATTCTTAAGAGTCTTTGACTGGGTCCGGGCTACTTCACCTTTCTAAAAAGGCAGTATTCTGCATAGCTGTTATCTTTGTTAGGTAGATGAGAGAGACTTGTGGCTGCTTGTCCTTATGTGAGAGGGTAGGCTATTCCTTCACATCTGTCTGAAGTTTTCTCCTGAAAGTAGTTCTTTAGTTCCATTTACACCAATACATTAACCTACTAGGGTTTTTCCCCTTATTTGTCACATCAATAGCCAGATCTTTCTACTTGTGCTGTTAAAACTTGCACTGTGTCTATGGTACCAGACTGTTCCTGAGTTTGAGAGATCTGAGGACATAGCTATTTATATGCAAAGATTGTTTGGTGGATAGCCGATGGCTTGTGGTTAACCACCATGTGATTGTGTATGTAAAGATAGAAAATGTGAAGATAAAAAAAAAAAAAGAGGTCAGGAAGTGGAGTTCTTGGAGATGTACAGTTGGCGTATTCACTACACCATCTTGTTCTCCTGGTTATCCAGAGACCACGAAGATTGCTGGAATTCTGCGATGGGGGGGCAACAGGAATAGTAATGAATGTTATCTCTATTCTACTGTATGGGCATGCATGTGGGGTCAAACACTTTGACATGCGAGGGTGGAAAGCATAGCAGCATGCTCTCTGCTGATTCAAAACTGAATTTTTTGTGAGACACACACATGGCCAACATAATCTTGAAGAATTCTGATTACTGACAAATAATCTGGCTTTAGCATCAATATTTGTGGGGTTAAATGTCATGTGATGTTTGTAATAGTACCAGTCTGATTCCCACCCCCCCGAAGCTTTTTTGTATGTTTCTAAAAATACAACAGTAGACATAAGTATGTAATAGCCTTTTCTGTTTCTACATAAGAAATAGTACAGTACTCATGTGCAGCTTTTTTTGTTTGGTTGGTTTAGATTGTTTAGGCATATTTAAAGGAAAGCATAAGCTCTTGGATCATTTAAGAACCCACACACAAGAAAGAGTTGTAGCATGTCCTACTTGTGGAGGAATGTTCTCCAATAACACTAAGTTTTTTGATCATGCAAAGAGACAAGTTTCAAAAGATAGTAAGTGGATATGCTCTTATTTCTGTTTATATTTGTAAGAAATTTTCATTTAAGGTGCTTTGTGATAATGTGCACATGTAATTTCATAAATATTTCTATTTTTCATATAAGTCAATTGCATGAAAGCAGGGTTTACTCCAGGAAGGCAGTTGTTTTCATAAAGCATAGAAGTTCTCTTGACTTTGCATGTCCAATGAATTAGATTAATGAAAGTGAGCAACAGAACACCCTTAGATCCAGCAGAAAAGCTACTTGCTTGGCAGCTGTGGCATCACACTGCCTCTCTTTCCTTGGTGCCTGTGGCACTGCGTAACATTCCACTGACACTGGGAAACTGCCCGTGAATGGGAAAGACTTTTGATTATTGAAGAGTGAACCTCCACACGAGCCAGACTTGGATTACAAAATCTCTGCAAGTAATCCCAATGAGCATTTAACTGCTTTCAGGTCAAAAGGCAATTTTTTTCTCTTCAGCTTTGCTTTTCCAGTAAGTATTTTCCTCACCAGAATACTCCCTACCTCAACCAACTCGGTATTAGTTGGCATGCTTTCCTGCATGCTAAAGAGGAAGGGAGAGGTGGTTGGTTTTTCTGTTTTTAAGTGCTTGGAATATATTTAGGAATTGTGGGTGTTTTGGTGATGGTAAATAGGTGCATTCTAGGTAACTGACAGAAGAGCTCAAATTCCAAACTGTTAGTGTTTTGAACAGCTTGTTATTCTGTTTAGGATAAAATTAACTTGCTGATAAACAGTCCTTTTCATTAAGCGTAAACTAAATTTTCTTCTGAAGAGTATTGGTAATGAAAAAGAATATTGAAACTCTCTCAATGCTGTGTTAGCTTATTCGTTAAACTGGCAGGTATAGGTTATTAATTAATAAATCTTTCATAAGTTATTTGTATTGCCACTAAATAGTTTCTACTTAAATTCAGAACAAATATTTGTTTGCCAGAACTGTCAGAAACATTTTGCCAATGAAAGGCTGCTACGAGATCACATGAGGGGACATGGTAAGTCAGAGCTTTTTAAGATAAAATGTACTTTTCTCAAGGTCACCTTGTACAGAACAGGTTTGATAAACTACAGAGTTGTAAGTATGATTATATCAGCTAAGAAAATCAATATATGGAACTAGGACAACTGTGTAATAAATGCTGGAAAGTAAGAATTTCATTGCCAGTCCCTCTGAAGCATGGAAATTCCCTTCATGCCTTCTGATCTTAAAGTTTAAGGGGCTTTTCTATTTTGCAGTAGCTTCTGTGCAGATGCTTTTTCTTCACTTGCATCTCTGTTTATTTGCTTTCATGACTAGGGGCATGGTTAAAGCCAAAGCTATGTTTTAGCTTGGGCTGCAACTCTGCTCACCTTGCAGTGCATAATCAGCCTCACTCAAATAGTGTAGTCCATCGTTGACCTAACCACAATCTCCCTGAGGTCCCCAAATTATTCCCACAAGTTATACTACAACAGTTATGACTTGCTGGGAAAGAATCCTACAGCATCTAAGCACAAGGAAACATGTGATATTGCTGTTGGACATACAGGAAATGCAGAAGCCAAGAGGTGGGTAGGTCTTTGCTTTGGGAATAGGAATATTTGAACCATGTAGCTAGACCTGGGTACCAGTCGTTTAGGTTGTATAAACATACAAGTAGCTTTGCGCAGACTTGCTCAGTCAGGGTAGATAGAATCTGCTGCATTCTTAAGGAAACATGATTTTTCACTGTCTGCAAGTCACATTGATGCTTAACAACTATGCATTTGATTTTGTGCTTACTGTGAGCTACCAGGACTGACCATGTCTGTATTTAAGTGGTTTTGCAGTTGACATGCATCTGACTAAAATATATTAATTTTTATATTTTATATTAGAAAATATAGAATTAATTTAGGTTAGTTTACTAGATTAGTTTTATTCCTTTGTCTCAAGGTGATTTTGGATAGAAATTGGAAATAAATGCAAATTATGATTTTTTTGGTTTTGTTTTTATTAGCTAATGAAGCATGTTTTTTGCTGGTTTTTTGTTTTGTTTTTTTTAAATTAAAGCATAACACACCTTGAGATAAATTTGATATATTAAATAAAGCACATGGTGAACTGAACTATTTGTTTCTGGTCACTCTGGCTGCACTTAAACTTTTGTGAATTGTACAATGCACCTGGCTGTCTTTGTCCCCTGATAATTCAGACTGTGTTCTGCTTGCATAGCCAGGGAAAATCACAAGGTGGCTGGACCTAGGAACAAGGATGATGTGAACCTGTGTCATGTCCCAGTAAGCCACAGCGAACCAGCTGCAACGTGAACTTGGCTGAAGCAGCTGGGAGGCATTCCTGGGTCCAACTGTTTAGGCACAACCTAAAGCCATTCAGATATCAGAGCCAGTTACTTTCCTGATTCGTGATTTAGCTTTCCTTAAAAATTCTGGCAGCATACATGTCTACATGTTAGTGGAGACTGCCAGTGCAGACATGACATTTTCAGATTCTTACCCCAGCATATTTCATAATAGCTTGCTGGTATAGATAAATACTGAAATTTTCTTTTAAAGAGCTTGCCTACCTCTAAGAAATTATTCTGAAATACGCTGTGGTGTGAATGCAAATGCTGTAGGTACTCTGAAATCACTCCCTACATGGACCTACTTACATGCCAGACAACTAAGTAAACTGTTGGATACTCCCATTTCAAGAGACTGCTGAACTTCACTGATGCAGTTTTACAGATTAAGTTATTCTAGACTAGTTTTCCACACAAAACTATTTATTTTAGGGAGGAAAAAAAAAAAATCATTTTTCCTGATTTAAGACAAACTATGAGGAAAAGTGCCTAGGCAGGGAGTGATTCCAGAATAGTTACAGTGCATTATATTTACTTCCTTTTTTGAGAAAACATGAGCACTTCAACTGTGTGTTTTTCTTTGGCCACCTATAAAGCACTGGGCTGATAAGATAATGTGTTGTTTCAAAGTCCTAAATATAACATTTACTCTAAATCCAAAACTTCTTCATTGAGACTCTTCCTACTGCATTCATCAGGTTGCTGATTTATATGCAGCAAAGCAAGCATTTGTTCAGCTTAAGATGTTATAGTCCTGCCTGCCAATCTGCCAGAGGTTCTCTGCAGTTCCAGAGTCGTCAGAGCAAACTTGTGTCTCAGCCATTGCAGTTCATAGTCTGGCAGCTTAGCAAGCACCTAGCATTATTATGCCTTAAGCAAATATATCTGAATGTGAAATGGGGAGGCGGAGGACAGACACATACTCTTTCTGCCACCTTTTTAAGAGTGGTATTGCCTTAAACACTAGAAGTAGATTTGCCAGTGCTTGTCTGTCAGAAGGCCTCCAGACAGCATCCACCTTCTAGAAATCCTCCCAAAGTGCCAAGGGCAAAACGATAATCATCTTTTTTGTTAGAGCCTAGAGAGTGAAACATGATCCTCTACGTCTTTTTCCCTTACCTTCTATTTTTTGAAAGTAACTCGAAACATTGTAAGATTGACCATTATTTCACTACCTTCTTTATTGCATCTGCATTCCATTTTTATCTCATTTTTTTCTCTGTACATTTTATTCCCAAATGTATTATAATCTGTTAATTTTGATATGATATTTTAATACATTTTTTTTGTCATATGTCATAGCAGACAGTGTCCTGGTGAAGCTGTAGTATAGAACTGAAAGTATCTTTCTTTCTACTATCTTTTCTAGTTAACCATGTTACATGTGCCCTTTGTGATATGGTATGCACAAGTGTCTCCTCACTGAAAGCACACATCAGATTCCGACACTGTGATGAACGTCCTTTCCATTGTCACCTCTGTGACAGCGGGTAAGAAAATTTGAGGCTCATGGCTATGTGAGCAGAACTGTAGAACCAAGTTAGTGTTCTACATAGGAGTTAGTTAGTAAAGAAAGAAAAGTTTTCAACCACTAAAATAATCAGCTGTTCAATGAAGAAATCTAACAGCTTCATCTGCTGTTCATCTGACTTCAGCTGCTGAGACATTGTAGTTCGTGAACTTCTGGTGCAGGTAGGACTGATGAGTTAAAAGGTGAATTTTCTTGGCAAGACTGCATACTACAAAATGGTCATCACGACGAGTTGAGATGTTTAGCAGTAGCGCCTTAAACTGTGGGTTTTGCCATTCTAAATGATTGCTGGCTGCTTGCTGGGAGAGACACAGTCTTCTCCTTTGAGTGACTTTTCTGCCACAGGCTTACTATACCTTGTGCTGTCTTG
This sequence comes from Haliaeetus albicilla, assembly GCF_947461875.1. NCBI lineage: Eukaryota > Metazoa > Chordata > Aves > Accipitriformes > Accipitridae > Haliaeetus > Haliaeetus albicilla. The sequence goes on from NC_091488.1 coordinate 12,729,355, forward strand.
CACTTTCATCTTTCTGTGGTGGTTTCTTTTCTGCCTTTACCATATGATGCCACACAGTAGTGAAATTAAAAAAAAAAAAAAAGTGGCATTGTGATGTGATAGACCAAGTTGCATATATAAGCATTGGCAAATTGTGTTTAACTTTGCCAGAGAAGATGAGAGGTCTAGCCTTTTTATGCTGGAAGTGGGATAAAATGAACAAATATTTAAGTACTTCTGTGTTCACACTGTGGGTGGACAGAAGGAAATCTGAATTTCTAGACCAGAGAGGGTGAAGTGACTGATTGATAATGGACAAGAATTTTGTCTATGTGAACAGAAAGAGAGGATGATGCCTTACAACATGGTTGTGGAATAATTACCTAGATTTGGGCATGGTGTGGATGTGTGGGAAGAAAGAGGGAATGGAAAATGAAATCCAGAGCACATCAAAGAGATGTCTGTACTATCCCCTTTTCACAGGTGGAAAAACTGAGGTAGAGAAGTAATTTACACATATTCCGCTTTCACTTGTCATTGTCGGAGCCAAAAATTACTACCTCCCAGTCCTAAACATTAACCACAAGACTACTCCTCTGTACTATTATATCTGTTATTTGTTTTACTTTGTTTTCAGTTTTAAGAATGCGTATGATCTGCATAAACATGTTGAAACACACAATGATTCAGATGCCTACAGCTGTGATGTTGAAGGATGTGGTTTTACTTCATGGACTTTACGAAATTTGAGACAGCATTACAAGAGAGTGCATGTGGTGAGTATATTAAATAGCAGAAGAAAATATATTGCTATAAATGAGACTAAAGCTTCAAATTTACGTGCTTTTAGTTTCTTCTGAATTAATGAAATGTTTCATTTTTGCATCAAATCAAGTATTTATTTGCACACATTTCTAGGACTCTTGCAAGGATTATGCAAATACCTGACTCATCCTTACCTATAGATTTTGAGTACTTACTTTAGGTGCATGCAGTTGCATACTCACAGTCTTGAACTCTGGCCAACCCCCTCCCCCACCTTCCCTTTAAAAAAAAAAAAAATGCCAATCTTAATCTCAACAGCAGAGTATTTTGGGGATTAAAATCCAATGTCACCTTTCTCCTTATATTGGTACTCCATCCTTAGAACTAATATGTTACCTGAAAATAGGGAAACTATAAAGTCTGTAAAGCTTATATCACTTTTAATTGGGTGAGTCTGGCCACAACATTAAAATACAGTTTTGGCTGCTATAGTTTATGCATGCTTGTTGCCTGTTTCTTCAACTTTCTGAGTTATGATCACTTCTATGTTGTAAAATGAATATATTTTAGTGGAAGCTATGTGTCACACTGCTGTTGGAGATATCTGCAGTACTGATGGCCAATCCAGAGAATTTCCATGTTCACTAGGGTTCCTTAATCAGGCAAGTTCTAAAACACACAAATTTTAAATGTTTTAGGAAGTCAACTTCAAAAGGTTTTCAGCTAGTTAGTGCGGTTTTCCCCTTTTCAACAAAGGAGTAATTTTTGTCATATATACGTGCAAGCCTTCAATGACTTTAACAGTCTTTCTTCCTAAGAGTAAAAGCATTCTGAAGTATAAATGCCACATCTGTCAGAAATGTTTCTCCTGGAGTTATACATTGACGCTACATCTTCGAAAAGCTCATAAACTCAGCAGTCATTCTCGTTTCAGGTATGTTACCAGTTGATTCTTGTTCAGATCATAAAGTATTTTTTTTTAACTTTTTGTTTAAGAGATCCAGATATTTAATTAAACACTATCTTAAGTTGCGTTCCATTTTAAACATTTTGACCATGAAAAAATTTACTACCTAGGTTTCACTATCATGATGGAAAACCTAGTGTAAAGATGGTTAAACAAAGGAAATAAAAAGCTCTTTTGCTTTTACCACTGTGAAAATCTTGTAACCTAGATTGTTGAAAGAAATTTTTTCACCCTGCAAGTTATAGCGACCAAAGAGAGTACATAAATATATCAACAGCTTCTGTAGTATAAACAAGCCAAACTCTCTATTTTGGGACAAGAAAATCCAGCAAATAAAATGTAATTATGAATAGGTATCTTTTATTTTCTGTTATGCGATGTATATTTGATAAAAACTACTTATTGGAACCATCTTGCAGGTGTTCCTTCACATAGTGTGTCTTGTTTGAGTTCCACCTTATAAATAGCAATCTAATTCATCTTTTAATTGCTGACATTCTCAGGTTTGGCAACCTAATTAGATGTTATTCTTATTTTCTGCTGTAAATGCTATGTTTGAAACTTGTATTTTCAATTTCATTTCTTTAGATACAAAGAATATGATGAGGGTCATATGAGTTTGAACATAGAAGTATATAATGCTGTCATGGGTTTAGGTCAGGCTGTTAATAACAAGATGGTAACAAATAAGTCTTCACCAAGTCAAAATAGTTTTGGAAGAGAAGGAGGGGGCTCTTGCGAAAGAGACACTTCAACAGTAGAAGTACTTTTCACACAGCTTCAGCCGTGGTCACAAGCTACTGGAGAAAATGTTCTGGTAGAAAGAGAGACTTCTATGCCAGAGCCTGTGTATTCTGAACTTCAAACTGTTGTACTTCCGCTAAAGTTGCTGAAGCAACACCAATGAATTTGAGGGAAAAACTCTTAGAAATGGAACTGGGCTTGGGAATTCAGATAGCTTTCTAAAAAACAGCCTTTTTGTGGATTTTTACTGTGAAAACTATACTCTTCAGAAGAGGTTTGGTTTTTTTAAACAAAATATGTTTTAAAGTCTTCACTTTTATCCTTGTCAAATCTTATATATAATACTGTGTTTTCTCAGCTTTCATGTTAAATTATTCTCATGCACTTAGAGAATATATGCAAGATACAATACTATACACACATAATACTTTAATTTTTAGCCTTTTGGAGTTCTTTGTATTCATATAGCATATATATGTGTATGCGTGTGTATTTATTTATTTATTAAAAAAATATAGCCCATGGGGAAAGTGTTGAGCCAATGCATGAGACAAACACTTTGAATCGGTAGGTAAAACATCCCATTTTTTATTAGCACACTATGTTATTTATTAGAAATCAAATAACAGCTTGTGAGATGTATATAAAAAAAATCTACAATTTTTGGCACTTAGCTTTACTTAGTGACTTTAAAATTATTTCAAGAGTTATTAGAGAGACTTTATTATTATAATGGACTTTTAAGCTACAGTGTATTGTTAAATGAATACCTTTAAATAAAAAAAGGTTAGGTGTAAATAGAACAGTTCAAGATGTTCGTAGAGCTGACTTTAGGATTTATATACCATTTGGTATAATGGAAATTTTATAGTTATTTGTTGGGTACTGCAGGTACAATGATGAGAAAGTAAAAGAATGATATTGGCAGCATAGCTAAATGTACCTAACTGTATTTTTATAAATAATTCCACATAGCCATAGTAATTCTGACCTGTTAGGAAAAATGCTTGGCAAAGACATTCAGTTGATTCTTGTGTAAAGGGCATAGACAAAAAGACCGGCATCTTTCATCACAGTAAAAATTAATTACAATGTTTGAAACATTTTTTGAAACAAGAACTGAAGGAGCCCTCCAACTAAAGTATGCAAGGCTTACACACAGGAGAAGGTAGTATTGAGTCAGCTAGAAGACTAACTTACCCTGTGTTAGGTACTACAAGCCAGTGTCCCTTGAGGACCCAGAGGTATTCTCTGAGAAGGGCTTGCTGTGCCACTTTGAAAGCAGCTTCCAGCGCATACACAGAGCTGTATTGCTCACTGAACGTTCATTCCTTTATGTAGACAAACTGATGCTGAGAGCCCAGGACAAGCAATCAGCCTGCACGCAGGTGAGTCCCCAGCCAATCAGAATGAAGTATCAGACAGACTGAGAATAGTTTGAACAAAAAAATAGGTCATGTGAAATTGAAGTGAACTTGTCATGTAACTCCAAGGATGCTGGGGCACTTCTATTTGGGAGGATTTACACTGTGCATCTTCTGTAGAAAACTTGACTCCCCTGAACTGGCGCCTCATCCTCTAATTGCCGACTGCTGTTGCATGCGAGGACTATGAAGCTGTGCGGGGCCAGGGGAAAGAAGGACTTTTTCCTTCTCATCCCCACAGCTGGAAGAGCACAGTGCTCTGCCTGGGGCCCTCACGAAGGCTGGCAGGAGCAGGCGAGGAGGTGACGTTCTTACATGAACTGTTCCTTCTGCTTCCTGCATTTGCTGTCACAAAGAACGTGGGGAGAGCGAGCCCGCTGAAAGGTCTGTGCCATTTTGCTGCAGATGCATTATGAATAGGAGCAGGGCTTGCTGGAGGGAGCTCTAAGTAATGCCTGACTGTGCACTTGTGCTCAAACAGCAGTGCTCACTGCTGCTTCAGCCTAACAGCCTAGACCAGGTTGTCTGTGATGTTTAGCAATCTTGACCTGAAAGAGAAAAGGAATTTAAGACCCCTGTCACAGCTATAGGCAGATTAAAAGTTATGGCTGTAAAAATCTCCCTCCATACCTGTCCACCTTGTTAGTTCCTGCCTTGAAAGTTCCTGCTTTGCAGGCAGCTGAGATCTTTGTGCTCAGGTTTTAGTATTATTAAATATGCTGGGCTGTAATTTGTGGCAATTCAGCTGATGTTTCAAGAGCAGTTGAGCCATCTGTGCAGTAGGGGCAGGCCAGACAGATGTGGGTGGCAGCCTGATTTTAATCTGGCTTTGTGGGTGAATCAGAGACCCAGCATTTTTAATACTTTACAATATGGGTAAAACTGACTCACGTTTCTCTGGGCAATGAATAGGTACCACTGTAGCCTCTGGGATTTCCCCTGCTAAATATCAAAGGCCTGCAACAAACAACAGAGGTGTTAATGCTTCCCAGAGAAAGAGTCCTTTATAATGGAAAGTATTAGTCAACCAGAATACAGAGTAGTCTTTTCCAGATCTTTTACACTAGCTTACCAGAAGCCTTTAATCCAATATCCAACAATTTACTCCTTTGGGCAGATCCCCATGCCTGCCTGATTGGGAGGTTGCTGCCTTCATGCAAGCTGCACTGCAGGTACCAAGGTTAATTTACACAAAGCCCGTTCAGGGCTTCACATGACAGATTTAAACATGGCATTATAGATCTGTACTTGAGCTGTGGAACCACGCTTGCAGGGCAAGGGTATGACCTGCAAATTCTGAATTGCCACAACTTTGTGTGAGCCTATTAAATACATTTTGGAAGACAAAATCAACTGTGGGGGCAGACACAATGGAATGATAATTTATTAATGGAGACCTATTTTTGAAAATCATATTTTAAATTAATTTCCCTCAGTTACGCTGCTTAATGACACTCTAGAGTCTTATTCTACTCTTGCTTAGGTACCCGTTCCACTTTATTATTATTCGCAGTGTTTGCATTCACACAAGGGCTTTGCAAAGCTAAAAAGTTACCTCCATTTTCTTGTCAGTAATGTAGTTTAAAGTTTACATTCTTATATTAGTTTGTATACAGATGCTTTGTTAACACCCATGTATTTACTAGGCAATAGTAGTTAGTGACAATGGATTTCAAAGTTGCTTTGTCAGATTTTATGTTAAGATTTAAGTGTTACATTAGGACTCCAAGATGCTAGTTTGCATGTACCAAGCAAAATAAAATATCCATGTGAATGAAAGCACTTTGGTGAAGAGGCTTTTTTTCTGATTTTGATACCAAATTATAAATTTTTCATGCTAGTTATTTGTACTAAAATAACTGTATGTAAATCTATTCGGTTTTGAAAGCTAGGGTTTTGTTTCTGCTTAATTTTCAACGTGATTCTGAAGCTGTTTTCTGCCCAGCAAGTGCTGCTGAGTGCTGTCCCACAGAAGAGCCTATAGAGGGTGCCTGAGGACTGAACGCTCTGAATCACCCTGCCACCTTGTCCTACGACACTGTGTGACATGTGTCAAGCAAATAGCTTCATTGAACACATACTTTATTCAGCGCCTCCTGGAAGAAAGAAGCTCTACGAGAAACAAGGCATTATTTGCTGGGATTTGTGGGACCCAGCCTGAAAAACAACTTCTTCCCGTGCACACCAGGTATGAGGTGGACGTGAGTCATTAGGGACTTGTTCTCATGGAGCCAGATCATCAGATAAGGTAAACTGGCGCAGGTCCACTCACGTCTGTAAAACCAGCATAATGTCTAACTGTGGCTCTGGCACGGGACCTTTGTGGATTTTGGTAGGACCGGACTAGCCCTTGGCTTTGTGGAGGCAGGAGGAGACAGCTTGTCAGGCTGACAAAGAAACCCTTTGATAATGACCTCGGAGATGGTGCCCTGCAGCACAGCTAACAGCAGGAAAAAATGCACCTAAAAATGACGGTGTCTGCCAGGAAGCAGAGCAAGATCGAGCTTGAGGAACTCACGCAGAACACCTTTTTTGTTCTCAGAGGTTTGAGAATGAAAATTTAAAAGTAGGCATTCTTTTCCTTAATACCACAGCAACAACCGTGTTAGTCATTCACTGCTTACATGAATGTGATTAATTTTTTTTTATTCTGTATTTTTTCACTTTGTTCAGGCTCTCTGCCATCATAAACAGAGCTGATAATGAGATACAGGTAAAATTTGGGTTTAATACTTCTCGATTAAGTTCCTGAAAGCAGGGCTTTTTATTATCCTTACAGAGGAAGAATGTTAGCAAAAATAGTTCAGAAATTTCTAAGAAAGCAATTGTGAAAAAGCACAGTATTTGTCTCTTGGAAAAAAAAATTCTCAAAGCTGGATCATTAAGCAGCACTATTATTTTGCACGGGCTGTAAAGTTCAGCGTCTGGGAGAGGAGTGGTTGCCCTGATCTGGTTTTTGGCATATAATTCGATGAAGTAAGATGTGTTAAAAGCAATCTGCAAAGCCTACCTAAAGCCCTTGAAACAGTAATTTTCTTACTAGATCACATCAAATACAGAGAATGTTTTGTTACTCTCTCTACAGCAAGAAGCATGTGTGATCTCCAGCAAATTATGATGTGCCTTGGTTTTCTGCCTCTAAAGAAGAGTTCTCAGCTTTACAAGGAAGCCACAAGATTTTTATTAACTTGTGTTCTGATTTGTTCAGCTGTTATAGTCATGAGCACTAAAAACACGCTGATGAAGGCCCAAGCATGGTTGCCAGTCAGCCTTTTAATTCATGGCTTACTTTTGTACGTTCAAATCAATTTATAAAGGAACTGACCCTTGGGGTGCTGAGCAGGCAGAGCTGCCATTAACTTAAGATCTTGAACTAGCAAAAATTCATACACGTGCCTCCCTCTGGGCACTAGGAGCAGCCCAGCTGGAGTGTGTCATTGACTTCATTAGGATTACCTACACTGTACCTTCTTTTTTTTTTTTTTAAATTTTCTTCTGTGGAAAAGTTAGTTTGAGAATTCCCACCCTCTTCCTACTGCTCATTTCCACCGCCACACCATACTTCTCAGTTGTTTTGGAGGGTGTGCTTTAAATGAGATCAGCAAGGAACTCCAGCATCTGTTACAATGTGTAACTATGCCCCTTTCATCACTTTCTTTGGAGGTAGTTTCCTTCCAGGCTACTCGCCTCCCTTTCTGTTGACATTAACGAGCATCTGGTAAGTCAGGCCAGCTTTCTGATCTGTCTGAAAACTAACCAAGGGAGTTTTTTTAAGTGAGATCATTGAGCTGATTCAGTTACTGTTCAACCACGTGAACGCGAGTACAACCGTGTGAATACTAGCACCGACACCAAAAGGGGACGGCAGCCTCCTTCAGAGACAATGTAATTTTAGGTTGGCTTAAGCCAACTGCAGTATTGCACCGTTTGCGTATAAAAATCTAATCATAGGTTAAATGTTTGCAAAGTGGACAAATGGATGATTTTTGGTTTATCTTTTTGGAAAGTTGCAAGTTGCAAATTAGTGCTCTTTTGTATCAGCTTTAAAGCTGTTACATAGTTGCCATCTGCTATCTGTTTACAGAACACAGAAGCAAAATATTTTAGCTCTAACATACAGGACAAAGGTGCCCCTAAGACCTGTTGAAGCTTCAGGTTGGTTGACTTCATATACCCCAAGCAACCCTTTAGAAGGATTTCATTCTAAAAAGAGAAGGCTAAAGCACTAGATTAAATCCTGTTCTCCGAAAGGACTGAGAAATACTGCAAGACAATGAAACAGTGTAAGAAGGTAGTTTCTTTGTGATGCCCTTGCTAAAGTACATGCACGGGAGATAAGGATTTATACAAGACTGGTTACCTTGCCAGAAAAAGATACATTAGGTTGGTTTCACCTGATTTGTTCTCAATAAACCTAGTATTGACTGTTGTTTTGTCAGTCTGGCTAGCTATTAGCATATTTTATCTATTTGTTTATTTATAGTCAGGGACCTGACTGCTCCGGAATTCCCTTGTGACTTTATTTTTCTGCCTCTTGAAGACAAGCTCTTCTGGTGCCCTTTTCCAGCCTTCCTACACTTCACCAACTAAAAGCTCAGAGCCTTGGCAGCCAGTTCTCTAAGCACTTTAAATGTGAATTTTATTTAGGCCTAGTCCTTTTGAAAACACTGAAGTAATTGAAATTCTCTTAGATGAGCTCTTTCTATGTTCTTTCATGAGGTCTCACTCCTTTGTTGCTGGTGTTTGTTGAATTAATTCTCAAATCACAGTGCAGGTAGAAGGTATACAATCTACTTTTTGCTTAAACTCAACTGCCAACTAAGTGCAAGCTGGGTTTCGTCTAACTCAAGTTTTACAACTTTCACCATCTTCCCAATGAAACAGGAGTTTGAATGACAAAGTAATATTAGTGGAATAAAATATCTGGTGTGCTATTTGGAACAAAGTTGTGCACACCTCCAGAAGATACAGTGTCCAAGGCCCTGGTTCTGCAAATTGCTTTGACTTAAGCAGAGTCTCTCCAGGCTGATCCAGTTACAGCTGTAGTCCCAAATCAAAGCAAGGAAAAAGTTAGGATGATAGCTAGGAGAAGGAGGTCAGATAGAGGTGTATTGTTGGGTCACAGAGGTGACCTAAGGGCTTGTATCTACACACAGCTATTTCTTATTCCTGATTTATTTATACATAGATGTTCTCATTCAGAGTAAGCCATTGTTTAGTTTAATCCGGAGCAAATTAAGCGGGAACAAGTCCATGTGGAATAAAGCCCTGAGAACAGACTTGATGTCCCACGTCTTCTGAAAGTAATTAAATGTCTTCATAGATTCTTTTTAAATGGAGCTTTGCAAAGACAAGACTGCTATTAAGCTAGCTTTAAAATACATTGTCCTCTATCTATTGCCTAACCTGCCAGATTAAATTATCATACTCTAACTGCCTAGAACAATCAGCTTGAGTCTGACATTCAGTATAACAAACAAACAAAAGCTTTATTAACCTTTAGACATGTGATAGGTGTGAAGGTCGTGATGCAGATTGGAATAGCCTCTTTACCGTGGAGTTACATACCAAAGGTTGCAGACTCTTTCCTTCCAACTGCTGCCTCTCAGTAACAGACTAAGACTCTTTATCCGTTGGTCTGAGTCCTGTGGTACCTGCAATTCGATCCACAAAAGGATTCAGGCACTGAACTCTGCTGCTGGGATCATCAAAGCTCCTACTCCCAGGGGCAACTAAAAGCCAGAGAAGCCTCAGTTCTTGGCAGTACGGTTTCCCAAAGCCTAAAAATTGTTGCTTTGGAGCACGCCTGGACAGACACCAGCCTCTGCCACGCACTGCGGGCTGGCCCGAGTCTCGCAGACACGGTCAGGATGCACGGATGAAGGGTTTGTGCCCCTTGGCCGGAGGGACGCAGACCCACCAGGGTTTCCAGAGCAGGCCCTGCTAGAAGAAAAGAAAGGAACGCAGTTGCCGGTGCTTCTCTCCCCCTTTAATTAATAGTTTAATTATCACAGTGCACCTGCCTGCACAGCCCTCCCTTCCCCCCCCCCCCCCCATGGCTTTTGCCCGGGAAGCTTTGGACACGCGTGCTGCACGGGGGCCGGGGGGCTGCCCCGCTCCCCCCGCCGGGAGCTTGCGGGGTGCCCGGGAGAGAAAAGGGGGCCTGTGGAGAAACCCACCCGGGGCTGAGGCAACTGCCCTCTGCGGCTGTCGGGAGAAGCACGGGCCGGGCCCTAAGCGCTGCCCCGGCCCTGGGGACATCTTGGCCGCCTCCGGGGTGGAGGTCGGGGGGGGGGGGGGGGGCGGTAAGGCCCTCGGGCCGCTAAACCTTCCCCTCAGCCGGGCGTCCCGGCGGCCGGGCCACAACCGCCCCCCTCGACAGCGATCGTTGCGCTCAGCTCCCCGCGGCGGCGGCGGCGGGCCCGGCCCAGGAAGTGACGCCAGCCCGCTCCCCCCTCCCGGCCACACCTGACTCACCTGGGCGGGCGGGCGGCTGAGGAGGAGCAGCAGGATCGGGCTCAGGGGATCGGCAGGAGCATGGCGCGGGAGAGCGGCTCCCCGTGGGCCATGGGGCTGCTGAAAACCTTCGAGGAGAACGAGTTCGGCAGCTGGGAAAAAATCGGTTCGGGGGGTTTCGGGCAGGTGTATAAGGTGCGCCATCTCCACTGGAAGACGTGGCTCGCCATCAAGTGTTCGCCCAGCCTTCACGTGGATGAGAAGTAAGGGGTGACAGGGACACGGTGGGGGGGACAGGGAGGGGGGAAGCGGTTCTTCCCACAGGAATGACCCTCTCCAGGCACCCCGGAGCCCCTCAGTCGCCCCGCGGCCTCCCGGCTGCGCGTATGCGCAGCCGGGAGGCCGCGGGGCGACTGAGGGGCTCCCCCTCCTCAGCCCTTGCCCATCTCCTAGGTTCTTAGAGATTTATCTTTTTAATTCTTTTGTCGTCAGGGTTTGTTTTCAGTTTATCTTATTTCCTTGGCTCAGCCTCCGCGAGGCATGCAAATGTAGGCAATCTGTGCTCCACAGCAGTTCAAGCCCTTCCGAGGCCAAACAAGACGGTAATACGGCTCGCCCTGTCAGCGCAACACCTTATTTCTGAGAAATGAACCAAGCGATGTAGCCCAGAGTTACGGGTCTTGGGAGCGTACTCGAAAAAGAACAAACCAAAGCCACCCAGCCCCACGCCAACGCGGCAGGAGCACCGTAGCTGCAGCCCTGTTTACCAACAGCAACAACGGGTATGAAGGTCTGACTAAACGCAGCGAAGAGAGCCACGCAATTAAATATTCCCCAGGCAAACGTGGCCTTTGTCACACTTAAGCGAAGCCCGGACCAACACCTTTAGTTATATCGTACATAATGGGGCTGGTCTCCCTCAAAGAATAAGCTGTGTTCCTTAGCCACTTGCAGCAGCTTGGAAAGAGCCGCCGCACGGCTGCAGCATAGGTCTTGCCTATTCCCTCGGAGCAATTCGGAAAGCATTTTGCCCTGCCCTGGTCGTGCGTGTATTGGCTTGCGCCGAAGCATTCGGCCTGCTGCAGCTCCAAAGGTCGTGGAAGGCAGTCCTGAATGGGAAGTGCAGGAGGAGTGAAAAAGCTGAATGGGATCTGGGGGCTTCTCAGGCCCGCCGTGTCTCGCTCCAGTGAGCTCCCTACCTTGAGAAAAGCCAGCCCTTTAGCTGGCATTTGCAGATGCGTTAGTTGTGACTCCCATGCGGTGGTTAGCAGCGGTAAGCAGCAGGCTTGGTGTGGGGGGTGTTCGGGCGTGGGCGCTGCAGGCACGGGCGTGCTGTCTTTCAGGAGCGGGTGCTGAAAGGAGATGTGCTGGGAAATATGTTCTCCAGCTTCAGTTCAGGGCCAGTGCTCCTCCCTGTGTCTGCCGGGGATGAGTCCTCACTGGGTAGTCCAGCGTGGAGCCGTATTGTGTTGCGGGTAAATATACCACATGGTGAGAACTTTCTCCAGCTCATCTGCCTTCTGTAACTAGCTGTGGCCCATGGTGGAGGACAATCAGCTATGTTGTGCTCACACAGTCCATGTATGATGGGGGCCTATGGAGTGCAGCTCTCCTTTCCTAGGAGAGGAAGGCTGTCAGATGCATCTTTAGAAGCATCCTTCTGTTTTGTGGGACAGTAGTGATTTCCCAGCCAGTTGGCAGCTGTGCAGAGGGAGGTGAATATGGCCAAGTCGCATTCATGAAGCTTTTCCAGCTCCACCTTGATCTCTGGGATCTCTGCTAACTCACAAGCTGATTCTGCAGTTCATTTTTTGAGACGTGGTTTGGTTCAGTCAAAAAAGGTTTCGCTTGTTGTGGTTCCTGCAGGAGGAGAGAGATAAGTTTGCCCAAGATGGAAAATGTTTCTAAGCCTGTCTTCTACAAGATTACTAGGGTAGTGAGGCATCTTGCCCGTTATCTGAATTGCTGACTTTGCTGTAGGCATGGCTTATATAATACAGTAAATGAGATAAAATGTGCCTTTTTTAAAAGGGGAGAGGGAGAGTTTAATACATGTGTAGGGTAACTGTGCTGTCTGTGAATAAAATGGGAAAGACCTCAAAGTTGCAGAGGGTGTTTTATTGGGTTAACCCGCAAGCCCTCCTACCATTAGAACTTCCAAGCAGGTTTCAGACTTGATGCTTATTGAGGCCTAATCAAACTAGTAATTTTGCAGTTAAAATGAAAACATCTCTTAAAAATAAGCTAGAACATGCTATACTTCTCATTTGCAGAATACATCTAGAAATTTACTTAAACATTAATTTTCAGTCTGAGAGAAAGGATGCTGTCGCCTATTTTAATATAAACAATTAATTTTGAGAGTTGCTATGAAATTTCTATATTAATATATTCACAATGTGCAATAGAGAACCACCTGTCCCTCAGTGGCTATGAGGTGTGCAGATACCGGAGAGATCATGCGAACATGCAATACAGTTAAGAAAAGTCCCTTGAGAATTTGGGAACTTTGAGGGCGTGGAGTTCCTGCAGCTCCTGGTTTATTTTAACAAACCATTTCTTGAAACACTAATTTATTTGTTTTACTGCAGAATTTGTGCTTCAGATGCTTAAGGGGAGTGCTAATTAGAAATTGGAAAATAAAGCTAAACTGAATTTGTATATTCTTTCTCCTTTGCTTCTTAGGCTGCTCTACCAAACCCCTTTCAGTAGCTGGTAATGCTGCTCCGCAAAGAGACTTTTCACCTGGAACTTCTCTAAGAAACTTGTGCCATTCAAATGGTGGGGTGGGGTGGGCGGCACAGACAAAATAAAACACTACCCCTCTAGTTCACAGGTTGAAACAAGCCCATGTAATTAGATTGTTAATCCAGGAGATTAACTTGACTAGCTGTTCCTTGGAATCCTGTGAAGCAGCAGAGTTAGAAGAATTATCAGTGGTATCAGAAACATTGACTGAAAAACACAGAGGCTTTTTCTTATTTATTTATTTGGTACCACATTAAAACCCTGTTCGTAATGTCTTGGTGGCAGTAATAATGTGTAGTCTCTCTTACTGCATTTCTGCAGACAGTAAGAGATTTGGAGTAATTCCTTTGGCAATTATCACAGCATAGAGCCAAGTGGCCTCAAGCAGAAGAAAAACTGAATGTACAGCCAGACGTGTTTTTACCTTTAAGCCCAAGCCCTCTCAGGCGATCAAGCCAAATTCCATTCCTAACGCCTTATTTGCTCCCCCTTTCTGTCTCCTGAAATAACATTTCCCACATAAGACTCAAGATGCTCTTGAGATGGGGAGGTTCAATGTAAGCCTGAAGAAAAGACTGTGTGACCTAGAAGGGTGGAGGAGCCTCTCCCCCAGGACTTGCAGTGGAGAGTGCCAAGTCTCTTCTCTTTACCCCTCTTGGCCAGAATGGAAGCGTGGCCTGGAGAAAAAGGGTGGCGAGCTCAGAGAGAACAACCTGGAAGCCTTTGTGGATTTCTTATAGCTGAACATAAATGTGCAGACTGTAACGAGTATGAATGGTGTAACGGTTCCCAGAGGGGGCTCTTTACTGGAGGTGTTAACTGGTGGAGGTGACTACAGGGTGTGGAGGTGGAAAGGTCTGCATTCTTGATTGGAGAAAAAAAAAAAAAAAAATTAGCAAAGTGCTAGATGTACCTCCCTCTGCAGGACCTGGATTTAGGAATGGAGCGGGACATAGAAATTTAGGAGGTTTTAGAAATGCCTTGCTGTTAGCAGATGCTGCATTTATTTAGGTGACGAAAGTGAACGAATGTCTGTTCTGGCGGTCTCTGGATGTGTAGGTAGAATTTGAATATTCACCTTGTGCTCCTTAAAGAGTAGGGGTGAGCCTAGCTGCCCAGGTTAACCTGTAATCCTCTTGTACCAGGGCTATACAGCAGAGATCTGTTAGCAGGGCTGAGATCTGTGTTAACCCAAAAGAAGGAATTTTCTTCTTTTTTTTTTTAAATTTTTTTTCTTTTCCCCAAACTTATTCTGCCCTGACAATGCAGTGCTTTTCCTTTTCTTCTCTTATTCACATTCTTCTCTGAGGATCAGCAGTGTGAAGGTCATTAAAGATGTACCCTGCAGAGCAGAGGTCACTGTATGCTCTTAAACATCTGCCAGCATGCAGATGAAAAGAGTCCCTGAAAAAATTCAGAAGTGTTGTAATTTTGTGGACCCCATCTTCATGACCAGCAGTTTGTAAAGAGGTAACTTGCATTCCCCACTGGTCAGCAGCATGGCTGTGCAGGGCTGGATCTCGCCTGGGCTGGGAGAAGCCTGGCGGCTCTTCGTCTGGAGGTGGTTCGCACAAATGTCCTCATTACAGGTTTTCAGGGCTTTTTGAGTTTCTCTGGAGCAAATTTAACTGCTCTGTCTCAGACTCCATTAGGGAAATGTGATGGTAGTGGTGGGGGAATATAAAACTGCAAGGACTGCCTTGTGAGTTTAATGTTGCATTTTTATAACACTGTGTTATCTTTAGGGCATAAAGATTGGATACATGCAAATGCGGATGTAGTCGTAATTCTTGTTCTTGTGGCAGGGTTTGTGGTACAAGGGTTGGGCCCTGGGCCCTGGGGAGTGAGACAGTGGGCAGGAGTAAGTCCCTTGTCTCTCCGGGAGAATCCAAAGAGTGCAGCCCTATCCATTCGGGGTCTGACTTTGAGCGGAAGCAGACAGCTCTTTCGGGGATGTCAGAGGTTCCCTGTTCATGTAATATTTCTGATTGCTTTGAAAATGGCTGATCTGTCACTGACTTTGTCTCTGACAGAGATGCTATTTGGCACTGAACCCAGTGCTAGATCTCTTGATGTGTGTGCCCCTGTCTTTGAATACCTTTATAAGGGAAACTGTATGTACCCCATGAGCTCAGCTGTCCTGTGTGCAAGCTTTTTATTTTTTAAATTTTTATTACCATAATGTTAGGATGTAGTACTGGAGGGGGGAGGTGAATAGAGCCAAGGTGCTTTGAGAAGATAATTCTGACTCTTTAATTGTGTACGTGTTAAATAAGAAACTCTGTTATAACAGAGGCTCGTCTCATGCCTCTTGACTGAGAAACCTCATAAGGAGCTTTTCTTTTCCTTCACTTTGGAGGGAAGTGTTTCTTGGTGATAGTGCAGAATAATTTCTAAGCACTAAGCATAACTGAGCAGCATAAACACCCCCTCTCCCTCGCCCCATCCCATCCTTTGATCTGTTAAATGTGAACTTGAAGGATACCTAACCTCATCCTTTGTTGCAGCATTAGCACTTGCGTATTGAGGTGATGGGCACGTTGAGAACACCTAAGACTGTGCTGAGTGCCAGTAGCACCTTGTGCTAAGGGAAGGGAAAGACCTTTCATCTTTGCATGATGGAGGAGATCTTGGTTTAAGGAGCTGTTTGTGTTAATACAATTAACGCAAGCCACTCCAGCACTTGGCTAATGACCGAGTTGTGTTTTGTCTCTCTTTATTTCTTTTGTCTTTTTTCCTTTTCTGTTTTCTAAAGGTGACAGGGGCCTGTATTTGAAAACTTACATGTCTCCCTGCCTATATGAGATCACTGGCTGATTCAGTTTTGGATGCTCTGGGTATGGGAAGATGCTAAAGGTGGCAATTGTTGTATGGGGCTTTTATTTAAACAGGGAAATTAGATAAAGGGCACTTGCCTGTTAATTAGTCAGTTAATTCACTCAGCTAACTGGGTCTGGTCCAAGCAGAGAGGGAGCTTTTTTTTATTTTGTTGAAACTGGAAATTCTTCGTAGAGAAAATGCCCCATTTCGAGCAGCTGATCTCTGTGATTTTGGTGATGCTCTCTGAGGTTGTCGTTAGCCCAGGAACTCTGTCTCTGGAAGTCTAGTGGTTCTTGTTAGGCTTTAGTTGTTGCTGAGTTCTTGCCTTGCCTTGGAGGGCTCAGACAGGTATTTTACATCCCTGACTCCAGAGCTCAGCCCTCCGAAGCCTGGTGAATTATGCTGGCTATGCATGTGGCTTGGGGGCAAGGAGTTGGTTGTGTTATTCATAGGCGCTCCCTTCCAGCGTGCCAAAGAGCAAACTGGGTACTTGTCTACAAAGGCAATTATTTCACAAGAAAGTTGCTGTAGGGAGCAGCAGGAGCCAACATGGTTAACAGAGAGAAAAGATTTCCCTTATCTTTTTAGTTTCCTCCCAGTATGTATGTCCCTCTTAAACCACTTTTCAGCCTGATCTTGCCTCTGAAATAGGTCTGCTCCTTCTTGCTGGGCTGGATTCCCCCCTAGTGTGAAATGTTAACTGCATCGGGTTATTGCAGGCTGCTGCAGTTGGTGAGGAACAGGCAGCAGACTGCATTTCCAACCTTGTCTGGGTGAACATCAACTCTGTGCTTCCCACAGCAAGGTGAAGCAGAGGGGAAGGGGACGGGTCTAAGGGCTAAAATATGGCTCCCAAAATTGCTCCCATGTGGGAGCACTGAGGCTCCATTGCAGGCTTCGTTTCAGCATGGGTGGTGTGTGCTGCCCCGGATCATCCAGGCTTGGGGGGGGCGGAAAGGGGAGGCTTCATTGTGCTGAGGCTGCAGTTGGCATTTTTCTTTTTGGAAACGGAGAGTGCTTCTAGCTGGCCTTGGATTTTTTATTTTTTATTTTTAAAAAAAGGTTGATTGAGCTGATAGCTCTGCCATGGCAGAGGCTCCCACAGTAGTAACTGGCATCACTTGTTAGTGGCACAAGGCACAAACTGTGACTGGGTTAGGATTGGTCCCCAGGTGTTTTCCAGCTCTCAAGGACTGGCAGAGGGGGCAGGTGACAGAGCTTTTTTCTGCCTTGCAGAGGGTACAAGCATCTTTCCTCTGATCAGTTGTTGCAGCCACTGTGAATGTACTTGCTGAGCTTTATATTTAAACTCTGACATCTTCCAGGACAGCTGGTCTTCTCAAAATGCCTGCATGGGGTGGGGGAGCATCAAAGCAATGTTTTTTTTCTTTTAAAGTAGGACTCTCTGTTTACCAGGCATCTGTGTTAAAACTTTATCCTATTGCTCCAGGTATTGTTCTCCATTAAATAGCGTACACATACTGGGTACATTACAAGAGCTGTCGTGTAATAAGAGAGGGTCTGTTTGGGAAATATTACCTATCTGACCTCCCTGTGTCCTCTTTTGTGAATCGGTGGGTGGCAGCAACAGTGATGCATCAGTGCCTGTGGCCCAAAGCTTCTCTGGCTACTGTCTGTTGTCACTAATAATGTAGTTTTTGACAGACAGAAAGTTCTTTCACCCATCACGTATGGCTCCTCTTTGTGGGCGCAGTCGGCCTAGGGAGAGGACCCTTGTTTCCCCTTTCCAACTCGGTGCCCGACGGGTCCTTGCAGGCTGTTGCAGCCCAAAGGCTGTGTGTGAGGTGCAGAAGGAGGGCATGGCAATTAAGGGTCTTGACCTGGGAGGCTGCAGCTTGGACTGAGTAATGCTTAGCACTCTGCAGGGTCAGGCTAAAGTGACCTGTAAACAACCCAGTGGTGCTCATTACGTGTGCCGGTGCTGGGCCTGTTACATCACTGAAAATGGCGTGCTGGGAGTTTTTGGCATCCGCTGGAGCTGAGTGAGCATAGTATTGGGGTTGCCAAATCTGGGGTTTGAGAGCGAGGAGGCTTTTGCTGTGTCCCCCCGGCTACAGCGGGCAGCTTGCTCCCCTAAATGGTGGGTCCTGGGGATTCCTTTCCCAAGGCCTGGCTCTGTGTGCTGGCGGCTTGTGCCAGCAGGGCAGCTGAAGCAATGCTGTCCATGCTCTCTCCTGATTAACACAGTCTTATGACTCACAAAAAGTTAATTACCTTAGCCCAAGGAGTTACAGCGGTAGTAAATCTGGGCACTACATGTATCGTCCTTGTTCTTAACAGCGCAGCATAAACATCAAAGCAGGGAGATGGACTTTACGCTAGGGATATTTGCACTGTTGAAGTGTACAACTTGCCTGTGGTTCAGCAGCTGTGAGCTCCCTACCATTAGAAGCATAAAAGAAAGTTAGTAAATGTGGAAATATGCCTGGAGTACAGGCTGGTGAGATGTAGCATGGTTCAGCCAAGCGATGATCATGAAATGTGGCGTTCAGTTTCATAAGAAATGTTTTGTGCATGTTTGAGGGCAGGGGGGAAACAGCTACTCCATCCTTCACCATCTGTTCTCTTCTACCCAGGGAGCGCATGGAGTTATTGGAAGAAGCCAGGAAGATGGAAATGGCAAAGTTTCGCTACATCCTTCCTGTTTATGGCATCTGTAAAGAGCCGGTTGGCTTAGTCATGGAATACATGGAAACGGGATCTCTGGAAAAGCTCCTGGCTTCTGAACCACTGCCCTGGGAATTGCGCTTCCGCATAATCCACGAGACGGCTGTGGGGATGAACTTCCTGCACTGCATGTCCCCTCCACTGCTCCACCTGGACCTCAAGCCTGCAAACATCCTGCTTGATGGCCACTACCATGTCAAGGTACACACTGGGCACTGTGCCAGGGCCCCACCTTTGGATATTCTTGCATGGGTCCTGCCAAACTCAAAGGCCTGAGAGAAACCAGCAGCATTCCTTCTAAATTAGAAAAATGCCCACCAACCCAACCCTCCCAGTCCCCCAACTTGTCTACCTGATTTATGCACCATTTTGGTACATAAATAGAGGTAGAGTTAGGGAACTTGTGAGAACCCTCCTGAAATTTTAGGAGGGTGCTAGTGTAGTGAACTCTGCTTTTGAGACCTAATGGGTCCTGCTATAAATTTCCATGCAGTAGGGTCATGAGGCAGATGAGAACAGGGAGAGGAAAGCAGTGTGAACCTCTAAATCATCTATGCCACTTCCAGAGCTCTCAGTGGTAACCTTATTCTGTCTAGGTCCTTCTGGCTTTGTACATTCCACTAAAAACTCAAATTTCATTTACAGCTGGAGTCCAGAGAAGCCTTCCCAGAGGCAACTTGTTTTCTTCTTTCGTTTGCTCAGAGCATATACAGTGAAGAAGTATCTCTGTCCTGAGTGTTTATGCATACCAGAGGTCACTTAAGGGGATTTCTGTGGCTGTATCAGCATGAAATTCTTTTTATTATCTATTTCCAGAGTAAGCTAGCAAACTTATTGGCCTTCTCTCTTGGAGGTTCTATTTTGACAGCTGGGCTAAGGGGGTTGTGCTTGCTTTCTGATCCTTACTTTTGGAGAGGAAAGAGATTGAAATACATCTTTTTCCTGATTTTTTTTCTTTTTTTTTTTTTTTCCCCAAATCAGTGGCCAAACTCTTAACCTTAGAATTGCAGGATTAATCTGCAGGATTAATCATGCTGGCTGGCTGATATAACTCAGTACATGTAGAGATAGATTTTTATCAGTGCCATCATCCATCTGGCTCCCTGTTTTCCCATCCCCCTCAAACTGGCCAAACGGCTTTGGTCTTGCTGTACCATTCTAAAAATGAAGTTTTCATTGAATGAAAACATCTCTCCAGATGTCATGCAAAGGTTGGAGCTGTAAGAGGTATGTGCCTCTAATGAAATCACATCTATGACAGTCTCAGCTTTTTTACTAGGCGTCTTAGTGGTTTACTTCTAAGAAGGATTTTCCTTCTGAGATAGGAAGCATCTACAGGTGGTCCATGGTGTTATGACCAGAACATCAGGATCTGAACTCTTGAAAGTATATTCTCCCACATTGGTGCTGAGAGGCCTTTGCTAGGTATTTATTTACCTAAAGTTTGTGCTTGCTTGCATAACTTCTTAAATTCCTAATTATTGACTCATCCATGAGCCAAGATATGAAGGCTGTATTTTTCTCACTGTTTAAGGAGGTTGAAATGCTGCCTGATATTCTGACTGCTGTATAGCCTATATCTGAGTGGTGATGTAATACAAGGGGGCAA
Organism: Haliaeetus albicilla; assembly: GCF_947461875.1. Taxonomy (NCBI): domain Eukaryota; kingdom Metazoa; phylum Chordata; class Aves; order Accipitriformes; family Accipitridae; genus Haliaeetus; species Haliaeetus albicilla. Next base: position 12,749,555 of record NC_091488.1, read on the forward strand.
AGTGTGAAATGTACAAAAAAGAAAAATGTTTCTGGTGAGGTCATTGCTGACATCCCTAGACTGTTACTACTTGCTCTGTATATGAAACACATGAAGGTCTTTGGACCCTTTCCATTATGTTCAGAAAAGAATGGTCTACTCCAACCCTTTTTCCAGCCAGCAGTGTTTTACATCTACAGGCGTCTTGGAAACCCCTCCAAGCAGCAAAGCAGACACAGGAACCCTATATGCAAAATAAGACATGTACATATTCTGTGAGGCGCCTTCACTTTAAAAATGTGGCCCCAAACCTTCTTTTTGTGTGATGTGAGACTTGTAATTAAATTTCAGACCCTGCAGCTTGATTTAATGTGCATTTTCTTGCTGGAAGGCTAATGGAGCTGATGATTGAAGTGTTTTTACTTTTTAAATGTTAGAGTTAATTTAGTAGGTGACCTGTCCCTAATAGAATCCGAAGGTGTGTGAACAGATGTTGCAGACTGCAAAAGAAGAGTTTGGAGGTAGGGAGTACTTTTATAAACTGTTTGCCCTTGAGCCAGGAAACAGACAGTCTTCCAGTGGGGCACATTAGAAATGTTGCTGTGCTCTATTGCTAGTTAAATGGAAACACGCCCTTCTTCTTTTACTAGCACAGTGCTTGCTGTAAAAACCCCAAGTGAGGATGGTGACTAATGCAGTAGTGTTGTACAGAACTTATCATCAAGTGGGTGCCTCCATATCATAAAGTCGTCTCCTGTGTATTACATAAGTATGTGCTGAATTTTGTTCTTGGGAGGATAATTAAGAGGATAGCATTAGCCTGAGCACTGAGCAGGGATATAGATAGACAGATATTAAATTTTTCAAAGGCATGTTGGGGGATTCCTTGGTGATTTTAAATGTATGTAATATGTACAATGCAAGCTAAGGTTTTGCTGGTTTTTGGAGGATGGATGGATGCATGCATGCATGCATGCCTCCTCCCCTACGAGTGGTGGTAGAGCTCAGTGCTGACAGGAGCTTCAGCTGGGGGCTCCCTTCACTGCCACGTCCTGCTCCATCTTGGTTGCCTTAAGCAGTGTGGTTTCCTTGGGAGGATTATTCCATACCCAGGCAGGCTTTGTGAGCAGGGATCAGCCTGCATTTGTTTTCCTCAATGTTAATCCATTACTTCCATTTGTACCAACAAGATGCTCCCTGCCTCTTTCGCCAGTGTTCCATATATGCAGCCTTCCAGTACTTACGGGCTGTCCAACACCTATCGTTTGCTTAACTGGACCACGTCTTATGAACTTGTTCTTCAGCTCTCCTGCCCTCCGTACGCATTCTGGATGTCTCCCCAGAGCTCCCTGTGATGTGGCAATTGCTTGTGGGGAGCTGGCGCTGGGGAAGCAATGCCACATTCCAGCACTGCCCTCGCGGCCTGTTAGTTTGCTCGTTCCCTGCTCCGATGTGATCTTTCTCCAGGGCCCTCAGTAGGAGAATACACACACCCCCCCCACACCCCAATGCAGTAATCTCCTACGTTAAAGTGTTGCCAGCTACCATGCCTGTATGCTCTCTCTATTGCTGCTTCCCAGGTTTCTTATCTTCAATCTCTCATACTTAAGAGTTACTTTTTGTTCAGGTATTTGAAATGAAGTCAACAAGCAACTTAATTCTTTTGGGCAAAAGCATTATTTGTAAGTTCTTGTTTCTCTTACTATCCAGCCTGTTTTTTGCAGCTCCTCATCTTGTCATATATGTGTATACATACACGTATACACACGGGCACGTATATATGTGTGGGTACATGCATGCACACCCCACCAGTTATTTTTCATCTCCCAGATTTTGTTTTTAAAGAACTTGAAGCAGGATGAGCTGGTCTCAGCTGTGCACTGCTTTAAGCTCACTGTAGTTGCCTGTATTCCCCTTCCCCCCCCCCCAGTGCTCTAATTTAAACAAGTATGAAGAGTGAAGTTCGCTGCTGTGTTGTGCTGTGCTGATGGTCTTAGTAAATATGGATAGGTTGCCTCTGTGGTCTTCACTTTTATTTGCTTCAGCTGAAGAATGGGCTGCAGAATTTCTGAGTGTGGAGTTAGAAGAAACTTAGTCAGGCAGCAAATTTGTTTATCAGAAAGATCCTTAATGTAGGTTATTAACTGTAGGTCAAAGTAATACCCAGAGGCCAGGCTGGTAAAGAGCAGTTGTCTGCTTTTATTAGACTAGCTGATGGAGTTAACGCAGCCACTTTTTTTTTTTATCAGCTGCAAATGTTTTTCTGTTACTAGAAGTGAGAAGAGGCTTTTGTTGTTTTGTGTGTCCTTTCTCCCTGTTTCCCACCCCTCTTGATCAAGGTTTCCATGTAGGGCTGTTGTTGCATGGCTCTTTAATCCCAACCAACAAAGCTGGTTTTCACCTTGATCAATTCTCTAATTGATCTCTTTGTGGTGGCACAGGGGAGGGAACAAGACCATCCCTGTTACAGTAATGCAGATTTATGATGGACTGAAATGGATGTTTGACCATGGCTTTGGTTTCTGCCACTTCTGAAAAGAGCATTACAAACATCACACCTGAAACAGGTTTTTAAGAGTTAAGGTTTCAGGACAGGTTGGAAAGGATGGAAATACAGTCTGTTTCAGAAAGACTTCTTTTAGTAGCTAACTAACTGAAGTGTGTTCATAAACACTGAAGTAAAGACATATGTTTGAAGTGTGGATGCTGGTTATGTCTACACTTGGAATTAAATTTTACTCCTAATTTTTAGTAGTCCAAATCTGTGACCCATTTAAGTCTCTTAAAAATTTCTGGCATTTCTTAAAGAACAAAATTGAAATAACCAGCCTTTCTCCCTTACCCCCAGAAAAAGAAAGAAACAAGGCCAACCCCACCTCCACCCCCTAACACGGGAAAACCCTACAGACAGATGTGGTGGCATTCTCAATATCCAAGTGCATGGAGACTTTGGACAGAGGCAAATACTGAATGTGCCAGCAGCAATTAAAAATTAATCTGATGGCTTTGTTACCTATTTGATGAAGAAAACCTTTCGGTGAACTCTGTCCCCGAGTCCATTGCAGTGGGTTCTTGAGCCTCATTTGCAGAAAAACGATGTGCAGAATCAGAAGCTAAGTGCATGCTTCCGGATGGCCTGTCAGGAGTCACCAGTGAAAGCACTTTCCAAGCACTAATTTTGTTCCTGAGAGATAGATCCCTGCATTGTTTGGGAATAGCTGACTTTAGTAACCATTGTAGTTATGTGACCATATCTACTAGTTTAAAAAAAGAAAGAAGTTCCAAAAAAATAACTTGATAAACTCAGAGCATCTAAAACTTTGCAAGTGAGTGGTTTTTACAAACAAGAATGGAAATGTCCACAAATGACAGAAGCAGAGAAAGACCTGTGTGCACAGCATGCTCGATTTAAAACAAAACTAAAAAAAGAAAGAAAAAAAAAATCTTCAGATCTTGGAATCTCTCAGTAAAGTAAGTGTTGCTGGGAAGTGGGGAGGAAAACATGTACAGCTCCCCTCGCCAGTCGCTACTCACGTGTTTATTCTCATGCAGACCTTTAAATAGCAGAGACTGAGCGAGCTGCCTGAACATGAACAATCCCACTGCCTGCGTGGGCTTTGGCCAATGTTTTTTTCTCTTCTTCCTACCTCTTCACCACATGTTTTGCATGAAGCAGTCTGTCGCCTCCATGTCTCCTCTTAACTCTGCTGATATTAGCTATGCTTTTGAAGCATGATGGGATCCACCTGAAATAACTGATGTGAGGAGTAAGGTTATGGGTTCTGTCGGATCATGGGGCAGGGCAGATCCTGGGGTGGGCTGCAAGGGCTAGCAGGGATGTGGAGGAAGAAGTGGGGAGGGCTGCTCCACTTTCACTACCTTCACCAGCAAGGGTGCCTTGTGTTGCAGAACTAGGTACCTGGCAAGTAATTTAAAGGCAAAATAGGTAAGTTAAATGGCTGTGTCTTCCACCCACTGCACGGTTCCCACTGATGTTTAAAGAAACTCCATGACTAAATACACCATGCAGTGTGGAAAATTTACCCTAAAGGAACTAATAAAAGCCACAAAAGCTGTCCGCAGAATGTTACTATTTTGTTGCAGCCTGGAAGATAACAATTCTTCAATTTCCAGTGCTTTCTGCAGCATTTGATATAATTGAAGCTCTGCTCTACAGATGAATTTCCTATTAATTGGTATAAAACCTAGGTCTTTACAGTAGGTAAGGGTAAGTTCACAAGGTAAAGTTCTTGCTAGCCTGGGGGAGGGGTATACTATGTACCTTAGCTGTTTCTTGGTTTGTAGGCTCTGACTGAGACCTTTTCTATCATCTAGTGTGCTTAGCCTTCTGTCTTAGCCCCTAGCCTTAGATTCATGCAACATAGCTGGTGGCTCTTAACGCAGGAGTGTCACTGTGCTGTCTGTATTTCATCTTTATTTCTTAACTTATACAGTAGGAAACCCGGTATTGTTTAGACAAGGAGGAAGGTGTATTACTTTAATTATGCCTGCATGCCATATGGATTTCTTGAGGTGTATACAAGTCTCTGCTTCACATTAATCAAAGGATAGCAGCGCTTCACCAAGTTGGATCTGTTCAGACTTGCAGCAGTCGGTTCATTTATTAACCTGACACCATGGGCTTGTATGATGTTGGGGTTGTGCTTTTGTTCTCCTGTGGAGCAGTAAGTGCCCCAAATTCATGCAGCACTTCCTGGGGCAGTTGATTCAGCTCTTCCCAGGGTAAGCTGGCTTGCAAACCTGCGTTTCTTGAGTACTTACTGCTTTCCTGGACTCCAATGCTTGGCCTACTAAGGAGGTCAGCAATCCTCCTCTGAGAGTGCAGCCCTACATGCGTGCAAAGCTATTTCTCCAGATGACTTTGCTTTTCCCCCCTTTCTTTTTCCCCTCTTTTTTTTTTATCTTCTCAAGTCATTCCCACATTACCCTACAGATTTAAGATACAGATGGACAACAGGTTGGATATACCTGTGTGCTAGGGTACAGGACTTCTACAGCTCCTAAGAATGCCTCGAACTCTTTTTCCCTGGGAGAAGTTCTTCCTGAAGCTGTGTGGGTTGCTTGCTTAGTTTTATGGCAAAGGGAGATTCCTAGTGTTTGAAGACCAATGGCTGTGTAGCGTGCCTGTTCTCCAGGAGGCTGAAGCTGGCAGTAGTTTTCTCCCTTTCCAGTAATAGATGCATGTTATGACTAGCTTTGTGGTACCTTTAGAGAGAAACTTCTGAAAGTGTAAAGTTGGAGCCTATTTAAAAAAAAAAAAAAAGGAGCTTTTTTTTAATTATGCTTGTTGTTTTGAGGGAGAACTTTCTCAAAGGAGAAGCTATGAAGATCAAAAGGGGAATGAGTCATTGAAAAACCTGATTATTTATTAGATAAAAAGAATGTATAAGTTGGGGGGGGGGGCGGATCTTATCTAACATGTAGACAAAAAAATCAGTGGGCTGAGTGGTCCAAAAAGACTTGACTTTTCTTGACATTTCCACTTAGCATAATAGACATTTTTGACCAGTGGGAAATAAGTAAGACAAAGGAAATTCTTTGCCTATCTGTTTGCTTGATGATTGGTATGCCTTTGAGAGCAAATGAATGCATATTTGTTTGACACTTCAAATTAAAGTGGAGGTGTGTTTTCCTTTTTATAAACTTGCTGTCACTTGTTTTGTTCATTTCAGCTGTGTTCACTGCGTCACTGCACCAACTTGCTGTATCTCCTAGTTGCCAAAAAGAATTCCCTGTGTGGGTTTTTGATGTGTGTGTGTGTTTTGGTTTGGGTTTGGGTTTTTTTAACACTTGGTGCCTCTGGTGTTGGGCTTAGTCCTTGTTGGCATAGTCAGTGAGACAGTGATATCTGAAAGAGCAATTCTCTTGCACTCACTGGAGTGCTCATGGTCTGAAAACAGGTGTTCAGAACACTTAAACATAGCATATGACATGAGGTTACATAGGGAAAGGGGGTGGCAGGACCAATAATTACATTAAAGTAGTTTGCACTAGCTAAATTTGACTAGTTTTAAATTACAATAAATTGTCTTGACTATTTGTTGTGTTTGCTATGTAATGGGCTAACATGTTGCTGCTTGTAAAAAACTGCTTGCTTCTTTTTTTTTTTTTTTTTTTTCGCTTAACCATATAAAAAACCTACCATAGCATAATGCTTCCAGAGATGTTTTCCTAGCTTAGTATTTCTGAATGGCAGCTTGCTATATTTTGTTGGGTCATCCTGTTACATCTATCATTCTTTACAAACAATTTTTTGTTAACACCTCCGAAGACTAATGGTAGGCATGCACTTCTCTCCCCCTCATCCTCCTCCATGTTTTGCAGATTTCTGACTTTGGACTTGCAAAGTGCAATGGCTTGTCCCATTCTCATGACATCAGCATGGATGGCTTATGTGGCACAATTGCATACCTTCCTCCAGAGCGCATCAAAGAGAAAAACAGGTGTTTTGACACCAAACACGATGTGTACAGGTCAGTTAACTACGAAAGCACTTAAAAGTACTTTAATACTGTAAAGTGAGCCCTCTTTTTCTGGTTATAAAATGTCATTGAGTGTGAAACCCCTAAATCTAGTTTAAGCCTTATCTTGCAAAGGGTTACGTTTGCTTTGCTTTTTGCTAAGTCCTGATAGCGTAGAGGCCTTTTAACAAACTGCAGCTGATCCTGGGTCTTGAGCATTATCATTCCAAGTAAAACTTATTCATTAGCAACTGGCATGGGAGGCACTCTGCCCATCTTTAATTTCCCCATCAAAAGGTACATCCTGACCTACTTTTGAAGTCTGTGACAAAATTCTTAGTTATATTCAGTGGATTTCATCACTAGGTCTTTGGTTCTTCTTTCATGGTAAGGCTATTGGGAAAAGGAAATCATAGCTATAGATTAAAAGATATATCATATTCTAAATGGAATGTATTTCTTTAAAGGTGTCTTGCAGCGTTGGAGTATTAAATAAAATCCACAGTAATGCTTCGCTGCCCTCTGATTTTGTCAGTTTTGGTGTGGAATAGTTGGTAAATGTTACCAAGAACTCAGCAGCCTCCAGCAAGTCCCTATGTTTGCTGCGTTGGGTTCTTCCCTGCAAAAACTAGTTTTTCAAATCATGGTTCTTGGCAGCATCTTGCTGTGTGTGTTCATGGGTTCATCAGCTGAATTAGATGCAGAAGTGAAAGACAAGGAAAGGGAACTTAAGAAAATAAATTATACTTCTGTGAGTTTTTTAGCTTTTTTTGTGTTGGGTTTTTTAAAGCTTTTCTAGAAGTAATTTTTTTGCATTTATTTGTAGCTTTTCTATCGTGGTTTGGGGAGTTCTTACACAGAAGAAGCCTTTTGCAGGTAAGTTTTATGTATTGTGGGTTGTGTTGGAATTTTTTCTTTTCTCCCATTGATAAGGGTGCTTCCTGCCCCACCAGCCCCAGATTATATGCATGTTCTCCAAATTCCTACAGTCTTGTGTGGTAGACACTTTCAAGCTCTCAAGTTCTGATCACAAATGTAAGTCCTCCTTTGTCCTACATCATGAAACCCATACTGCCGCAGGGTGCCCTAGTCTGCACCTTTTTACTTTTGCTGATTAGTGTGTGGCCTGCGCAGACTTCTGACATGTTTGCGGCCAACGAGGAACAGAGCAAAGCCAACTGGCAGGCAACTGTGCTGTTTTCAGAAACAGCTTCTCTGTAGCGAGGTTCTGTAGTTTATTTGTAGATTGTGGGTACAGATTTGTTCTTTTAAAAAAAACCAACAAACCTGTCTGTGAGAATAAGCCTTGTTCCACCCCATGGTAAATCTACTGATCAACAGGCAGATATTTATTCTTCATGACTTTTCCTGTGTGTATGACTAGCCTATGTATAGCAAACATGTTTGAACAGGTTCCAATCTACTATTAATTTTTCTTCAAATGAGAGATCCCATTTAGCCCAATGGTTGACTTCAGAGTCAAGAGCCACATTACTGCAATTCTTGATTTGTGTTCTTCCTTCACCTTTATGAAAAGTTCAGGTACCTGGTCTAAATAAAAGCTGGGGTTCAGTTTTCTTACAGCAGATACAGAAATCCAAAGAGAGGTACCAAAGAACTGTTTGAGGTTTTTTTCCTTTGGTTCTGTGTCTTTTATGGGTGGAAAAAGAACACAGTCACTCACTGACAATTTTTTTTAACTGATACATGGGAAGTAGGTGTTACTGCGTTGACGAATGTATTGTGGGAGAATAAGACCAACTTCTTTTTCCCTGTTGATAAAAGAAAGCACTGTAAATCTAGAAAAAATGGATGAAAACCAAGTTTCAGCCTAATACACTGTTAATGCTCTTAGACAAAAGATAAATAATTCCTTTAGCTGGGGGATCTTAATTTGTGTGCTTTTGTTTTACAGAGGAAAACAACATTTTACATATTATGGTAAAAGTAGTTAAAGGCCACCGCCCAGAGCTACCTGCTGTTTCCAAATCCAGACCTCATTCATGTAATAACTTGATCAAACTGATGCAAAAATGTTGGCAAGATGATCCTGGTGAACGGCCAACATTTCAAGGTAAGATTTCCTCGTAACTTGGCTGCCCATTTATTCTTTTATGAGTCATGTTATTGCTCAAGACTCTGTTAATCCTTGGGGTAAATGCTGTGAACCTCTGTGACAGAATAAATAGAGCACATTGTGTGGTAGAGACAATGATACAGTCCACTTACTTACTCATTTGTGGAGGAAGGGATTATCTGGGGACAAGTCTGACCATGACAGTGTTATGTAAACATGTCAGGAATAAGACCTGTGCTGAACCAGCTGATCCATTTAGCCAGAAATTATGTTCATTTCTGACTGTGTGTATCGGGGCATATGCTAAGCTAGAGTTGGTGTGGTTTTCACCATACCAAAGTGTTGAAGGCCCTGGCTCTTGAAATTTAGTGTTGTATGCAGAGAAACTGAATTGTTTTCTTGTAACAAAATAATTTGTGGTGTCATTTTTCTGCCAATAAAGGGCAACTCTGGTGAAAGGCTTGAACTTGCCCTAAGCACCTGTTATGAATTCAAATGTGCAGAAGGATGTAGCAAGTGCTATCTCCAGGTAGCTTCACTGAGTGTTAATGGGAGGGATTTGCCTCTTCCCTCTTCTCTTTCCCAAACAAGGTATGAGGACTGAAGGGAAAAGGGATCCCATCTTTTTAAAAACATACATCTAAGTCTGCCAGCAGTAGACTGGTTCCTATTTCACAGTCCTGCGGTGTAGCCACCATGTAATGTTTGTCTGGTCTGAATGTGAAAATTAATTGTTCAGTCAGCCCTGTGCACTCTTTGCCTAGCTACACACTTGTAGCTACTGATGAGGTGCTGGATGGAATAGTCAAAATTGGAGTCTTTCTCCCACAGTATCTCAAAGTTGTTAAGATCTAAAGATAGAGAAATGCAGCAGGGCATCTCAGAAAAGTCTCCTATTAAAAAAAAAACCCAAACCTTCTCTTGTTTTCTTCAAAGAAATCACTTCAGAAACAGAGGCCCTTTGTGAAAAACCAGAAGATGAAACAAGAGAGATGATAACTCAGGACTTGGACACCAAGAATTCCCCAGAGCAGAAGCCTGAGGTATTTTCTCTTTCCACCTCTTGTTCAAGTGCACTAGGTTTTGTGAGGAACAGGTTCCTCTGTGACCTGTAACTTCCCAAGCAACTTTCTCTTTGCTGCTTTTGAGCACCTTCTTGCCTGATAGAAGTGGGTCTTGGTGAAGGACTGGAATGCAAAATTGGCAGCACCTGCATGGACCAGCTTAGGAAAACCTCAGTGCAGGACTAAGTGCCTAGACTGTTGAGGGAGAGCAGGACAGTTAGGAAATAAAGGCTGGAACTATGTGGGTGTGACTGATCTTAAAAAATGCTGTAGACAGAAGAGCTATGCAGCTTCAGTGGCTCTGTGAGTACTGATGAAAGCTGCCCTCCTGCATCTGAAAATTTTCGGTGACCTTATTCATAGGTTTCATTTAATACAAACAGTGCTTAAAGACTACCTGCAAATGAACAAACTTACATTTCTTCCTGTAGGGCCTCATGCTCAGTTTTCTCTCCTGACCTTTCTAAAATGCTGTGTGCTTCTTTTAAAGGGGATGTCTGCATTATCCCAGCCAAAACAGGAGCCTGCTCTACCATCAGTTAAGGATTACAGTCTCTCAGAGTTGTTGTCCCAGCTGGATTCAGGGATTTCACAGACTATGGAAGGTCCTGAGGATCTCAGCCGCAGCTCTTCTGAGTCCAAACTTGCCTCCAGCGACAAGCGGCTTTCAGGAGTTTCATCTGTAGATTCAGCTTTTTCATCCAGAGGCTCCCTTTCCCTTTCCTTTGAAAGGGAGAGTTCAGGTAATGGTCAGGTTTTCTTTGTTGTTGTTTTTTTGTAGTTGTTTGGACTGGGGCATGGGAGTCAATGGGTTGGAGAGTAGTCATATAAAGAATAGCATTCTGGAAATCTAGCATTGCTTTGTCTTGGTGTCAGCACTACAGAATTATTTACTGGAGGCAGTTTTTAAAAACAAAACAAAACAAACAAAAAAACAACAAAAAAACCCCCAGAGGTGGCTCCCAAACATGATCTAATGAGAAATAATAAATCTCATTTACTTTTGAAAAGAAGTGACCTGAATTCCCATCAAAGCAATTACAGAATCAGTCATGTAAAGGTTGGTTGGAAGTGAGGTCACCTAGTCCAGCATCCTCCTCAGAGTGGGACTAACGCCAATGCCCAGTCAGGTCAGCTGCGTTTGTGACTTTTTCAGTTATACTAAGCCCAAGTATGAGCACTTTTTTTTTTTTTTTTTTTTGAGAAGACTCAAGCCACCTTCTCAGCAGCCCTCATGAACATTGTAATAAGGACCGCCCACTGTTGTGCACATGCCCTTCCCTTTTCAATCCAGTGCTGCAAAAAACAGGCAACTATTTTCCCATTAGGCAAACAATGATTAGTGCAGGGAGATCAACCACAGCATCCTTTGTTCTTCATTTCACAAGAAACAGAGTAAAAGTGGGGTTCCAGATCTGACCTGAAATTGTCCTGAAACTACTGTGGGGGGAGGGGAGTCAATCATTGCTGAAGCCACCAGATATGTTAGCCATGGGCAAGTAACATTTGATGGGTATCAGAATTGTGATGGTGTCTTTTTCATAGAATCATAGAATAGTTTGGATTGGAAGGGACCTTTAAAGGTCACCTAGTCCAACCCCCCCTGCAATGAGCAGGGACATTTTCAACTAGATCAGGTTGCTCGGAGCCCCATCCAACCTGACCTTGAATGTTTCCAGGGATGGGGCATCTACCACCTCTCTGGGCAACCTGTGCCAGTGTTTCACTACCCTCATTGTAAAAAAATTTCTTCCTTATATGCATCTAGATATTGGTACTACAGACATACAGAAGAGGAAGCTAACGGAAGCCATTTTATCTGGAGATACCAGTAAGCTGATGAAGATCCTCCAGCCTCAAGATGTTGATATTGTTTTAGATGGGAACTCCAGTCTTTTGCACTTGGCTGTTGAAGCTGGTCAAGAAGAATGTGTCAAGTGGCTCCTCCTGTACAACGCTAACCCTAATCTCACCAACAAGAAAGGATCCACCCCTCTTCACATAGCCATTGAGAAGAAAGTTAAAAGCATTGTGGAGCTGATTATGGCTAGGAAAATCAATGTTAATGCCAAAGACGAGGATCAGTGGACTGCTCTTCACTTTGCTGCCCAAAATGGGGATGATTTCAGCACCAAAATGCTGCTTGATAAGAACGCATCCTTAAATGAGGTAGATTTTGAAGGCAGAGCCCCCATCCACATAGCTTGTCAGTATGGCCAAGAGAATATTGTGCGGATCCTGCTGAGAAGAGGCGTTAATGTGAACATCAAAGGAAAGGATGACTGGGTGCCACTGCACTATGCTGCCTGGCAAGGTCATCTCCCCATTGTAAAGCTTCTGGCCAAACAGCGGGGTGCAAACGTGAATGTGCAGACCGTGGACGGAAGGACCTCGCTACACTTGGCCGCCCAACGAGGACACTACCGTGTCGCTCGCCTTCTCATAGACCTGGAGTCGGATGTCAACATAAAGAATGTGCTCTTGCAGACTGCTCTCCACATAGCTGCTGAAACTGGCCACACAAGTACATCAAGGCTGCTCCTTAAACACGGTGCAGACATTGAGGCAGCAACAGCAGAAGGATACACCGCTTTGCACTTGGCATCTCGCAGCGGCCATTTAGCAACAACAAAGTTGCTGATAGATGAAAGGGCCAGCGTTCTAGCCAGAGGCCCTTTAAATAGGACAGCGTTACATCTTGCTGCAGAAAATGGGCACTCTGAAGTAGTAGAAGAACTTGTCAGTTCAGAAAATATCAATGTTTCTGACAGTGAAGGTTTGACAGCTCTTCATCTGGCTGCACGAGGAGGGCACACAAAAACAGTTGAGGTTCTTCTGAAGCATGGGGCGCACACTGACATGCAAAGACCCACATGTCAGACCCTGCTACAGCTTGCTCAGCAGAGCAGTAATAGCTCGGTTACTGTGTTGTTAAGTGAGACTTAAGCAAAAGGTACAGAACTTGCTACCTTTCTACGTGGTGCAAGAAGGCTGCTGGAGCTTGACTCATGAGGGCCTTCTTCAGTTGTGCAGTGACCTGCTCATCAGTGGTGTCAGCTGATGGACTGAGGTGCAACAAGCAGAAGCTACTTGTGTTTGAGTGTGCAAATGAGAGTGCACATGGACTAAGGCCACATGTAAGGCTAAGAGTTGGAGTCTGCCATGCTGTGGTCTGTATCAGTCATTCTGCGTGTGCCTGCCCTGTCTGTATATTGACATTCCCCTCCCAAGGATGTTGTGAGAAGGATGCAACTTGTAGGTTCCCTCCCCTGCTTTTTTTTTTTTTTTTTTTATGTGCCAAACTAATTTAAGAACTAACATTCTGCTTTTTTATTTTCCTCCAAAAAAAAAAAAAAAAAAAGTGTAGATTCCTGGTTTATTGCAGTGATCTGTATGTTGGGCTGAAAGGCTCCAATGTAAAATAAACACAACACAAATCTGCTTGAAATAATTAACACAAGAGATGAGGAAAGGGCTATTGAAGATATAGTTAATCATCTTTCAGTGTCACAAGGTACTCTACTCTGTTTAATGGAGACATTGATTACAGATTTCCATGTACTCAAAATTGATGAGGCAGACTTATTAACAAGGCAGGATCCCAAAAATACATAAGCAGAAGTAAAAGATTAACACTGGTATCTTCATATACAGTACCACCTTGTATGTATTCTAAGATCAGTAAGCTAAACTAGGTGCTTAGTGGTTTGTCTTAAATGAAAAAGTCAGAAGCTAAAATTCATACTGGACTGTAACTGGATGGTATATTCTAACACCATTATACCAACTTGCAAAACAATGTTTGGAAGGGCTGATGACTAGACTGATATACTGTGTATATAGTATTTCTACCTGTTGTATGCTTTTTTTCTACTGAAGAAAATAGATTGCTTAGAGTGGGTATGTTTTAATACACCTTTTAATTTCACTCTTTTCAAAGTTCAAATGTGATCTGTTATTAATAAAAGATTGTGTTCCATACCTGTCTCTATGTTGTAGTTGTTAAAGCTACTGAAAACCCATTGACCAGCAGCAGCACACAACTGTAATGTGTTTAATGATGTTGAAGCCCAAACCATTGCCATGTAAGGCTGTCCTCAGTTTTACATTCCCCTTAGCTTTTATAATGGAAGGTAAGGAGCTTGAATGAATTGGGGGTGTTATTTACAGAATAAATTTATAGATTAAAACTCCATGTAGCCTAGCATTTATGTATGTAACACATTGATGTACAACTGGGATGCTTTTCTCTTATGCTGTAGCTGTTCAGGGAATTTAGTTTTCTTCCCCACCTTGAAGCCAAAGCAAGTGCCTTTGCATCTTCCCTATTGACTGGTGGGCTGCTGCCCAGACAGGTACCTCGCCTCTCCTTGGTAGTGTGTTCCCACCATGCATGCTACAGAGCAAGAAGCAGTGTTGTGCTTTGCTCCCACCTCCCCTGACAGGAAAGCTGCTCTTCCTCGAGCCCTTTTTTGCACATACCTGATGGCAGTCATATGAATGCCAGTGCTACCTCAGTATCTGATTTTAGGACTCAAAGTACTCCTGTGGGAACCTAGCTCCATGAAAGTCAATAATTTCTTAAAAACCAAAAGCCAGCCTCCTGTCACTAGAGAGGGTAGTGGCTGACAGCAATAACCAAAGGAGGATGGGTGCTTGCAGAGGGAGCAGGGAGCCTGCTCCTGTTTGATACTGTTCCTGGCTCCAAGTAGGTACCTCTATGTACCTGCATGCAACTCCCCTAGTTCAATTTCTTGTATTTCAAGACCGTTCAGTGACTGCCTAATGAAACTGTATTAAATAACAAATGGTAAAGCCATGCTCATGTCAATATATGGTGGTTACAAGGCAATATACCTCTTAGCAGAGCATGGCAGTCATGGCAAGCTTCCTAAAGGTGCTGACAGTGAAACTTCTCATTAAAGAAACAAAACTGTAATTTTCTTACTGCTTCCTTCAACTTCTTTTGAGACCAGTAAGGGTGTCATGTTTCATTAAGCTGTACTTAGTCTCTCTTTATAGCAAATTCAACCACAGACCACTTAGTCTCTCAAGTCCTGTGCCACTGTGATTAAACACGTGGCCTAGCACAGCACGCACCATACCCTTCTATTTCAAAGTCCTCCAAACAGTGAGATTTGAGGTACTTTAACTCCAGCAGTATTTGCCTAAACTGCAAAAGAGCTGTAAGACCGGGTAACAGCCGTCTTTTTTGTGCCTTGTAATAAAGGTGGTGCATGCCAGCTAGGCAAGGGGAAAGTACACTTATAAAATGGTTTTAAAACAGCTCAAGCACTGCTTCGCCAGTACATTCCTTCAGTGCCTAATAATAATAGCACATTAGCTTCTAATTAAACATGAGGCCACACTCATGAGTCTTTATTTTCCATGCCATCTTTCACAATAACAGGCACCAGCTATGCATTACATAGAAGGCAGCACAGCTAGCACTGGGAAAAAAAGAAGAAGGGATTGCAATGACATGCTGCCAGTATTGGAGTGGGTATTTGTCCCTGTGAACCAACCTTCCTTCAGGGCAGGAGGGGTGAATGGGGGTGCTAAATTAGCACTAATGCAGCAATTACAAATTACTGTTTTGTAAAGGTCTCCTGGGGGTGACTTTCCTGATCGTATGTGTGTGCACTCCTCTGACTTAGCTGAAATCCTAACAGAGCTGCTGACCTAAAGCTTACAGGCATTTCTTTGCCTCTTCCCAATTTTAGCCACATTCTTTAAAAAAATACCCCCAAATACACAGAACGACCTAATGGCAAGATCAGGCTTTGTCACTACTTACCTACAAACCCCCCCGCCCCTACCAAAACCGAAAAGAAAGCCTCAGAGCCTACCATAAATGCACACTCGGTATCATTTGACTTCTTTTCCCTAGCTGAGTTGGCAGGTTGAACTCAGCTGCCCCAAGTCTGAAAGGAAACTGTTCCCCACACCACTTTTCTGCCAGCTTCCCTCCCTCCACTTCAGCTCACGCCCTGAAGCAAGCCAAGGCAACCGTGTGAACCACCTCCCGAGCCACAGGCTCTGCTCGCTCACCCGCCGGCTCCAGCCCTCGCAAAAAACCCTAAAACGTGCGCAAAACCCCGCACGCTCGGGAAGCAGGTTTGAGAGGTGGTGTGAAGGCGCAGAGGGCTCCACGGAGCTGAGCCCTGCCTCACTGCTCCCCGGGCAGCAGCAAAGGCTGCAAGACGAACGTAAGCGCCTCTTGCTCGCCTCCAAAATCAGGCAGAGGTTGCTTGCAGGGTTTCTGCGTACACCGTGCTCGCCTGCTTCCTTAGGACTTCTGGCCATGAGCCCAGGTGGCTATTTCAGCCCCAGCCCAGGGGGTAACAAAAGACAGGAAAAAAAGATACAGTGAAATGGTGTTAGGGACCATAAGCTTCACCTTTGCATCTCTAGACGTGTTTTTTCACCCTGGACCCTGCCTGCATGCCTGCAGTAGCGTAGTCTGGGTTTCTGCCAGCACCCACTGGTGCCAGCTCCCTGTGCAGAAGGTGCCTCCCGCCATCCCCATTCCTCGCTCCTCCACACCATTCTCCGCCTCCGGGGGAATAGCACGGCCCCTGGTGCGTTACCTGTCGCCACACCAGTTTGTTCCCAGCACCTGGTAGCTTTATTTACCTGCTACTTAGCACGAGGTGCTGCAGCGCCATGTTCCTACAGGCCTCGAGAGGACTTGACAAGCCTGCCGTTCAAACACGCTCGGCGGCGGCGACGAGGGGAGAGAATTGCTGGGCGATTGCAAAGAGGCCTGGAGGCAAACCTCAGCCCTTTCATTCCTGCCTCCTCTCTTGCACCACTTTGGCTCTGCATGACAGGGTTGCGAGAAAAACAAGGCATGTGGGAGCTGCTCTAAATGGTCTCCTTTAGCAGAGAGGTCTGGGGCGGGGGGTGCGGGTGGGATATTTGCTCTCCTCCACGCTCCTTTAACCCCAGCTGGGTGGCTCAAGGTGCAGACTGGCTCATGCGTGTTGCCAAAAACCCAGGCGAAGCCTTCCAGTGCTGCAGTGCTCCGCTGCAGAGGTTCACACCTGCCCCTGGGCCCAGCTGCTGGTCAGATCCCCTCGTCCCTGCACCTTGGGGAGGGGGCATCCAGCCTCTCCCCTTCCCTCCCCGTCTCTGACAAGGGAGGACTTTCTTCAAGCAGGGTTGATTTTGATCTGTTTCTTTGAAGGATACCCACGCAAGCAAGGCAGAAAGAGCGCTCGGCTTCTTTACGCGAGTCCTGGGGCTGAGGTAAGACGTCAGCCACGCTTCGCCCGTCCTGTTCTTTGGCCAAAACCGCCTGCACGTGCACCCAGGTCTCTGCGTGAAGCCTTCGACTGCTTTTGCAACGCTGGTTCGGCGTTGGGGAGGGACGGATCGTGCAAGGCACCGCTCTGCTCCCTCCCCTCCCCCTGCTTTTGGGGCGCGCTTTAACCCGGGGGCTGCGGCAAAACGCCAAACGCCGGCGCTCCTACCCCCCGACCCGAGCCAGGGAGACGTTCGTAACCCAACGCAAACGCTGATGCAACGGAGCAGCGTAACAGCGCAGGAAGCCCTTTCGGCAGGGGAGGTGGCGGAAGGCAGATCCCAACACGTCGGGTCGCTGCGGTCGCTCGGCGGCCGAGCGTCACGGGCTGCCGGCAGCGAGACGCGGGGCTGGGCGGCAGCGCCTTGGGAGGCTGCGCCGGCGGGGAGGCAGGCACGACGCCCAGCTGGGCCGGGAAGCCCTCGCAGCTGCACCGGGGAAGTCCTGGGCTTGTAGGGAACCACGTGGCCAGGCGCTTGAGCAGGAATGGGGTTTTAAAAAAAATAAAAATAAAAATAAAAAAAAAATCACTGCTGCCACCACCTTATTTACCTTGTGCTTTTGAAACGCTGTGGGGGAGGCTTTCAGGCTTTTCTCGGCAGTTATATAGAGCAAAGACCATTTAAAAGCTAATAAAGAGCAACTCGCCATCTACACAGAAACGCCTGGCTCTGAGAGGCTCGACTAGAAACGTGGAGAAGCACAACATAGAAACTACAGCTGAGGCAATGACAAGGGGAAAGATGCTCTGCTCTCTTCCCTAGAAGAGCAGACAAGAGCCCATTTGCAGGAACTTCTCCCCGGACAGACTCTGCCCCACAGGCAGAGAGTAACCCTTGACCGCAGCAGGAATAAGGGCCCACGGGCTGCAGACTCACAACACGCATGAGACACAAATTTGCCTGACAAGTCTCCCCCCAGTCTCCATTGCCCGATCGGATCAGAGGAAATAAATCCTGGCAGAGCCAGTTTTCACTTGAGTTCACGCCCTGACTCTGCCTCAACAGGGACCAGGTCCAATACATTTCCTCTTTATCTATTTAAATAGGATTCCTTTTCTTAGTCCACTAACAAGCAAAACATGACAAGTCCTGTGCTGCCATTACTGATGTCTGCCATGTGTTTTAAAACCCCCAGTGAGGCTGGCTTTATCCCAGTATCATCTTGCTTTTTGCAAAGATGCTTAGCTAGGGCACTGTAGGAGGTTAAGCAGGCCACAGTTATAACTGACATTGGGACCGTTTATCACAGTACCTATATCCAAAAGCACGTGTGCAATGGGGTTTAGACATTTGCAAAATCAAAGTCTAGGAGTGCGTATGCAGTGAATATAAAGGCTGACTTCAGCCTAACCTGAAGTCCCTCTGCCAGGCTCAGGGGCTCACAAAAATCACCAACATCTTCCTTTTAAAAAAAAAAAAAAAAATTAAATTTAATCAGCAGACTAGTCCATCCCACCTTGAAGAAGCTGCTAGATGCCTTCAGATTAACTTAGCCTGACCACCAACTTCCTAAAACAGAAAAGCCTTTATTCCCCAGTACCTTCCTCCTTGGTCCCAATTCCTAAGCACAGCAGCATCCCTCTGCCCAGTACAGCTGGGGTACAACTTGTGTAGTACCTTCAGGACGGGTGGGAGGTACCAGGCTTTCTCCCCATGTTGAAGCTCCTTGTTTTTCCACACAAGGACATGTGAGCCTACGCCCCAACTGAGCTCCCCTGCAGGGAGCAGCAGGGAAGAAGAGGAGGAGGAGGAGGAAGCTGCGCCGCAGGGCTGTAGCTACAGTGGTAACCATGGCCTGGGGGAACAGAGAAGCAAAGGGCCACCTACCACTGACAAGCAGCCAGGGCTTTCTGTTTCCACTCAACCTAAATCCAGATTTGGAGGGTAGTTTATTAAGGAAAGGCGGTGCTGCTCCATCGCTCTCCAAGTCAAACCTCCCCTCACCCTTTGGGCTCCTGACACATTTCTCAGTGCACCGATTCCCGGGGAAGAAGTTTGCTTTAGTGCAGAAAACCAGGCCAACCAGCACAGATGCAGACAAGCTCCCTCGCCACAGCTACAACCTGCAGCGTGCACACTCCCCCTCGCCCCCGCTTTTCGCTGGGGCAGCGTTTTCTCTGCTGAAAAGGTCGCAGCTCTGGGACATTTCCAAAACAAAAAGCTTTGCAGAGTTGGAAACTGAGGGGCTCGCTTCCCCTCCTTGGCTCTGCCAAGTTCGGGGAAAGAGAGGTGCAGAACTGCTCCTGGCAGCCCCTTCCTGGGTCCACGGCAGTGCCAAGGACGCAGCCCCAGACACGCTTTCGGCGCAGCACCCTTTCTCCTTTCTCCTCGCAGGCCTGCCAGCACTAGGCAGCTCTGCGGCAGCCCTTTGCCCTGGGTGGTGAGCGAACCCCGGCAGCTTGCACGACATGTGCCGGCACGCACCGCGCTACAGGTGGCTCTGGCTCACCGCCGCCTGCCTTTCCATCACAGGAGGCTCCAGCCCAGACGAGGTTGGCTGAGGTTTTCCAGCCAGCTTTTTGGCAGGGAGGCAGCGTTACGGATGCCGCTGGACTTTCTCCATTCGTTTCTCCCTACTAGTAACAAAACAGCTGCTCCAGCCTTAAGCCAGGGTAAAGCCCGACGGTGAAGGCAGTGGTAATTAGCTGTGCTGGCAGCTCACCCAGCAAAGCAAAATGGCTGGGTAGTCATCACGGCTCATAACCAGCCTGTGCCAGTGGGGAAGCTGAAGCCTCCGTGATCCTCTCCTTCTTCCCTCGCCTCTCAATTAGTTGCCTCCTTCCTGGAGGAATTAAAAGAAAAAATAAACTAAAAAGCCAACACAAACCGAGAGGAACACACTGGTGGAGATGTGTGCCTGAAAGGGGGGTGCCCCGTTTCCCCCCACCGGGGTGCATGCTGGCAGCTGAAAGGCAGGGGTGAAGCCGGCTTGGGTAGAGGGTGCAGCTCCCCGGCAGCGGCCCCGCTAGCCAAGCTCGTCCTCAGAAAGGGACTGTTGTGCTCCATGATGTTTTGGGGGCAGCGGGGCCAGCCTCCTTACAGAGCCTCTCCAGGCTGGAGCGGCCCAGGAAAAGCTGCTCTGGGGGAGGCTGTCGTTCCTTTAATGACAGCAACCTGTTTCCAAGGGATTTTACACACCTGAGTCCCATTAAAACCAGAGGGACCCTAACCTAAGGGACTTGGCCAGCATCATGCTCAAGACCTGCAGGCGGCTGGGACCGCTCCTTCAGTGGAGAGGCTGGGCTGGGGGGGTGCACCACAGCACCCTGCTGCCTCCCTCCAGTCGACACCCAGAAGAAGCCCCGCAGGGCTCAAAGTCAGCTTATTTCCATATAAAATTCCCAGAACTGTGCTCCGAGGTGTCCCGCAAGGGGCCCTTATGTGTGCCACAAGTTTGTCCCCTCTGTGGGCTCACGGGCAGGGCTCTCCCTCGGCCCCTCTCCCTCTGCCCTTTGCTCGACTACTCCAAAGCAGCTGGTGTCACGAGTTGGCGCAAGCGTCACGACAAGGTGGTATGGCATCCCGGAGAAGGACCCGACCTGCCAGTCAGCCCCGTGGCAAACACAGAGCAACCCCAGCTGCTGCTGCATCCCTGCTGCTGTTTGCGAGCAATTAACAGAGACATGGGACAGGGTGAGGCTGGGCGAGGTAGGAGACCAGAGGCAATAAGGACAGGATCTCAAGTTATTTCAGCTTGTTAATGCGGCTCTTTCTTCACTGTGATCACAGGGACGGTCGGGTGCCCGTACATGTGTACCTACCCACACAGGCACACACGCTTGCCTACCCACACGCGCAGGCTTACAGGTGTGCACGTGCCTGCTCCCTGCCTGCACACATGGGCATGCGTCTGCACACACACATTCACAAATGCAATATTCGTTTCTTATTTTTACAGTGAAAATTAGCCACTTTTCAAGGCAGAGAGCTCTCAGACCACTACATCCACCGAACTCACCCCAGCCCAGGCCGCTTACAGACAGGGCTGTAATTCTTTGCTTTCAGAAACAGACTACAAAAATGCAAAAGGAGATGGCAGTAATGCACCGCTGCTCGTGCAATGCTTTGCTAACCTAATCCCACGGACCACTCAGTACCACAGCAGTTTGCAGCTCTCCCCTTAAGCTACTGCATCCCAGCTCCCTGTGGTTTATCAGAGCATCCGGATGGCCAAAAGCTGCCTTGGGGTGTATCCCTCGAGGCTGCCAAAGGTTCGAGTCAGACACATCACAGCACCGCCACAATCCTGTAATCCACCCCTGTGAGATACGGCTGCTGTCAAAAAGAAATCAAATCCTGGCTGCAAAAGAAAGAAGAAGAAACATCCACTTGCACAGCCATGAACACTGGTACAGTTGTTCCCAGTCAGGTATTCCCAATGCAGTAAACACAATCTAGACCAGACCAGCATTCCCCAAATTCAGTGTTTTGCCTCAGAGTTTCCCGTGTTAAAAACCTAAGGAAGAATCAAAACATAATCCTGATCTAAGTGGTTAGGAAATAAAATGCTCATAGGGAAAATGCCTTTTGCATCCCAGTCACTTACCAGTGTCCACATTACCTATAACAAATATTTAAATATTTCCAGAATCCTACACTGTTCTCAACAGTTACCTTCTTTGGAATATTTATATATACATACATATTTTTTTATATTTTTTTTTTATGTTTACACATGCATACATATAAACATGTATATATATGAAAACCCTTGAAAGCGTTTATTTGATCAGTCTGAAGACATGCTGCCTTTGGATTCTGCTGCTACCTCCCTATTGTGGCAGAGTAAGTTGTCTTTACCTTCCCTCTAGCAGTCACATGAGATACAGGATACAAACTCTTACAGTTTCCTCTACTTATTGACAACAGCTCCAACCCCATCCCATCCTGACAACCCAAGTCCAAACCCAGCAGCAAGGACTTGGGTCCAATATGGTACATGTGGCGGCTGCTGCTCCTGCATCACCAAAACCTGGAGGAGCTGGGAGCAACTTAGTTACTTTTGACCTTATATCTTTGCAGTGGTTTATTCCTCCGCCTGTCCCTCAGCTGCCTTCTTCAACACACTTTTTAATAACTGTCTCTGCTGATACAGCAACAGCCTCGAGTTTACACTAAAGGGCAGTCTTTGGCCCACTGAGAAGGTATTTACCAAGTATCTCTTACATCCATTGCAGACATACGCATGCGCGCACAGCGTAAGGAGTCAGTTGCAGTGCTCGGCTGCCTTTACAAGCTTTTACAAGCAGCAATGCATGCAGCCTCCTCCTGCCCTTCTGTTGTTTTCCCAAGCTCTGTTTGTTTTCCCAGGTTTGCTCTAGGCCCTAAATACGTTCCAGATTAACAAAGTTCACCGGAGACCAAGATGGAAGGGGCAAAAATTTCCAGCCAAGCAGATCACGGCCCCCAGCAAGGCTAGGTTTATTTATCTCAGCTAAAAATGTCCCCTTGCCCCCTCCCGATGCCTGGTGGGTGCCGGGGTCTCTGTGCCCAACCCCGGCCGCTCCTCGCCTGCCACGCAGAGAATTATGGCTTCCTCGGAGGTCTCCCGAGAGGCTTTAATTATCTTCCTCGATCAGATATCGAAGCTCCTCTGCCAATAGCGAGTGACGGGAGCAGACCCAGCCGGGGTGAAGACGTGCTCCTGGGCAAGGCACGGCTGCCGAGCCCCCCGGCAGGGCTGCCCACAGGGAGAGCCAGCCTCAGCACCTCGGCTCCCCAGAAAGTTTAATTTCTGGAGAAGCCCAGTCCAGCTCTTGAGAGCTGTTGGGGCTTTGGGGGCAGCTCTGCTGCTCCCCACAAGAGGATGGGAGGTGGGTGAGCTAGAGGAGGAAAGTCATTGCTGCTGGAGAAACCTGCCAGAAGCCCAGCGCCAGCCTCAGGTTTGGGGTTTGCCCCTCACCAGTGCTTTTAACTCCTTAATGACCTTCTTGAACAACCAGTCAAATCCTCCTATTTTGCCCAAAAGGCATTTGACCGACAGCAGTGAAGTTGTCAGTACAAACATGTCTGTTGCCAGCAGAGTTTGGCTGCAGGTCTGAGTTGTGACATGGTTAATATATAATGAGGTTATTAATATTATATTGTGACATACTTAAGATCACCAGGTTTCCACTGAATATGTAATTGTTGTAGAGCCAAAAAACAATCCTTTAACTATGGATTAAATTTAGTCCTATTTGACATCCCATCCTTCATTCAAGCCATTAAAAGAACCCGGGCCAGGAAGCTATCCTTGTTCCTCACCAGAAATGTTCACATCCAGCTGAGATATTTTTCTAACATATACGCAAATAAGAAGATTTGAGTATCTCCGAGGAATGGCTGCTCCAAGCTAGTGCCTTTGTGCCTAGGTACATTAAATGCAGTTCCCTTGTCTTAGAAAGGCCATGAAGCTGCAGACGTATCTGTCCCATCTTACTTTGACGCCATTCTTGACTGCAAACTTAACGCAGCAGACCTCAAAGACAGCTCCTAGATGCCTACATTTGCTTGTCCCTGACAGCAGCAGGAACCAGGGGTGCTGCCACCGCAGGGTGACCCGGCTGTACCTCCTGGGTGTGTAGGTGTGCCCACAGCCACTGCACACACCAATGCCCCAGCCTGCTCTTTTCCTCAGGTGTGCCAGCTGCCACTGGAAAGGTGCTTAAGCCTGCTGTCTTCACCTCCTGCTCCTCTTCTGGGTCCTGCCCTTTTGAGTCGTCAGTGACTGAACGCATCCAGAGTTGAAGGGTGAGCCTCAATGACTCACGGGGGGGTGGGAGGAGAATAAACACAAGGGACAGGCCATGTGTTTTAAGCCCCCAGTGCAGATTTTTCCTCCCCTCCATGTCCTGCAGGGCTGTACCGTGTGTTCCAGAGGTTGGAGGCAGCAGGCATCTGCTCCTCTAGAGAAGCCGTTCCAGCATTTTGCGGGAGTACAGCTGCCAACACCCTCTGTAACTCAGCCTACCTGTAACCTGGCCCAGTCACTGCAGGTTTTTTTCCCCTCCCTCCCTCCTCTGCAGGACTTTTTCCTTTTCTTCTCTGCCACCTATGATGGAGGTCCCTGGAGATCCTTCTTTCACTTCCTCCTGCCTCAGCTGGGCCAAGTTATTAAGGATCTCTCTCTCTAGCAGCAGTGAAATGGGGTGAGACACAGGAAACTTACTGATAAATGAAAAGAAAGCCAACTGCTGAAACAGAAATATGGAGGAGGAGGAAGAAAATCAAGAAGGCAGCTGGGAAATAAAAGCACATGGTGGAATTATGCAGCATCCCTGTAACAAAATCAGTTATTCAACTACCTGTGAGGGCACCTATTTGCATTATTCATAGAGTATTAATTACACAACTCTTAATTTTTTTTTGAGACTTTGCCATTACAGCTCAGCACCTGCAGCGGGTAGCCCAGCAGCGCTTTGCTGCCTCCGCTTCCCCTAACACAGCCTATTCAGTTTTGTCCTCCTGCCTAATTATAACAACTACTTTCTTATCCTCCTCTTTTATTTCCCTTTACTTGCATTGTTTGAGCCAGCTATTGCAGCTTTAATGTTCTTGTAACAAAGTTGTTTCTCTGCATAAACCCCACCCGAGATGGCACCATGATATCAAGCTGGTATCAGGTAACAGCACTGCAGCTGAAATCAGCTCTCCACCAGGTGTTTTTCTGACAGCTCTGAACAAAAAAAGGAGTTTGTGGGTTTGTTTTGTTTTTCTCCAACTGCTGCATCTCTCCATGGCTTCGTCTTACCATCCCTTCCTGCTCAGCACATGCTGGATGAACATGGATGCACGGTCTCAGAGGCTTTCTCAGAAGTGGCAGGAGTCCCAAGGAAGGGCTCAGCCAACTGCCTAAGCACAGCATCCCAGCTCCTCAAAGCTAAAATCCATGGCACCAAGTGTCTAAGCATCACCGAGGACTTGTGCTCACAGCCCTCCTGCAGCGGGACCAGGCAGTCCCTGCAGCATGGGCTCCCCTCCCGCACATCCCAGATTACCATGCAGGGGGCTGTATGCAGGCCACAGCAGGTAACGTGCTTACTAATTAATTATTGAAAGCTCCAAAAAAGAACCAAAAGAACACATCTGCAAGTGCTAGAAATACATGACCAAGTCAGAGACTAATAAAACAGGGGGAATAGGGCTAGTCAGCAACACTTGATTACAGTTGCTTAGGTTATTAATCAAATATAAATTTTCATAGCCAGGTGGAATGCAGCACACCCAACTTTAGGCCTCCAGTAGGCTGCAAGCGTGCAAAAGCGCTCTCAGCAGTCAGTGGAGAGAAAAAGAGGAAAAGCCAGTGTATTTATTCATCCCATGTTCCTCAGACACCGAGCTGTGTCTCTGGGTGAGCTGAGTGCTCTGCACTGACTAGAGAGGGAGAGCAGACTGCCCAGACGAACCCGGGGAACTGGGCTGGCCAAAGTCAGGAGAGCCAGATCCCACCAAGGCTGCCTACACTTTGTTGTTAAAACAGCCCCAGGAAAGGCCAAGGATAAGAAGCTCCTGTGACGTGCCTCAGGGTATCACTAGAGTTACAAGAGGGTTTTGGTCTAGGAGCTGGAGAATTGGGCCCATGACTATGTGTTGTGGAGTCTCTTGAGGAAGGGAGAGGATGCGACAGTAGCAGAGCCAAGTATTTCATCTGATGGGTCCTCCTAGGGCGAGTGCTATTTGCGAGAGATTGCTGTCAAAGCTAATTGTCTAATAATTTGGGTTGAGTTGACCAGGCTAATGGGCTAACACTAGGGTTAGCATTATGGACAAGGACAGAAGGACCTAATGACCTGGGTCTACCACTGTATTAAAAGCAAGGACTAAAGACCTACAGTAGGTGCTGCTGTCTCTAAGGGTAATCAGGTCACCAACCCTTGAGCTAGAAGTGCTTCACTGGTCTCCTGTGTTAGGGTTGGGGCTTAAGGCTGCCCTGACAGAAGATGACCTGGGGTACACAGGCATGGAGGCAAGTTTCTGAAAGGCTGTAGATAATTCTGAAATTGGCTGAGAATTCCTGGGTGTGGGGATGCTCACAGCTGGAGGGATAAGTCAAATGATCATTTGGTTGTATTGGGTTTGCATAGCCAGGGTGCTACAGGGGTGGCTTCTGTGAGAAGCTGCTGAAAGCTTCCCCCATGTCCGACAGAACCAGTGCCAGCCGGCTCCAAGACAGATCCGCTGCTGGCCAAGGCCGAGCCCATCAGCGACGGTGGTAGCGCCTCTGGGAGAACAGATTTAAGACGGGGGAAAAAGTTACTGTGCAGCAGCAATTGCATCCAGAGAAGAGAGGAGTGAGAACATGTGAGAGAAACAGCCCTGCAGACCCCCAGGTCAGTGAAGAAGGAGGGGGAGGAGGTGCTCCAGGCGCCGGAGCAGAGATTCCCCTGCAGCCCGTGGGGAAGACCATGGTGAGGCAGGCTGTCCCCCTGCAGCCCAGGGAGGTCCATGGTGGAGCAGATATCCACCTGCAGCCCATGGAGGACCCCACACCAGAGCAGGTGGATTCCCAAAGGAGGCTGTGACCATGTGGGAAGCTCACGCTGCAGCAGGGTCCTGGCAGGACCCGCGGATCTGTGGAGAGAGGAGCCCACGGAGCAGGTTTTCTGGCAGGACTTGTGACCCTGTGGGGGACCCACGCTGGAGCAGTCTGTGCCTGAAGGACTGCAGCCCGTGGGAAGGACTCACGTTGGAGCAGTTCATGGAGGACTGTCTCCTGTGGGAGGGACCCCATGCTAGAGCAGGGGAAGAGTGTGAGGAGTCCTGCCCTGAGGAGGGAGGAGCAGCAGAAACAACGTGTGATGAACTGACTGTAACCCCATTCCCCGTCCCTCTGTGCCACTGGAGGGTAGGATACAGAGAAAATTGGGAGTGGAGTTGTGCCCGGGAAGAAGGGAGGGGTGGGGGGAAGGTGTTTTAAGATTCGGTTTTATTTCTCATTATCCTACTCTGATTTGATTGGTAATAAATTAAGCTAATTTGCCCAAGTTGAGTCTGTTTTCCCCATGATGGTAATTGGCAAGTGATCTCTCCCTGTCCTTATCTCAACCCATGAGCCTTTCATTGTATTTTCTCTCCCCTGTCCAGTTGAGGAGGGGAGTGCTAGAGCAGCTTTGGTAGGCTCCTGGCATCCAGCCAGGGTCAACCCACCACATTGGTGTAGGTGCGTCTGAGAAAGTTCAGATCTGAATCAAACACGACCTAAAGATGGAGGACGAGGCAGGGTGCCAGCTGGCATTATCAGCACATGCTTTGCGTTGGGCTATTCTGCTAAGGCCAGAGTGGGGGTTAGGAACCACAGGATAGAAGAAATAACCTGAGCAACATTGTCTAGAAGGTGAATGCAGACCAATGGTAGTAGTAGGAACAATTAACTCTCAGCCTTCTCAGTAACACCCAACCACTTCCAATTGTCCTAAACAAAGATGTTCCATTCGACACTCCTGGCACCAGCCTCACATTCAGTGATCAGCCAAGCTTGCCAACTCAATTCTCTTCACAATGAGGATAGCTTCTGCTTTTCTGAGACCTAAAACCTGTCTTACTCCTTGTGTTAAACCTGGGCCACAACTCTGTCTGCTTTTACACTATAGTTTCCTGTACGCTAGGTGCAAACCATAATGCCTGTTCAATGAGTTGAATCTGGCCCAGAATAATCAACGCTGGATTCATGCCAGGAGGCACTGGCTGGATTTTAGCCTTACAGAAAAATTTCATCCCAATTCTGAGCAAATCAAAGCCAATTTGCCTCCACATGATGCAACCCTTATCTTAGCCAGACAGGCTCTGCAGATGCTTATATTATATCAAACTCTTCAGCTTCTGCTCTTAACACTCTAGTCCAGTGATATTGAGCTGAACCTAAATGAATTATGACCCTTTTGCCCCAGGTGATGCTAACTCTTAGATTTTACAGGACTACAAGAATGAAACAGAAATTACAGCCCTTTGTAAGCCAGCTTGTGCCCTACCAATAGGCTTAATATCCTTTCTTACAGACCTAGAGCTGGTACAAAATGAATGAGGACTCTTTCACCCGCATGATAGCCATCCTATTTTAAAAGTGTAGCAGGACCCAGCAGAACAGAACACAAAGCCCAAGAGATCTTCAGCCCATGCTAAGCCAAAACCTAACCATCATGCCTTCTGCTGTGTTTTTTTTTTTTTAAAAAAACACACCTGAACAAATCAAAGATCGATGTTTTCCTTCAGGACACCACCCTCACTTTTGCTTGTTTAGCCTTGCAGGCACATGCACATATTGACCCATGCGGCTCTTTAGACCCTTACCTTTCCATGTGGTCCCGCAGCCACAGGAGCCACAAACCCCCACCCACGTGGCAGCAGAGCTAATCAAAGCCCAAAGGCAGTGGAAACGCCCCAGAAAGCTTAGGGCAGGGCCAGGGCTTCATTCAACAGGAAGAGTTTCCCGTCTTACCATGAGGTAAATCTGAGGGCCCTGGTGAGAGCCTGCACAGTGTCCTCAAGGGCTTAATTATTTTTGTAAGGATGACTCCCAGAGGTCCTGTGCTAAGATGAGGGCCAGGATTAGGAATGGTAGGGTTTGAGGAGCCCAAGTGATTCACAAAGCTCAGATAAGCAGGAGGAGGGCTGGCTTTAAAATGAGCAAATTACTTTTGGAGTATTTTGGGATAAGGCAGGGACTCCTACATATGTGTCTCTGAGCACACACTTAATGCTTGGGTTGGAAGAGCCTGTTTTCCTGCTGTAATTGGCCCAGTGGGAAGGCAGGATGGGAGCTGGTGTCACACTGTTGGGGTTATTTAGCCCTTCTCACCATCTCAGTGAGCACTGTCTGGCCAAACTGACCACCAGCTCCACCCATGGGGCCTTCCCAGCTCCAGCAGCAAATCTCCTTTTTCAGGCCACACTGACTCTACCTTGCCCAGTGCTGACAGACCTCAGCAGCTCCAGCATCTGCTGGTGTCTCCTAACCACCCCTTGGCAAACAGCAGCCACTCACCACAGCTGCCAGCAGCCCTCTATTACATATCAAAGGAAGACGATTGGGCAGGATTAGGGATCAAAGCAATGCATGGAAGATCTCAGTCTGCTTCTGAATCATTCAACGCTTGCAGGCTAGGATTAGAGATGGTGCCACTGGAAGCCAATAGCTCCTGTCTGTTTCTGGGGCAGGGAGAGCTTGCTGGGATGCTATTCCGTGGCATGGTATTTTTTAAATATAGTGTTGGCGCTTTGGCCCAAACACTACGCCAAATGATAAATCCTGCAGATTTGCATAAGTACTGGTGTCAGTCTGGATGGCTTCTATGTAACTGTGGGGCATGTGTGGATCTCCTGGATATACAATAGCAAAAGCAAATAACTTAATAGGTCTGTTGTGAGTAAAGCCTGCTTCAAAGGCTGGAGTTGAAGTCCTGATTAAGAAAACCAAGGGATGAAGAGCTAAGCTGATTTACACATTTTGCAACACCTCCCAAGGTAGAATGAGTGCTGCTGGTAATAGCAGCAAGTGTCTCCTGGTTTGTCTTGGGGCACAAATTGTTCTCCAGGCAAACATGGGCAAGCCTAGAGCTGGGCTTAGTACTAGGGAAAGAGACAACAGGGGCTGAAGACCTCCTTATTGTTGATTTCTCTTAAGCTTAGAGCATTACAGTAGATGATGCCCTGGCAGGAGCTTACTGATATATTCAGACTCAGCGCCTGGCTGGTGCCTTGGGTTGATCAGGGTGCTGTGGTCAGCGTTCAGGCAGCAGCACCAAGTGACCAACCTTTTTGCTCAGGCCCAGGAGGTCCATGGCGATTAGCTCAAGTTAACACCTGCAGAGCCACCTGCCTTCACCAGGCTATCCAGCAGCAGCTTTGCTCCTCAGCCATAGCACGTGGAGCCACTTAGGCATAAGCCCCCCACACTCCCATAGCACCACCCAGACAGGCTTTTTGCCCCTTGGTCCTGCTCCCTTTTTACCCCATGCTATTCTGCAGCCCAGACATGTCCTGACACCCACTAGGCAAGACACGATCGTATACAGGGAACACACACA
Source organism: Haliaeetus albicilla (assembly GCF_947461875.1). Lineage (NCBI taxonomy): Eukaryota > Metazoa > Chordata > Aves > Accipitriformes > Accipitridae > Haliaeetus > Haliaeetus albicilla. Next base: position 12,779,469 of record NC_091488.1, read on the forward strand.
AATCATCGGGGAAATTGCTTGGGAGCTATAACTTCCAGAGTACACGTGCTGTTATTCACCCCCACTCCCCCAGTAGCAGATGTTGGCCTAGATGATCTCTCTGAATTTTTCCATTTCTAATTAATTAATTTTAAAAGTCTACAATTTTTTTAGGTTAAAAAGACAACAAAACTTCAATTAGTAAGGGTATTGTTATCTATTAGATTTGGAGAGCCTCTGTTGACTCTCTGAATTATTGCCTTTCTGCTTCAGGTTAGCGCTATTGGAAAGGCTATTGAAGCACATGCCTAACATGAAGCAATATGAACTACGGTTTATAAATTAACATTTTATTGCAGTAATCTTTCACATGAGAGATACCTCATTTATGTACCCCTGTCCACCTTCATGTGCAAATGTAATGCTCATGAATTTTAATAGATATTGGAAATGCTCACTGGAGTGAGAACAGACTCTTTTCACTGGCCACAAACTTAATACGATGGCACTAACATTTTTTCCACCCTGCTCATTTTTTTGATCCTGGCTTCTTACTTAATAAACCAGACTGTGAACACACTGACTCATCTCTTGTTTTCTCAAAATAGTGAGAAGTTTTATTTATTTTTTTTTAATCAGTAACTACCTGAGAGAAAGGAATACCTCATAAGATAAAGGCATTTAATTAGTTTGTTTGCTGTTAAGAAAAGTATGTAGGTGGATGTGGGCGAACTGCCAAGCCAAAGTGGTCTGGCTTTACTGACGGTTCAGCAAAAGAAAAAGATTAGACGTCATGGAAAAAATTACTCCCTGAACCGGAAAAGCTGGACACGGCACATATTTCTCTTCATCATCTAGCTTTGTAACAGTAAAAGGAACCACTAGCATTAGCTAACAGAATGTGCTTAGGGTATAAAAGGGCTGCAAAACAACAAAAGTGTAGCTGAATCAGACGGACTTCACCAGTTACATGAGATTTCTTTCAAATATCTTATTTTTCATTATTATTTTATTATAGCAAAAGTGAGTACTCCCTCGTGTCCCCAGACTGCATAAAGGCCAACATGTCAGCACCGTTCAGGGGCACTGTGAACATTTGGCTACACTATATACGTTTCAGAGCAGACTCAGACATCAGGCTACTTTCATTTATAATTCAGAGTGCACTACAAAGCAGAATACTTTTTGTAACCAGGTTAGCAAACAAACAACACTATATCAATCAACCTAATCTTGATTTTAATGCTTTTCACATTCCTGCGGACGTGAAACTCGAGATACAACGTGCTGGAATCCCAAAACACAGACAAACCCAGACAGCCCATAGAGGAGCACAAGCCTGTTTAGACTTTGGCCATTCATGGTGAAAGCCAAATTTGCATCGCAACTGGACATCCTTTGTACTCTGTTCACAACTGTATCCTTCTGGTCCACTGCTGCCAAGGAGCTGCTCCCCATGCTTGACTTTCTGCCACATCCTGAAGTGGGAGCTCGCCCGTCCGTACCAAGCTCCTCTCCAGGGACTGCAGGGCATTTCAGACAAAGCTTTCCAGCTGGCTGCTACATCAGGAAAGTCTACCAGCATGTTTTGGATACAGTATCTTATTGCCAGTCATTCTTTACACTTTAGACTTTTGTCCCAGATAACAGCCGACCAGATCCATACCCTTCCCAAACTCCATGATTCTTTTCATAGTGACCTGGCTTATTTTATGATCACTCAATTAACTCCCACCTTTGGATTATTCAATCAGTTTCTATTAACCAGGAGAGATACAGAAATAGCCAGTCCATTATTAGCCGCCTCCCATTTCTGAGATGAGTCACTCCTACTGTGTTGGAGGAACCTGGCCGCCCGACTGCTTCTCCAACAGACCTTTGGGAGAACAAGATATCTGTTTATTGCAAGGTCCCACCCCTCAGACAGGCATGATAGCTGCCTTTTAAAAACAACAATAAATAAAAACATCACATCCAACTCTTCCCATACCATAGGGGTCTGCTACGGATCCTCATGTTACCTTGGTTTTCCCTCTTATAATTGGGGAGTTTGTGTGCTTGACTGCATGAGTGCTTGTAAGGAACTCAGTGAGACAGTTTCTTCACAGCCACCCACCACGCAGTCCCACAGGACGCGTTTGTACGCAACTCTCCAGAGCAAATTGAACCCAATGGGAGGCATCTAGTTTTGAAGACCAGGTGTGACGTTTCCAGCAGCTGTTAGTGATGGCACAGGGACCCGCTGGATGGGAGAGAACAGCGGTATGAACAGAGGACAGGAATTTACATCAGGCCAGAGACCTTGAACCATGAGTAGATCGAAAATTTAAAGAAATTAGCAGGTGGATGGTCCGCTCCCCAGCTCGCAGAGAGAAACCTGGCTCTCACTTTTTCTTCTCCCACAGGATCTTCCCTTGCATATGCTTCTCCCATTACAACTTCCACTTCCCCCGCGCCCTAGCAAGACTCCCAATTTGTGCCCTTACGCAACTCCCATTTCCTTGGGAGACGGGCAGGGAACCCTACCTAAATAGACAGCAACTGGCTCAGCACTTCTCACTGCTGAGCAAGTAACACCAAAATTAATGCCCACACCACAGGCTAAAAGGGTGCGACCGCCGCCTGGGAAGCCACGGCTTGGGCACTGGCGGCAGCTTGTGTCCCTCAGCACGGCACCAGCAATCTTCCATGCTCCCAGGCAGGGTTTGCAACTTGTTATTTTACCCTGTATTGCCATTGCATCAGGACTGGTGTCAGACACTTCAAACCTCAGCTGGTTACTTTTTCTTTCTAGGGTGTCAAGAGGGGGGGGAAAAAAGAACAAGATTAGCTCTGAATTTTCTTTTCCAGGAGAAATTAGAAATTAAATCCTGGGTTAATAAATCTGTGGTTTACCCAGTCTGGCCCCCCAAAGCAAGACTAAAGACAGTAAGTTCTCCCTACTACATCCATATGGCTTGGCTGGCTGCTGTCCTGCCAGGGAACATGGGTTCCTCCAAATTAAGGTATTCCTTCACATTTTATATAATCTTCTCCAGGTTGCATCCTCTCTGGCAGGATGACACAACTATCATTTTGCAACACGTTGCCTGTACACACAGCAGTGTGGACCTCCCTCCTCTCCTGCCATTACCCTCCCCAAACCAATAAGTTTCTCCTTCTACCAGTACCACAGCTGCTGTTTGTCACCAGGGAATACACCTGTGCGTGCACAGCTCCCATCACACATAGCTAGAGCTGAACTGTTCCCTTGCTACGTTGATTTTGAAAGCTGACTCTCTAGCATAGACATGTGAAACTTCTACCCCAATGACAACTTCCCCAGCATAGCCTGGTGCCCTGTGAAGTCCCACCTCTGTTCCCCATCCCTTCTACTGCTCTTTGTCCAGTCTTCATTTCCACCCCTTTGTCCCAAAGGATGCTCTAGGTCTCTTGCTTCCCAATTCCACACAGGTCAGCACCTGGCTTGGGGCAGCTCAGTGCTATGCAAAGGCTACGGCATTGCCCTGATGATTCCAGGCTCAGCAAGCTGAAGAAAGTGGTGCTGTGGGGTGGGAGGTACTGGGCAAGAAGGGGCATGCAGCCCACTGGCTGTAGCCATCTTCATATCTCAGGTCTGTGGGCACTAGTACAGGGTCCAGGGTGATAAGGAAATGCAAAATGGTGTGTGCTATTGCAAGAGCCACTGATATGGTACCCAAGAGCCTTCCGTGGCCCCAGGTAAGGAAAAGGTTTCTCACACCATTCTAGTCAAACAAAAGCCTTCCCCCTCCACTTTAGTTTCTGCACTTTCGATACTCAGCCCAGCTTAATCTTCACTGCACCCGCATACAGTATTTAGCCATGTTATTAAGCCTTTGTAGACTGCAGCAGACACACCACATTATATGAAAAATATAGGAATTAATGTAATTGTTTTTAAACATGGCACAGTCTCCAGCATCAATTAAATACTTAAAGTAAAAGGTATGCATGGAAGATAATGGTAGGAGTATAAAAATGGCACTGGGCAAACAACTCTAAAAGAACATGAATTTCTGGTTGAGGAAAAAAAAAAAAAAAAATCAGGAGGGGAAGCCTAAGAAAGTTTCCATTACATGAAATGTCTCCCAATTAATTCATGAAACTTTTGTTGTGAAAATTAATATAGAAAGATTTGAGGACTTAAAAAAAATTCTCAGTATTCCTTATTTTTATTCGTTTGAATAGCATGTTTTGATACATACGTCAAATCATATTTTTATCTTGAAAAACCTTAAGTCAACGAATTGGCTGATCAGATGTTGGAAATGAACAGAGTGAAAGGAAAAGAGTCAAAAAGTGGGAGGAAGCATTAAAGAGAAAATGTTTCTCTTTGCCAATTGAAAATGAAACAGGAATGAGAATTTCATTTTCATGAAATGCATATTGACATGAATATAAATTCTGAGCAAATTAAGAGTTTTGACCATAAAATAACTACCCCAAATCCACTGCAAAAAACCATAAACCCCAGGTCCTCACATCTTCCTTAACACTTTTGCTCTTACTCCCCAGCGATGATGTGGAAGAGAATGGTGAATTTCCTGGCCACAAGAGATGTGGGCAGTGTTTTAAAGGTATAGCGAAGCTCAATAGGACGTGCAGTGCTGATGGAAAGAGGAATGAGAGAGGTGAGAAGACTGGAAAAATATACTCCTTAAGACAGAAAACCTGACAAAGTAAGAATACAAGAGTACTGGGGAATGGCAAGCTGACTTAACAGCCTGTGAGCAATGATGAGCATTTCTAATGCTTTACGCCTACAGTAGCAAGTTCATGCTCAGCTTTCACTCCAGTGTCTGTCTCCCAAGCTGAAAAATGAGTTAGCTAATAACCTGCACATTTCCTATACGGTTCACTTGGGAACAGCATCATTTACTTATCATCAGAAGTTTTATTTAGACACTGAGTAATAAGCTTGTCACGTAAGTAGGTCAAAGGCACTATCTGAAACACAAGTATCGATCCAAGATATCTCCTCCATGAAATTTTACAGTTAAATATTGACACATAGGAAAGCATCTAGATCCAGGACATTTTTCATTCCTTAAGCTGCATCCAATTATTTTTATCCTGTATATCACTTTGTCACTATCATTGAGATATACATTTTTTTCAGCTCATCTTTTGCCTTAAAAGACAGCTTGACTTCTCTTGTATGTTCATGTGTTGGTTGAACACAGCCCTCCATGTTATCCTCTGTTCCCTGCATCCACTGACTGGCAGATGATAAAAATCTTCTTCCCATCAGCTGCAGGCAGGTAAAGAGCATGCTGTGAGCCCACTGACAGAGGAGAACAACTGGGCTCCTCTGCACCTATGCAGCCTGGAAAGAAGCGATCATGAGGACAGAGCATAATGACACTTGGAGAAGGTGGTTTATTTCAATGTACTGCAGAAGGGGACCAGCTTGGGTGCCAAGCAAAGGTCAACTTTGAGGGACCTCATTTCACAGAGCCAAGTATGGGGGAGGGAGGAGGATTAGAGGGGAAGAGGAGTCCTGAGCCATGACTGAATCGCATCAGAAATCCACAATACCAACAGCAGGACAAAACCCACCTTAAACCTGATAGCAAGAGGTCCGAGTACCCCCTTGCTCTGAGGCTGGGTGGGCACAGTACCAGCGGGCAGCCCTGATGTCTATGCATGCACACATGCACACGTACACACACGCCGGTCCATCATTGAATGTGCTTGAGCAGTTCTCACCAAGGACAGCTTATCAGCAAGACAGGTATGAGAAAACAATAAAGGCCAATATAATCACACCTGCTTGTCTCATCACTGGGCAAATACTGTGGGACTCATGCTGAGGAGTGCTGAGTCCCTTGAAATTCATCCAAAGCCACCCTGTGCCTCTTAGGATCTGAAATCCTGGACACTCATATGCTAAATAAAATCGATCAAAATATCTGAGGGAAGAGTTTTCTCTTAAAAGGAAAAAAAAGTCAGTTTAAATAGAATCAAAATGTTTTGCAGAAATGGTTTGATATAAGTGTTTTCAAGAAAGGAAGAGACCAAACAGTTTTTCAGATTAACAAAATGGCACGAGAAAATTGTTTTGATGGGGTGATTTTGTTGGTTTTTTTTTTAAACTATGTTCTCTCTATTAAAATATGTTTACCTGTATAACAGTATTGTATAAGATGTCCATACTGCCAAAGTGAAAGGTTTCTGGAGAATTTTCATTAGGAATAACTGAATTTTGTTTTGCAAGAAATGTGGCCTTTTTATTCCCACACAGTATTTAAATGTCAACACTGGACTTCAGAACAGAAGTACTAATTTCTCAGCAGCTCCACCACTAAAAGCGTGCTTACCCTGATTAAAAGTTTCATGGTAACTCCTGTAATAAAGGCAGCAGCCAGATAAAGATACTTTTCCTCAAGGAGAGGGGAAAAACTCTGTAACCCATACTTGCTTGGAAAAGAGTTAAAGTTATTACATCTTTCCACAATGGCACATTCCTTAGACTGGACAGAAACCATCGAAAGCACATAGAAGTCATGTAGCACATACCAAAACCAGTCAATTTCTCACTTTCCCACAGAGAAAATTGGCCATTGGGCGTTTTCATCTCCGCATCTCCAAGTCATTACATACCCAACCACTCACAGGATAAACTTCAGCTAATTAGATCACAGTCTCCCATGTTTTAATCCTTGAATATCATTTAAAGTTTACACCATAACACCAAAAGCTCCTTGACACTGACAGCTTAATTTGCTATCACTGATCACTCCACTGCCACTTTAATCACATAGGCTGCAGTGTCAGAGACCCACTGAATTGGCTACCTGTGGTGTAATCTTGGGTGCGTAATACTGAGTTTTATATTAATAAAGGCTGATATCACCATGATGCACTCCTGAGGCAGATAGGAGATGCTGAAATGAGTGGAGTAATGAGAAACCCCACCCTTTCCATATATACTTGTTAATAACTGGTTTCCCTTAATAAAGCTTTTCCAAAGGACTGGCCTTTTCCTTCCCAGCAGCCATACATAATACCCACATAAGCATAAACGAAGATGTTTCCTTCCAAAGCATTGCTTTTATGCAATGTCAAAAGGTGCATCTCCATCAAGCCAGGGGCATGTAAAGAGAAAACCAACATTAAGCACATGAAAGTGAAGTCAAAGTGGGAACTGTCCTGTCTGTGAATATGCCTTTGTGGACAAGACAGTACGTTCCCACCCCACCCTCTCTTTTTCCAAAGGGTATCTCTTCTCACAAGATGGGCCAGAAAATTACTTATGCCCACCCTGCACCCCCTTGAGTTCATCACATCTTAGTGCCATCCTGCCACCATTAGTGACTTCAGGAACTGGGCTGGACAATGAAGAGCAGCAGCTGGGCTGTGGGTCCTCCTGCCCTCAGGGCTGCCCCACTTCAGAGACACCAGCCTCCAGCAGAGAGGCAGAGCACAGAAAGGGACAAGCAGCCACAGCTACTTCTCCCAGAGTCCGTCTCTTGCCATCCTTGGGCAGATGCTTATTACACACAGGCAACAGAAGAATCAAGGCCAAAATTTGTACACTTTGTTTTTATCATTCATTTCCTGCTAACTGGCCTAGAAGTCCATCTTGCAGCCTGCTTTTGCTGTAAATCAAATCCTTTTTCTTTTTCCTTTGCTATTGCCATAGAGGATGACATTTTCTCTCAAGCCCTCCTAAAGCTTCCTCTCCTTCTTGCTGTGCTAGCTTGCATTTAAGTTAATTGGAGAGAGATCATCAGCCAAGTGAAGTAAGGTCTGAACACAGCTGTGTGTCATATCTCTCTGTCTATAAGATAAAGCTGGGTGGAGCCCAGGGAGGAAAGGAGAGCAGAGGGGAGCTGGTGTGGGGCAGGCGTGAAGGACCTAGGAGGGAAAGACGCAGTACAGGAGAGGGCGAGATGCACACAGCTCCTTGCCCAGTACGGTGAATGGGGAGCAATGGGAGGATGACGAGAGCCCCTGGTATTTAAGTTAGGCATGTAATCCATCCCTGCAGGGAGATGGCAGAGTAGGGCGAGAGGGATGCAGGCAACTGAAAATCCCTGAAATAGAGGGACAGGAACACAGTGTGGCACAGTTCGTGCCTAGCAGCATTCATAGCACTGACATAAAGGACCACACAGGCTACTAAAAGGACGGCAGTCATACCAGACTCCTACCTCTCAAAAAAAAAACAAAACAAAAAAAACCGCACCCACCTTCTCCTTCCATCTGCATATCAAAAATTTTGGTCCAGATCCTGAAAGCTGACCCACAATAAGGGAGGCAGACCAACCTTGTTGACCTCCAGAGAGCCCAGCCAGGCTCAGAACAGGCCCTGGAGGTGGCCTTTGAGGATTAACACTGATTTGGGGAAAGGTGTGTGAAGGGTCTGATGCATCCCTGCAGATCAGAGGCAGATGAGAGACCTCAAGCTGAAAAGGGTGGGTCTGGGCACTGAAGAATCATCACTCCACACAAAGAAAAGCATCCAAAAATACCACAGCTTTACCATTACTGATCTTGAGGGAGCACGGGAGGAGCCCCAGGACCATACGAGCCCCAGACCTTTACAACCAAAGCAAGTCATGCACCTGCCTCCAGGAAACTGTGACATGAGACTGGGGGCTGAGGCAGCACGTGGCTACAGCAGGGCTGGTGGCAAGCACCCCGATGCGGGTGGGCCTGTGCCCAGGCACCGTCCCTCCTCCCTCACCTCCTGGCTGGGGAAAGAGTGGGTGAAGGGCATGGCCCCAGTTGCCTCCAGTTAGCCTGCCCGCTAGTATGGAAGGGCAAGGGAAGATGAAATTAGGGGATAACGAGGACGAATGAACCGTGATCACTCCAATAGACAGCAACCTGCACACAGTGTTGACTAATTGCTGTGGCAATTTCAGTAACACGGCACAGGGTTGGAGGGGTTTGCAAGAGGACAACGTGCAAAAGCCCACGAGGTTTTATTTCCTCTCAGAGAGGACGGGTGACATCCAGACGCCATGCCAAGCCTTGCCTTGACTCAGCAAAGCCATGAGTGCAAGACACTCACCCACCGAGAGCAGAAAGTACCTTGTGCTTGTCACATGGAAAGCACTATGGCAACCGGAGGTGAACACAGGAGGGCCAGATCCTGAGGTGATTACTCTGACCTTACTCAGTGGGAATTTTGCCTGAACAACAACTGAGTAATGACTTTACGTGTTGGCACACACATGACACACCATTGCGTTTTATATGGGAGTTGTCTAGATTTCTAATTAGTTTGCACTTGTCCTGGTTATATTTTGACAAAACAGCACTAGACAAGCCAATTTTCCTCTACCCCCTCCTGTGTTTAATGCACCTAGAAAACACCTGGGGGGGGAACCTAGCTCCATGCTGCAACCTGAGCACAGCTACAAGGTGCACAAGTGCAAACTCACTGCAGACTTTGGGTGTGCTCCAGGGATGGTGGCAGGGGAAGCCCGACTCTGCTTTGGACTACAGCATGGACAGGAGCTTTTCCACCGAGCACAGGCACTGGTGTGCATGGCTGGACTTTATCCACCACCTCCCGTCCCGTAAGGTGCTGCAACTATGCCAGCTGAGTGCAAAGATGTGACCCTGTGCCATCTTTGCTGAAGGCTGTGGGGACAGCTGGGGTTTATAGGGCAAGGAAAGCACCATCTGCTCGCCTTGATTTCAGCTCTGCCCACAACAGACATTTACCACCTAGAGCATAGGTCACGACACACCTCTCTGTTCAGGTCTCAGGACAACCCTCCCCAGCACTGCCCAGATTGACAGACGCCTTGTCCTGTTTGTGGTTTAATGCTTCTCCACCACCACGACGTTTGGGAAGAAATCCTAAACCAGCAGTGTCTCTGATCCAAGACTCAGAGGCTGCCCAACCTCCTCCTCCTCACTGCAAGCAGCCGCACACCCTGACGCAGGCCTGACCCGTGATGACTGTTCTCCCCAGCCCCATTTCCTGGTCAAAGTTCTCCTACTCCTCTGATTGTACACTTAAGTTATATAATAACACCCCATAAGTGCCGTAAAGTGTTTCAGCATCACTGTAACACTGCTTCTGAAGATGAAAAATAAAACCCTGTCACCCCCACAGACCTCTGTCACCAAAAGTTATTACAGAATTCATTCCAGCTGAGGCTGAAAGGAGAACATTGCAAGTTTTACGAGATGACTCTTGTTCTTTGAATAGACAGAAAGATATTCCCCTTGCAGACACCTGCAATTTTATTTCTAAACCCAAAGGAAGATGTATGTGCGTAATTATGCAGCAACATGCTTTCAGTCAGGGATTTAATAGTAAGATACAAGAAAGAAAAACATCATGTGTGTCAAACCAAATACTATCCTTATGAAACACAGTGATAACAACAGATCAAACCAGAGAGCAGAGCGCAACGCATACTGCAAACAGCCCCCAAAGTCACATCAGTCTGTACAATAGGAGGGTTCGCATCCCTCCCACAGCCTCACTGAAGCTGACGGGAGCGCAAAGAGCAGCCAAGCCCAACGTGCTGCTCAGTCTGAAACCTCCACCTGTTGTGACAAGAGTGTTGTTATAGGAGATATGCTGCAAGCATTTGGCACCTTTAGAATCTATTTTGATCTTCAGATAAGGTCAGTTTACTAAAACAAGCTCAGAAATTGCAAAGGTCTCGTTATCAGCTTAAAGGACAACAGTTCCAGAAAAGCTTTTAAGGGCATGGGTCAAGTATGCAATGTCAAGTTTAATAGCAGCAATTTAGGATGCTGCTACCTGTTAAGCTGTTTGCAACTCAGGTCTTTGCACTGCACCAGCAAAGTGGCCAGCCACCAGCAAGGCTGTAAAACAGACCACATGCTGGCACCTCAATCTTGCCAGGGCTGAGCTCACAGACTAGCTCAGACCCTATTACAGGCAATCACTTGGCACCGAACCAGCCAAAGCGCACGTGCACAGTCTCTCTGCCACCAAAGGCAGACTTCTGCTACTGAAAGCCAGTTTGCCCTTAAACCACCATGGACATTTCTGCTCCAAATGCATTTTTTTTACCTCATTTTACTGTTTAACTGGCACAATTAGCAGTGCATTCAAATAAAGAAATAAATGGAGATATAAGCACCCAAAAGCAGACTGGCGTATAACGCCTGAGGGGTTCCTTTCTAAAACGTGGAGGAACTCAGACTTCAAAACTGACCAAATGAGTTGAGCTTAAGACTCCTGCTAATTTTGAACAGTGGCCAAGTTTCCTATCCAGCTCGAGTGTGGGGTGACTAACACCCCTCCAGTCTCATCGGATATGTTTTTTTGGCATCACCATTGGTCTCATAGAACTTGCTCTGTAATCTGGCATTTTACTAAGTATGTGGATGTATATAACTTTCCTTAACTGGCAAGGAAGTTCACACTGAATCTATTTCTGAGGTTACCACACAGGGTAACCCAGCCACATTGCAACAGGATATATAAATCCCTGCAAACATCAACTTATAGGAAAAAAACCCCATTACTCACTTGGATTTTGTCATTGTTTGACCGCTTTACAGACTACATACAGGAGGCAACAAGTGTACGTGCATAGTTCCACGGAAAAAAGTCTCTGCCTTTTTCATACATAATAAAAGACACACAACCTTGAGTTTCCTGGCCAAAATATTTTTGGATGAAAAATTACTCTGACCTCAGAATTTAAATTTTTTATTTTGAGCAGTTTCAGTTTTTTCTGGGCAGCTTCACGTCACCTTCCTAAGATCAGTCACACAGTACAGAAATTGAGGTATACTACTATGCCCTTATTGTTTTCTGCTGACCTGAACTTCTTAGAACAGTTAGATTTTTATGATGTATTTCCTACCCATCCAAGCTATACCTTATTTCCTCAGTAGAGGTGTTTTTCAACACAGAAGCTTGATCCTAAAAGAAGGAAGGACATGATGTGCCCTAATTTCAGTTCTGACTGGATACCTGAAAATCCAGCAGCAGCAACTGACAGGCTCTAATCTGAAGCATTTCTGGATCAAATTTTTTTAAAACATTTTATATTTATATAAATTTATATTTATATTCAGCATAAAAACATAAAACCTCTCAACAGACAGGAATGCCAAGTTTCGTTCACCTGTAATTGTCTACTTATCTGTTCATATCTGTAAAGATACAGAACAGTCACCTTCCCTAAGCATTGACCCCTGTACTTTTTTCAAGACATTCCTGTGCTGACAAGTAAACCTGTGTTTATATGAAAGGCTCCATTTGTTTCATGCTTTTATACAATCCAGTACTGCTGATAATCAAACAACATGATAAAAAAAATAGGAGTCTCCCCTCTCCTGAAAAATTCCAAGTATTTTAAGTGTGGATGAGTACTTTGTCTGGGAAGCAGGAAGACAATGTGTCAACAGAGAAGTTACCATCCCAAAGCAGTAATGTTTAGGGCAGAAAAACAGATGTGGCAATAAAAGTCTTCTGAGGGCAATTCATTCTTGAAATTAAGATGAGATACTTGTCAGTCAATGGATCTGCTTAGTGTGAGTAGTTTCCCTCTCCTGAAGATATTTCAGCATGAAGAAAAAACAACGTAGTAGAATGTAATGAAATGATCTCCTAAAACCACACCCCACAAAAGCATTTCTTTCCCTTATTAGTTGAAAAGTGCCCTACTACAGATTTCTTGGGCTTACTTTCTACAAACATATATATTTTTTTTTTTCCTTATTGTGTGTTAGCACTGAATTAAATCATTTCTCCAGAGAGAGGTTTAGGAAACAATGAGGAGAAGGAGTGGCTTGTTTGGAAACATAATGACACAGCCGGACACACTCAATGTCAACAGAGATTTCAATGAACTTGCACAAGAAGATATTATGGGAGAGGTCTGCGCTGTAACTGGGTGAAATACTTCTGCTTGTATCAATAATGTATCATCATTACAATGCAAATCATTCTATACCAGGTTCTACCTTATGGCATTGGGACAGACATTCATTATGAAGCCATCCTTGGTCGTGAGAAACAAGAGGTCATTTCTTTCAGCACCCCATCAGTGACTTGTCTACAAATACCTGAACTCTCAGCTCCAGCACACAGCTGGCATAACAGCCTTGGAGAGGGTTACTTCATTTAAGAAGAAAAAGTAAGATGTGTTTATTAAGTAGATTTCTGTGTTGAAAGATACCATTTTAAAATCTATGTATTTCATGCAAGTTACTGAAGGTTCTTCCTGACAGACTTTTACATATGTGTGCGCCCTATGTGTGTGCACTGCTCCCCGCCCCCCAAAAAGTGTTTTTGAAATAATTGTCTTGTTCCCCCCGCCCCCCCCAAGAAACCTGGTATTTGGAAAATTATTTCTGTAATGAAGAAATTTCAAATCATACTCTGAAACCAAAGTAAGAAAGCCTCAAGAAGAAAGCACAGACTATTTCAGATTCTTTCAAGTTAAAAATTCTAATTCTCAGTGTTTGCAAAGATCATTTCTACCATCCCACTAACTCAAGAAATTAATTAATAAATAAATTTTTAGTTGGCCTTCGCTTCTTTACTTTTCCTCTTTGCTCTCCTCACTCCTGCCCTCCCAAGTCTCTCTTTCTCTCCTTCCCACAAACAGGCTTGTCAGACTTTTTTCTGAGCACAGACTAGAGGGCTGTCACCTGCTCCACCAGGCTGAAGACCAGCATCTCCTCCCAGATCTTGCTGTGCAGCCCAAGGACATGCCCCAACTTTTGCCTCAGCTCCATCCTCACCACCACTGGCAGGGTGACTGCTGCCTTTGCTCTGCCCCTTGTACTCCCTGCCCTGCTCTAAGGTAGGAGTTCATGTCAAGGCTCAGTAACTTGTTGCTATCAGAAGGGGAAGCTCCTGCTCTCCTTCCTTCCTCCTCCTCCTCCCTCCATGCACCCCATGGCAGGTAGCTGGGCAGAGGACACCCTGACTATTGGGATGCGCGGGAGGAAGGCAAGGGAGGGCAACCAGGGTTTGGCTTGTGGGCAGTCACCTCTTCCTCTGCTTGCTTAATGCACACCTGGTCTATTCTCTGCTTTTTCTTTGTATGAGAAGCCAAATGGTCACACACGACTTCTAGTATTATTTAAGCATCATATTCATCTTTGTGGAACTTGATCTTGCTGCTGACTCTGGTGGGAGCTGACTCAAGTGCATTGTTTGCTTAAATAAGTTGGTTTAATGTTATATTAGAAATGACCTCAAACCAAATGTAATTCAGCTTCTTGCTCATGCTCCCCACTTTGCATAACTAAACCCATAACTGGACTTTTTTTTTTTTTGTTCTAGAATTTACCCAGTATGCAAGCAATCCCAAACTTTATGGAAACATAGACCTTTCCATGGATATTAAGACTTAGCTGACCATCTAAATATCAGTCTCAGTGCTACTCCGGACTGTAGGTCCAGCCTGCTCTTCATAACAGCAGAAGAGAAGCTCAGCAACACTTGGGACATGCCTCTGTAGAAAGGCAGTGGAGCATGCTGTTTGTAAGCCTAGTTCATTCTGGGTAGAAATCCAGATGCAAAGTGTGTGTTAGAGAGTTGCTTTGTTTTTCATTGTTTTTTAATGGACAAGACTCTAGCCCTTATTTGTCACAGGGGAGGCCTGCCAAAAAAAGAACCAAGCAGAGATAGTCACACACACCCAAGCTTGCAGAGGTCTCCAAACAATGACTCAGCAACTAGACCTCTCTTGGCCATCTCGCAGCAACCTCAGCACAGCAGTAACAGCGATGACAGTTCGATGTCAACATTCGTTCTTCAACAGCTGATCTTTTCTGTAGGTTAAGCAAAGACTGTGGTAGGTGTGAAGATTATAAAGAGGTATGAATCTCTGCAGGGAGGGAAATGCAACAAAAGAGGAAGAAGAGACACAAAAATGGAAATAAGAGGGCTAGGGCATGGAGGGAGAGAGAGAAGGAGGCAGCAGAGTCAGACAAGTCAGAAAGAGTAGCAACCTAAAGGGCTAGCTTGTGAAGAAACCATTAAAAAACCCCCACTAATTAAAGACCAGAGAAAAATTATATCCTTGCTCCCTCTATGCAAGCTTCTTCTTGATAGCAGGGATTCTTCTACAGGGAGAGACAGAATAAAGACCTGACCTTAGACCTAGTTATTCCTATAAAGGAGCTACAAATAAATCTACAGCCCACAAAGACAGAGAGGACTCTGGGCTGAGACCACCCCCCCTATCTCCCCAAACTGCCAGCACTGTAGTTAAGGGAGAGCAGCTACAGCACCCCTCTTCTTCCCAAAAAGCTGCCTTGTCTTCCCAAACAGTGAGTGCCTCGGACAGAGCACATCTTTTGGAGGTAGGTGATGGGCCAACCTCCTCTGCCAGTGTAATTAGCTGTGAGCCACTGCAGGGCTGCCTGCCTCCCTGCAGGAATCATTGCTGAACTTTCTGCTCCAACCTGATGTTTGCTGGGGACTTTCAAAACATCCAAAAATATGATAAATGATTTATCTTTCCCTAACACAGGCTGGCTCCCCTCCCACCTCACAACACCCCAAGGGCACAATTAAAGCCTTTCTGGATAACAGGAACACTCCCTGGAGTGCTAATCATGCTGGAAAGATTGTTGGAGCATTTAGAAACCTAAAGCTTATCTTCTGTGCCATACAAAAGAGAATCTGCTTCTGCAGACATACTAATCTGCAGGATTCTATTTAAATTTCAGCTAATTCCCAGTCCCACACTGGGAATAAGAAAAGGCTGATTAGAAGTTGGGTGAATCTATATGTGCTGAATGGCCTAGAGAAGTAGGAACATTCATTTTGGCACTAATAAAACTGGGAAAGCTGTGGGTGGATGACTAAAAGGAACAAAGGGCTGCTTAACAGCATTGAGCTAGGGTAAAAAGGCCAGGAAGAAAAGCGCTCATAAAACTTTATGACTAAGATCAGAATGAGATGAGAAATACACTGGGAGAAGTGTTGGATCAGGAAACACACACCACTCAAAACCTACAGTAAGTCACGTTGACTCCCGCCTTTTAGGACAGGAGGTCTGCTGAAAGGGTCAAGTTCTGCTCTTTGATACCCCTGCAAAATGGTTGGTTTCCTTCAGTGAATTCATGTGGCTGCTCAAGGGAGATCCAGCCTAACATTTCAAAGCAAGATAAACGCAAAGGCGCCGAGCCACTGGTTATTCCAGAGTTGTATTAAGAACATCAGCGTTAGGAGGAGGGGAAAAATTACCCAAGGGAGGTTACAGGGCAACAGATGTGCCCTGAAGGACTCGAAACAAGGAGAAAGAACAACAGCTTCAGCCTTTGGGAAGAGAGGCCGAGCATTCAACCAAGCCGGAAACGGGACAACCTGGGGCCAATGTTACAGCACTTTGTCGGGGCCTGTATTTCTTCTGCCCTCGCTTTATTTGCCCTGTGGCTATACAGAGAACTTTCTCCTCCAAAGTTGTCAATTTGCAAGTCTCATGAGCTTTTAACTCGCTTAATAATCTGGTTTTTGCTAATGTATATTTTGAGCCACAGTCTCTGTTCATTAAAACCAATTTTCTTCTAGAAGCATAGAATGGTTTCAATATTTTGAAACAGCAACATGTGAGGTCCCCTGGAAAGCTAGTGTTCAGACTTATTAAAAAGATTACCAAAACACTCAAATAAGATTGATTTCTATTACATTTCAGAAGCAGTATTCAATATTAAAAACAAATACAGCACTGGGATAGATACCTAAAGTTCCATCGTTTTGTGCCTTGATTACCTTCTAATAGTTTTGTTGTCTTCTGCACCACCACCTCCCACCTTAAAACCTACAATCTGACAACCTTTGGCACTAATGTGTAGTAGACCAAGAAAACAACACTGAGCACAGATGTTTAATTCCAAGCTCTGTCATAAAGTCACCATGTCCCTTACAAAGCTTCACTCCAGATTTTAATTACTTTTAAAGATTATTTACAAAACTAATTAGGAATACTAGCGCAAGGCTGCTGGAACTACACAGAAAACAACCAGTAGGATTTTTAGGTTGCTTTGTTTTATTTAGTAAGGCTAAATTTGGGGTTCAGACACTCTGAACCATAGTCCTTATCAACATGATAATTTTCTGCCTGAAAGACTTCAAACATCTTTGCTTTCTAAGGAGATTTTAAACTTCTGCTATCAACACAACCCAAAAGGCAATGAACAGGATTAAACAGGTCCAGTGAAGCAGAGATGCACTTGGAGTGTTCTCCACACTTCCCACCACCTCCAGCAAAGCGAAAGGGGAGACACGAGACAGTAGCAGGAAAGCAGTGCTTGGGGCATTCCTAACCCTACAGCAAAAAATGTAACAAAAGACTCAGAAGAAAGCCTTCCGATTTCCAGATGACCTTCATTGTCTCAAGAGGTTTGTAAGTTCAGGTAAAATCTGGCTGCACGCGCATGTGCTTGGATATTTTCAAACTAATGCTGATAAATACTGATGTTCCTTGATTGTTCAAGTTCATTGATTATAACAGACCTTTTTATGCTCCAAATGAACATGAGATTCTTCAAAGCTATTCCTTCATCTGGCATTTAAGATGGACAGGGCGATCCATGTGCTTGCAAGTAGACAACACATTTACAGTGTATGCCAAGACGTATTCAGAAGAACATGCTTACTCTTTTACATATAAAGGCATCTCATTGTAGCATGGAAACACTGATGAGTGCTTTGCTACTGATGCAGGTATGCTGTCAGGGCCAGAAGCGACTTTCAGTGCTGTTTTGTGGACATGAGGAGGAGGAAGCCCACAACCTTCCAAACCACAAGTTGCTCCAGCTCTGTTTCCCACACCTCAGCCTACAACTCTCCTACGAGAAACTGTAACTTCTCAGGTCAAATCACTGACCGAGGACACCTAGTGGGCTTCTGCTTAAATAACACCACCACAAAAACTCAGAGAACGATTTATTAAAAACGATAATTACCATTAAATCTTCTTAATTTCTCTCCCCCCCCCGCCTTTTTTTTTTTAAATTAAATTCAGTTACTGATGCTACAGAAAAAAAAAATCCCAGTCTATTTTCCCAAATGTTTTCTAAGCTCAGTCATGCCACCACACACTGCTTCATTTTCTTTCCCTTTCCACATTCTTTGCTTAGACTGGTGTTTCTCAGAGTTTGAGGTCAACAGATCACCGCCATATTTTGAAAGTGTTTCATGGACCTAAACCCATCAGTAGAGTCAATCAGCATTAGCAAGCTCATCAGCATTACCGGTTAGAAGGGCTCCATGGCCTCAAACCACCAGCAGAGCTCCAAAATGCAGGACAGCAACCAGTAATTTAAACTGGTGGCAGGCAGAACTTTTCATTTTTACCCATTTGTAATGACTAGAGTATTATCCTGTCAACAGTAAAACAAATAAATACATGCTTAAGTCTTTTATTGTTGAATCACTAATATATTGAGCACAAATAGATTATTGATGCAGTTGGCAGAGTTTTTACAGAGGACACTGTAAAAAACAGTTCATGATTTCTAATTTTTTGGAGCAGGACTAACAATATGAAGACATTTTAGGATGTAATCTGATCCTTGACAGATTTTTTTTTTATTTTTTTTTTGTGGGCTAAAGCACTTCTTTCCTTTTGATTTCTCTAAGCTGAGCACTTTTGTTTTGGATTACTGCAGCTGCATGAGAAGTTTTTTTTTTTTTAAAAAGCCAAAGTTAAATGCTGTGTGTCACTTTGGGTTTCTCAGTCCATCTTCTGCTTTAGTTCTGGAACTAAGCTTTTATTAGATTGGAGCTCTGGAAAAGCTATTTTCTGTTCTCAGCTCCTCCAGAGTATTGATTTAGAGCAGTATCTGAAACCATAAGACATGAGCAGGTAAACTAACAACTTTATCTACTTCATTGCAGATTTAGTTAAAAAAAAAAAAAGACACACACACACAAAAAAAGACAGCCCCTCTTCAATACCTGGTGGATATGTGCTGAGCACCCATACTGTTCTTTCACCCCTCCAGGTAGATAATGCAATGATTGATAAATCAGCCTGTGCTCCATCCTGCCCCTTAATTGCCTTAAATACCTGTTTCATCATATTCCCTCTGCTGGATCCCATGTCTGAGAGGCATACGAAGCCAGACAGTGAAGATGTTTGATGGCTTCAAAGTAAATAGAGGCTAACAGAGACAGGAGAACCTCTTCCCACCCCTCCCAATCAAAGCTAAACATACTTCTGAAACATACTTCAGTTTAAGAGCGGATTGACTGGGGAGGGCCATTTCTCCTCCTCTCTCTGATGATAACACAAAGCCAAGAGCTCCCCAAAGTAGCAAGCACCAGCCTGAAACGGGTCAGAGCACCCGGGGCGGGGAAGATGTATGGAGAAGCAGCTGTAATATAGTCTAATGACAGAATTCACAATGAAAAAGCCAGGATGATTTCAAATCTCTTCCTAATATAAAAACACCTGGGAAATTGGTAACTGGACCAGTATTCAGTCTCTCTCTGGGTAAATTCACCTGAATGTACAGGATAATTCACTGGTACAAGGCAGTACGGTTAGTTTTTTATTTTATGAAATCAAATCGCCTTCATTTTAAGAGCTGAGTATAGGGAGGGTACAAGAGCGTACATACATACTGAACACAGCAGTATGAGGAAGAGAACAAGGCGACAGGATGAGCCACCACGATGGCTTGCACACTGAAGCCCTATGGCTAAAAAGCAGGGTCATGTCCCTGACTAAAAGGCAAGCTCGAGATAAGGACACTGCTCCTTTGGGGAGCTGAAGGATGACGCACTTCCCATTCACTTGGGTGCTAAGTCAGCCTTTCTGAAGGAAATGATTTCCCTTCTGCCCACGCTGTGTTTGGTGCTGTCTTACTGAATGAAATTCCATTATCGGGCACTGATAAGAGCAGGATACAGGCTCCATCATCACCCAAATTCTTCATTTCTTACCAAGAGATTTGTGTTATGTTAACTGAGCACGCAGTTCATGCTAGGAGAGCAACACTCTCTGGCCATCCATTCAGAATAACAAGCTATGAAATTCAGAACTTCAATATGAAAAGCAGAGGTAAGACAAGCTCATCAGAGCAAGAATTAATACATCTCAGCACTACTGAATACTGTGAACACTAAGCACGATGCTGTTTCTCTGACTAGACATGAACAGGCATGAGATGTGTGCTTTTGTGCTAAAACAAGAGTCACAGCAGTGAAGTATCACCAGTTTCCTTCCCAGCACCCAGGAACGCTGTCAGCTGTGTGACAGTAAAGCTCATCTATAATTACACTACAATGCAAAACCAGAGATCTGCTGGGTTATCTCCTTTTCAGATTTAGTGTAGTCAATAGCTCGCAGACTTTGTTCAGTGCTATCTAAACCACCACTGACAGAGGAACTTTTACTATCTCTCTCTTTGAAGATTAGAACTTTTCCACCACTCTTGGTGTTAGGCATGAGAGTCCTTCAGGGAAAGGGAGCAAGTCTCGCCCAGTTCCTTGTTCTAAGCAAGTACTGAATCATCATTTAAACAATACAAACCGATAAACAGACCGTCATGGTCTCAACTTTTGCCCTGAGCCTTGTGGACCCTCCCTAAGCATCTGCTTGGCATAGGGCAGAGGAGTCTATGCTGGCACTACCCTTATCCCGAAAAGTGCACGCACTTCAAATAAGTATTATCATAAGGAAAGATTATCAACAGATAATGATCTGGGGAGCAAGGAGGATTACCCTAGTAAAGACCACGAATACAAGGCAGTCTCGATGGTTGAAGTTTCACATTTTCCTGTGCTTGCAGAGGATATAGGTAACCTATAATCTCCCCTCTGCACCCTCCAGGCACCGCAGCTGGCCATCCATAATCCCACAGGGTTTCATCATCAGGAAAGTCTCCTGACAGGCTGTTTTCTTCTCCTTCGCAATGCTTCCCTTCCTGGCTTCAAAATTTAAATGCGTTGCCAGTTTTTATGATTTTATCACAACTGTCCCACGTTGTTGTTGTTTTAATTAAAATCTGCACTCCCAAAGGCAAGCAATTAAGCAGGAATCTCAGGCTTCATTTAAAAAAAATAATTTCCAGACCTCAGAAATGTTAAGGAAAAGCTTGAAAATGAAAAAAAAAAAAAATATTCTAGACATTAAAATGTAGAATGAGACACAGAAAAACCAGAGTTTTTAAAAATGAGAACAAGACTGTTTCTATTCCAAACTTTTAGGTTTTTTAAATAAAATAATTCTCCCCCACCTGGAGGGAATAGAATAGGAGGGGATGAAGCTTGAGTCAGTTTTGACTGTCTGGGATTACTAATACTGAATTTTACAGTTGATTTGGCAAATAAAATCTGATTAGTCTAAAGAGGTCAAATAATCTCATATGCAAGGAGAAAGGACAATTATAAAACTTATTCATTGTTCTAATCCCTGTAATGAATGTCTCGGATTAATTGAAAATTAATTCTGCTTTGTTTTTGCTATTGTTTACACAGCACTAAGAGAACATCAGATGCTTTATGAATGCTGGAGGCTGACTTAAATAACTGAAATCTGAACACATGACCTTTATGTGAGGAATGGAAGCTGAGTATGCTTTAATTATGTTTTCTGACCAGTCCCAGACTGTATCTTTTGCTAAGCTGAATAGCATTAAAGATACAAAATGCATGCTTTGTGGCACCAGAGGAAGACAGGCAGATTCAGGCCCACAATAGCCTTCCTGTTCTTACAGGACAGCTAGTGTCTTCACTAGCAAAATGCTTAAATATCATCAATTCCTTGCATGTGTCTTTGCTCTGTTATAGCCATATAAGCTCTCACACAAATGCGTCACTTAGATGACCTCATCTGATGGACTCTTCAAAAGAGTTTATTTACTGTGACCCTAGAAGAGCACTACAAACCTTCAGGTGAGGACACCATTATACAGGCACCATCTAAACAAGCACCACAAAGACATGCCCTTCCACAGAGGACCCAAAGTTCACAGCCTTGAATTCAGACAATGATATCCCAGGCAAGAAAGTGGACAAACAGGACTAGGTGGAGAGAGTAAGTTCACACACTGGTCTAGACATAGTGGCCACTAAGGAGTTTGGAATTTTATTTATTTATGTATTTATTTAATAAGATCCACTGAAGAGGCACATTTGCAAACTACCATAAGACCTGAACCCCTTCAGCTCTGTAGCAATGCCATTCACTATTGCAATGCATAATATCCAAAGGGACAAACACAAAGCTGGTCAAATGAGTATCAGGCTCTCCAAATGAGATTCAGGCAAGGGAATTCTCATCCAAGAGCTCCTGAATAAGGTACAATTACAACCTTGGTGTTGTATTTATTGGGAATGGGGTGGTTTCAATATTCCATTTCCCTGTTAAGCAGTCACGTACTAGTATGTGAATACCAGACACTTAATGACAAAGGTACATGGAAAGCATGCGACTTCTGCATTCTCAAGATCCCTGTTGTAACTTTTTTTTTCAATCTTCTCCAGTCTATGCAACTTAAAGTGAAAAAGTGAAAGAAAAATGCTTTGCCTGCAGAGCCTGGACCACCATTTGCTCCAGTGGCCCAAACGGGGCTACCCCGAGCCAGCAGCACTGGAGCCCCTGGGATGGAGGCCAGCGCTTTTTACACCATCTCCCTCGCACTCTGCGCGGGATGAGCTCTGGGAAGCCTGTAAATGGCCCTGAAGTCTATGCAAGGGCAAAGCCGCTTTTCTTGAAGCTCAGGATCCGGACTAAGAACTTGCGTGTACCATTCAAGAAAAAAAAAAAAAAAAAGCAAGCCCAAAGGAGGTAGGAATTCCCTCCATATGGAATAATGGCAGGCAACCACGCTTGTGTCGTAGTTACTTGGGGGCCCTCCAGCTTCCACCGCAGCTTACCCTTTCCCCCACGGGCTGCGCAGAGCTGACCAGAGCAGCAAGCGCAGCACCTCCAGCACTGGGTCCCCAAGGGCCGGAGTCCCTGTGCCTCGGCCAGACCCCCTTTGGGAGAAGGGCCCACGAACACAGGCCACTCACGACAGGCCCCGAAGGGGAAGGCAGAGCTCACCCTTCCCTGCCCACCAGGCCCTCGGAGGCCCTCACGGAGCGGCCGCTTCCTCAGGCAGGGGAGCGGTGCCTCAGCTTTCCCGCCCAAACCGCCTCGCCCTCGCCCCGCTCCGGGCCCTGCTCCCGCCCCACCCGCCGCAGACCCATCGCCGGGCCGGCGGCGCCCTCTGCCGGCCGCGCCCGCTCACCCGGCCCGGCCGGGCAGGGCAGGGTAGGGTGAGCCGGGGGCCGAGCGAGAGGCCGCGGCTCCCCGCAGAGGGTGGCGGGGCCGGCCGAGGGGTAGGGGGAGATCACAGGGTGGTGCCCGGGGGTGGGGGTACCCCCCCTCGCCCCTCTTAAAAACCGACATAGGCGGGCGGCATTAGCGAGCCGCTGCAAGGCACTGAGGAGGCTCCTCCCTTCTGCCCCCCGCTGGCGGTTGGAAGTAGCGTTATTACTTGGACACGGGGGTCTGTAATAGATCCACCGAGGGTCACAGGCACCGTGCTCCAGAGCAGGCCTACGGGAACCCCGCCAGGCTCTCCACCAGAGCCTCGCCTTTGTGCGTCAAGTTATGCCAAAACAGCCGGTCAGAGTTTGAACCGCAAGTCTATCTGCACAAAGCACTTCTGTGCAGTATTTCCCTTCGATTTGCCCGACTTGGTGAGTTCACCAACTTCGCATCTGCGTCTCTCAGGTCGTCTTAACTAATGCTCCACACCAGAGCAGGGAGACAGAGCGCCCTAAGCCCACGTGCTTTTCTTCGGCTGCGGCTCCCTCCTTCCTGCAGCTACCAGCAGGCAGGCAAAATCATCAGCCAGATCACTGAAAACAAGTAATTCCCTTTTACTAAAGCAAAACTCAGCCCTTTCATCCACCCTTTTGTTTTGAAAGGAAGGTGTCCACAGGCAGGTTCATGGTGAGAAGACAAAAAGCAAGACCAAGCAAACAAGAAAGAGAATAACCATAAGCTGCTCGCTTTCTCACCTGCTATCTCATGGACTGGTCCTCCACTACGAGGTTTCTCCTGACAGAGGGAAGTTGCAATAATCATATCTGTTGGTCCAAAAGGCACATTGCCTTTTGTAAACCAGCTATGTGTGCAGTCAAAAACAGCAAAAGAGAAAATCCCTAAAACCTGCTCACTCCCCGCCTTACATGGATTCTGCAGGCATTGAAAGGGAGATGCAAAGCACCTGGGAAGCCTTTAAAAATGACAGCTGCAGGGAACTTTCTCAGATGATTGAGCTATAAAGGTCTGGCTCTGCAGAAGAAAGGGGTTTTGGCTGTGTTTTAGGGCAAGTCACAAGCTTGAATAGGGGTTCTTGCTATACAGCAATTTTGTTCTGCAGTGACCAGGATAGGCCTTTTGCACTAGGGGAACAAGTCAGGACTGCTTTCAGGGTTGTCCAAATTAGCATGTGGAGTTACAACATGTGTCCCCTCCACACCCACTGCTCCAGTGCACATTCTCTTGATACAACAATTAATGGGACTTAGCTGGCACAAAAAGAGAAAAGAGCAGCTGGGAATTTTCTGTGGCAAGTGAGTGACGAGAGGTGGCACCACAACCTGCCCTGCTGCTTCCAGTCAAATCTTTTAAAGTAGGAGGACTGTAATTTCTTCCAGATGAGCTGAAACATTGTCCAAAGTTAGACAGACAATGAGAGATGATGATCCCAGAATAGCAGACTGCAACTAACCAGGCATCATAATGGTCCATGTCACCCAATGGTAACATTTGGGGTTTTTTGCTAAAAGACTGGGGTGAGTTATGCTTGATAAAGTATTTGGTCTGTAACATTTCAGTACTGATAGGTCAAATCGCCTCCTTGCTTGAGAAGTTATAGCCCTGCTGTGGGCAATGGCTTAATTCCTCTGTTCCTGACCTACTCAAGATGGAGCTGTTTCAGTCTCTTGTTCTAGCCTTCCTTCTCCGCATTGCTTCACAGCCACACTGTTATGTATACGCATCCTTTTCCAGTTTTGGTCTCCTTTAAAGCATCTCCCTTTCAATTCACTTGCTGCTCTTCCACACAACCACCTTACACACAGCTTTGCTCCCCTTAATTTCTCCTGTCTTTCAGACAAAACTTATTACTTGCCCCTCTATCTGCCTCTTACCATCTCTGTTATTTCAAGCCCCTCAGTCTTCAGTTCCCATCCTCTCCTACACACTCTGCAATACTTGTGGAACTGAAATATATGGGGCTTTATAATAACTTGGAGTTAGTTAATTCAGTGGTGAAGGGTATTGCACGGTTTAAGACATCTGATAACTAGATTTTAGTCAGGTGAGGGCAGTGTTACAAAACATGTTGGTTCCCAGTGCAACACTTCCCTGCTCCTCCTCCCAGTACAACTACTTATGTCTCAGGTTTGCATTCTGAAATGATCTAGGCTGGAAAGAAATCAGAGGAGAAGAGAAGATGAGATTTATGCCCAATCACCACAGAGATCCAGTTTACAGCGTGGCCACACTGACATGTCTGGAGAGGAGGCAGCAAATGCTGTGGCTCGGGAGCGAGCAGACAAGGACAGGAATAATTTCTCAAGCAGAACTTCTGTGCCAAAAGCAACATGTTCCTGCAGCCCAAGATTTGTGTACTTCTTTTTAATCCTGAAATTTGAAATTTATTTGGTCCCTACTGCACATTAAAGTTACTTTGCGTGTACATCACTCTCCTACTTTACTCTCTAGCCCCTTTCCCTTATTTGTCCCAAACTGATTGCCACAAATCCTTGGACCTTGGCAGTAATTTATTTCTTTGAATAGGCAAGTGACAAATATGACAATTCCTGCCTCATTATAGAGTCATTATATGCCAATCTCTTGCATATGGTCAATGTAACTTATTTAATGAGCTTACCTGGGGAGGAGAGGGAGCAGGTCTATGGAAAGTCCCCTTGTCAAATCTAACTGAAGGCAGTCCTTGCTGAGGAAGAAGTAAAGCCATGTGCATATTCAGAAGCATTTGTTTTTGAAAAAGCCCATTTATGACTTAGAGTTCATTTTCAGTACACTGAGAAGCAGTCGTGGAATTCCCATTGGGGGCGATATAAATGTTGTTGCTAATTGTACGGGGAACATTCTTCTTTCACAGGTTAATTCAGGCTAAGGATTTTTAATTTTTCCAGTCTAGTTCTCAAGTGGCTTATTCTACAGATAAGGAACTAAAAATTATTAAGAACTCCCCTCAAAAGCAATGGGTAACTGGAATACAAACTAAGGAGAATGATCAAACTCATCTAGCATTTCTGCAGTGGACTACAAGTTGGATTAGCCAGGGCCATGGCTGAAGAAGGATCATATGGATGATCTGGAGTGTATAGGCTGAGGCTATAGGTCGGGCTTTACCAGAAGTGGGAGATGGGTCCCTAATCACAATCTCTACATACATGAGTACAGAGGGCCTGATGCTCATTTCAGTAATTGAGTGAAATCACTGCCAAACATCCTGATCAGTCACAGGGTTTCAGGGAAGCTGGTGATTTAGGCAATTCTATATGGAGATGGGTGTTGAAACTTAGGGACTACACTGGAGATATTTTGCCCTTCTACTTCCAGACGTGCCCACAGAGCACTTCACAACCCCCTACAACGTAATTAACCATAGGATAGGAAAATCTTATAACTTTGTTTTACAAAATGGTAAAGAGACATGCCAAGGCTTACAGAATAACTCAGTGGCAGAGCAGGGACCAGCGTGGCAGATGAGGTGATCCGCTCTCTGTTGCAGTCAGACTCACGTCAAGGGCACAGCACGGCTTTGTGTCATCTCTTGGGAGCAGTGAGCACCAGTGTGGCTTAGTCCATGGCGTTCCTTGCACCAGTAGTTATTTATTGGGCTGATATGTCATGACTAGCTGATTTAATAAATAGCTGGGCCTCTTAGGTAAAGCCCTTACTCTTCCCCTTTCTCTCTTTTGCCTCTATGCCTAGCCCTGTGCTTCAAAATTCAGTCCCAAGCCAGGGAAGCAATCAGTGCTCGAGTTTTAGCAGTCACTTGATCAGTTTATCTTCATGTCAAACTTCATCTCAGTGTGCTTTTTCTTACGCAATAGCAGCTACCAAATGCTACCCCCCTGGAATTCAAATACCTTAACATATAAAATGTATATGATTATTTATTATTATTACAAATATGAAATGAAATAACAATCTGGTTGTTGATCAGAGGAATTTTTACTTAATGGTTTACCCACAGGCAGAAAGGCAGAAAGTGGTATCTGTAAATTACAAATAGGCAATCGAGGAAAAATATCTCCTCCATGAAATATCATATTGAGATAATTTCTCAATCATTTGTCACACAGTGGCCTGCTTGCACTGGTGGTGGCTCCAACGGCTGTCCAGAACCTCTGCAGTTGCTAGGGAACAACTCCATAGCTCAGAGGAGCACAGCCCTCGCTATTGTTCTGCTGCCATTCACCTGCACAGTAACATCATTTGGGGTTTATAAACATTTATGCAGTTTGTGTGCTTTTAGAAGAACAATTATTGATTGAATACTGTTTGGTCTGCAGGTTGTCTCCAGGGTATGTACATCAAAGAAATAAAAATGAACCTGGTTTGGATGCAAAATCCTACAGTGATGCTGAAACTACTATACCTTCCAGCTTCTATGCATGTGCAGAATTTACACTTCATCTGCCTTAAGCTAAACAATACTACGGTATTTCCTTGGAAGTCCTGAAAGGAAGGTTTTGCTACTGATTTTTCCCACCACTCTCCTCTTGGCTTTTTTTTAAATGTGCTCAATCCATTCCTGAGATGTTGAATGCAAAACTTCAGCCTCATCAACGATAAAGCAGGGAGGAAGGATTCCTCCCCCCATTTGCAGGCAATGCTCTCATTTATACTTCAAGACTGTGTTTATTTTTTTAACAAAAGCATGGCATTGCTGACTGATGCTCAGCTTTTGACCTCCTGTAGACCTGGAAGTCTTTTCTACAGAATCTGCCACCATTTTGACAGTGAACCACTAAAAACTGCTCTTGGGGCACAGCTGTCCAAGCCAGTTTTCACTCCCACTCTGCTGCAGTAGATTTATCAAGATTAAAATATTTTACTGACTTACTTACAGAAATGTAATCAAAGAAATGGTCAACAATAATGCAAATATGAAATGCAATTGTCACAATAAAGCAATGCTGTATCTCTGTCTGTTACCCTAAAGCAGAATATTACCCTTAAAAAAAGCAGAAAATAAAAAACCCTGTAGCATTCAAAGCTGATTTCAAAAGCCTTGCTTGGGTTAGGACAGAATGCCAAAAGGGGGCACTTGGCCCCAAATACGGGTGTCTTAAGCTCACATTATTGACTAAGACTCCACTATACAATGAGCAGTATTGGGAGGCAAATTTGTCTTTCTTACCCTAATGTAGAAGCTTAGCTCACATGAAATCATCTACTCCCCAGAAACCTAAATTTAGGCATCTGTATCTGGAATCATGTCCTACCCCTGTCTGTCTGCCTAACTATCTTTGTCTACCTTCTTTCCTCAAAGCCCGTTCCCCAGTCACAGAAGGAAATGAGACTGATTTGTCATGCAGAAGATCTCAGACTTGCTGAGTTGAAAGGTGGGATTCTCTTTCCTAAAATCCAATCCTATTCCCTGAGAATGCCAGGCAAACTAAGCCAGCACCAAGCCAGAAAAAGCACAAAACCAGCAACAGAAGCACCGCAAGATGATGTGTTTTTTATTTATACACATACCACCCCCATTCTTCTCGCTGAAGACCCTTCCTTTTGTTCAAATAGCTCCAACGCAGATGCAAAGGGGTGCAGTGTGAAGGCAGGGGAGAAGGTGGGGAAATGTAAATCCCCAGTCAACCCTCTTTTCTGATTAGTGTTACTGGGAAGGGGGGGAAGGGGGAGGGAAGGGGCTGTGTAGGTTGAAGCAGGAAGCAGGATTTATCACCTCAGCTAGAATTTAATTCCATTAACCATTAGCTAAGGGGAGAATCCAGGTGCCTCCCTTGGCTATAGGAGCTCTCCAGAGTCACAGAAAGAGGGAAAACATGGGCCCCAACATGGTTATGTCTCCAAAGTGCATGGATACAGCTCCACACACGGCTGGGCAGAACTGAGAAAAAGAATGGCATTTAGAAAATTTTATAGCTGTTTTTTTTCCCTAATATTTCTATGTTATTATATATTTATATTTAACATTTGCAGCTATTTTTATAGCTAACCTGCAGTTTAAGATAACATGTTTTACTCATTCTTATGCTTCAGAGATTAGTAACCATGCTATTTGTTCTCCCATTTGTGACCGGAAAATTGAGCAACACAGAAGGAAAGGGAGAAAAATGGAGCAGAACTCAAAAGGCTGATGCCAACAGTACAAATGCATGTGATAAATTATAACAAGATATCTCTAAGCTTTTCTACCCATTCTCCCACACATAGATTTAGATTAAAATACAGGGGAAAGCAATGCTTGATGGGTAACCCATCTTCTTGAGAGAGAGCACTGCCTGTACAGCATTTCTGAAAGAGACGTGCTGACAAACATCCTATTGATCAATAACTGCTCATTGGCAGATTGGCCATGTTGGTGCGATGCAAACACCACAGCACAGGTGTGTGTAACACTCATGTTGTTAGGCCAAGTGAAGCCAAATTTCTCCAATCCCTAGCTTTCCCTTTTTCTACTAGAAGACCTGGCTGTTCCTTATTCGTATAAAAGATAATCTACTTTCCCCATCTTGGTGTCTGGATGCTGTATTTATTACATTTATCCTCACAAAACCACGTAGGCAACTACTGTCTGCTCCCATTTAATAGCAAAGAGAGGGAAGCCAAGAAAAAATGAGGTCAAGTCTTGTAGAGCCAAAGTTCTCAAATCCCAATTTTTAATACCACTGAAGCCCCTCCAGGCCCCCATCAGCTGCCATCTGTCCCTCTGTACCTCTTAGCTGTGTGACCTGGAGCCCTTGGTCATGCCGAAGTGCAGAGGTGCCCAGGGGCTGTCCCCTGCCTGTCTCGCACACCCTGCCATGTGCTGCCTGGCCAGACCGCACTCTTTCAGATAACCAGATTCAGAAGGCAGGTACCCCCAGTCAGTGAGATGGGCTACAGGTTGGGAAACGCTAGCTGGGACACGGACAGGGAAGAAGACTTCAGTCCACCTCCCATCTGATATGTGGCCATAACTTGAATGCAGATCTTCCCTATGCCAGGATGGTGATTACTCCACAGGTATGAAAGGTGCCCATCCTCATATCAGTGACCTTCCTTAGGGACATCTTTACCCTCATGCCCAGTGTTTCTTTCCTTGAGACTCCTGCAAAGTCAAGAAGACTACAGTTGTACCTACCTTCATTCCTGGTTTCCTATTAAAACGAAGACAAGTGGTAAGGAGAAGAGAAAGCTCAGGCCATACCTTACACCCCTATGAAGGAGTACCTTGGCTCACACACACATGCTCCTAGGGATGTCTCCAAACATACAATCCTGTGTTTTCCACTAATATTTGTACAGTCCATTTGAATACATTATCTCTTCCTAGTAACGATTTCTGTGAGCCCTTTGTTTAGAATGTTTGTTGTACATTAAATTTGTTCTGTGTAACTTGAGCTCCTGAGAGTTCCAAAACCCAGCATGTGATAGGCACAGTCAACTGGCTACATGCCGGAGAGGAACTGAGTTGTGCAACTACTAATTATAAGATTATAAAATAATAGCACTGTAGTAGCAAAACAGCCCAATGAAAATGTTACTATTCAAAGTTTTGACTTATTCATGTTATGAGGCATCAAAGGGCACCTGCAATTCAGCTTTAAGTTTAACCAGTAATATCCTTTATCATGTTATGGTAATTCCTCAGGCAACCAGGCAGATGTGAAAAACATATTCCCTTCCTTATGACTGATTGTGAAATTACATGCTCTAACATCAAACTTCAAACAAAATGATGGTATTGCATGTGTAAGATAATATGCAAAATAATTCTGCTATAATTAGGTTTTTGTTTAACTTTGTGCCAAAACCAGGCTGCTAGGTGCATTGCCTTCATTAAATTAATTTGGACAGAAAACTGAACAGAAGGAATGGAGAGATCGTATGCTAAAACAAGATCTGCTTGGATCCTAAAAAAATAATAAATAAAGGAAACATGGAGAAATAGACCTGATATTCTCCCTGAAACTCAGGTTAGGTTTTCCTCCTCTTATTACCCTCCACAGATACATCCTTGCACCAAGCTATGCAAATAACTCCTGTCCAGGCTTTTGGTACTCTTTTCTCTTGTCTTAGAATTGTTTCAAATTTGTGCTCCCTTGGCTACATTAATGACAAAAAGCGAGACAATATTTGGACATCCCAGAATATAGGAAGAATTATTAGGAGCACAGAATAATTGAGGTTGGGAGGTCATTGAGTATTACCTGCTGCTTATAGGAGGGCCAGGTAGCTCAGGCTGCTCAGGGCTTGTGCAACTGAGTTTTCAGTATCGCCAAGGTCAGGGATCCCCCAACATTTCTGGGCCCCAGTCTGACCAACCTCATGGTGATATTTTTTTTCTTAGTATCTAATCAGATTTTCCCATGTTTCAACCTGTGCCCATTGCTTCTTGTCCTGTCACCTTGCACTTCCTGAGAAGAGCCTGGCTCCATCCTCTCTGCAACCTCCCATTATTAGCTAGGTCCAGACAGTGACAAATTCCCCTTGAGCTGTCTTTTCTTCAGGCTCAGCAGTCCCAGCTCCTTCCACCTCTGCTTGTATGTCCTGTGCGCCAGCCCTCTGACCATTTTGGTGGTCCTGTGCTGGACCTGCTCCTGTTGGTCCATATCTTTCTTGTGCTGGGAGCCCCAAACTGGACACAGCACTCAAGATGTGGCCTCACTAGTGCTGAGCAGAGGTGAAGGATCACCTCCCTGGACTTGCTAGCTACACCCTTGCCAAGGTCCCTCTGAATAGTAGCCCTGCCCTTCGGTGTATCGACTGGTCCTGCAGTGGAAAATTGCAGTGCCCTCTGTCCCATTGCCTTGGCCATTAATAAAGGCATAAACCACTATTGGTCCTAGTATTGATCCCTGAGGCACACTGCTGGTAACTCGTCACCGGTTGGACTTTGTACCACTGATGGATTACAAACAACACTTTGAGGCCAGCAGTGCAGCCAATTTTCCACCCACCTTATTATCCACTTATCCAGTCCATATCTCACTAGTTTGGCAATAAAGATATTGAAGAAAACAGTGTCAAAGGCCTTGCTGGAGTCTAGGAATATGATGTCCATTTCTCTCCCTTCATCCACAGAGCCAGACATATCATCACAGAAAGCATTCAGGCTGGAAGGGCGTGATTTGCCCTTGGTAAATCCACGTTGGCTGTTCCCAATCAACTTCTTGTCCTTCCTCTGCTTGGAAATGGCTTGTAAGAGGGTTTGCCGTAAGGACTGAGCTGGGGCTGACGAGCCTCTAGCTCCCCAGATCCTCCTTGCCCTTCTTGAGGACAGGTGTGACATTTGCCTTTTTCTACTCATCAGGAACCTCACTGTGACCAATGACAGAGAGTGGCCTTGCAGTGACATAGGCCAGCTTAGCTTCCCTAGCTCCCTAGATGCCTCCCATCTGGTCCCATGGACTTGTCTATGGCTAATGAGCCCAAGCACTCACTAACTCTCTCGCCCTCTACTCCGAGTGTGGTTTCAATCCCACAGGCTCTTCTAGGAGGCTCAGGCACCTCAGAGGCCAGAGGGCAAGCCTGACCAGTGATAAACAAGGCAAAAAAGGCATTGAGCACTCAGGCCTTTTTATACTTAGGCATGAGGTCCTCAGCCCCACCGAAAAGCAGGCCCACATTTTTCTTAGCCTTCATTTTGCTGCAAATGTACTTACAGAAACCTCTCTTGTTGTCCTACACATCCTTTACTAGATTCACCTCCAGCTGAGCTTTGGTTTTCCTAACCCCATCCCTGCATACTCAGGCAATGCCTCTATACACCTCCCAGGTAGCCCGTCCCTGCTTTCTCCTTCTGTGTTCTCCCTTTTTGTTTCTGCTATCTCCTTGAATTGGGACCACTGTACTAATAGAGCTTTAGACTATTTTACACAGGCTTCTCACTGCAAACTCACACAGTCAATAGACACTTTTCATCCAAAGTTCCTTTAAAAGTAAAGTTTTCTGACTTTTTTCTGTTCCATTTCTGATTACCTCTCATCTTACTTTCATTCTATTATTTTTAGCTCATATCTTCATTTTCTCTAAGCCTCCTAATATCACCTCTCCCCTGATTTGTGCTGACACCACGTCCAAATTTAAAATTCATTGAAATTTTTTTTGAAGTAAAATCCATGTATTCCCTCGAATCTATGTTGAACCACTGTAGTTGCGGGGGACTGAAAAAATGTATGTATGTTATGCTCCAGGTAAATCCTTGTATAACTGCATTGCCTGGGGTTCATTTTGTCTAGTTTCCAACAATATGAACTTACTACATGTAACTGGATATATCAGTATTAAAAAATATGTATTTTAAAAAACTTGTGGTGCCATCCAATCTGATAAGTCTTTACCAGCCTCATCTTGCTATATAGCAAAGGCTCTTGGGACAAGGCACAAGGTATATAATGCCTCAAGCTAACACATGAGATTTTCCTCATTCTGCGTTTTAAACCAAAAAGAATACTGTGTGGCTATAGCATTTATTCTCCCTTACTTGGAGTTAATGAGGTGATTGACAGATTTGGCTAAGTTTCCCAGGAAAAAAAACTCAGTGGGTGGCTACTGGTTTTTTTTAGGTGAGCCAAACCTTCTCCATCTCCACTGAGACTTGGTAGGCCTTTATACTTTCAGTACCTTTGGAGGGGAGGAACCTGGTCCAAGGAGCTTGTCCTGTCATCACATAAGCAGGAGAGCAGTGCCTGGTGCAGAAAGGGCCAGGGAATTCAGCAGGACTACTCAGTGTAGTTACTCATGTATATCAAGGTTTGCAATTTCGGCCTTAGAATCCTAGTAAGGTTCTGATCACACTACTAAAGACAGGTTTTGGGGGAAGCATGAAGTCCAAGTTAGACCTCTGCCTCCAAAAATCCCATTTCACTGTTCTCTCACACACCCATAAACTAAAGCAAACTCTCCTTCTAATACTGCCTACAGTTATTATTCCAACGCTTGTGATTCAGTTTACTCACGCAATAGCATGCATATACATTTGAAATGTAAATGTACTAATCATAAAAAACATTGCTTCATAATTTAAAGCCTTATGGCCAAACAAAGCTTCTACAACAACAGGAATGGTAATACGCACTGTTCTCTATGCATGCAGTTCCATTTTCAAATAACCATAAATAGCATATATAACAATGAAAGTAAAACTGAATAATGAATAAGAAAATTCACACCTCTTGCTGTCATTTTGATCATTAATTTCTATTTACTGTCAAGAGTTAGGTGGAGGCAAACCCACACACTTTCATCGCTTCAGTTTTCTTTGGCAGAATACCAGCTTTAACAAGGTATACAGTACAAGGTATACAGTACAAGAAATACAGTACAATGATGTGTATTTTTTTCACCTTTATGCAGAAAAGCTCTTTCCCTAGGTAGTATTGAACAGCTAGAATAGCAATAATTTTTGCACTAAACCCCCACACTTTTTTTCTTCAGAAACATGGGTCTGCCTATGTGTCTATTCATGTATCTACCTATCTATCTAACTTGGAATCAAACATGCAAGTCTTTTGCCCTCTCTAAAGCATTTTTTCATATTCAGCAAAAACAACTGACTTCACTTAACTTTTTTTTAATAGCTTTTCAGTTTCTACTCCCCTTGAGTCATTTTTAAAAACCTTTTTCACCTTAGGTAAATCTTGGTACTGATGAGTCAAACAACCAAGAAATAAATTTTAGGGAGAAAAATGGAGAAAATCCCATGGTGTTTATTTCAGTATTTAGGAATGATCTAAATTCTATTAAAAAGATTACATTTCCCCATTACCTGATTGGGTTTTGGATTAAAGGGGGAAGATTTGACTTTCTGAAAGTCCCGTTTCTGAGAGTTGAATCAATCTTAGGGATTTTGGCCAGAAAACAAAGGGGAGGTGGGAAAAGATAAATGAAACTAAAGTTCTTAATTTTGCAAATTATGTTCTTCCTTGTAGCGATTGAACCAAAACACTTCTCTGAAGAATACTTAAATCTTGTAAGTAGCCTGAATTTTTTGTTATGGGTTTAATTAAGCTGTCTCCCCCACAGATCATTAATCTAACCCTTTAAATGCCCATCTTCACTTTGAATCAAGCCTTTTAACAGTCATTCATTGTGTCTTCAACAGTGATTTTGGTTTGAGCGCCTGTGAGTTTTTGCATACGTTCACGATATGAAAAACAACAGCCACCTGTCTTCTGTACACCACCTATCCGAAGCTTAGCGTAACCTGGAGCTTTGCAGTGCCGGTACAATCCCACCACGCCTGGAAGGTCTCCCAGCTCCAGTCAGAGGAATGTCTGGGACCTTATCTATATGGTGAAAAAATGCCTGAGGTTAGAAAGCAGAGGTCTCTCCAGGCTCACTTTATTGCTCTCTGCATTCCCCACCCACCACAGAAGCAGCTCTCACTGCAGCAAGGGTTGTCCAAGTGGAGCGTGCCCTGGGGACAGTGCCCCCAGCAAGGGGCCCTCGGCCCAGAGCCTCTGTTTGCTCTTACAAATTTCAGTTCTTAAAACCGATAGCCGGCGCCACGTTGCAGGTATTAACTGTACTTCACCTGTGTTGCAATCAAGGGCAAAAATGCGCCTTTGCAATCTTAAACTTGTGCTTTTAAGCAAGATGTTCCACCAGATTAACTGCAAGAGGAAACAGTCAGTTATAAGCTATGCACGCTCGTCCACACTGAGCTATGTAAGGTCAGTCTTTGTTGATAAGGATGAAGGTACACTGTATTCCTTTAAAAATGGGGTACCTTACTTAGGGTACAATGAAGAAACAAACTGGATTTTGAAGGACCTGGCTATTGCTATTTATTTTCAATGTATTAATTTTTGTCATTTCAGCACAGTCTTATGAGAAGCTGAGTGCTCATTGTAGTTATGTAGCTGATCATATGAATAATCTCTAAGATTTAATATTAAAATGTTTTTATATGGTGATAAAAGTGGACTTGGCAGAAGTTCACAACAAAATGCAAGTGAAGAGGGTTCTGAAGCCCTCTCTTATTGACAACACACTCAGACTCCCCTTTCTCTTCTGTTAATAGGTGGGGGGTTATTATGGAAGTACATTTTTAGAAGGGCCTGAATGGAGCAATGGGATGGTCTTGCAAATTTAAGATCAGGAAAACATGGCAGGAAGAGCAAGGGCTGGGGCAGAAGAGGAGGAAACTGGACAGGTCATCTCTGTTGGTTTTGCTGGAAAAGCAAAAAAAGGATGTGGATCACACAGCAGGGCACAGGTTGAAGTGAGGCGAATGTTCAGGTCAGCAAGTAGCTCATGTCCACATCTAGGCAACTCCTGCCAGCACATCTCAACCTCTGTTAATATCACCAAAACAGCCCTTAGACTGCTCATTTCAACAGTGTAAGAAGAAAGAGAAAACTGCCAAGGTGGACACCTGTACACTTATTTGCTCCTTGGGTCCATGTAACAATGATACTCTGTCGAGCAAGCTCCATCTTGCACAAATAAGGTTAAAACACAAATCATCTACAATCACCCTGCAGGGTGGGAAGAAAAACCCAAAGGAAAAAAATGAAGTGAATTGTAGTTTACGTTCATGGAGCTGAACAGAACAGATAGAGGTATGCCAGCTACAGCACCTTCTATGATACACAAACCATGCAGGGCTATGTCACTTTATATATTAGGGGTGAAATCCTGGTTTTATTGTAGCTTTCACAGAAATACATTTTCAGAATTGATTTAAGGATTTTTTTTTTAATTGCAGTTTTTTTACTTTTATTTTTTTATTTATAGACATTAACATTTTGGTGAGCCATGTTGTTTCTATATATGCACCTTGCCAGCATCTGCCTCAGCAAAAGCCTCAAGTCATTTGAAGACAAACTAGGTCTTACCCTCCTGGAGGATGAAAATAAAATAATAAAATAGCAAGCTATCAATGCCTCAGTTCTCATGGTAGATTTTGTTAAGAAAAATGGAGGGAAGAAAGCAGAAGCTAACAAATGGAAGGCATGAATAGGGAAGCCTCTTTTTTTAAAGAAACCAACCAGGATGAGCAGAGAAAGAAGGGAAGGGGAGGGCAGGAAGGCAGTCTCCAACAGCAAACCAAGTCAGATCCTTGGGTGAATGAAGAGCTGTAGCTTGCACCCACTGACTATTACGATATATCAGTACTTTTCCCAAGGCCATAAATTCTCAATTTATATGTGACCCCCTTTTCAGTTTACCTGCTTGCGTGGCCCTGAAGGCCCCAAAGCATGTAGACATTCCTGCCTTTTTTTTGAAAACCCCTTTGTAGCCCACTTTTTTACCCTCTTGCTATCCAGGGAAGGTATCAATCCACAAGCTGTATATAGCTCGTCAGGCCAGTGTTTCTCGGTGGCTTGAAAGAACTGCTGACCATGAGGCTTGATGCTCAGGTTATCTGCAGTGCTGGTCACAGGACAGCCCATGGCCCCACTAATACTACCAGTCAAACCTGGAGGCCTACAAATGGGTCAACCCTTTTTGTCTTCTACTTCAGACTTTGAAAAGAGAACAGCCAACAACGTGGTCTGGTCCTCTGCCATGGGCGTCCACAGGAAAGCCTAGGCATACCTTCTGTAAATTCAGTTAGGAATAAGCGAATACTACTTTCAGTGCAGTATATTTTAGAGATAAATATTTATGCATGTAGTATTTCAACTTGAATAACAGAGGCAGTGGGTGGTGGGGCTTGAACAGGATTTGTTCTACTGTGGTGTGTGAAATGCTCTATTAGATCTGAGTTCTTCTAGTTCCTCCTAAGGGATGCATGATAGTAAAAAAACCCAAAGAACAAAAATGTGCGCAGGCACCAGTGGTACATGTTGTCTTAGCATCTCACACCACAGACAAAGTGTCTGAGGAAAACCTATACAAGTGTATCCTGCAACCTTGACTTATGTTTAGCGGAATAGGTAAGACATGCATTAGTTTCTGAAGCACAAAAGAGCATGTGCTAGCTTTAGACTCACTAACCCACATGAAAAAAAAACAGAAAAAATCTATTGTGTGACACAAAATAGCTTGCTTTCTGTTTGTTTCCCACACAGCTTTAGTGAAACAAATCTTTCAAGTCATCTTGTGGCAGACTGTTTTATGCAATACTCCATTAAATGTTTGTCAGATGAGGGTTGTTTCTACATCTCTTTTTTTCTGATGTCAGTGCACTCCTAGTGTGAAAAGCCTGTTCCAGCTGTCTGCCCCTCTGAGGCTGATAGAGCCAGGCTGCCTCCCCAAGAGGCTATCTGTCCATCAGTCAGTCTCTGGAGAATGTGGAAGATTTTTTGTAGTGAACTTTTTATCTTCCATCTCTCAAACCATCCTGCAGGAGTCCTATTCCCTAATTTCACCCTTGTATGTTGCTTTCAGTTCAGATGGTCTGGGACAAAGCCAAACAGAGGACGCATTTGATACAGGCAGTGTCACAGAGCCAGCAGGGCTCTTCCCTGAAAAAGGTTTCTTTTTATTCAGCAGTCCAGGAGCAGGTCCTAATGGAGCAGTTCGAAGAGACTGCAGGAAAAGATGAACAGCCTCCAAGCTCTGAAATGCAGGGGTCTGCTCTAATCCTGCTCAGACCCCTTCTTATTGAATGCTGCTGCTACTCTGCTGCAGGGTGGAATTTGGGGAGTGGGTTGCCAGTGTTTATCAGAGGTGCAAACAGCCTACCACTAGCTGAGATTTGAGCCAGGTATTGAGGGACCTTTCCCTGCTCAGGTCAGCAACAGCAGAGAGTTACTTCTTTAGAAAGGATGGTAGCATTCAGGTGTGTCTTCTCAATCTAGTCATGACACCTTTAGATACAGCTGTGTGTGTTTAAAGATCTGTGTATAGGTCTGACTTCCATGCAATTCGTTGGTATATTCAGCCCTTATTATGGATGTGAGGTCTGTTTTGGATAGTATTCTCTACCCACCTCCTGAGAGAATAACAGATTTCCCCTTCCAAAGCACTAATTTTGCTCCATATCAGGATTATTCTTTACTGGACAGGCACAGATTTTTTTCCTTCAATATCCTGAAAGCCTTATTTTTTTGTAGTGAGCCTTCCTTCATGAAGTCTGTCACTGCAGCCATGGAAGGCAGCACAACATGAGATGGACCATCTGTAAATGCCCATGGGGAAAAAGAGGAACTCAGCTGCCTCTTTATCCTGAGGAACTGGGCTTTGAAACAAGACAACTGCTCTGACAAACACCAGGTTGCACTTGACAGTTCCCTTGAGGAGGGCTTGGACATTGGCTGGTAGTGCACTTGAGCAGGCTGAAGTCCTTGTTTTGCAGTAAATGCAGAACAGTCATCAGGAGCTACAGGTAGGACTCATAGTGCCATAGGTGACCACATTGCTTAAATAAGTGGAAGAATACTACAAACAAGGTGTCAGGATGAGACTTAGCTTTGGACATCTACACACCAAATAGCACCTGTGAGGAGAAGAATTTCAGATCTCTTCATTAAGACAGGGATTATAACATACCTGACCTTTCCCAGGCATTTCAGTAACTTCTTAAGACAGGCCTGGGTAAAGGTCAAACTGGCACATGATATTGACCTTCCTGAAGGAGAAGCAAGCCCAAGGATGAATGGGGATACGAGCTCCACACTTGTCCTCAGGCTGAACATAGCTCTTCATTTCTGGAAATACTTCTCAAAAAGCCTCAGGGACTTTCCAGTCTACATCTCATCTTAGCTCAGAGGTTTTCTGGGTGCACTAATGAAAGCATTGGCAAACGTTTCACACAAGTACAGTGAGTGCTCTGTCTGCACCAGGAAGGAGAACCACCTCCTTCTTGATTTGGCATGGATTTGTAATCTTGGGTAGCTGGTCTATTTTGGTTTTCCAGGCAAGGTTTCAGTAGATCATATAAGATATTTGGCAGGGTTCTTTTATGCTCACTTATGAGCTGACATAAGCCAGCACGGACCACACGAGGTGAGGGAGAGTAGGGGAAAGCTCTTGATTTCAGGCTTAAAGTCTAGCTGACTCTAAGCTCTCCCATAACACTTCCATTGGCTAAACTAGGCTTTTTACAGATGTGCCATGCCTACCCACTGGCCTTTGAACCTAAGACAGAACATATCTGAATATGTTTTGGTGTGTTAAAAAGAAACCTCTATTATAGGTCTAGTTTTCTTATGGACAAACGTTCCTAGGACAGAGCGGGGGGAAATCCAATTGGAGCCTGTGACATTTCCTAGGACGATTAGCAGCAGTTAGTACCATTGCTATACATTGTGACCCTCTAACTTATTTCAGCATATATTTTATAGTTCAGGCAAAACACCCTACTGATCCAGAACTTGTGGGAGGTAGCCAGTCACCCTGGGTTGCTCATTCGGCAGGCTTTTTTGAATTTTATGCAAAAGCCAGAAGGGAAAATCAAGTTTCTGATTCATAACCCCACTAGACAATAGCCTCAACAGAAGGTAATTTGCAACTGCTCTGCTCCTGAGGGACAGAAATAATGGCCTGAGAACAGTATGTGCTGTGAGGACCATAGTCTTGCGCATAACCAAAGGCATATCTCAAGCACTCACTGGAACAGTGTTCCTTTCAGTTGCTTCAGTGGATACCCAAATTTATGAGATAGTTCCTGCCTTAGGCAGTCTGGAGAGAGGAACCTAAAAAACCTTCAATGTTCTTGTGGACACTTGACCAGAAAGAAAAAAAGAGAGAGAACATAAAAGCATCTGAGAGAAAGCAAGGTGCCTCAACTTTCTTTTTTGGCCCTACAGACTAGTGACTTGTAGAGCACAGCCATGAAAGCTCTTTCACCCTATGTAACCAACTTGATGTGAAGCTGGCCGAGATGCTTGTTCTTTGTGCATCACAGCAACCTTCTTCTGAAAGTCCCACCCAAGAGATTACCTTCTTGCAGGTTTTAAACCAATCTGTGGCCAAGCACGTGTCTACAGCTCCTGCTATTAAAGAAGACTCAATCCTTCAGGCACCTCTGAAAGAGGTGCAGTTTTTCTCTTCAGTCTTCTCTTTTTATGCTCGCTTTCCTTTTATTCAGGTGATGGGAGAGCAATTGGGACATCTCTCAGTTTCAAGAGCACTCTGAAAAAGATGCCAGGGTTATGGGTGTTACCCCATAGCAGGGGTGACAGGCTATCTGCCTTTCACTTTGTGGTTTTAGCTTTAGGTATATAACTATGAGCACAACAAGATCTACAAAAATGGACACCCAGTTTCAGGGGTGTTTCACAGGACTGCTCACCTTCTGCACTGGGACGCTGGGTGCCCCCCAGGACAGCAGGACATGAAAATTTCCTAGCTGAAAACAGAGAACTGTTGGTCCTGGGAGGGAGAGACTCTTTTGGGGGTATAAACCTGACCTTTGCAGAGCTTTGCAAGGTTGCTTTCCTTTCTGAATTACCAAATCTTTGTGGATCACTGTGTGCTTGCATACCGCATCTGGGAGCAAGAGACACTACGCTATTAATAGGTACTTTCACTGTTAACCTAGCCCTATTTTAGCTTATGCTACATTTCTCATTTCTTCATGCTACAAAAGCATAGTCCATATGGGTCCTACTCTACCCCACGAGGCGCAGACTAAGCCCTCATCCGCAGCCTGCTGGGTATCGTTCACATCTTCCGCTTACTTACCTGTGGACAACCTACACCTGGGCTTATAAGGATAGCCTGCTTCTGCAGATGGACAGATACAAAATCCTAACTTGCTGGGCTTGCATCACAAATTCTTCCTGGCTGTAAAGGCTGATTTTTGTGTTTATGTCCTCCAGGCACTTGGCAGAGCCCCTCCTTCACAAGACAAGCAGGCTAACCTCAGCCAACTGAAATAATTTTTTGCTTGCCTACTTTATTCCTCCAGATGGGAGCGTCTGAAGAAGCTGTTAAAAGATTATTGCTGGTCCACCTGGGAGCCCTTTGAGGGTGATGGTGAAGTGCCTGCATGCAGAAACACTGGCACTAGGCTTCCCTGTTCACATGCAAATGTGTGAAATCTCACCACAGTCAAAACTTGCTGTTCTTGCCCCATTCCAGGCCTGACAGATAGCCTGGATGTCCTATCTAGGTAACAGCCTAGGCAAAGAGCTCTATTGCCCATGAGACTATTAGGACAGGATTGCCTGTCTCTCATGGGACAGGAGACGTGTCTTTATACTGTTTCCTGCTCTCACTGTTTTTTTGTAGCTTTTGTAGCCCCATCAAGTAGTGCTACAATTTTTGGATTAGTGCAGACAGGTTGCATTCAAAATACACAGGATTGAGCTATTTTGGGTGCACAGGATGCAGGAGACCCTGTGGCCTCCTTGAAGTGTTTTTAGAAGTGACTAACTCTGAATGGTTGAAGGTCAATCAGTTTGTGCTGAATGAAATGACTAAGGGCATCTGGGCTAATTTGTCACCTTTAGCATATCTAAGACAAAAATTCCAAGTGTCTTGCTGAAGTATGGGCACTCTCCTGAATTGCTAGCTCCATACCTGCCCTTCTGGGGCATGTAATGGGCTGCTAAAGGTCTGGCTATTTTGTGGATTCTTTGCCTTAAGGTCATCTAACAGTTCCCAGCACCTCCAGGGTAAGTTCCTCTCTGAGTGTCAACTCTAATCTCTGAAAGGATACCAGGAAAATCATATTTTCTGGGTGGAACCCCACAGTTCTTGTTTTAAGTGCAGCCCAATATTAAAAGATTGTGTATTGACTAGGCTTTTCTGACAAATCTGACTGGTATCAAGACACATGAACAAGAGCAGAATAGCTTTATAAGAAGATTATTTTGTATTTATAAGCCATAGCAAAAATATATTAAAACCCACTATATGTTATCTAGCCCACCCAAGTGTTGCCAACATCTATAACATGCACTGTGGTGAGGTGTCCACCTTGGCTGTTCCTGCTGGTCTTTGAGAGGTTATGGGGCTATCCAACCCACCACCCTTTGAATTCATTTCCAGGGTCTGAACCTTCATGTGTTTACCAGTTGACCCTCACAGCTTCTACGCTGGCACTCTCTCCATAAGCCAGTCTCCCAGGGAACAAGCCTGGAGAGCTCAGCAAACAGCAGGACACAAAAGCACCAAGCTCTTGCATCACTTCTGAAGGACTCTCTCACTCCTGAGCAGCAATCTGAAGTTATAAATCTCTTTCTCCAGCTTCAGCAGAGACCGTTTAAGAAGAGGTTAACTCCTTGTTTTCATACAATAGGCACCTTGCAGCATTTGGCTGTGTTCAAAGGTGTGAAAATCCTCTTTATCGGGCTGGAGTAGTTCAGCAGAACTAAGTTCACTGGAAACAGGGCATAAGATTGTTTTGTCTTGAAGATGCAACGACAGAAGGAGAGAAAATAAAACAAGGTAATGTTTTCACTTATTGTATAGTTAATACTAACAGTTGCAACATGTACATAGACACAAGTAGAAATTAAACAAAACCAGACCCGTTAATAAAGGGGCAAAATAAATGAAAATGACAAAAAAATTATCATTAGATATTTACAACGTGCCTCCCACAAAATCTGAATAATGGAGGATGGTCTTGAAGTAGGCTTTAAAAAATAAAACAGGAAATGGAAATAACTCCCCCAAAACAATTACAACCCAGTTGGTTCAAATACTTGTTACCTATGGGATTAGGTAGCAATGTAACAGCAAGAAAAGTGGCAATATTAATCCAGTCCAGATACAGGAGCACCTTGTCTCACAGACAATCTTTTTGTTCCTCAAGGAAATGTTCTTGCAATATTCCATGAGTTCCTGGGTACTGCAGTACCTGTATCTCTGCATGGACAGCTATGCAGTCAATAGCAACACAAGCTTTATGAAGGCTGGAGCAATACATGAACGCTGTTTGAGAGGCGATGCTTTGCATACAGTCGGACTAATGAACAGAATCATGGCAAAAGTGGAATCTGCATACAAATATAGAAAGGTGGAAAAAACTTACTTGAACGATAGAAAAAGATTGGAAGGAAGGGAAATTTAGTCTAGCATAACAGGTACATAAGCAAAATGGTAGAAAAAAGTCTGGCAACGTGGAAGACTGTCCCAGACAGGAATTTTTTCATGGGAAATGGACTGAGTAACCTAATTTTTCATGCTTTTTTCCTCCATAACTTCTCTGTGGTTAATAAGAATATGCAGTCTGAAATCTTGTTTAGTAAAACTACATAAGGAGTTACTATAAAGCAAAACAACTGCTTACTTTTATAATTTTCAGTACAAAAATGTTACAGGAAAATATGGATTGGTGGGAAGCAACTAAGCTTTCAGATAGCTATAGCTGCATGCAAGCAACTCCAAAGCAACCTGAATTTTGATTACTAAATTGTTGTAAAGATACTTACTTAACACTTAAAGACAAAAGCAGGGCAGGAAAGTTAGATTTCCAAGTACCTCAAATATTTACCAGTTCCTGCAGCTTGTGTAGCTTTCCAAAATAATATGGTCTACCTACTGTGATTTTTTTATATGTTATTGTTTTAGGTCTAGCATTCATGTGTCTCTCATGATGATAAAGGTGGACCACCCCACCCCCCCGGGTACAGACACAATATGTTAATAAAATTAACTATTAGCTGATCTACTTCTGTTACCTGACTTCCATCTATGCTATCTATTCTGTTTTTTTTCCTTCAAAA
This sequence comes from Haliaeetus albicilla, assembly GCF_947461875.1. Taxonomy (NCBI): domain Eukaryota; kingdom Metazoa; phylum Chordata; class Aves; order Accipitriformes; family Accipitridae; genus Haliaeetus; species Haliaeetus albicilla. The sequence continues at coordinate 12,824,182 of NC_091488.1, forward strand.
CCTGTGCAGACAGACAGCAAGATAATCAATATTTTGCAAAGAAACTCTGTAAGTCCCACTTGGCCAACTAGTAATAGTGGCACAGTGTTAAGATCTAAAGCACAGGCTTTGTCAGCTTCAGATATTTATAGAAATACTCATTTCCCAAGGCCATTTTCTACAGTGTACATGCAACATTGTCTAGGTGTTTTTCTTGCACCTATACTTTGAACAGTTTTAAGCAAAACAGCAGCGAAGATGCCAGCCCTAGCTGGTATTTGTTTTTATGAGGACTGTTGCTGTTGTTACCACAGAAGTATTTAGGAAAAGAGGTCCCTCACTGGCAGAAACTTGTATTAGCCAGCTTGTACTCCTTTCTCAGGACGGGTTCAAATTACCTGCTGAAAATTACTCACCGGGTGGTTGTACAGGAGTTTGATGGCCTATGTCCAATCAATCCCAGAGAAAACAAATACTTCCAGCTAGCTTTTTTTAGCTTATTATGAAGCTTCAACATGTTTCAGTGTGGCTGGGATTTGATCCCAAAGGAGTTATAGAACTAGTAAGAAAAAGTTTGGTAAACACTTAACCTAGCATAGGAATTTCCTCTTCAAAAATTTACTTGCTTAATGCCAAAGTGTTGGCAATTAAGTAAAGGTATAATTAAAGCATGAATTTTTCACCTCTTAGAGGAAAATAGTAATGGCACAGTTCTCATTATTCGCCAAAAAGGATCTGTTTTCTCCTGCGACCTTCTCTAAAGATAAGTGGTATTTTGGGTTTGTTTTGTTTGTGCCCTCAAACACAAGACTTGTTTGCATAGACAGCAGGAAAGCAAACACAGTTCTTTCTCAAGGAATTAATGTAGCCACTAAACCAGAATAAACCAATGAAGAGAGTCAGACCTAAATTAAGAACGATGAAGTAAGACAAAGAAATGTAAACACATTTTAGGCATTAACAAGGAAAATATATCAAGCAGTAAGAGTGCCGAGTGGGTGATGTTCTACTACAGGTTAATAATTTTTGTACTGACATGTGGAATAGTGGTAACCGTGACTCAGAAATTGCTTCAGAAACCACCATTTTTTCTCCACTCCAAAATACATTCATATTGCAAACACATCTTCATTGAGCCACTTCAGTTAAAAAAAAAAAAGTCAATAACTGAACATATCGGAGTCAAACTGTAAAATCTTGCCTTACAACCATAAAGTTATCCTGTGAAAAGTTATCCTGTGAAAAGTTATGGACAACACACTCAGCTGCTTCCATGGAAAGCACAGCTTCCTGAACGTCAAGGAAGAGCAGAAGTCCCCTCATTAGGATTATAACAGAAACTGAAGTCTTGCACTTGCATATGCAAACAGCACTTTCTTGTACCTGCAATTAAATGTACTTTTTCCTGAGTTAATTGCTGGCTTGCTGAAGAATATAAACAGGTGAAACTGAACTGCATTTTCACTTGCTTATAGCATGCCTGATCCAGTGACCTGGATCAGTATTTTGTTTGTGACCAAACAGTGATTTACAGTTTTCTAACTTCATCTGCGCAGTTTATCATGGAATTAAAACAATGTCTAATTGTTGATAAAAATCAAGTACTTATACCTGATGCAGGAACAGGCCATAAAAGCTTGCCTAGCTGCAGGTAAATATAAAGAGGACACTTTATTGTTACCCTTTTATAACAGGTTAATCAACAAGTCTCCAAGAACTTTTACAAATATTTGGTTAAATGTGAAAATAGCTATACTCCTGATAATGCATACCATTAATTCCCTTTTACAGAGCAAGAAATGGATGCAGATGGAAACAAGTTCACCAAAGTTATACAGCAAATCTGGAGCTGAACTAGGATTGAAAGTGAAAAAACCCTAACTCTATTATTCAGAAAACAAAAGGCAATTCTTTTCGAATACGATTTAGTTTTATCTCTGGTTATCTCATGCAGGTATTCAGAAAATTTCAGCTGTTCAAAAGGTCTTGTTCCTTTTTTTTTTTACTTCTGTAGCATAGAATTATTACCAAAGAAATGAAAATCAGTGGACTTCCTGGATCTATAAAAAATAAGTTATTTGTTAATATAAGATGTCTTGTGCAACATTCAACGTTTTAAAAGCAAATTGTAGTTAAATGATCAGTTAAGAAGTTCTGGCTCCACTAAATCAATGTTAATTTTGTCCAAGATTACATTTGGATCCAAAACATCACTTTTGGTTTCTAATTGGAAAAAACCCAAAAATCTTAATTTAAGATTTATTGTGCTTTGTTTCTTTTTATTTTCCCAATCAGTATTTTTCTGTATGCACCAGCAAAACTAAATGTATTTGATTCTAATCTCTACCAAAACACAGTTCTGTCACTAAGTGTTTAAAGCCAATTGCATAAGAATTGAGTAATATTCCTTTTGAAAATTCATATTAAATAAAATATTTAAAAATGTAAGTCAAAATGCGTTTGTGTGATTTCTTTTCATAAGAACAGTGAGATCAGTCTGCATCGAAACCCATATTCACTGATGCACTGTGGTTGCTTCAGGCCTGTTTGCTGGCACAAGAGTAACTATAAACCTGGTTTAACTGGCTGAGTAGTTTGGATTTATGGCTGCTTTGTGTTAGAAGTGCAAGACAAAGCTAACAACCAGATCAGTGAAAAAAAAGTCCTGAATATCAGGGACTTTGTACAATATCATACAAAATCGTACAATAAATTAAAGTTGTCATTCGATTTCTGTGCCACAAGAGTAGCATTATTTTAACGTGAATAGCAGGTCAAATTTGTAGGTCAAATTCTATTACGATGTAGGAAAATGCAGCTGTATTTACATGGTGCACCCAGAAAAATCCAACAAAGAGTGGTATTTGAATTTTTATTCTCTCTTGTTTTAGAATAACAGACAAGAAACCCACTGAAACAACATGCACCTAAAGGAAAGTTAGGGTCTCTTATTATTCCTGACAGTTTCTTCCCTCTGAGAGAGACCAAAGAATTTCATAACTCTGAGACTGTCTTTGTCTCTATACTAGAAAGCTAACCTGGGAGGAAAAAGAAGAGACCCAAGAAGAGCTAGGACAATTTTCTGTTTTTTTCACCTGTGCAGGGCTTGAAACTCCTAAAAAAGTTTCTGAAAGGCTGGGAAAGAAGTGAGAAAGTTTACAGGGACACACCTTTCTAATCTGCAGGCACATGAGACCCTCTCCTAGTTCCCAGATAACAGGGTAATTGGTTTAAGGAGTTGTGTTTTTTCAGCATATTTAGTTAATACCCTAACAAAGGACTACCTCCTGTTTCACAGGCATTCAACAGTTAGAAAAAAAGATGATTTTTGAAATTACCCGCCCATTTATTTTGATTTTCCACTATACCTGCAGCAGGTAAATTTATGTGTGTTTATTCTTGGTAATACCAGCAGATGCAAATGTACTTCCAAAGTCAACATACATTTGGTTTAAGCTTAGTTATTAAATGACTAATTAAGTTTCCAGGTTTGATGTAGTTTTATGGGTGAGTGCATAACTGTAGCGTCTGTCATAAAGTGTCAACCACAGAGCTTTCGTGGTAGTGATGAAAAAAAATGCATAGAGGACTCCACCGCAGTAAGGCATAACGAGATACCTGATACTTAAAGCTGGGTTATGAAAACGAAGGAGGTGGTGAGTTGGGTGAGCCAGTTCCTCATCTGAATGTTGTTTTTTTGTGGTTTGTTTTTTTTTTTTTCTTCTTCCCAATTGTGGGCGTTAGCACCGAATTTCCTTGGAGATACCTCTAATTCTAGTTCTATCAGTGTGGTAAAAGGAAGTCTCATGCTGTAGTCCCAAAGTGGCAAGGGCAAACTCATCCTGACGTGCTTTGAGTAAGTACTCTGCAGTTTGGCTTTGGAGAGACCTTACCTCCCACTCCCCTGGGTTTTTGATTAGACACTAGAAACAGGCAAAAATTCAGAAGTACAAAAGATGGTGGAGTAAATGACATGATGGGTGTTAAGAGAGTAAGAGATGAACTGGGAAGAGAAAGTGCCACAGAAACAAAGCGAATTAGGATTAATGGGTGGGTAGAGCTACCTCAGAGAATAACAGAGGTGTCATAGGAAGCCAAAGGTATCATGTGGTAGGATGTACAATGGTAGGTGATGCCAGACACTTAAAAAGATCAGTTTATTTTACACGCTGAAATTCAGATGCTTAGCACCAGTCTATAGAAACGTTAGCTGTTAAAATGAAAACAAAGAAAACACCCAAACATCCTTCCCCTGCCCCCCACGCACATAAATAGGGAGGAGGAAGTGGTTCACTGAACATTTAACTACTAGTATTTAAGTGAGAGAAAAGTGTTTGGAGTAAGCGCTGAGCTGAGCAGCGTTAGGCTGGGTCCCGGTGAAGCTCTCAGACACCTGGAATTCTGGGCGGTGAACTCAGGGCTCCTCAGCAAGAGAAAGTCCCTCTCCAGCCGAGGACTCGCTTGCCCCTCGCAGAGCACGCAGGCACGCTGAAAAACCAAACCCTGCCCTCATCTCTCCTTTAAAGGTTGCTTATAATCCATTAATAAAATGAACACTCAGCATCCTGCTCTGCAAAAGCCAGCTTGCATAATTAAAACACAATAATACACACATACAACTATTTTGGAAGAGATTACAGGGCCGCGAGCTTGGTCCTCGACTAGAAAAGACGAGCTGAACAGCCCTGACAGCTTCTGCTGCCAAGAGGAGGCAGTGTCCCCCTCCCCACCTCCGCCGCCTCCCCTGCTCCAGCTCTCCTGTTCCTTTGACCTTTGTTAGCAAGCTGAGTTAACCTTGGGGAATATTAACCCAGTTTAAAAAAAAAAAAAAAAGCTTTCACCACGTTAAAGATCTGAAAGGCCAACCCTTTACTGAGCTAGACACCAGCCTATAGGAAGGGAGGGAAGAACTGGGGGGGAAAGGTGGGAATGTACTGTTCACTGACCAGCTCGGCCCTCTCCGAGAAGAAAACGTGTTAATAGGGGTAATCAACGAGCTGCTGGCTTATGCCCAGATCTTCAAGTCTGTAACTAAGCAAAGCGCCACTCGTTTTAATGGAGCTGCACTGAATTCCCCCCCCCCCCGGCAGGTCTGGTGTTGTTTTGTAGCGGTTGTTACGTGGGTCCTTCCTTGTAAAGAGTTTAAAACTTCTGGGGCAGAGGAGCACACCACTCCTCAGCACAGCGTATTTGTTACCTGTTACCGTGTCCCTCTGCCCAATTTTATAACACCTGAATTGATGTAATACCTTAGAATTGGCTACACATAGACAACATCAACTTACAGAGGAACCAGCCTATTTATTTTACGTCTCCCTTTCTCCTTATCTGTAGCCATTGTGCAAGACGTTTGGACAAATCCTAAGTGAGATCCAGGATATTCTTAAACTCAAAAGAAATACCTTTTTGAAACATAAATTGTTAGGTATCCTAATAACTAAGTGAGCTTTGTCTTGAGAGAGGATCTAGACATCATCAGTACAGGAGTACATAACCTCCAAATGACCTTCAAAGAAAAAAAGACGTGGATTTCCGAAGTAGGGAAAATGTTCAAGTTCTCCTGTAGAGTAGAAGAGATCTTGAGGGATCTCTCCTTGATGAGCATGTGGTCATCTCTCCGTGGCCATGATGCCAAGTGACAATTTGCAGGGCCATTTCCCTCTGTCTTGGTAAGGAAACTTAACGGCGAAACCTTATGACTAGATACTCTGCTTCAAACCTAAAATATCTCTAAGCTCTGAAGGCCACTGACAGATTTACTGTAGATTGAAGACAAGGATATGGCACACAGGCACACATGTTAAAGAACCACAGAAGGTGACAATGCAGTGCATTTTGGTTGTGACTTGAGATGATTTTACATTTTACTTCAGGTGAAATTTGAGGTCCAATTCCTGCAACTGAATCCATACTGGAAAATTACTGAATCTCACCGATTCCTTTTGGGAGAGCATGAGCAGAAATAGCCCTACGAAAAGGCTCAGCTGAAAAGCCTAAGCTAAAATTTAAATATGTTTTAGCCAATACTCCTTATGCCTTTGTACTACAGGGTCTGAAGATACATAGCTCTCTCTTCGAATAAAGACATAGAGCTGGAAAAATACTGAAGGTATGATCTTGGCTTCTTGGTGCACTTGATGTAATTCCTTGATAAGCATTTGAAAATATAAACAAACCCCAAACACTTATGATGCCAAACTTGTGTACTTTGCCTTATCTGTAGAGATGTTAAGCATAGCATGCAGCAATATTGTAGCTAATTTGGAGCTGTTATTAAAAGTGAGTAGAACTTCTTCAAACACCTATGCACTTTTCCAGTCACACTCTGAGGTTTTGGGATATAAGTGGATTTTTTTTTTTGCAGTGGAGCTCAGCTTTGGCAGAGAAAAACCTCACTCATTGGTAGATCTGCTTTACGGAAGAGTTACCACAAGTCTCTAGAGCGTTGTAAGTAACATGACCGTTGAGATCGCAATGATTTTTCAGAGTGCCCCTTTATTAAGTGGTCCTAAAAGGCCAAAGGAAAAGGAAGTTAATTTCCCTGGGCTGGGTATTTTATGAGCAATCTTCATGAGCTCCTGACCTGCCCCGTTCACGGAAGCGTTGTGGCTTCTTATTTGCATACAACACCCTGAAACGCAGACGACTAAAGACCGATGCCTAAGTCCGAAACGGGCCCGGGCCCCTCACCACGGAACGCTTAGGCTACAACAGCAAACCCCCCAAAACCCGGCAGAGGTCCGCCCGGGGGAGCCGCCTGCACCTCCGTCCCCGGGGACCGGGGGGGCTCCCACCGGGAGGCACCGCCGCCTCCTCCTCGCCCCCGGGCTCCCTTTGCTTCCCTCCGGCTTGTTTGTTTTGCAAATGTCCCTGGGAGGAGGAGGAGGGCTGGGGGAAGGGGCAGAGGGGAGCCGCTGCCTGACGGGGGGCCGCTGCCGGCCCCCACCGGGCAGGAGGGGTTGCACGGCCGGGCCCCCCGGGCCCTGCGGCGGCGGCGGCGGCGGCGGCGGCGGGGGGGAGCGAGGCGGGCGGCGGGCGGCGGGCAGCGGCCTCCTCCCCGCCGGCGGCGGGAGGAAGGGGCCGGGCGACGCATCCACCTGGCGGCACCTGCCCCTTCCCCGCCGCTCCCCACCCCCCCGCCGGGAAACTCCTCCCCGGCCCCAGCGGCTGCTGCCGGCTCCGCGCGTCCCGTCCCGGCTCCGTTCCGCTCCGCTCCGGCGGGGGCAGCCCCAGGTGAGCGCGGCGTTCCCCGCCGCCCGGCTCGGCCCCTTCTCCCCTCACGGGCTCTCCTCCGAGGCAGAGCGGAGCCACCTCAGGGCCGGGCGGCTCCCGAGGGCCGGAGGGTGCCGTCGCCCCGGGGACACACACACACACCGTCTCGGCTGCCTCGAGTTGCGCCTGCGGTTATTGGCTTTTAATTAAGGAACTTTGGCTTTGCTTCGGGGGGGGGCGCGGAGGGAGCCCGGAGACATCTGAAAATCCCCCGTCCCGCGGGGGCAGGGCCCCCGGACGTAAGCTCGGCCCTTCCAGCCGTGTTTCCCTCCCCTTCACCCGGTTGCCCCCTTTTCCGCAGCCGGTTTCTCTGCTGGTAGGTGCAGTGGGAAAAAGTTGCGCTTCCCCGCGGGGCGGTGGGTCGGGCACGGACGGGAGCTGAACGAGCACGGAGAGCGGGACGGGTGTTGTGAAAAGTGAATAACGCGATCCGGCGAGGTACGGAACCTCGTCCTTCTCGAGGTTGTCCGTTTCTTGCCGTTGTGGTGAAGGGAGACGAGAGGCTGAGGGATCGGGCAGCTTTTTCCAAGGTCACGGAGCAAGTAGTCGCTCATATGGAGAATAAACTAGAATAGCATCTAGTTCTGGGGCCTCTTTGTTGTGTTTTAATGTCGCCACTGCCTTGGCTTCTTGCAAAAGCGCTGATTTCTGGTTAAAGTTGTCGCAAGTAATTTTGGAAGAGTGACTTTGTTGATAAGAGTGCCTTCCCACAGGAGCCATATCATTGAAACTTCTGGGCCAAAGCTTTGAATGCTGAAATCCACCCCACTCTGCACCTCCCCTCAGGTGGCTTTACTGATGATCACAGCTTCCCTTGGACCTTGAATTTCACCTCGGGTTTCTGGGTGGGTGGGTGTCAGTGAATTTAAGGGACCATTCTCACATTGTTGCCTTTGTCCTAAGTATCCCTGTTTGCCCTGTGTAAAGTGACACTACTGCCTTTAGTGCTTTAGAAAGAGCCAAAGGAAGCAGCTTCACCTATGAAAGATGATTTGCATCAACTAAGGCAGCGTTAGGCAGGGGAAGAGGTGGACGTTGCCTGTGGCACAGATCAATGAAACGAGGAAATGATTGCAGTTGGGGCTGTTGCCTACGGGTATCAACGTAAATGTAAAGCCGAAGGTGGACTAAGATAGTATTTGATGTCAAAGTAGGACTTAACTTTTTTTCCTTTTTCCTTTGGTTCTTAAACTGTTAAAAATTATACTGGGACATAGGAATGGCAACCTAGGGCAAATCTATCATGGTAGTCTAGCCTGAAAATGGAAATAAGTTGAAACTATGTTACTGGATGTTGATGGAAAACCAAAGCGAAACAGTATTCTAGGATGCTGGTCAAAATATTTCTCTTGGAGTTGCTGTTCCTGGTGATACAGGCTCTTCCTCCCGTGTCAGGCAAGGGTCAGTCCACACTGAGTAGTTCCAGTACCGTGACGGTAGCTCAGCTGTGTCTGTGCTACTACATCAGTACTTCTCCTATGTCTTTGATACATGGGTGGATCCCTAAACCTGTCTCTGGCAATACGAGCCTACCTGTGGAATGAATTCAAACCTTCCGCCAGCAGGCTTGCTTTTCTTTCTTATCTGCCATAGACCCCTTGGAAGTTGTTTACGGCTCCTCAGGATCTGTAGTTCACAGGTGGAAAACAGCTGACCTGGACAAATACCTAAATAAGTCTAATTTGTTAACATTTCTAGGCTTTATTTTTTTCTGTGGAGTGGGTACCTTCTGGTACTGTATTCATACAATATTCATTTGCAACTCGAATATGGTAAACAAGTATTCTTGAGAGCTTTTTTTCCTTCCCGGAGACTTTCAGTGCTGTAGACAGACTTGGATTTTACTGCCAGAAGGTGAGGTTATTTGCTTCTGCCATGGAAGGAGAAGGGCAGAGGCGGAACTGGGAATGTAGTGTAGGGGAAGAAAGCATCCAAATGCCAGGCTGGCTGTTGCTGCCTCCTCTAGCAATGCTGGGATCTGTGCACATGAGTTGGTGGGTGCTGTGGGCAATGGCTGCCTCTGCAGTTGTTGCCTGGCCAATAAGTCCATCTTCTACCACACCAATAAATCTGGTTCTTCTGGGCTCTTGGTCCTTTCTGTTTCAGAAATAGATTTTTTTTGTAGGGTCTTCTGCCACTCGTCATCCACTCAGCTAGGCCACAGCTTTTCAGCCTCCTTTCCCACCCCACCGTTCTAACAAAGGCATGTGATGTACGTGTGACAGGCTGAGTTTCATGGTAACAACTGTTTTCAGAGAAGACAAATAAGGTGATTATTCGTAGTATGAATACAGCATCCTATAACTGTTTAAAATGAGACTGCTATGCTCAGAGCTTTTGAATGCCTTTTTTTTTGCATGTGGAAGTAGTATAAATCTTAGTTTGCTGGCCTTGGGAATACTGTTGTGGACTTTATTTGAGTTGCTGGTAGTGCTTATCAAGAGGTACTGGTTTTTGACACCAGTTGATAAATAGTTCTACAGTTTAATGATATTTTAGGAGCTAATCTAGAATAGCTTCAAAGCTATTTCTTAGGAGATCTAAGAATGTCGAGGTACTATTTGTTGCGGCAACATTTCATATAAATATTTACATAGTTTCGTATAGTTCTCTGCAAGATGTGTAATGTTGCTGCATAGGCACACCGATTAGAGCTTACCTCTATTGAGAAGGTTAGCTGAAAGGCCAGGACATTGGAAGAACCTGATACTGATGACTTTTGAGACATTCATTTGCTTGTCAATTTGTCTTTGAGCTCTTCGAGAGGATAAATTTTACCCTGTGGAGTAAATTGCATTCACTTTTTTTAATTGTCACAATAAAAATATTTAGTACTACTTCCTGAAGAAGTATCAAGGCAATCTTAATGAAATGAGATGAAAATTCTTATTTAGTTCCTTTCCTTTTTCATACATAACTGGATTTTTTTTTTTAACCTTTCTATACTTCATTTGCAAGTCATGATAATTTTTTAGTGCTGCCTGTTAAACAGGAATCTTTACCATGTTTCTCTTCTCTTGTCCAGATAGCAGAAGCAGGAGTCTCCCACTGTGTGAAAGGATCATGCAAATGAATCTGGAATCACCTCTTTGCTTGTTTTCTCTCTTCTTATGTTTTTTATTGCCCCTCCTCCCTACCTTCGTATCATGCTTATATTGTGTTTAAGGTTACTCTACTGAAACTTCTAGGTGGTCATAAAACAGTTGGGAATAAAAAAAAATGAAAGCATACTTCCTTTCTAGCATCATCAACAAAAGCCATAATATGTTGCCTTGCCCTTTTTTAAGATTGAGCTTTGCACTGGAATTACTCCTTGGCTATCTTAATGAGTTTTGGCAGTTTGTTCATTTGCATGTACTGTATTTCTTTATCTGGATAAAGGGAACTGGTAATGTTTTCCATGTGTCACTGTGTTAGTGTTCATGTAGAGTGTTTGGATGCTTTTATGCTTCCTCCTTTTAGAAGCTGAACTTGACTTCATGCATTTGGCTTTTAACTCTTCTGTCCTCTCCCTTCTTCCTTGTTTGCGTGCAGTTGCTTTTACATAGGTCTAACTGTGAAGAACTACTTTGGGTTTTTTGTTGCTATTGTTTTTTCAGTTGTTAATACCTGTCATAGAGCTTAGCAAACAGTTAATGATGTTTCTATTTCAGGAAATAGCACAAAACATGTATTGAAGTAATACGTAAATGCAGGAAGCATACTGTTGCCTATATAACTCTGGCTTCGTTGGCCAAGTTGAATTCACAGTGTTATATTAGTATATCTGAAGGTAATTATTGCATCCTATTGACTTAGGCGTCTAGACATGGAAACAACATGCAGTGATCTCTATATAAAAGCTTGTGGAAAGTAATATAGCTAGTGGTACTTGTGGAACTCTACGCCTCCAAAGCATGGTACTGCTCTTAATTAGCAATTACAACATGGTGTGTACTAAGGAAGTACCATTATTATTTCTTGCATGGAGAACTAGGGTAAAAGCCAGCAAGTCTGGTTTCATTAACAAAGTTGTTGTTCAATCTTTAGGGTTTCTTTGCCTTTCATTCTTTCTGTTGCCTTTGTGGGATGTTACCTCCTGACTAGCGAAGGACACACGCAGTATAAAGGAGTCATGACCTGCTGCTGTAAGGAGGCAAAAGCGGAGGCTCATCTTTGCCCAACAGTAGGGAGGTGAGGGGCTTAGGAGGATGGGGCGGTGAGGACCACTTTCAGCTGAGCAGCACGACTCCATGCTTGGTGCTTTTCCTGTCCAGGGAGAGCGTGGCTGTCACTGCGGTAGGGAGGAGGACAAGCCTTTGGAGGACTAGGAAGATAGTCTAGGAAGTCTATATTCAGTTAAGTACTATGTTATCAAATGAAGTACAGACCAACTCCACTGCAACTTTTGCTTAAATATAAAGAATTGATTTGCAGAAATCTGTAGAAAAACTAAAAAAGCTATTGGATTAAATTTGTTTTGAATTAATCTAATATTTTCAATTTTTTTATTCTGACAACTTTTATTGGAAAAAATGATGTATTTTTTAAATCTTAATGACTCGCGACAGAACTTTAATTATAACACTCCTAAGGCATATGTAAGAAGCAGCTAAGGTATTTCAAGTAATAGTTGCAAGCTGTGAGGCAGTACGTTTCACTGTATTGATCGGTATGCTATGTCGGTGATGGCTATGCATTTTCTACTCTTATTATTGCCTGTCATTAGAAACAGTAGCATTATTTCTTTGCTTTCAGAGTTGTGAAACAGAAGCACACTCGATCTTGGATCTTCTGTGTTGCTGGAGGTCCAAAAGCTGGTTCTGCTCCATCCATACTGGAGTACGCTGAAGGTTTTGAAATTCAAGGGCTTGACTGCATATGAGTGATGGGTCCTTTCATTATTTGGGTATACTTTTTCCAAAGCTAGAAGCTGTTAGCAAGCTGACCTGCAAGGCTGTGGCTCCCTGGGCCCTGTCTCTTACACGTTCAAGCCTGCTGTGGGGGTGAGCTCCATCCCTGTTTCCTTGCCTGGGGATCTCTGTACCCTTTAACTCAACCAGCTCACTTTAAAGGACTCTTGAGGTTTGTTTCTCCAGATGTACCCAGTAAAGTGCCATTATAGCTCGGCAGGCATCAGGAGGAATGACTGGCAATGGGAGGGAAGGATAGTTGTGCATTCCCACTAAACTCTTCTGCACCTACTCTACTTTTAAGTGGGATCTATTTAAACCTGTCTGATGTGTGAGGTGAGTTAGGGGCCAAAGTATTGGAGTGAGATAAGCCGGACCAGTATCTTCTAGCTCTATAACTGTTGGGATGCAGAGTGTTTGACAGGTCACTTGTTTCTCCGTGACCCAGCTTCCTTATCTGTGAAGTTGTTGCAGTACCCTTGATGTATTTGTAAAACATTTTGAAGTGTGTCAGTGATGCTTATTTAAGAAAAGTAGATTGTATCATTATTGGATGCTACACATAAATTTTTGCCTTAAATGTTTGCAAACTAATGGGAGCCCGGTGGTTCTGGTTTAATCTGTTTTTAATACACTGGTGAATGTGTATGTGCAATACCATGGAAATCTGTATGTACCTATGACTTCCCTGTGTTTGGTGGTGTGATAACAGAAAATTGTTATTAATCAGAATCTGGATGGGAAATAGATTAACAAAGACTAAATTGGGAGTGATGGTTGAAAGCCAGTTAAGAACAGAGATTTTTTTTTTCTCAGTTCCTTAAAAAAAAAAAAAAGGCAAAACCAACCAACCAACCAAACCCCCACAAGAGTGAGGAAGACTGTCATCTTCCAATTTGCAAAGCCTTTCAAATGGTAATGTAAAAAATATTTGGGTTTTTCTTTGGTCACAGTACCTGTTGGCTTACCTCAGAATCACCACCTAGTATTCTTCTGTCTGCTATCACTAAACTTCCTAATCCTTTTTCCCCCCTACTTTTCAGAGAACGAGGAACAAAAGTATCTTCCTGTGACTTGTTACTTGTCCTTTAAGTCTGGGCAGAGCTACACTTCCCGACTCTGCTGTGAAGAGCTGGGTAAGAATGGATGCGACATAAGGCAGAAGTTGTGAAGCCTTAGTCACCAATCTGATGGACTTACTGTAAGTAGGAGTAAGACTTGTTTTTCAGCTGTCTGCCATGCAAATAAGGGTTCAACAGTGCATTATTTACTTTTTTTCGCTAGCGCTAATAAGCAAATACCAGAATCAGCCTTCCTAAACTGTCAGGAAGTATTGGCATGCTCGAGGTGCCCAGGTGCTGTTGAAATCTGCTTCAAAGACATTTGCAGTTCAGTTTTGGGTGGGATGACACCTTGGTACAGGTTCTAAAACATAACCTCATACTTCAGGCTGAATTATGCTGTGTCTTAATGCAACTGCTCTTTATAGTTGTGGCTTTCGACAGGGGTCATGGGGTGTGCCTGTGTGTTGGGGTACTGCTCTGCAAGTTGTTCTGGAGAAAGGTATTTCTCAGTGCATGACTGAGGCACTTGCTAGGCATTTTTTCATGTAGAGTAGCATTATGAGAGGACTCAATACATTAAATTATTTATTAAAATGATTGCTTGTGGAGGCGTATAACTGCCTATTCTGGAACTGCGGCAGCAAACATTTTGTATGTGTCTTTGCTAATCCGTAGTTTTACTTAAAGTTAATGTTTAACTTTAAAATAAACTGCTATATGCTTGAAACATTGTACGTAGCTCCTCTCTTTTACTCTATTTGAGAAACTTTGGTATTGGTGTGGCATAGTGTTTCCTTGCCATGCTTCTCTCCCTGGTTTTGGTGTGGTGGCTACAACACACAACCAAGAAAACTGTTTGCAACGCGGAAGAGTGAAAAAGATGTGACTTGTGGGGCTGCTAGCTGTGGCGTTATCAAATGAGTTAGTTGAATTTGTGTTTCCTGATGCTTTGTTCATGTTCTCGTTTCTGTGTCATAAACCTCAGAGCGATACATGAGTAAGCGTTGAGAGAGGCAGGAGGACCTGAACTTGGTACTGACACCGTGTGGGTTGTTGCCAGGATATTCTTTAACTCCCATTCTGTCAGCGAGAGTGAGCACTAACTTAATCTTCTCGGTTTGTGTGGCGCTCGTGTTAATGAATAGTTGCCACTGTATAATCCTTAAGGTTGTATTGAGAGGCTATTGAGATCCGATTTCATGCTGCACCTTAATTTGTATTCTCTCTTGAAATACTTCCGTATTTTTTTTTCCCCCAGATTGGCGTTTTTCCAAAGGAAAAAACTGACAAGAAAGGTGGACAAAGCTTCTGGTTGTGATTGTTTTCTGTTTCATTTTGTTTTTGTTTTAATATAGGTTCATGCTTTACTTCCAAACACTTGTATTGTTTTTGTACTGCTGACAAAGGAAAGATGACCTCTACCGTAGTAAGTAAACAAAATATTCAAAATATTCCTCTCTGATTTTTTTTTTTTTATGAGGTTTTTATTTCTTTACAAGTAACAGCCTATTGAATGATGTCCTGGTTAACAAGTGTTTTAAAATGTGGAGTATTTGTTGTGTTTTCTTTTCTGCAAAAAGGGAAAAACATACTGTGAGGCAGGTGTAAGAGGCTTGACTTAACTAGCATTTCAAGTGCTCAGATACTCCTGGGAGATATTTATGCTTTTAAAGCTTATTTTGGAGGGATAGAATGGAATGGCTTCTAACTAGTTTTTAAAGCTCTTCCAGGATAAATATTCCACAACCTGTTGTAGGCCAGGGTGTTTCAGAAATAGCTTAGGTATACCTGGTGTTATCATAGAACAAAATGGGGCAGTAAGCGTTTATCCGAGACCTGGACAGCTGCACGCACAAAGGCTGTTACTTGTCAGCATTTCTTTCGATGATGGTACTGCCTAAAACCATCCTTGCTGCTAATTTCTACCCTGTCAGATGTTCCAGTGCAATGGTTTGTGTGGCCAGCTGGAGGATTGGGCTCAATAATCCTTCTTAGGCTGAGTTACTTTGGATCAAGAAACTGATCTCTTCATAGTCCTTCCAGCCTCACTCTGTTATTTTTATTATTCAAAGTGCAAGGTATTAGGCATGTACTGTAAGTCTCTTTCTCTGTGTAAATTGGAGTCACTAGCATGTGTATGCATGCATGATGCATTTCTGCATTGGCAGAATTACTTAGTAGGGTTCTGAATGTAAATGACATCTGAAACTTATTTTGTCCTAATTGCAGTCTTGCCTCTTGTTTTTCATGTTCTCCTATTTCCATCCCCTCAACTTTATTATTTAGGGTCCACCGCCATACTATGAAAATCATGGCTTTCAGTCAGAAAACGTCTATTCTGCTAGGCAGCCAGGAGGTGCTAACCCGTATCCACAGTACTTCTCAACAAATGCTCCGTCAGTGCCAAGCTATGTCCCAAGGGTTGCTACCCATCAGTCAACGAGGCCAGTAGCACGTTCATCCAGGACAACATGTGGATCAAGTAAGTTTTGTAGGGATTTCTTCCAATTTTAGACTTAAGGTCTTCCAAAGTAAGACAACAAATAAAAGGGATCTTCCAACTCCTGTATTGAAGGAGCCACCTCCCCATGGATGAAGAAGTAATAGCTGGCTGGGATGCCAGTGTAACTGGACAGGAACCTGGGCAATTTGGAGGAAGGGTGGTGGAATGGAGGAAAGTCTGTCTGGCAAAAAATGTCTGGTTTTAATGTCAAGGAAGTAGATAGTGTTGGTGCCTGGAAATTACCTTATCTGTGAACCTAATTTCTCTTTTTCTCCTTGCTTTCATTTCAGGTATAAAGAAAACCATAGTCATTATATTATCCATTTTACTTGTCATTTGTTGTGCAATTGCTGCTTTCTTCATCTGGTATTTTGGTAAGAATTTTTTTTTTTTTTTAATTCTGAAATAAAAGGTAATATTAAACTTTTAAAGTTAGAAATATACCTTCTTATCTTCCATTTTATGCTGAATTGAGGACAGGAAAGTCTTTGTTGTTTGCCTCCCGAGAGATGAACTAATATTGCTTCCTAATGGCTCAGTTTTGTTTGTGTTTTTATTTTTTTTACTTTTCTTTTTAATGAACAGTGCTGCTGTCACTTTCCTTTCCCTTCATCAAGTAAATACGTTTTTGATGTAAGTGATGTCATCAGCTTTTTGACTCTTCTGCAGTGGCTTATTCTCTAGAAAGCTCCAATCTATCTGGCAAAAGCTGGTGCAGGACAACTGCACAGCACCATAGCTGTTAGTAAAGAGTAGTTTGACCTCCTGCAAGGGCTTTTGCACTGATGGATAGCTGGCACCTGACTGTGGATGGCCAACACGTTCTGTGGTGCATTTCATTTGGGAAGTCACTGCTGTGCATCCTCTCTGAAATGGAACCCTGTTCCAGATTTGAACTATACTTAATTTCAAGTGAAGGATGGAGATTGAAGTAAATTTGTATACCTTAACTGCAAGAGTGTGAATGGTCAAGATATGTTTTATTTTGGTAAAATGGGATCTCTCTTGGAGCAGAAGTAATTCACATCCATTTATTTGTTTCTGTGAGGCTTTTGCTTTGAAATTGTGTTAATGTTGTGTGAGCCCAGCCTGTGTCTCACCACTGTAAGCCATACCACAGATGATATGTTTGCCTTGGAAGTCATCCGTTTGCCTTGGAAGTCATCCCCAACCGGGGTGACTGAGCTCTGAAGCTGGGCTAGAGCAATTCTGTTTGGCTTAGGTGAGGTTTGCCTTGTGCTATCTTAATTTCCCTTTCAATTAAAGCCACTTTTGAGAGGAAACTAAAAAACAATTTGCTGTGGTTTTAGGAGCCTCTGCTTTCTGTTCTGTGCAAGAAATGGAAGGGAGAGAGAAAGGGGTTCATTTAAAACTATTAGGATGACACTTTGTGTTCTTAAGGTTGTTTTTTTTTTTTTTTACTCACTTTGATTTACACAGGGTGAATGTAATCTTGTTTTAAATGGCAGCGAAAGCAAAAGAATGTAATTGGAGTAATTGCTTTCTTCCTCCTTTTGTGTTTATAAGTCTTACGCTTTGTCAGTGTAAAGCTGACTCCTTTTAGACAACTTAATGGTGCTTACTTATTGGGGGAGGCAGTGGACAAAATCCAATCAGCTGCATCAGTGACTTAATCTGACAAGTGATGTAAAGGACAGAGCAATACATCTGTTGTGTCAGGGTAGGTCTCCTCCCATCTTTGAGTTTAAGAGCTCTTTCTGATGTTTTGCTCTATCAAAGTGGAATACTCCTTAAGATGAGAGTTGGCAGTAGCTAAGCTGATGTTCAGAACTTAATGCCTGTGTTGCTCTCTCCCCGCAGTAGAGAATCGTTGTCTCGGCTCCTTGATAGAGTGTGGAACTTCAGGAGTGTGCATGCCGCCCTCGCAGTGGTGTGATGGAGTGGGCCACTGCCCCAACGGGGAGGATGAAACCCGGTGTGGTGAGTGCCGGCAGTGAAGTGGGGGGACCTTCAGCCAACTGCAGGAGTTTTTTGAGCCGATTGCCTTGTCCAAAGCTTGCCTAAGTTAAAATAGAGCTGCTTTAGCCTCTATCTCTAAAGGCTAGCATAAAACTCTACCTATATGTAGAGTTACATCTCTAAAATGGTTTAGGATGTTTGAGCGCTTTGAAGCCTGTACCTTGATAGTCAGTTTGTTTTCAGTCTGATTGGAAAGCTGAAACAAAATGACTGACTCCGGGGTTTGAGCTGGCTTAACTTTGAATCAATTTTTAAAATATTACCTTTTAATTTGAACAGGCTTTGTGCAAAACTGAATGTAACATTGTCTCTGGAATGAACAGTCATCATTGACTTCTTAGTAGAACTTCAGGTGATAACATAAATTTGGTGGTCTTCAGTCAGGCTTGTCTTTTTCCGCATATTTTGCATTCCTTGTTCTCCCAATAATGCTTCAACTACTTCATAACTCCTTTGCGTGAGAAAGCCTGGTCTGATCAGCGTTTCCAGTTGAAAAGTTGCCAAGGGAAGCTGTAGTGCAGAGCTGAAGGTGGAAACATCACTGATTTGTCCATTCTAAAGGCATGGGATCTGCTTTCTAACACCTGTGTTGTGCCAGTGCCACCCTGGGAAATCTGTGCTCTTATTCTCTCTCTGGGAACTTTTATTCTGCACATGCTTCATGCAGGGTTAGCATGTACTGGCATATGCCCTAAAGCTGTTCCTCTCCATTTGGTTGTATAATGGGTTTTTGGAGAAGCTTGTTCAATCTATTCTTTTGTTTGAACTATTTTATATTAAATTCCTGTACAAATAAATACATAATGGGGCATGGAATGTCAGCGCTTATTGCTCCTTGTTACACTCTTGCTCTACAAGGGCTTCTCTGAGGAAATTTGGTGTATTAAGATATAAAATAAAATGTATTACAATAGATGATATTTTCTTTATACACAATATATGATATATTAAGAAATATATGTTTGTATAGATAAAAGATAAGAAAAGATTGGCTATTGCAATCTTTCTCAGTGGTAGAATGTTAAAGAGAATATTGAGCATAAAAGCTGAAAAGATGAACGCTATCTTGTGTACTTGCATTTTTAAACTGGTAGCTCCTTTAAATTGCCTTACGCAAAAGAATTAAGACATTGTGATATTCCTGTCTACTTGATATTTACTCAGAATTTGAGTAGAAGGCAGCATTAAATTAACACCAGTTTACACATACAGACAAATATTATCGGTAACAATACTTTTAAGTAGAGAAAGAGCAGTAATATAGCGTGTGGTGTTCTTGGTTTCTTTTTTTTTTTTTCCCCTTCTTCCTTTTCTGGCAGTTAGACTTTTTGGACCAAACTTTATCCTGGAAGTTTATTCACCTGTCAGCAAATCCTGGTATCCTGTTTGTCAAGATGACTGGAATGATGATTATGGGAAGATTGCGTGTAAAGACATGGGCTACAGTGTGTAAGTCTAACCTTCGTCATACACTTGCACATACACAGAAAGGTTAAAATTTCCCTCTTGCTGTTTTTGAGAATGCATACCTGAAACAAAAAGCAGTTGGCAATCTAGTTCTTGTGAACCCAGGTGGGTTTGATTTTAAGGGTGGTAGCTGTTAGAGAATAAAAACGAAATGTTGCTCCAACAAGTAACAGGGTCTGGCACGCCTGCGGTATTTACTCAGTGGGGTCACTTGTATCCAATACATTCACTGAAAACCATGTTCCAGAGCTCGCTTCAGATCATCTTAATTGCTCAATAACATCCAGTCTGACTTAATCTGTCATCACCAGTATTATACGGCAAGCCTTGGTCTTCTGAGGACACAAGTAACTCCAGCTCATGTGGAAGATTGCAATAAACATTTGTGGCCCTGAGTGCTGCTCACGTTCTCTCCACGTAATGCCGTAGCTTAAATTCTTCTGCGGTTGAAATACTTGATGTTGCCTCTCTTTGATACAGTTGGCAAATACTGTCTTCTGTTGTGCGTGGAGTAATGGAGTGAATTTATTGCTCAGGCAGGCAGAACTTCTGTGTTCCCATGCTATATCGTGGTGTTCTGGATTCAGGTCTCTGAACCAGTAATGACCCTAGTAGTTCCAACTCCAGTAAGACAGCCCAGCAGCAACTACACAGAGCTGGTCGTCAGGTAGAAAGCCTGGCAGAACAGCAGCACTTGCTACCCCTCTTGTTGCCCCACAGAAAAATGGCTGTCATGACTTATTGGACCTGAACTTTGCTATGCTGTGTAAATGTACCAGCGAAGGCATCTCTTCATCTTGCCCTGTTTCATGAGGCTGAAGATTCCTACTGTGCATGCATATTAGATAAAAATATTATTTTAATCTAGTAACTGATGGGAAATGGAACTTGACAAATGTTTAAAGAATCTGTGTCTCTGGCACTGTACTATACCACCAGGGTTCTGAGTTTAATTAAAAAAAAAAATAAAAAAAAAATTATGTTTTTAGTGTTGTTCATGTCAGAAGCTCTAGCTTGGCACAGTTTATTGTTACTTGTTTGAAAACTGAAACTACTGGGTTTCATAATGGACTTTCTGTTTTGCAGAGATACGTATTACTATAGTCGAGGAGTAGCAGCTGAAGTCAGCTTTAAAAGCTACATGAAGGTGAACACAAGTGCTGGGAATACAGACTTGTACAAAAAGCTGTATAGCAGGTATCTTTATTTATACAAACTTTATTCCTTTTATCAGGGGTCTTCCTCACTGTTGTAAGAGGTGTACCTTCTGCCTGTAATGTAATGCAACACATCTTTCAATGGGGATTGTTAGAGAGGAAAAGACTTTTTTTTTAGCCTGGTTGCAGCAACTGCTCTCCCTTCTATTTAAAAACACAGCTGTCATTTTTCCATCCTTCCTCTGCTCTTTTAAAAGCGATGTCCCACCCCGTTCTCTCCGTGCTGTCTAGAAGGTTGCCATGTCAAAGATACTTTTCTAAGGGTCTTTGACCATCAGGAGAAGTTTCTCTATGGTGACAATAGCTACCAGCTGTAACACATTCACAGCAGCTGGTACAGCTTTTTTTTTTTTTCAGTCACATGAACACACAGCATGCAAAATACGTCTTTCACTGTGGAAAGTATCATTTTTTTATTCTCATTAAACAACTCTGAAGTGTCTAGTTTCTAAACCTGTAGACTGCTGTGCCTGCTAAGTTCCCATGGCTCCCTTTTTTAGGTTCTTCTACAACTACTTCATAAATCAGCCTAACATTTTCTCATGCTGTTCTTCATCCTGCTCCTCAATAGGCTTACAAACCTTTTGTACTGGCAAGTGCAGTCTTCCACATGGCAGTTTTGGTGAATGCAAGAAATGGCACAGGCCAGGTGGTTGCTGGTAGGGTAGCTGGAGAGATTGAAGAAAGGAGGGAACCCTCAGCAGGAAGATGAGGGTGAAGGCAGGGCACAAAGCTGGAAAGGGTAGGAAGCAGATGGAAGGTGAACTTTGCCTACCACTTGCTTCACTGTGTGCCTAAAATCCCGTCTGGTTTTTTTTATTTCTATTGCAGTGATTCCTGTGCATCAGGAAATGTGGTTTCTCTGCGCTGCATAGGTAAGTGACTTTGTTTCTCAAACTTCTGCTTGTTCATGCTTTGAAATGCTCTGGCCAGGAAATCCTTTTGAATCTGCAGAAATAATTGCCCTTGTTTGATGGGCAGATGATTTAACTCCGGTTCCCAAGTTTCAAACAGTGCAGTTTAAGGAGCAGGGTGGGAGAGGAGACAAGGAGGTTGTTGGATCCCCAGTTGCTTTTGTCTTTGCTGCCACCAGTTCCTTTAAATGACTTGCCTGCGGTGAAGCTCTGCAGCCCTCGCCTGGCAGCCGTGGTGGGATGTTTGTGGTTCATCTGCTCTCAAACACACGGCCATTGGGTGGGCAGGGTGTTCTTGATGGCCATGAAGCGACTCCTGGCTGTTGTCTGTTTTGTTCCATGGCCCAAAGATGTGTGTCTGTCCGGCTCGCCAGAGATGCTTGAATACCATAGTCAAAGGTGTCATGAACCACCAGTTTATGGTTTGTGGTGTACCGAGGGCAGCAGCTACCAAATACTCATCTTGACGTTTGCAATGGGAATGGGATCTAGGCTATGGGACGCTTGGGGTCTCGGTGTCCAGGGCAGGGGCCGGAGCTGCGGTGTATCGAACGGCAGCAGTGCAGAGGTCAGACGTGGTCTGCGCTCCCCTCTGCTCATGAAGCCTGAGCTGCAGAAGCCATCTTCCAGACCAGCTCCCTCTTTAACTAATGCCTGTGTGTGTGTAACTGACTCCTTAGAGTGCGGCATGTCCACTAAAAGCGTGAACATTATGAACAGAATCGTGGGTGGCAGCGGGGCGGTGCTGGGGCAGTGGCCGTGGCAGGTCAGCCTCCACGTGCAAGGCACCCACATCTGCGGGGGCTCCATCATCACCCGCCAGTGGATAGTGACGGCGGCACACTGCGTGGAAGGGTGAGTCTTGTTCACCTCTCGAGTGGCAGTTTTTCTTGCTTCAGGCTGAAACGCACAAATTTACTTAAGTCTCCCAACTTTCTGCTTTAAAACTGAATTAAATACCATTCCTCCCCCTGCCTTGAATGCACATGTTATGTGCAGTATTTTGTTTATGTAGCAGTATGGTTTTCAAGTGTTAAGGGAAAATTTGTTCTGGAGGAGACTGGCTGCAGATCATCTGTCTGCCTTCTACAGGAAGAAAATCTTATTTTACTTGTTAAAGGTGGAGATTAAATTGAATGGTGGTGCTGGGCACAGATACCTACACAACTCCAGAGGTAAACTCAAGGCACCAAACATAATGCCCAACAGTGCAATGTTTTCATGAAGATGTTGAATTACACTGTGAGGAAAAACAAAGAAAAGGAAAAAAAGAAAAAAAACCCCAAACCCAAGTGCTCAAATATCACACAACTGTAGATATGATCAATTTGAAGATGCCTGTACCATTTATTTCCTCGTATCTTCATGCCACGGGTTAGTAAAGCCCAAGTCATTATTAAATGTAGATTTATACCTATCCAAGGAGCGCTTTATATAGGCATCAACAAGAAAAATAGCTGGTGCTTTGTACATTTTTAACCTATAAAGGAGAGTTGAGAGTGTTGTGGTACGTTGTGTACAGTGGCAGAATATGTTTAAAAGGTGTCTGCTTTTGTTGGAGGGAAAACCCACTAAGCAAAAACATTTTAATGGTTAGTTGGCTGCACCACATTTTGAGGCTAAGCCAAGGAAAAATAGATTTGTCCTTAACCTTGAGAAAGGAATGCAAGTGTTTATTTTTATGTGATGATCTTATCCCTCCTTTGTTTTCTGATTTCAGCTCGGTAGTATGCAAAAGCTTTAGGAATGGCAACCAAGCTGTAGCTGGCACAAAACTGGTTTTCAGTCGTGTGGGTGGTTTGTGGTTTGGTTTTTTTTGTTTGTTTGTTTGGGGTTTTTTTTGTGGTTTTGTCTTCGGGTGGTTTTTTTTGTTTTGTTTTGGAGGGGGGATGACTTACAAGCACTACTGCCTTGGCAGTTCTCAAGGAGGGAGTTTTAACACTTGTGGGAAGTTTTCTACTGAGCATTTGGAAACTGTGCTGAAGTGCAAGAAACTACTTAAATTACATCCTAATGAGAATGCTTAACATTTAAAAAAACCCCACCAAACCCCAAAACCAAACAAGAATACCCCTGGCATTTTCAAGATAGTGAAATTCCTTCACTAGATCATGTTTTTACTAATTCTGGCTTCTGCTGCCCGTGCATGCTTTGGATAGTACATGCGAGTGATACCACTGACATGTGAGACCTCGAAAATAACTGCTTGATCCCTCAGCCATGGAAATCAATAGACTTCAGTGTTGCAGTCTCAGACTATAATTTGCTGTGTTGAGTGACTAAGGGGATAGACAGTGATACTTAACCCATTTCAAAGATTTTTTTGGATATATTTATGAAATTAGAGTGAAGCTTTCCCAAAGTTAGATGTCTTGCAATTTGTTTACCTTGTTCTTCAGAAATGGTAGTCAAATGCATGCACATTCTTGGTCGTGCATGCATTTGACTAACATTTCTGAAGATAATTTTTTGAAGGTAATAATCTGTGACTCGTTACCAGAGGAGCAAACCTTCTAACCTTTCTTTTTTCTATAGACGATTTTCTGACCCGTACAGCTGGAGGGTTTATGCTGGGATTCTGAATCAGGATGAGATGCTCTTAAGAAATGGGTACAGAGTGCAACAGATAATTTCCCATCCAGATTATGATACAGATTCTAAAGACAATGATGTTGCCCTTATGAAGTTAGAGACACCACTGAGTTTTACTGGTATGTATTCTGCTCTTCTTAAGGCAAAAATCCAATGGCAATGAGCACGTCTTCTAAAACTTCTGAACTTTATCAAGAAATCCTTGTAGGTACTTATGGGAAGAACACAAAATGTGGGTAGAGACACCTTAGAGACAGGATAGAGGGAGAGGGCACATCCTCTGATTTTCTAAGTAGGATTTGTTTAAATCTAGTACATGGTAAGGGAGTTTGGGCTCATCTCAATAATGTACTTTTAGCCGAGAATGCTGTGTGGTGCTGAAGTATTGCCACTCCTATATGTGCGGACTCAGGATGTAGTGGTGGAGTGGCTGACTAAACCCTAAACCAAGTTACATCAAATAACAACTGGAAAAAAAACCCCCACAACCCCAAACCCAAACGTTACAAGAAGTTGCTTTCTTAAAAGTAGATGTAGGTTGTTTGTAAGGAAGCAGTAAAAAACAGAGGACAAACCATTATTTAAACTAGAAGTGCTTTTTGTGTACAGGTCCTTTATATTTCAGTGCATCAGTTTAAAGCTACTAGAAGTAACCTGGAGGGGCTCTTCTGCTGCTGAGAGCAGGGAGGTTGTCTTTTTACTGGGTTTTTGTTTCACACTTCTTGTATATAGGCATTGAATCCTGCTTGCATTGTGATTATTTTCAGCAGGGTTTTGCAAAGAGAATGTGGCGAGTTAGTTGTCAGAAGTTTTTCTTTGTCCTCTACTGATCTGAGGAGCTGGTGTTAATTGTTCTAGTTAGCCCGATGAGCTAGTACCATTAACTATGCTTGTTCCTCATTCTGAGGTGAAGATTAGGTAGCCATCTGGAAAGGGCAGCTGGTAAGCTTTCTGCTGCTGCCTGCATCGCACAGTGTTGCTTATCTGCAAGTGTGTAAAGTTGAGAGAAAATGCATGGCGTGTATGTATTTAAGTGGTGGTCATACCTAGGTATTTCATATGCATTTATTTTGAATTATGTCTGGACATCTGGGATTACAGATGTTACTGTGTTTGTTTTGTAGATACTGTACGGCCAGTCTGTCTGCCTAATCCAGGAATGATGTTCCAGCCTGATCAGCAGTGCTGGATATCTGGCTGGGGAGCAGAGTACCAAGGAGGTAAAGAGTGGCTCTGGAATATTTTGGGCTTCTGCATAAACCACTCCTCTTCAGTCTACAAATAACCTTTGCATGGGCTGATTGGGCAGTTTGAGCCAGATTTGTTGATATGCTATTTTTTCACCCATTTTACAGTCCCTAATATTTACACAGGGCATTCTGTCTCAAAGCAAGCTGTGATGTGTTGCATTCAGCAGACTGCAAAGGAGCCTCAAATCAGTACTGGGGGGCAGAAATATTCAGAGGAAACAATTCTGTGCCCCTGCTAGCAGGGCCACCTCTCCTGTAACAAGGGTAGCTCTATGCCAAGCCAGTCCTCTGTGGACATGGGAAAGGGCAGGAGGCTGTCCTTTCCACCCCCTCAAGCTAGAAGAACACGTTGCAAGTAAATTTGTAAGTGAAAAGGAAAGGGAGGAAAGGTTTCTTTCAGTGTGAGAAGGTCCTGGGCGGGGAGGGGGGTGCTGGGGAAGCTGGACCCTGGATAGGGCAATTGCTGGCAGCTTGTGCTGGACCATGAAACTGTGGGGAGGTCCTCTTTGCCTCTTGCAGACTTCATGTGCTTTTAAGAGGCCTGTGGATAACACAGTTGATTTGGGGCTGGAGTAGGGAGATAGGTGCCATGTTCTCTTGCTTTACAGTACACTGAGAGTAAAGCAGGGTAACTCACTGACGTCTTGGAAGGGAGTTTTAATGTCACAGTTGTTTCTGTGCGATGGACCGTACATCTTAAGTGTCCATCCCGATGTTTCTAGTAAGTTTATTTCATCTTGAACAGTGCTAGCTGCTGGGATTTGTAATAGCAACGTAATAGGATGCTTGTTCTAATTTTGTCTCTGTGTGTTTTTGTGTATGTTTCAATTTTAGGTAAAACTTCGAATAACTTGAATTATGCTATGGTGCCCTTAATAGAACATTCTAGGTGTAATTCTGTCTATATCTATAATGGCATGATTTTGCCTACAATGATCTGTGCTGGATATCTAGCAGGAGGAATTGATTCCTGTCAGGTAATTATTCTTAATTAACACCTAATAATGATCTGATTATTTTTATGGTCTTACTAGTAGGCTTTTAAAATCATTAATTACAAACAGATCCTATGCAAAAAGAAAATAAAAAGATGAGTAACATTTTGGCTGGGCTTCTAGTTCCTTTTGTGGTGCATCCCTTCAAAAGCGAGAGCTTTTGTTTCATCTTCTGAATGGCTTCCAGTGCCCGAGTTCTCGCTAAATACCCAGAGAGGGTGAGGCAGTCCTTTTTAATGCTTCAAGGATGTTTTGTTAACTGGCACTTGAAAGTGAAGGAATGCTCTTCATGATCATGGCATCATGCCTGTGAACAAGAGTCAATAATGCATATCTCATTTAGTGGTTTGGGCAAACAATTTTCATCCCTATTGCAAGCAGTCATCATTTAATACTGTAATTGCCATCGCATTTTGGTTTAGTGATTGCCTTAAAACGGTGGTTAGCTTTTTTTGAAACTTAGCCTATATTCCTGAAGTGAAATGGATTGTGTCTTTCCTGGTGGCCAGGTCACTAATAATATGCTTGTATTTTGTGCAGGGTGACAGTGGAGGTCCACTAGTAACTAACAAAAACTCCGTGTGGTGGCTGGTTGGAGATACCAGCTGGGGAACTGGCTGTGCTAGTCGCAATAGACCTGGAGTGTATGGGAATGTGACTGTGTTTACAGATTGGATTTATAAAAATATGCAGGTAAAATATTTGGGTGTTTTTAATAATTTTAAATGTCCAAAATCTGAAACTTGATTTTATTTAAAAAAATAAATGTCACTTGTCTGCTAATGAAGCTATTCTGTTGAGAAGCATCCAGGTAATTGATAAGATAGTCTGTCAGCCTGTCAGCAGAACTTGAACCTTTGGTTTTTATTTTGTTTTTTTAAACAGGCAAACAGATGACAATGCTGTCTGTCCTTCTTGCTGATCGACGTTTCTGAGAACAAGAATAAATGAAGCCATGGGTGCCTGGGATATTTATTCACTTTGCAAATGATTTTTTTTTTTTCCTCTTTGAATTTTCTCTTTAAAAATAACATGAAGGATTGCACACTCGGTTCTGTGCTGGCTACAGTGACTGACCTTAATCAGTGAAGGATTATCACAATAAGCACCTTTCTTCTTGTTGTGGTGCCTGGCAGAAAGTTGTTCTGTCAACTGCTTGCTGAAATGTCTCTCTTTAGTTGAGTAACTTTCACTTGGTAATCAGGTACAGGCTTATAATGACAATTTTAATCACAATTTAATTTAAGATTTTCGTAGCAGGATGCTGAGACAGTTGGTTTAGTAGTGTTTTAAATTAAATGTTAAGTAATGTGAACACTGAATCTCTGAGCTGCTGGTTGGCAATTTAAAAAGAAATGAATGTTTTTTGGTACATATGAAGAGAAGTTTTCATGCACTACGGTAGAGGCACAGAAAAAAAATATTGTATATTCAGGTAGTTAAAAATCCTCAGGATCTTGACACAGCCATCATCCAAGTCAGATTGATTGAAGTGAGACCAGTCTGACTGTCTCAAGTAATTAAAAGTGCTGTTCTGGCTTAAGCTGCTCTGAACCCGAAAAGGGCAAGACATGCCATCACTCTAGAGGTAGGCTACAGAGAGGGATGCTCCGGAGCTGCCGCAGGAAGCGGGCAAGTTAAGTGTCCGATGGCGAGGTCCCTGGCTGCGCACATCGAGGTCGGCTCTTGAACTCTCCCTGCTGTGAAAGGCAAAGCGCAAAGTTTTTCAGTAAGGCTGTGTTGCAAATGATAGACCTCTGATTGCAGACACACGTACAGAGGCTGGATGTTTTATACAAAGAAACACAAATCTGTGTTTCTGTGTAACCAGATGAACTACCTCATTTATTAAATTTGGCTTTTAATTCCTTAGCGCTCTCCTTATGTATCTGCATGTATGTTTTTAGCAAAACGTAATTAATATCAGTGCCACCTCAAGTAGGATTTTGAAAATAATTTATAATCGTAGTACAGAGGATCAAAAAGCCATACCAAGTCACTTTTGTTAAGAAGGATAAATCTCTTGAATGAAATGACTCTACTAGTCTTGTTTTCTCTTTTGGTACTGAAATGCAATTATCTTGCATGTGAACACTGCACCAAATAAATATTTTTTTTTTTTTACAAATAGTTTTCCTTAGTAGTGGTTTATATCTGTTTGCTTGGATATTTTTGGAAGCAGTTGCTGGATTCAGTGTCTGAAGTGCTTTGAGAATCTGATTTAAAAAAACCCCCACAAACCAAAACCAAACCCAAAACAAAAGAGAAACAATGCAAAAGAGTGATCCAAGATATTATTTTAATTCCACTATTTCAGGTCCTTGAACAAACCCAGCGAAAGAGAGCTGGATGTCCAAGAATGTTGGATGTCTTTAGTGGCTGCATCTGATGAACTCACTCTGACTTGTGAAACTGAATTAAATAAGGAAGTTTAGTCTAAAGGCAGTGGGTCGAGGGTGTCACGCCCTAGTTTATCATTACACCTCATGCTGCCTGAAGCAATGTGTACCTGCCTCTCTTCTCTAGGTATGAGACAGGGTGTTTTCAATAGCACCTGAGTATCAAGTGTGCCTTGGGGGATACCATGAAGTAGTCAACAAGTTTAAAGTACTTTAAAAATAGAAATGAAAGAAATTAAGTTGTTGTGGTGTCAGGCTTTTTTATGGCTTCTGACCTGCAGCACTCCAAGTCAATAGTAGCAAAACGATATGCTGAAGTGTGGAAAACCAGCTGAAGTGCTAAACAGGGTTATGAAAGCTGTATGCTGTACTGGCGTGAATGCTGTGCCGCAGAAGTCAGCTATCTGCTGCTGCAGGTTCATGTCAGAGGATCAAACGCCTTCTATTGTTTCTAGCCTGAAGAGAAGGCTTCTCTTCTAAGCATCCTGGAAATTACTACATGGCACACTGGTACAAGCATGTTTTGTTTTTTTAGCTGAATGCAGACATTACTCTGGCTACACAAAGCACAGCTTTGCCCATTAAAATAAATCCTTCGTATGAAAGATGTCATAAATACAGCATGCAGTATTATATTTTGCACTGGCTTCCATGAAATGAAAGAGCTTTTGGAAAGGTTCTCCTTGTCCTGGGGAGGGGAGGGATAAAGGCAGCAAGCCACATGCTGAGACACCCTTCTAATGTTTAACATCCTGGGTGGTTTAATCCCTTTTTGACATCCAAATCCTGCTATCTATTGAATTGCCCATCGGTCCCAAAATTTCAGGTGGTGCTCTGGGTATCCAAAAGAAAGAGCCTCTTAGCCTTTCTCTACAAATCAGAGAACTTAAAAAGGAGAGACAGCCTACAGCATCCTGTGGATGTACCGATCAGATGAAGTTAACTTTCTTTTCTCTCTAGGCTGGAACTGTTTCATGCCCACTGTATGCACCCTCTCTGCCTACTGGGCTGGGACTTAACAGTGGTGACACCTTGCAGAGTCATCTTTCAGGCGATGGCAGGAAAGGCAGCAACCACAGTGAGGCAAAACCACGAAGGGAAGCGGGGGATGTCACTAGGGTTGTGCAGTAAGCTTTATCTAGGAATGTTAGTTAGATAATTTGATTTCTGCAGTTTGTAAGTTACACAGCTGAAAGCCCTCATCCTCATTTAGAAAAAAAACCACAACAAAACACAACCCTCAGAGCTCTAGCTTTTTAATAATTATTTCAATGGTTATACAGAGTTCATGAAGCAAATGATTAGAAGTGGGATAACTTTTATTTAATCACAGCTCCCCCAGTGGAGCACTTTACATAAAGGTAGGTGTTTGCGTATAACTGGTTATGGAAAATAAAGCAGAACTGAGCACTAGAAATGAGTGTTAAAGGTCTGTACTGATATTATATTTTTAGGGGATTTTACAAAGTTCTTCAATAATGCTAGAAAACAAGAGTAGAAAAATACTTATGGAAAATGAAGAAATCTACAGTGAGGTGAAGTTTCTCAGGTACTGGCAGGCTTTGGTGAGACGATTAACTCGTTGACTGAGGTAGTCCCTATGTTTAGCAGCTTCAGTGTCCTCCTGAAGGAGATGGCTTAACTTGTCTTTTTCTTGCAAAAGATGCAACATTGTAGTCTGCAAGTGATCCCCGAAGTCATGAAGGGCAGAAGACAGGATGATCAGAGGTATCTGATTGGCGAGGCGTTTACTAGCTCCCTGCAGGAAGGGGAAAAAAAAGGCAGAATACTTGTTTTCCAAAAGGAACTAAAAAAGGAAGGGGCTACAGGTAATCTGGTAAGAAGCGACAGCACATTTTGAAGTGTTGTGTTGAGTTACTGTTCAAGAAGTGCGTGCTTCTAGGAACTAAAAAATGTTTGCCATTAGTATCTTTTGTGCCTAAAAATTAAGAGTTATGGGAATGTCAGCTGTTGCTTTTTTCCCTCAGCAAAGTAAACCCAAGGCAGGCTGTTCCCTGCTTAGATCTGCCAGCTATCATTGGTAAGAGTTATATGAGGACATGCCTGACGAATAGTACTTGTGAACAATTTCTGGCGTCAAACCTGTCTTCTCTGAACACTACCAGTGTGTTATGGTATAGGAAATCAAACAGTGATTTTTTGCAAAGGTAGTAAATTCCTGTATTTAGATAGTATTTCTGACGTGGTTGTCCTTTTAAGCATAAGACAGCTTTGGAGCAAGCTTTAGCCTTAAGGGAAAACATCTTCAGCAATAGGCTGTGCCTACATTACATCTATTGATATCTCAATGAGATAATTTTCTGCTTCACCTGACAAACTGTCTGGTCTAGTTATTTATGCAAATTGAAACAGATTGACCTAGGAGAGCCTGTGGGGCCCTTTACCCAGAGACATCCACAGGGCTTGGGGGCTTAGCTGGTGCTCTTGGGCGACAGGAGGTTCAAAACCTCTCCAGCGCTGGGAGGGAGCTGCCTCCAGCCTTCCTGGTGCCAAGCGAGCACTTACGCCTGAGTGCCTGGCTGCAATTGAGAGAGGTGCCGTCCTCCTTTCTTTTTGTGGCATCTGACTTGAAAATGGCAGTGGGAAGACCAGGTAGAGGCGCATTTGATTTGTAGGTCCTATAGGGTTTACCTGTTTCCAGAGAAGTCTAAGGTGTTTCTGGCTTTAGATAACTCTGGGGCTTAGTAGCTGCAAATCTTTCAAGTACAAGGATGGGGTTGAGCTCAAGCTGGAAAATACCTAAGACTAGATGATTAGTTTTTTGTTCTAGTTTGCAGAGATCTAGTCAATACCAATTCGGCTGAGTCAGCTAAAGCATTTACTGAGCCTACGTATTCTCTAGGCACTACTGACCATGGCAGGAAGGAGCCTAGGTGCTTTAAATATGAGTGTTTTTCTGGAGCCAAACTACCCAGAATCTTGACAGTCCTGCCATAGGTGACACAGATTCATGCATGCCATTTTCAAAGGCTATGGACACTTCAGAGCTTCCATCTCATTCAAAGTGTATTTGGCCTTGCATAAGTCCCATGAAGATATGATGCCCTGGCATTGGTTATTGTTGAAAGCGGCACTTAGGGCATTTACAAAAATGTGTAACTAGCATCTAAGAAATTTGTGTTATAGCAGAGAGTATAGTGAGGCAGGAGGGAAGAGCTTATGCAGTTTTGCCTTTGTCTCTTGTTCTCTGAAAGCTGATGGTTTTCTCTCCATCAGCCCGAGCAGCCTGAACATTTAATTGCAGGAATTTGTCAAAACCTTGCTATTGAAATTCAAGGTGAGCTGCTACCTACGGTACTGCATTATTAATACTGAACTTGTTGCTTTCTGAGGGAGTTTTACAAAACAAAGGTCAAAAGCAAATCCTGATAGTGCGTGTTCCCTTTGCTGTCTTTCTTTAACACGATCAACAAACATGATCATGTTTGTTAAAACATCCCATTTGTCTTCAGAGACTTCACTTCTATGGGGCTATCTGCAATATAGCATACGCACTCTGATCTCTACAGATAGTCGAATCCATTTTAACTTAATGTTTTATTATTGGTCCTCCTGCCGCATTGGTTTAGGATCTGACTGCAATCCAGTGACACCACTTTCTGCTAGCAGCAGGAACATGCAGAGGGGCTTAAGGCTGACCTGAGCTCTCAGATGCCGTACCAAACACCAAAGTGCTGTACATAATGTTGTTAAGCTTGTGGAAACTAGTGTCATTTGAAAACCATGAGATGAACTTGCAATGGGGAAAGCAGTCCTAGGACTGTTGCTTCCTTTGCTGGAGAGGGGGGCTTGCCATCAGCTGAATACCAGTAACTTCTAATTACGCGGTAAAGGCTCTTCCCCATCCTATCCTCTCCTCTATGCTGGTAAATGACTGTCCTCTCCTCCCCTGACATTTGTCCCCATAGGAAAGCCAGCAAGAGAGCATTGTACTGGCGTGGGGCTGTATAGGCAGCAGGGAGTCACCCCCTTCTCCCCGAAAGGCTGGAGGAGGGTGAGGACTCACTTGTCAATGGCACATTCCCCAAGCGAGGGGCAGCAGCAGCAGAGAGCCACGCCGGGCTGGAGGGTAGCTAACAAGTGGTTTAGGAGCCAGCTGTCATTTTAACAACCTGCAGGCTTTTCTAATCATTGTATCCCACAGCGTGCAACTACTTCTTCCCAGTGACTGTGCTGACACAGCCCATCAGACCAGCTCTGCCCTCACATTTTCATCACTGGTCAGAAGCTCCGATTAATTCGTACAAAAGCTGTGCGCGTACCTGGATGAGACACTTATACCTTCTGGCTACTATTCCCTGCATAGTAGTAGTATTGTATGAAAGACTCATACTGGCTACAGCAAGATCTGGATGAGGGGTATATGCTATAACGTTGAGGGTGCAGAAGAACTGCTGTGTCATGGTCTGTAAACTCACATTGAAATAGGCCTTTGTGTGAGAAACCATTTCCTGGACAAAGGAGGGCTCTTGATTCGAAACAGATCCAACTTGCAACTCTTTCACATTGCCAGCTTTGGTAGTGTTTTCTGCCTTAACAAAGTTTAAATCGTTAATGTAAAGGTTATCCTGGCAGTATACAATTCTCTCCATTTTAAACTGGGTCCGGATGTGTCTTTCAGCCTCCGCTGCTTGTTGCTCTCTAATGTCTTCAATTCTGTTCTAGGAAAGAAAAGAACAACAAATTCTCAGACATCTATTTCCTTTTTAAAGGTGCCGGTGCTCAGCAGTGTCCCCAGGGAACGGCAAGTTGGGCACAGTGTTCAACAGTCCTTGCGCAGCACTAATCCCAGACCGGCTCTTGGGAGCATGGAGTAATGCTTTAGACTCTGGTTCCTCTGTTTTGAAAGAGCAGGAAAGCATGACATTTTTTTCCCCTCCTTAAACACGAGTGGGATCGGTCAAAACCTGGTGCTTGGACCCTGAAGGAAAATACAAGGTTGATGGGAACAAGCAGCAATAGCCAGCCATGAGTTCAGCCTGCAGCCTCAGTTTTTGCATGCAGTTTGTTTGTGTCTCCCTCTTGCAGTAGGCACTGACAGCAGGCACTAGTGTGAACTTCATTGCTCCTCCTGCCCTTCTTAAAAACTGGAGTTTCTGATCTGTTGTCAGCAAACCAACCCTGTCTAACCACTCAGTCTGGTGTTTTTATTGCAGTAATCTGATGCTCTCTGGCCTTTTCGATACTTCTACCCAAAAGTCTGTGGGGGCAGCAAAGTTCCCTCGGTCATCCGCAAATTCCCTTAAAATGCTTTCCTAGTATCCCTAAAGATGCCTAAAGATCCTCCCTAAACACTTCTGTGTTTGGCTGAAGTAGCTTATTTGCTTGCTGTCTGGTTGGCCTGGGAGCTCCGTAGGGTTTGGCCATGCAAGTCAAATAGCAAACCCATCTATTTCACTGACATTTGCCTTTGACTTTCCTTTTCCAGCAGTGCCCTGTGAGGGCACTCTGCTTCTTGGCTGTCCAGCATTGCTTCTCATCTCTTCCTCAAAGCTCTTTCTGAGAAAAGGCCTTCAATGAGATCCATATCATTTAACTCCACCCCAAAACATGCAATCCCCCAAATTGTGAACAGTCATCTTCTAACTCTGTCATAGTTCAATGATTTTTGGCTTATCTGCTGCTGCTCCTTTTTATCAAAGATGAGATTCGTGCAGTGGCTAATATCCTGGCTTGCTTTTCAGAGAGGTAAAAGCACTTTTTAGCCCTCTGAGGCTACCCAGATGCTTATAAATCATTGCAGGACTTAAATTTGAAATTATGTTTGCCTCTTCAAGGCAGCCGTATCAGGTTTTCTTTGTACTGTGTTGTATGCGTCAAGAAAGTGATCAGAATGAATGAGGAATATATGTTTTAGGTCTTGTCAAAGTTGTACCGAAAGGCAGAATGCACTTTCATTAATGCCATTATAAATATTCTATAATTTTCAAGCTCTTCCTTAATTTATAAAAGCCATAGACCTGCAAGAAATTCCATGCTTGCATGAGGGTAACGCAATGGGGTAGGTACTGTAAGCATGGCTGTATTTACAAATGCCATTCTGTCTTGCTCTTGTTTTATCTCAGTTTATAGGTAGTGTCAGCGTCTCACCTTAGCAGCTCTGTTTAGGTTGTGAAAATTAGCAAAATGCCTATTAGTGAGTTCCATAAATTTCTCTTCAACCAGTCCTAAGGAAGAACACACAGACAAAATAGTCAGGTAAACAAGTGAGGTTTTTAAACTGTTAATATGAGACTTGGGAAAATTACCCATTTTCTGTGTCCATCCAGAAATAGCTGAGCAGCTGTACTGATGCACTATGCCTTTATGACCAATAAAAACAAGTAGGAATTTGGATTTCTAGGTCAAAGAGTGTGAGCCATTAAAGACCTCCTGTAACCACTTAACACCTGAGAGATTGAATATCCCTGAGATTTCTTTGATAAAGCAGTTTCTGAGCTTTGTCTGACCAGATGTGCCATGACTTGGCCATGTAAGCACATCTGCATCTCACTCTGAGTGGCCTCCCCAGGAAGAGGGACTAGTGTATATAGTACAGAGCACTGAGTCTGGCACAGATGCTGTAGCTGCCTTCTAAGGCAAACACAGGAGAGAGAGGATCATAAAGTACTTTTTCCTTAGGTGCTTTTTACTGGATGAACTATGTACCCTTTCCCCCAGCCATAAGAGTCACTGTATAATACATACAACATCATGCAAAGAGTTGACAAAGAAGCTCCGTTCCCAGTTCAGGTTTGTGAATGCCATTCCCAGGGCTTGGGAATACCAAGCAGCTTGGTTGGCACCAGGTACTTCTACTATACTATTTCTTTACTGTGTTATTTATTATAGTTACTTTCCTCCCTTCCACCAGCCACTGGGAAAAGTATTAACAAATGCTGGAGAGCTGTAGAGATTAGAGGCTCTAGAGAAGAAACAAATCCCCAGGTTGAATCAGATTCACTTCCCCACTCTGGAGTACCCTGGCTGGAGCTCTTGCTCCAGCAGTGAGAACATCATCTTATCCTGGGAAAAAAAAAGTGTCAGGCGCACCAGTAACTCCCACGCAACAGCCTCATGTGGCCTGTGAGACATACCAATCACGTTGTTCAGTATCTCAACGGCTGGCTCCTCCAGTTCTATGATTTGCTCTTTTATGATGTCCTCAAATGTCCTATAATTGGTAAAGCCCGGGAACTCCCGTCCACGATACTGGTCTTCATATTTCCACACTTTACTGGGTATATTTTTTTTAACTGTAATATTAAAATAGCATTGCTTTACTACTAAATCACTCAATTTATAAATTTCAGATTTAAGAAGGAAGTCTATTTCTCCTCTTCGAAATAGCCTTGAGAAGAAGAGATACTTGAGACGATCTTTCGAGCAATACCATTACTACAGAACTGAGCTAACACACATTATTGCTCAGTGAATGAGCCATCTCACGTGCTGGATCAAGAATCTAACTAACAGAAAGAATCCAGAAATTATGGTGGGGCTCGAAAATACCAGTTCTTCTTGGAATTGCTACCCTCACAGAAGTGGCCATTACCAGTCAGTTCTGCGTTTTAAAAAACTCAGAACAAAACAAAACCCCAAACTCGCTAAACAGTCTTATTCCAGGGAAACTACTGCTGACTAGCTAAATTTATTTAAGTTATCACAGTCAGTATTTCTTCGTTGACATCATATGAATTTGCCATCTTAAATGAGGTAGATCCCTTTGAATTGGTTTACATATTCAGGCAAATATGTGTTTCTAAGTGTTTTGAAAGGTTTTGATATTGCCCTGTTTTGGGGTCAAATTTGTGAATCATGGATCCAGTCCACATGTGGAAAGTAGAAGTCAAGACATGAATGCATTCAGTTCTAACATTCAGATATATGAGTCCATGGTTGGATAACAAAAAAAAAAGGGCAGAAGTAGATGTGGAGTATCTGGCTCAGAGTCTGAAGACGTACCTGTACAGTTAAGGTAGTACAAAGCTGCAACATGGCCACAAGAACATCCATCAGCTTTGCAACAGAAAGTTCAAGGCTTAAAGTATCTGCTATTTTTAATACTTTCATTCATCGTAAGAAAGGAGAAGTTAAACAGAATAATCTGACATGCAATGACGTACCTTCAGAAATCCTAGTGGTGGCCGATAACAGTGCTTTTTGCTGAGGAAGGGCTTGCTAAAGCTACCACTAGTTTCCAAGCTATGTAAGTGAACTTACTCTGCTGCACATGTAAATACTTCACCTGAGCATATGTACACATGATTTTGGGGTAGCATATTGTCAGCAAGAGCTGTGCTGTTGTAAGAGCTGCTGTGTGCTGCTGCCCTGATCCTATGGTGAAGTCGGACCATATAGTTTAAATCAATGGGGATAACTTGAAAGTGCCCAGAGGATTCCCCACTGTGGTTCAGCAGCCATGTGATGCCTTGCAAGGCAAAAGCAAATAATGGGGTCTCTGAAAGATGTGAGAAAGATGCTGCAAAAGCTGTTGCGTGTACAGCAGAGTGCAGTCTGCGTGTATCACCCTACACCTCAGTTTAGAACTGAGTTCAGTTAAGCAATTAGCAAGATGGGTGATGCACAGAAAGGGGTACTCTTTACAAGGTTGTGGTTATTTCAGGCTCAGAATTGCTTTCTCCACACCTTAAACCAGAGCTAAAGTAGAACAAAAAAGACCAAAATTCCAAAACACTAATAATAATAATAAGTTACTACTACTACTATTACTATTATTTAGTGTTGGTTTTATTGCTGTTATTTAGAAGAATGGTTTGGAGAATCACCAACCAATTCTGTGCCACAGTCCACAGTCTTGATTTTATTTCTTTCCTGGGAGAAAAGACATCCACTGATCTCTCCCTAGTGACAGCATTTAACACAAGCTGGGTCTTTGTCCCCAAGGACCAAAGCATAACTTGCCTAACACTACAACAGATGAATGCTCCTAGCTTCTTGTTTTTCACTTTCTTGAAAACAACCTGTTGATGATGCTGTGTCTTGATTTAAAAGCAAGGGAATGGAATCTCAGGTCACCTGCAAGTGATGCTTTTCTATGCTTACCCTTTGCAGAACACTCTAGGAGAATCAACTCCCACGTGCAAAACTCTTTGCGGATTTTTGTAAACAGTCTGATTTCATTTCGAAACAACTGTTCCTCTCCACGCATTGTCTGAGAGATGTCTTGATTAAAGAGTTTGATCAACTGCAATGAATTAAAGAACAAGCAAGCAATGTAGTAAAGTTTCAATTCTTCAGACTAACTTGCATATGTTAAGTAAATCTACAGTCATTTGATATTAAAGCAGGGACATGGTTCATTGAAAACATCCCTTCCTTACATCTTTTATGCTCTTAGCTCCTGCTCTTTCCTTTTTTTTTTCTTTTTTCCCCAAAACCAGCACAGCTAGAGGAGAACAAACTTGATACTCTTTTGTTTGTTTTTTTCTTTTGTTTTCCTGTGGACTCTCAGAACCATTTACTAAATTCTAATTGACCAGACCTGTATGAAGTCTTTGAAGGCTGATAAGCCTTCATGAGCACCTCTGCCGTTCTGCTGAAAGCTCACTTAGGGAGGGATTAACTCCCCAAGACAAGACACTTAGGTGGACTTGCAAACCATATTTTGATACCAGGAATGCATTTGATCTTAGAAGTGCTGTAAACAATAGAAACCCTTCAAAATGTCAGGCAGGCAGTAGTGTAAGTTTTCCCTCTCTGAGATGCTTGATTTTGACTAATCAACTGAGTTGTTCACTTCTCTTGTCACATAATCACAGGAAAAAAAATTGCTGGAAGGGGGCTCGAGCTCCTGTGGTCCATTATTTTTGCAGGTATGATATATTCCTGCCAGACGTTTGTCTGCGTTACTCTCGAAACACTTCAGTGACATACCACAAGCTTACTGGTGGTCCCTGCTGACGGTTTGCTAACTTTAGGTAGTTTCTTTTTCTCCCACACTTACCTCCTAGCTCTGCTCTGTGACCAAACCAATATTGATACTTACATCTGTGAGGAAAAACAGCTTCTCAGACTCTGTTCTGGGTGTGCCTCTTCTATACTTCTGTAAATCTTGTAACGTTTTTTGGAGTGCCTCACGTATTTGGTTCTCTACTGCTGGCAAAGTTTTCTGGGGGTTAGACAGTAAAGAAGGTAATTTAGGTAGGTTGAACATGTCTGGTTTTGGAAGGAAAACAAAATCCCTCTAAGAGTGACCTACACCTGCACATGACATTTGCTGCTCTTAGGAGTCCAAGAGCTCGCTGTCCTTGCATCCTACGCATGCGATAGCATGGAAGCGCAAATATGGCCTTCACTGAGAGAAGGCAGGGGCTAGCATCTCCCTGCGAAATCAGGCTGGACCTCACTGTGAGGTGGGCAGAGTAACGGCAGACTAGGGCAACATTTCGCCTACAGTGAGCCAAAAACTATGTCCTCCCAGGCTGTGCCAGGGAGGTGGTGATGCGGGGATTGTACTGACCCCTCCATTCCTGATAAATACCTGATCGAAACATGGCTGTTCAGTTGCTTATTTTATGTGAGGTTATATAATTACATATTTTTTTCTGCTTCAGGACTGATTTTAGACGCTCCCTGTATTTTAGCATTTTCCCTTAATGGAATAAGATATATTACTTACAGATATATGTGTATAAAATCAAGACCCCAATATACTTATATTAGTATAGTAATATCATAAACCAATTAGATCGTACAGACATTTTTATTTAAATAGAAATTATTGCTTTTTAGTAAGCTTTTAGCAGTAACTTGTCACCCAGCCGATCAACACTCTTCACAAACAAAAAGAAATATCATGGCTGCCATTGAAAAGGCAGGAGTTAGTTAGGGTCACAAGTAGATGAAATGATTTGCCTATTGTCAATCTTCAGCTTAAAGGCAAATCTGAGGACAGAGCATGGGTTTCTTTACCTCTAACTCTCAGGTCAATTTGTTCTCAGATTGCCGGATTGAAGGATAATTAAGTACCACCTATGCATGTAAAGATGCAATCAATTGCAATCTAAGGTTGAAGGGCTAAACTTATTTTTAGGTAGTAACTGATACAAACAACTTAGTATGGCACCTCTGTTACTCACAATAATATGTTTCACAAGTTCATTTGTGAGCTTCTCTGCCAGATGAGGGATAGTAGCCCTTCTTTCTTCCATAAGAACGCTGCAAAAAAGAGGAAAAGGTGGTTTGGGATAGACCGCTTGTGCAGGGCAAGGAGGCAGCACTGATGCTCTGCTCTGTTTTCACTAGTTCTACTACACAAATTGAGTAAAGAAAGGGCCCTCTGGGGAGTGCTAATACAGATGCAGCAGCAGCCCAGGACTCTCTGGGCACCATGGCTTTTATGCAAGAGTTGTTTGACAGCTACTGCTACTGGCTAAGCAAAGGGAAATGGAGAAGAATCTGAAAATAGCAAATTCTAACAGCAGATTAATGTGCTGCTATATTATTTCTGCATGTGTGAAGTTCACTGATTCAAAACCCTTTTCACCTGCCTTTATATTATTATTGTTTTGCTGCTGAGTCATCTGGGGAAAGCTGTGCCCACAGCACAGGCAGTATCCTTTCTCATGCTGAGTTTCACTGTGTTTTCCAGTGAATAGAAATATTTCAGTGCTTGACTTGACATGCTCAGATGCTTAACCTGAATTCTTTGGGACTATTCTGAACTTCTGAAGTTCATTGCACTTCTCCCAGGCTTAAGGAGAGATATATATCAATCTTGCATCCAAAATACATTTTAAAAGTTTGACATGTAAAATTCTTCTGGCTTA
This sequence comes from Haliaeetus albicilla, assembly GCF_947461875.1. Lineage (NCBI taxonomy): Eukaryota > Metazoa > Chordata > Aves > Accipitriformes > Accipitridae > Haliaeetus > Haliaeetus albicilla. Next base: position 12,864,498 of record NC_091488.1, read on the forward strand.
CTGGAATGCAAGACTACATGGGCAATGAGAAATAGCGAGTCTAATTAATACCTGTTTGAAACCCTAATTTGAATCTCAGCAAGTCAACAGGAAGCTTTGAAGTGACTTTAATATGTTTTTGTTTAGGTCCTTTCTGTGAGAAGTACCTGAAATGTTTATGAGTCTCAAAGAATTTTCTCTCCTGCTGGATTGCAGCAGCCAAGGCCACTTTGTTGTGGATGTCCTGCTGCCCACGACACTTCACGATCATGTAACCTTTTTTGAGGGGGATGACCAGGTTTCGTATTATGTTAAGGATAGACTCTTCGGTTCCTCTGTCCACCAGGTCGGGTTTCGTGAGGATCCCTGTGAAGTTCCCCAAAGAGAAAGTTAGTTGAGTGCAGAAGTTAAAGGTGGGAGAGGTGCAGTAGGACACCCCGCCACCAGTGCAGGAATGTTCTGTACTGTGTTTTATAAAGTAACTTCTCTTTGGTTTTTTTTTGTCTCTCCTAGAAAGCTCTCAGCTCCTGGGCTTCGCACTGTAAAACTTGCTCTACAGTTGGCCTCCCACCATGCCTTTTGCCTTGCAAACCTTTTTTAACAGGCAACAGCAAAGCTTTCCCACCATTAACTCTGAGATTTTCAATTTCCAATTATTCATAACATGAATGCCAGCAAGACCAAAATTGAGGGATTCTTAGAGCTACTGGATCATCTCAAGCTTTGTAAATAGTTTATTTAGGCTGTTTGCTTTTTTTTCTTCTTCTAGTAGCTAATTTCACAGAACTGGGGTGGAATACAGAACATCAGACCTTCATGGAAAAAAAGATTTGCACTTCTCTTCAGCTTGTAGCTTAAAAATTGCCTCACCTAGTGTTCTTTCTCCACTGGGGTCCACCTCTTGAGCCATTTTCAGTGCTTCTGTTGTTGCAATATCCACATTACATGGCACCACTACCAAATTGAGTGTCTCTTTGCAGCCAATAATTTTTTTAAGGAGCATTTTGATCTGCAATGCAATACAGCAGTAATGAAATTCAATGAAATCAGATGCTTGCATGTAGGCTGTGACCATTTCTAGCAATACAAGCCACTGTCTGATGACATTAAATATCACGTATACTGAGGATAGTATTACATGCTAGAGGATGGCATGGAAATGGGTCAGCAGAAGAATGCAGCCTCTTTTCCTATGTCAAGATTAATCTGAACATCTAGCATGAATGAGACCAGACTGTTGTTACGCCTTTCCTGAAAGCTTTGTAAAGTTTAACCTCTCATGCATATAATCTTTCATTATAGAAATATTAAAGACATTTCATAAATAATCACATGTAAGAAAAACAAGTTCTGATGTCTAGGTACACACTTATGGAAAGAAAGTGAGTTAGATTATGCTGATAAATCTCAAATTTGCATCTCTGAAAGGAGAGCAAATGTCTTTGGCTTATATTGCAGTGGAGTATGTGTGAAAAAAAAAAGTCACACCTGACATCTAGTTGGTGTTGTTTCTTTGTTTCAATGCCAAACTGAAAGAGTTTCTCATAGTTTGTGTTGTATTGCAAAAGGTTAACACAGATCTATTGTGCTTATACTGAAGTAAGTTAACTCTTTTTTTCCCCCTGAGTTTTGGTAAGGGTGCCTCTCTTTTCTACTTCCCATCCATCCCAATTTCTGACATGCTACAATACTATAGCCTCCACCTCTGAAGCATGCAGGCAGCTGGGGATGATGGAAATCTGTGGATCATGTCACATCTGCTGCTTTCTTCTGAATGCAATAGAAAGATTACTATCTAATTGTGAAATGAAATTCCTCTTCTCCCAGAGAGTAAAGCCCAGACAATCCAATCTTGTCTCATTTTTGTTGATATGTCTAGTTTAGTTTGGGCCACTCTTATTCCAAGTTCCTATATAAAGGTATTTTAGGAGAAACGATACACCCAGCTCCTGCACTTCACCCTCACAGCTGGCCTTGTCCAACTAGAGTTTTATTTGCATTCCCCAACATTTCTTCTAAAAGCAGCTAGAGGAAGAATAGAGATCCCCTCCACTTTAACGCATATTCTGTTTACTTCAAAAAGGGTCTGCTGAGATCCCTTAAGGGATGAGAAAAACCAGGACAGGTCTGATTCTGATGTGCTCTGTAAGTAAGGGATCACAGAGCGATGAAACTGCAAGAGGACCAATTTGCTGCCTTGCTCCAGAAGAGCTTACAAGAACTCAGATCTATTCACCTTTGCCAAATACATCCACAAGAGACAACTCATTCCGGGATGTATCTATCTTGCAGACTGTGGTCTAGCCAAGGGACACAAGGGCAACCCAGTGCTCAGGGTCCATACGGACGCGTTATTCCGTGCTGCCATGGGTAGGCTGTGTCAAGGCACCTGAGGTAGCTCCTTCACGGCTAGCGTGGGCAGCTCCCTCCTGCACGACAGGACAGACAGGAGATCCTGGATGTCACTGTTCCTATCAGCAATTCCTTGCCTGAAAAATAGGCCTGTTTGTTAGTGTAGCTGTATTGCTGGCTCAGAAGCCCAACATAACAACTCTGGTGTCCTACGGCAAAGGCTCGCGTGTGAGGTAGGTTACAGAAGTGACCCTGTGCACGGGTTGGCATATAAGACTGAGTTTTACCTGTTCCCCGATGTCTTTTGGCTGATCCCCCACAGCCACTCTGGCAATTCCAGGAAGATCAATTAGTGTCAGATCTGGGACATCTGGGGACCGAATTTCTAGGGAAATCAGTTCTCCACTAATGGCACCTCTCGTACCAGCCACAACATCCTGAGCTGCAAGAAGAAAAGAGCAAGGCAATGAATACAAGCTTCAAACAACGCACCAAAGAAAAGTTGAACACAATGACTCTGAAAAGTACCTACTACCACCTAAGGTTCCTTTAGGCTTGGCTTTTTTCAGATCCAGCCATGCACGTAAATCCATTTATGCAAAAATCTAAGGAAAATTGTTATGTAACACATGGATACGTGAAGTCCTTTTAGCATGTGAACTGTAATACTTTACACAGCATATACTTATGAACTCCCATATATGCAGTCAAAATACATGTAAATAAACCACAATGCAAGTGATCAGATAAAATACTGGTCAGTTGTAGAAAAGCTTCCTCAACTTCAAGACGGTTTGTAGTCATTAATTAATCCTTTCCTGCCTTGAAAGATAAATAGATTTTATTCTATATTCTTCACATTTTGATAGAGAGGTTGAGAGATCAAGTAATTTGTCCCAGATCTTATAAGGCAATAATGCTTGAACTATGAACAACATAGAGAGGCAAGGAAACCCCATACTTATTCTCATGAGACTTTTTCAGCTCTGTAATTAGCTTAATCAATTCATACTACTTGCCTTGCTGGTTTTGGAAGGATATATTGAAAATATCCAAATAATGCATTGAAAAGCTAATGGAAAAACATTAGGACCAATAACAATGTTGCAGAGCTGTGCTAGTCAAGGAAATAAGGACAATCCAACTTTCACATTTGGGGCAAGTGCTTACTGCCCTTTGGGTAAGAAAAATGTTTCCTTACACAGCATGAAATACCATAAAAGTAAAGCTGTGACATGGGAAGCACGATGATTGAGGCTGTAGTCACACTAGCTGGCAGAGTCTCTCTAATACCCTCCACTCTGCCTTCTTGCAGCTTTCTCCAATATCACAAGATTCCCTGCCACAGACACCTCAAGCATTCTCTGAGCTTTTGAACTAATGACAGGAACCATTTCAGGCTCTGCATGTTCACAATTTGACAGACAACCTCCCCAAACCAGGCAGACAGCATACAGCTGAGGACACAGCCTGAGCTTTTGTCGGACATCATGGGTCATCTTAACCACTGAAGTAGTAATACAACTCTCTTGAGAGAGTTATATTATGCTATCCCGCCGCCTTCTGCTCTGAATTCAGCTCTCGGTGTTACTCGTGGCTACAATTGCTGTGTTAGGCTGGGGACTGCTGCTCAGCCTAAGAAAAGGGGAGAAAGGATTCAGAGGAGATTGAGCAAGCCAAATCAGAGGGGAATACGTTACAACTCACCTTGTCTTATTGCTTTCTCCACCTCAGAGGCATTCTGGAGCTCTACGCTGATGTTGCGGTAACTAATTTTCCCTTTCCATGGCTGGCTGGCAGGTATTCTTTTCAGTTTAAGTTCCAAGGGACATCGAGTAACAATACCTGCAGAAGTTCCAAAGACAGAGGCAACTCTCTCAGCAGTTGTTATGCATGATACACAGCCATGGACTGCGTGGCGTACACAGCATTGCCTAATACTTCACATGGAGACACAGAAGTGTTCCAAGAGACATTGCCAAAGGGCTCTGGTCTGACTTCCCGCCCAGAGTAGGACTGTCACTGACACTAGAGGAGGTCAGCTGTGGCTCTGCCCAGCCATGTCTTGTCTTGCAAACCTCCAAGGATGGAGATTCACACCTCTCTGGGTGACCTCTTTCAGTGCACCTACACCCTATGAAAACCTTTTCCTCAAGTCCAGCCTGAAAGACTAGATAGTATTGTCAGCTCATACAGAACTTGCAGAAGTTGTATGTGTGTGTTTACACACACACACAGAGATGGAAAGTGAGCCTTCCAACAATCTTCTCTGACTTAAATAACATCCAAGGCACATGTTTGTAAGTAAAGATCTTTGTATGTTTTTGCCAAAAAAAGGTATGTGTAAGAAAACCGTGTTACAAAAACCCAAACCAACCCCAAAAGCAAATTTCAAAACTAGTCTTCCATGTGAAACCAATACTCTGCTGCACTACTCTTTGCTGGGAAATGAACAGAGTCAGCTGATGGTACCTTTCAGTCTGTCCGTAGTTTGGGACAAGTATGCTATACTATACTCTTCTTACTTCTGGTCTCTTGACCACCCAGAACATGTGCCTTGCTGGAGTTACCCTGAGTGCCCCACCTGTACATCCATTTCTTCTACTGGAGACCAGAACTGAGAAGGCCCCTGGAGTCTCACAATTTAGATATAGTCTCAGTCATGGAGTTATCCAATCCTAGACCAACCAACCAACCAAACAAAAAATCCCTTCCATCTCATCAAAGTGATCAAAGTGAAATTCAAGTGAAAACCTGAGAAGGTGAATTCTTACCGTTGCCCCTAGGAAGAGCAACACCAGACAGGGCTTCTAGGACGGAGCTTTTCCCGGAGCTCTGGTCTCCAATCACTGCGATAGCGGGCAAAGCCAGGTCTTTTTCTATTCCGAGAGCTCTTAGGCTGTCGATGAGATCAATGCAGGGTCGGATCTTTACCTCATATTGGTTGTACAAGCTATGTTCTTCTGTCTGCTAGAGATAAACTTACAGTGAATTTTCCATAATTTTAAAATAAGTTGTTTCCACAAAACCCCCCACCCACCCTTCTAGGCATCTTTTCCAGCTCATCATTCTCTAGTAAACCTTATGTAGTGGTATGAAGCTGTACTTCATATCACTGTACATCCTTGCACCTCCATGTTATAAACAGGTATTCTATAAATATGACAAGGTCAGTTGAGGTTGGCTCAATCACCATCCTTAGTAAAATTATCAAATTTTGTAAGCTATCCTGAGAAGGTAAATAGTAAAAGGAGACCTCATTGCTAAGTGTGCTTTGTTAATTTTGTTTTTTAATAACTGCCATTTTCTTCCACTCATCTACAGATGTACTGAAGTATGTGTATGCAAATGAATACTAGTCCCAGTAATAAGAGAATTTAGTTCAGCTTATTAAATCTTTGTTTTGAAGTTTGAAGATTCAGTCTGTGCGCAGACACCAAAAGTGTTCTGCTGTAGTGTCCTTAACAGGTGACTAAAATCTTTTAGATCATCATGGCTCTTCTTTCTTTGCCTCATTTTAGGCTAGGGTAAGGGATGAATATGAGTGATTTGTTTTAAATGACTGATTATTGTCATTTTTGGTTTTGATACATGTGCCAGGTATTAACATGGGCTCTTCACTTTCATGGAATCAAACCAAATAATTTCCAGCCCTGCTGTTGTTAAATATGCCCAGCTAAAGTGTATAAAGATCAGCTTGGTCTCTTCTCCCTGTTCCTTTCTCTGTGTTCCAGTCTGACTGCTGCATTTAGAAATGCAGTTTTGAGAACACCAATATTTTACAGGCCCTAACGGGCCAGGCACATTCATACCTGATTACCTGAAAAGAAAAATTAAATTTTCCCACCATCACGTTTGTCTAAGAAAGCCACTTCTGAAAATATATCTATCAATCAGATGTAATCAAACAGAGCAGATTTTTCTTTCAAGATGAGAAAGACAGCACACATTACTGGAGGCAGGTATTTTAAAACCTTTTGGTAACCCCTCCCCACTATCTTCATTACGATGTTTACTAGCCAGTAAATCCCAACCATTCTCAAGGAACTTCATTAACTATGACACAGACTTCAAAACAATCTGTTTTCAGTGTCAAATATTCAACATGTTATTATTAACCTTTCTTTGTATTCCTGTTGAAGGTGGCAGAGCCTCAAGTAAAAAATATCTCAGATTTTAGGATTTCTGTTCAACTTTTGCTAATTGTTACCAATGAAACAGATAGACGTTGCACATTAAATTGGCTGCTAGGCTGCTGCCATCCTATTTTTTACACCTACATTTTTTTATGCGTGCAGATTAATTGCAGGTACCTATCTTCCTACTTACACAAATGACTGCTTGGCCTTGATCCCAAAGGTACTCCTCTGCTTAGACCTAACAGATCTTGCAGACTGCCCAAAGAGACAAAGGAATTCATTTTGGGGCACAAAGTGAAACACAGGAGTAAGAGTGGGGAGGATCTGTGCCCTCTTCTGATATCTGCCTTACCTTGTCCTGTTCTCCGTAGTACTGTTTCTTCAACTCCTCCTGCTCATAGTTAGGCTTTCTCTCAACTGTGTTCTCCGACATCACAAGATCTTCATTTTCTAAGTCTGGTGGGAGAGGTACTGAAAAAGCTTCTAGAGAAGGTGGTGCAAAAACGTCTTTCTTCACGGCAAGTTTGGGTCTTTCAGAAAGTTGTTTGAACGCTACACTATTTTTATCCATGGTCTGCTGATTTTTTGGCCTACCACTTAGCTTGTCCATAAGTGCTTCACTAAATAGTGATTACTGTCTGGTCCAACCACTCTTCTGTACAGATTCTGAAATCAAATATGGGGCATAGAGTGACTCCAGCTTGCAACAGTGATCATAGCAGAGAAAATCAAACACCACTTTTATTTACTGATTCAAACCCTCAATAGATACCAAGTGCCACAGCTCTTTTCAAATCTCTAGAATTGCTCTCCAGAGGGTAGACTTGAAACACTTCTCCCTACTTCCCTTATGCTTTCTTTGTGTTTTCAAAAAAAAGAAGTTGCCACAGAGTAAACAAGCATATTTTTGGGGAGGGAAAGCATGCTACTCCAGTTTTTGCAAAAAGCCAGTTTTCCTCAATGAAATATTTTGCTGAAAGGTGTTTAGAGAAGCTCAGTCAGTAAGACACCTGCTGGGCATGGCTGGAGAGTCTTACACCAGTTTTAGAAGCTCGGGATCTCAGTGTCCCCCCTCTATAGCTTAAAACCCTCTCCAAAAAGCAGACTTTGCTTGGCATGATGTTAGAGAAAGGAGAACTAGGAGACTTTTTATCCTCTTGTTCAGCTTTTCTTTACGTAAAAGTTCTGTTGACATATTTTCTATGGGTGACTGAAAAAAATGGGGGCTTTTGATGTGATGTTTTCCAAGGAAATCGATTTCCAGAGAGAATGACCTAATGAAAAAAAACCCCAACAGTATTTTTTCAAAGCTAGGTTTTTTTAACCTCCCCCTGCCAAAACCAAGATCTGTTTAACTCAAACACTTGGGAAAATGAATTAGGAGAAAGACATTTTTGCTTGAAATATCTTCCTGTTCTTTATTTTTTTGGTTGAATTAAATTTACAGGTTTTCTAATTTGAGCAGATGTTGAACTAGGATGATCAGACACAACGTAAGTTATACTTTCAATGCGTAAAACAAGTGTAGAAAAAACCCAGTATAATTCCACACTTGCTATTCAGTCTTTCTTTTTAATAAAGCGATACTTTTTTTAAATACATATTCCTGTCTCCTTTTATTGAAATAAAAAATAAATTACTATGGGGAAACTTTTCAATTTTGATCAGCAATAAAAGATGACTGAACTACTTTAATTTCTTTATAGGTATTTATTTTACAGTTCCCTCATCTTTTGCCACATGTCCCCTTTCTTTAATATTTTAGTATGAACTTTGTTCTCTTTCTGTTAATTAATTATAAGATTTTTCTTCCTTGAATGAAGACCCAGTGCTTTATGTGCAACAAATATACATTCCTCAGTTCACTGGCCACCAGATTCTTTTGTGATTTTCTACTGCTACAGGAAATAATTTACTGATAATAATGTTTCTAACAGTAATCCCTTTTATAGCCTCTCCCATTCTCTACCTGCCTTTCAATTTAGTGGAATGAACACTCCCTATAAATTTTTATTTTAATGTAAATATTATCCAGGAACAATTTTCTGTCACTTTTACATTATTATTTATATTCACTGGGCTGCGTTCAGAGTTATTCATGTACTGGTTTTAGCATACGGCCTCCTAAACATGGATGTGTTCCCTTCAGAAACACATATACATACAGCAAGCTTTAGCCATCCTTATAATGAATAGGATAAAATGCAAAAGTAGTGTAGTGAGGCCACCAGGAAAAAACAAAACAAAAAGAAAAAAGGAAGATCTTGCAAGATAAACTTGTGACATCTGGGAAACTGAGAATTAAGGAGTCTGACAAAAAAAGTGACAGCTTTTAAAAATTTTAGTGCAAGGGCTATATCTTACCACGTACCTAGAAGTTTTTTTAGCTAGGTCTACAGTGCAGACAACAGTGTGCACACACAGATACACAACCTAACAAAGACACCCACAGTAAGCAGAGGAGTCAATCAGCATGCGTGGATTTCTGGGACTACCCAGCTGTTCTCCACCTGGACCTCAAAAACGTTAGATAGGTTGGTGCAACCCTTCACTCTGCCATGCAGGCATAGTGATTTCTTTGTGTACTGAGCCTTGACAACATCTGATGAAAGAAAGAAAGGAGAGGAAAAGAGCTGCAATTTTCAAGTGCCTTTCTGAAACTGGCCAGAATCCACATGTGAAACAACACCTGGATGACCTGATACTGAAAGTTTAACACCGCCCTCACCAGACCCGCCCTGCCTCCGTCATTGGGATAATATTAGTTTCCTTGAACCTTACCTTTAGATGCCTGCCTGCCTGTGTGTTGAAAACCTCCCCCGGCACAACACGAAGCGCACCAACCTCTACACAACCACATCTGCATGAAGCACCAACCTGCTGATGGTCCTGAAGAGGAGTTGCCTCGTTTTTCTCTAATGATGCTGCCTTTGCATCTGGAGGGGTAATCCGCTATCAAACCCAAAGCTGCGGTGCTGAACCCACACTGCTCTTGCATTCATTCACTCTGTGTCCAGCCAGAGGAGTGCATGGACTTCTGCCTGCCATAGCCTCTGACTTCAGGGTATTTGGGTAAACCACACAGACTCTGGGTTATATGTTTATTAATTCTAGCTGTCTTCTCAGAAAAAAATGAAACAGTGCAAAGCTTATGACGCTACACATGACTACTGCTGGCTGGACTGTGTTGTGGAACACTGCCCCCACACAGCACATACTTTAAAAAATGTGTTCCAATTTAAATGCCATCTCTCAGTCATCTTCCTTTAAAGAAGAAATGATGCTAATGTCTTGACTTTTTCCTTACCCCAGAAAACAACAAATCCGACTCCTGGCAACCTTGTTCGACTCCTGGCAACCTTGTTCGAGCACATTTACTTTAGACACTTATGCAGCCTTCTCACATGCAACTATTAAAGGGAATGAAGCTAACAGTCAAAAATTGCATGACTATTTTTAGAAGAAGGAAAAGAGAAACTCCTACCTGTGTAGCGTCCTGTAGCAAGGAGAAACAGTAACTTCTCAACTTCTTCTGGTGCTTTTTTATTTACAGGCTCCACCTACACACTGTGACAAGAATCACGAGAAATGAAACCAATTCTTACATGAAAAGGGGCTCGTTTCATGATAGCTCCGGAAAGAATAATGCAGTGTGCTTTTTTTTCTTTCATTTCCTTATATGCCAGCCAACTTTCCTCCTGTTGTTTAGCGGATGACAAAACCAAAACTCCTCAGGAGCACAGCTGGCTGCCTCCTGGTGTGGCTCTACTGCGTGGTGGGGTGACAGGGGCAAATGGCAGAGGTACTTGGAAACATTGCCCATGAGCAGCAACCCCTCTTTCCTCCCCCAAAAAGTCAGCTTACCGAGTCAGCTCACTGGCACGGGTGGGGTAAAACCAGCCGGGTCGAGCGGAGACCAGGCAAGCTGCCGTGCCTCACTCCCAGCAGGGCTGCCCACTGGGGATGCTGGCCCCACGCCATCCAGGGGACCCTTTCAGCCTCCCCATCCTTTCCTGTAAAAAGCAAGTGGGTGAGGGCCCCCTCCACAGGAAAGGGAGGTTTTTTTCTGCCTCACAACGAGACTTTTCAGCCCAGGCAGGGTGGCAAGCCGTGCCAGCGCTCACCCGGGCTGCACCTTTGCTGTCAGAGGCTGCAGGGTACGGCTGAGGTTGCTGAACATGGGTGACAAGAAAGCAAAGCCACACACAGTGTGATTTATCGGTGTTATGCGCTGCTTCGGGGCAGCCAAGGTCTTGAGCTGTTTCTCAGGTCCTTGCGCTGTTTTCACAACGTTACTGGGTCAGGATGCTCCCTCTTCTGCTGTCTTTGCTGTCCTGCCCTCATCTTTTGTGTTTTTGTAGGCTCTAAGCTGTTAAGCAAAACCAGCTTGCTTTGTCCAGTCAGGGGCTTTGCAAGTCTGATGCAGGATCAGCCCTTGTTTCTCACTCTCTCTGGTTTTGACTGCTGCGTCAATCAGCTGCTGTCAGTTCCTTAGTGGGTTTTGTGGGGCTCAAACTTCCTTACTCCAGTCCGTGGGTCCGACCGAACAGCAGTCACAGTGTTCATTAGAGCCAGCCCCAGCCCTTCTTCCTAATTCCTCGTCTAGCAGTGACTGAGGGGGCTTGTTCCCAAGCTCTGGCTGCAGGGAGTGACACAGAGCCAGCCCTGCGTGGGCAGCACCACGGCTCGGCGTGGGCCGCGGCACAGCACCGCGGCTGCCGGCTCTCCTGGCCCCTCCACCATCTCTCTTCTTGCACTCAAGCCTGTAGGAGACCTGTCTTGAGTGGGAAAAAGAGGAGCTCTGGGCAGTGTCACCTTGCTGTGAAGGGAGAAATCGGGGTTCTCCTTTCTCCAAATGTCAGGATTTTGGTTCTCCTATTTTCTCCTGAATCAGCAAAATAAAATCTTTACCCCGTTACTGCAAAATGTTTTAGTGTAATGCATTGAAAACAGTTTTCATGCTTATGTAACGATTTATAACAGCATGTTTCACTGGCAATACAGTTCTACAGATTAAGACAACACAATAAAGGATGTTTAAAAATAGGTTAAGCAGAATTTCGTTCAGAAGTCAGAAATGTAGATTATGTTTTGAAATGATTTTAATGAACAGAAGAACGGGACATGATGCAAAAGATGAAAGACCAAGCATTTGTCAAAGCAAATTCAGATTATACTTTAAAAATGGAATATTGTAATGTAAATGCACTAGTTGGCAGGATCATTATGTGACATAAACCATTAGGCAAAATCCTTAATCATAAAATTATTCAGGTAGGAAGGGACTGCCAGATATCACCTAGTCGAACCTTATAACTCAAAGTGGTTCAGACCGTGTTGTCTCAGGCTTTATCCCATTGAGTCCTGAAAGCCCCCAAGGATGGAGATTCTACAGCCTCACTGTGAAATTAATTCAATCGATTAAATAGGCTTAGCGTGGGTTTTTTTTTTCTTCTTCATATCCAGCTGGATATAACCCCCCTGTTTCAGTATATGCCCCCTGTCTCTCATTTCCCCCGCCCCATGCATCTCTGCAAAGAGCCCAGCACCATCCTCTCAGACATAAGTGCTGGGGGGCCGCTACAAGCCCACCCCCACAGCCATCCCTTCCCCGGGGTGAGCAAGCCCTGGGGCCACTGCTCCTGCCCTGCCCTCCCTCAAACTTGCCATTCTGTCCATGTCTTTCCCATACTGGGGCCTCTAAACAGGAGGCTTGTCATGAATGAGTGATTTAGGTCACTTAAAGCATCACCGTCAAAGTTATTAGCAAAAGGTGATTTTCATGTGAATTTGTAGAAGTGTGACTTAACAAGGTTCAATGGCAAGATTCACTCTATTACTTAGTACATGGAAGAAACATACAAAGGAAAATTGAGTTAGAATCCAGTTAGAATGATTCATACAGAGAACAGAGATGCAAAAGGATAAGGGAGACCCTCCCATTACATCACGAGGTTCAGAATGACCTCCTTGCTTTCTAAATTCCTTCTCAGAGAAGAGTCCAGGTGCGGCTGGATCCAGACTTAGTCTCAGACTTGGTCAATGGTTTCTGTCTGATTGTATTAATATGAAGGGTAAGGAAAACCTCCCGTTGAGTAACTACGCCAATGTGTCGGGGAATGAGTGATTATGGATCCTACACAACTTTGAGGTAGCAGCAATTTAAGATTTATTAGCACTATAACAGTAAATCACAAGATTAAGTCATATGATTTTTAACAATACATAATCATCAGCCAATTATCAGAGTGATTTAATAAAATTTGCTATAATCAACACTACAGTTTCCTAAATCGAATCGCACACACACAGAGATACAGAGGTTAACCTATGATCAAGATTTTTTCTCTCTTTGCCAATTGTAGTAAATTATTGGTACCAAATTATCTTTGAAACTTCGCAAAATCTAATTGTAGCAAATTACTCACTATTTTCATTTGTCAGCATTTGTCAGCAGACAACCTTTGACCCCTTCTTCATCGGCATCTATCAGCGGAAGATCTTGGAAATCCTTGCAAAACCTACTCTTCGAAATCCTGGCAAAATCTACCCTGAGAGGCATCCCAACTCAGGGGGAGATGCTGGGTCACAGCCTGTTGCGATCCTGGAGAGCTCAAAGACTCTTGCTTAGGATCGCTATTTATAGGATCGTGAGATGATTGACTTTGGTCAGTATATTTCCATTCTGGCCACAATTCTTGTCAGGTAATTCTGGCACCTTCCAGGGCAGGCCACGATCCAGGCAGCAGGAGTTTCAGGTATGGTTAGGGAGTGCCTAATCGTCCTAACTCACTGTACCATAACCAGGAAAAGAAACTATCAGATTGTCCCAACTCACTGCACTTGTAGCCAAAACAAGAACACAGTGTTGGCTGGTCTTGACATTGCAACGTGGCGCAAAGGGTCTGCACCACCACAAGGCTGTATCCAGATGAGGTCTAACCAGTGACAAGCAGAGGGGGACAGTCACATCCCTCCATCTCCTACCTGCTCCTGTCCACACTACGCAGGGCGCTGCCAGTGTTCATTCTTGCCGGGACACGCCGCTGGCTCACGTTTAGCCTAATGTCCACCGCAACCTCTACGGTGCTTTGCAGCAGAGATGCTCCCCAGCTGGCCAGTCCCCAGTTCACGGCACTGCAGGGGTTTATTCTGTCCCAGGAGTAGGATTTTGCATCGGTCCTTGCTGAGTAGACAAGGTCCTTCATAAAAAAACGCAAATAAATTAACATCCACAGACAACTGTTAAGAAAAACACTACCAAAAAAAAAAAAAAAAGCCCAAAATCCCTACAAAAGCAACCACTGCCTAAATAAATAAATAAAAGTCCCACAAACAAGCCAGAACAGAAACAAAGCCAGCAATAAATAAAAAAATCCTACAAACAATACTAGGAAAAAGAACACACCCCCAAAAAACCCACACACAACAAAACATCCTGCCAAAATAAATGAAATAACCCCAACAAATAGAAGCTACCAAAAAATAACAGGAGAGAGAAAAAAAAAGAAGAAAAATATCCAAACTGGTGTAAAATGAAAAGGAAAACCAAACCCTTAAGCTGCTTAAATATCGCTCGACTCAGGAAGTTACATATAAATATGCAAGAGAAGGGCGCTCATTTCAAGTCTCTCCTCTTCCACTGCCTCTTGAGTTCCAACCACGCAGAAGCAGGGTGGAGCAAGTAGTACTGGTGTTTTTATGTGAAAAAGAGAAGTTGACTGGGGTGTTGTTTTGGTGTAAGACACAGCTGGTAGGAAAGTGAGCACTTTCATTCCACTAGCCTGCTCAGTAGCTCCTGTAAAGCTGCATAGCTGCCTGTAATTCTGCTGCTGCAAGAGCATCGTCCTGGTAGCTGCAGATGAGTTGGCTATACGTCCACAGCAAGGGCGACGTTAGCACAGCACGGATATGTGCTGTCAAGGGAGAAGGGTGTGGGTTTGGGGTTTAGTTTTCAACGCACCCCTATTCCAAGGAGTGTCAGCCTAGAGTAGAAAACTCTTTAATTCCCCATGGAGTGACATGAGCAATGACAGGATGATGTACATTCAAAGTCTTTGGAATTAATGTTATGTGTATGGAAACGTCGTTTAGGTTATGTAAATTCCTTCAAAGCAGGGGACCTTTTCCTCAATTTATATAAGGTAGTGTGGCTAAAGAATTGAAGAACTGAAACTGTTATCTAGAGTATTAAACCTATTTGTTCAAGGCATATTGGAATCTGTTAATGATCATTATGATGATGGTATCTTAACAGTTCCCAGGAGAGAATGGATCCTGACATCTGGATATTTACAAGTGGTGATATTTTTCCCTAACCTTTTTTCTACTTTTCTAGCTTCTGACAATGAGAAAGGAATAGAAGAGCATTATCTACTACAGGTAAGGCAAATAAAGTCAGTTCCTCACAGCTGTTTAGTGGTTTAGTGTTATAATTTGGGGCAGGGGGAGTATGAAGCCTAAAATACTGCATGTAGTGTATATGATTGCCCATGAACTGTGTAGGTGGAACTAGCTTTGCATGTACTTACTCTGCTTCTGTTCCTTTAGTCTTGTTACATTAAAAAGTACTGACATGAGCTCCTCAATTAATGTAAGTTAGCACTTTCAACAGGAAACTAAATGGTAGCAGAGGATCTGGCAGAATAGCGTTGGGGGATTTTTATTGTACCCCTTGAGGCGAATTAAACACATGTTTGTGCTTAAATACAAAAAGATTTAATGAACAATGTATTGAACAGAGTCCTACCACCATAAGCGGTTCTATGAGGACTATGCAAAGACGTAGCACAAGCTGATTCCTTACACTTGCACCTGTACCCTTCATGTCAGCATCAGCATGGGGCACCTCAGCCCCATGGTCCATCCCCCAGCACCAGCTCTGCTGCCCAAAGGTGGCCCCTGAGCTCTCCCATCGCACCATTGCTACAAGACACTGCTGTGGCATTTCTTAATCTCATCACCCAGTGAAACTTCACTTCAACTTCACTGTCTCTGGCATCCCTGCTTCCAGCCAGGGCAACCTCTTCTTGCACTCCATGCCAGATCATTCCTTGGTCATGAATGACCCTTGCTGAGCAGTTACAATTTGAATTTCCCTTTCTATGGCATACTAGCAAAACAGGTCACGAACCAAATCAATGCTGTCTGTTTGCTATGAAATACGGCTGTAGCTCAAGCTGTCTGAGCTTCACTCCAGCAAAACAGAGGTGCAGACACCAAGCAGTGGACTAGGAAAGAAGGAGAATGCTTTCACCACAGCTTGGGAATAAACATAGGGACAACTGCGTAAGGAAATCTGAAGGGCCAGTTTCATGTCTGAATTGCATTTGTTGTGTCTTACAAGTGTTCAAGTACTTAAGAAACAGCCTTCTTATAAGGAACGACGTGATTCCTGACTGATGTATATGTTTCACTAATGTTTTGTGGCTAAATTATATATATGTGAAACAACACCTTACCTTGTAAATATCTAAATGCAAATTCATCTGTGGGAAATCCCTGGGATATTGCACATTAGTTTCAGCATTATTTTAACATTTCAGCAGCATTAGAAAATGACTGTTGTAGTGATATACGCATAAACAAGGAGTCTTTTACACTCTGTTGAGCAGGGTGAGGAAGTCTCGCTTTCCTTAGTTTTACTGCATCCCTAATGGAGCTAGAGCCAGCCCCGACAGCTAAGGGATGTGTTGCATCCCTGCCTAGGTGCCCTGCAAGAAAAAATGTGGGAGATTATATCATAGAAAACCCTTGAGCCCTTGTTTTTAGTACAGTGCTATGAAAGTGTTAAGAGAGCAACAACAAAATAAATCCCCCCTTTTTTGTCGATGGGGTTGTTAGCCAAGGGAAAGGAGGAACGCGGCGCACAGTGTGGTGCTGGGCTGGGCTCCCAGCTCAGGGGAATGTTACACGTTAATCCAGATGTGGAGAGCTGTGGGCAGCAGCAGGGAAATTTTCTTTCACTTTTTGTTGCAGTCCCCCAGGTGTTTGGGGAAGTGCAGTCTCGCAGAACAAGGTTATTCTGCATCAAAGTCTCACCAGCCGTCAATCCCTCCTCTGGAGGGGGTTCTCAGCAGCATCAGTTGGAGCTGTACATGGACATGGCTTTTGTGACAGGGAAGACCATCAGGACCTGAACTTTCTGTGCTCCTGGCCCATTTCTCTGAAATGACGTGAAACAGGACCCTAGAGAAGAGGGATGAAAAAGCCCTCAGGGTTTGTTCATATCAGCTGTCAGAGGTGGGACTGTCAGTAAAGCAGAAGAGATTCACTCTAAATCAGTTGCTGGGTACGTGCAGAGGCCCTGTCAGGCCAGTGCTGTAGTTGATGAAGTGAACAGGGATGTGTGGAACCCTGGTAAATTTTGAGGTCCAGACACTTTACATGTCTCTAAAAATTGGTCACTTGTTTATTTGTGCAGAAGCAGCTTTGAGTCTACAGGACTTTTCAGAAGATTAAATTACCACGCGTGCCTGACTGAGCCTTTGCAACCCTCTTGTGATGACTAGAGAACAGTATAGCTTGTGTACTTGATATAAAATGCTACCTCAAAGAGTAACTAACAACAACCACTCAGGAGGAATTCCTCATCGGTATGACCCCTGCAATAGGTCCTTTCTTCTCCTGTGACAGCAAGCCTTTCAACGCGCTTGAAAGATTGATAGATTAGTCCTAATTTTAGATCAAATGTGCGCAGTGCCCAGAGAAGCAGCCCTCAGAAAAAGCCCTGCAGTCTAACCCTTTTCTGCCCCAGCTGGAGGCATCTGCTGCTTCCACGTCTGAGCCCTCACCTCTTTGCACTGCACATTGAACAGCCCAGTCTTCTCCTATATGATATACTGGAGTGTCCCTGAGAACAAGTGCCAGTGCAAGTGGTGCTCTACTGGTACAGAATTACAAATGTATTGGGCTGTAATAGCTGTTTGCTGAACAATTCCTCCTCAGCCAACACTGTATACTGTGGTGATAGTCCTGCACATAGGAGAGTAGCTACCAAAAGCAGCAGTTAAGCTACTGGTTTTACCAATAGGGGATTATTTTTCTTTTTAATGTCAGAAAGCAGAAGTTACCTTGGGTGGTGAATGAGAGGAAAAGACCCGGCCCTACACTGAACTCGTCGACAGCTTGCAAGCCCTCAGAGCAGAAGAGAGCTTGGCGTTGCCAGTAGTTGCACGGACCGGAGATGGTTGTTGGAAGACAGCTCGGTCCTAAAAGCCCTGTCTGTATTGCTTTTCCTAGAGACTGTAGCAAGGGTTCACTTTATCAGCTTTAGACCCCAAGTGTCCTGCAGTACCGAGGCATGCAGAGGTAGCATTGTTTGGTCCAAGGATTGCTTCAGCTCCGTGATTTTTGACTTTTTTAAAGCAAATCTCAGGATCGTCCCCAGCTACAGCATTTTGCCTCATGTCACGGGAGACTCAGCACATCCAAACTGGATTGCTTCTGGATGAGAACAAGCCAGCAGATGTACTCCAGGAGTGCACCTAATGCACCTCAGTCACTCTCAGGTGTACAGTCCCTGAGAGCAAACAAAAGGTTGTCCAAAGCAACCTCCTCCTCTCCCAGGAGCTGTGTACAGTGAGGCCATGGGGACCTTGGCAGGGAGGATTTTGCCCCACAGACCTGTCCCCTTGGTCCATGCTGAGGAGGCCAGACAGGGCCTGAGCAAGCTGGAGGGGAACCGGGGCCGTACCTGCGATCCCAGGGACACGCGAACCTCAGTGGGGCTCTCAGCTGTGCCAGCCTGTGGGTAGCTTTGCCCCCCAACCCTGTCTGTCAAACTGAACTACCAGTTTGTAAAACAGGTCTAACTATAACGTTCTTGCATATGCATATATATGATGGTAAAGAGCACTGTGTGTTTTAAGTGAAGGGGATTAAAAGCCTGATCAGAAAATCCTCTGTGTCAAGAGAAAGCACCACAATAAATGTTAGATTCCTTGATCTTTAATACTGGGCACCTGCAGAGCAACTACAGGTGGTGTCTTTGGTTATAAAAGACAAACTCATGAGGAGTCACATAGCAGTGGCTTCTGAAGGGGAGGAGAACATTTGGTTTTTTTCTTTCTTGCAGAAGTGGGTTGCTTTCATTTTGCTTTGAACACATCGCTACAGGAGCAAAGTAAGCGAGAGTTTATTTCCTGTTCTGATTTTTTTTCTAGCTTGTCTGAATAAATACCCCTGTAGATACACTGAGTATTGGGTCTTCTGTCTCTAGACCAGGATTTGATGGCTGCTAATGGAAAGTATATTTAGCCAAGTATGAATAGCTACCAGAATCAGGTGCCCTGCCTCCCAGATGCCAGGGACCATGAGATCAGCTGCGGGAGATCAGCTGCAAGATGCTGAACCCAGAGAGCGCTGAAAAGGGCTCTGGCTGAGAAGCTGGCATATTTATAAGAGTAAAAGTTAAAGCGCCCTGGTCTTTGAAGAGGTTTTCTGTGCATGGGGGGGCGGTCCCTGCAGAGCCGCAATTTGTTCCGTGGAGAATAGAAGAGAGCGAGCAAATGAGGGCTTTGAGGTTAGCACGGAGAAAGACTGCTGTGTGCCGTCATCTCTGAGCGGAGGGAAACAACTTAATTCTGTAGACAGGGCTGTTGTTCTGGGAACAAGGAGACTTTGATTAGGATTGTGTGAAAGGATTTTCTTCTGAACACAGGCTTGGGTTTTGTAGCCCTGGGAGGCTCTTATTTTAGGGCTTGCTCTGTGCTTTTTCTTTCTCAGTTCCATTTAACCTCTCAAACTTTCCTCATTCGCTTTCCCTCCCTTACTGTCAAAAGAAGGAGCAGGAGAGATTTCTTTCTTACTTATAGTATCCCAGGGATGCTGCCATCATCAGGTGCAAGCCTCTGATCACTGAGAGGGTCCCAAATTCGCGTGCACACGTATGACAGAGCGAGCGGGGAGCCTGCCCCCCCCCCCCCCCCCCAACAGAGGGTGGCAGTTTACGCTGAAGCTGAGCTCTGGGCAAACATGGGCCAAGCCACAAGTCCTGCCCATTTCAGCAGCAGTCTGCTCTCTCTTCCTCCTACCACTTCTCTGTCTCCTGCTCAACGGAATTAATTTTCCTCGACATTGCTTCCACATTGCTTCTTGGAAAAGCCCCAGGGTAATTAGCTCATTCTTCCACGCAAATATGGGGCAGATCAGTGAGGTTTAGTTGTATGTGAGAGACCCTGTAAGCCCATTTGCTATTCCTAGATGGTTCACACACTGGAAAATGTTGGAAATGCCTGGCATTGCTGGCTATCCTTGCAGAACAAAAGAACTTGGTCAGAGAGGGTTACAGACCATCCCTCCGTATTATGTATTTGGGGGAGGAGTGAGGAAGGGTCTAGACTGCTATAGATAGGAAACTGAAAAGGATGGCATCTGGGCTGCCAAAATTACTCTCACGGCCTCGTTGTCATTATTTTCTTCAGGAGAGGGTTGTGAGGAGTGAAGGGATTCACAAACAGCCTCTCAATGGCACTTGCCAAGTCATATCTCTAAATAAATTAGTGGGTAACATCTCCATCTGAACATGGAGAAGATGCATACTCAGGGCATGCATATACACCCACGATCCTGAGGGCAATAACTTTATATAGACAGAGACACCCTGTATAAAATAGAGTGCTTCCCAGTCTGTAAAAAATCGGTTCATATGACTCCAGCTTTGAAGGAAGGCAAATACCTGCAGGGCCATTTTGTACATCCTCATGTTCTGCTCCTATAGCTTACCTGGAGAACAGGCAAGATTTTGTCGTAGGTGAGAGGCTTGGTTCACTCAAAGAGCAGGGGGAGGAATACTTCAGTTGGGAGTTGGAAAGGGAGACAACATAAAGGGGTCTGGGAAGTTGTCTCTTGCAGCTCTTAGCTGGTAGTACAAGAGGCACAAATTTCCACTCCTGCTGGGTCACCAGGGAGAGAGTGCACTGCAAGCAGGAGCCGGAGCACTCTTATGTTCAAACTCTTGTTCATGGGCAAAAAGGAAGCACACCTTATATATATATTTAAAGCAAAGCCATCAATTGATTGTTAGTATAATGGAAATCTTAACAGACTAACTCAAGAATCATTATTACACAATCTAATTATTACAGAGAAACAAAGAACAGTAATGCAGGTAGTGTGCTTATATACAGAAAAAGTCACAATAATAGCAATAATACAATTAAAATTGTAACACACACCTCTTAGCTCATTCCTTCACCATTTCTCTTGGTCCTAAGGTCAGTGGTTTCGTGCTGCAGTTGGTGGTGGTGGGATATTACAGTGAGCTGTGAGCATCTGAGTCCTTCACAGGAAGGAATACGACGTTTGTGTTGATGGTTTCTTTCTTCCTCTTTTCTTTTCTTCCTTTTTTTCCTCTCTTCCTCCTTCCACTTTGGGTCACATATATGTGTTTGCTAACACATATTTACACCTTTCTCTTTCTTCATTGGTCTGCAGCTCCAGGTTACATCTGGATTTACTATATACAGTGCCATTTACACATTAAATACTATTTCCTTGCTCTCTTTGCTCCCCCTAAAACCAGTTCTGTCCAGCTCCAGGTCTGCAGGTTGGAGCTTTTTGGTTTGGTTTTTTTTTTTTTTTAACTGACCATTACTGAGTTGGCTGAGGAGCACATTCGTATTTGCCACCTCTGCTACGGAGCCAGGCACGCACAGCAGAGGGTACAGCGAGTGGTGATAGTGATTTTAAACGGTGGGATTCTCAGTGCTTTTTGTTAAAATGTTGACTATTTGTGAGTAACCTGGAAAAAACTGATTACTGTATTAATCAGAGCACAGTGAAACATGTGAAGCACTGTAGGAAAAATCAGGAAAGTTGAAGACGTAAAATAAAATGCCATAGCCTTTAGTAAATAGCACAATTCAGATCTCAGAGGATCTAGATAAAGCTTACCTTTTATATCACTATACCATTTCCTGGAGCAGATGATAATCAGGGCTAACACTTGTACCAGCTGGGGCAGCAGTGCTTCTCTATGCTGAAATGCTTTTTCAGATGGAGTAACATTAGAGGTGATATATTTCCATTTTTTTCCTTTTTTAAAATGACAGAGCATAATTATAGGCATAAAAGAACCACGAGAGGAAAGGACTAAAATTATGATTAATGAACAATTCAAACCAGAAGGGATTTAGTGGTAGAACAATGCTTACCAAGATCTAGTAAAATAAATGGGGAAAAGCCTGTTACTTTTTGTGTTCTCAAGAACCATGCTTCTCCGGGACTGATTAAGGGTCAAGTTCTTCAGTAAACTGCAGAGCTAATTGCATGGTGCTGTGGTAAGTGCTATTGCTGGGAGCTTTGCTGTGCTGCAATGCCAGAAAGCCACTAGCACATGAGAAAGTTCAGGGGCTGACTTGAAACTAACTTTGGCAGCAGTTGAGCTGGAGCAGCATGAGGTTCAGCATTGCCTACGTGAGTCTGCTGAGCTCCATATTGCTACAGCTAGTTTCTGTGACCTACCCAAATCAGCTAGCTAGCTTAGAGCTGAAACTAAATGGATAGCAATAATCTATCTTTGTTAACTATGCTTTTATATCTCCACTCAATGGCTTGAAAAGTTTCTAAGTGGAAATTAATTTGTGAATTGTAGAATCCCTTTTCTTATATGTCCCTTTCCTTTTACTTGAAAATTATTGTGTTTCTAGATTTCCTTCTCAAGGAAATTACTGAGGCCCCAGCAGAGCAGGCAGTAATTTACTGCAGAATGGACTTACCTTTAGGGCTGAAGGTTTCTCGTGGAAGGACCAAATCCATTCAAGCCTCCTTGTGCCTGCAGTGGGCAGGAATACATCACATCACACAGAAATCTCCCTCGTGAATGTGGAAGAGCTGAGGACAGAGGAGGAGTGGTCTTTCTCTTCCACTTCTATTTACTTCTATTATTATGGGCATTTTCAACAATCAGTAGCCAAAAGACTGTGATTTGGGACTCGAGCTTTTGTTCATCTGCCACGAGGGATGCCTGCTTAGCTGGCGAGTGGAAACATGGCAAGTAGGGACTTCAGGAATTAACTAAACATCCAGAGATGTGAATCACTGTGAGGGATACAAGTCTCGCAGAAAGCAGAGCTTTTCTACTGGGCTCCAGTTCTATCCTGTAAGTTATCAGAAGGAAAATCAGAAACTGGTGTTTTCTGTTCTGGCTGCAAAATCCAGAGATATTCAAGGTCTAATTCTTCCACTTCCAGTCCTTGCAGGCAATAAAGTCTGATCAGGTAGCACAATGCTGTTGAGTGAACCCGGATGGGATCAAAACTGGAATTTATGGTCAGATGTGACATCAAAGCACTAATAACCCTTTAGAAAGTCTTACTTCAAGACCTCCTTCCTCTTTTCCAAGTCCAGATTGTCACAGACCTCCTGGCCCTGGGAGAGAAGGTAGAAGTTCAGTCTCATTCCCAAGAACTCTGGTAGGGGAATGCCCAGGATATAGAAAGCAGCTATATAAAGCATAACAGCATAAGATTTATATGAGAAGTACAAGGCTGAAATGCATATTGCTTTTGGCCGAAACATAACAATTTAAAAAATATTTTTTTATTTTTAATGAGACCTGCAGTGGAGACTGGGACAGACTAAAGAATCTGTCTCTATGCTTTCATCTTTGGAAGAGGGAAAAAGTTATATTAGAGCTGCTAGTGTAAAGTTTGCATTTGAAGGGGGAGAATCTACATTTCCTATGCTACTGAAAATCTCCCCTGGAAAGAAAAAAAACAACACCAAAAAAAAAAAAACCAGCAGAGAAGGGAAACCACAACTTTAGAGTCCTAGGAAATGAGGAAATTGCTGTCACTCAAGCATTATTAAAACCACCCATTTTAATCTTCTGAATTCTAGTCATCGTTCAGCATTTCACTTGCAGCTAAGAAGAGATCAGAGATATAACACTCATATATTACTTCCCACCAGGCATTATGTATAAGTAAAAGCATCAGCTTCTCTTTGCTCTTCTGAGTGCATTGCAGTCAGTGGGAGTTTTGCTTTAAGCACAGCCTGCCTGCAAAAGGGCATCTTCCACTGAAGAACTTTTCCTTTCTTGCATTTTTCTTTTAAATGTAGCGGAAACTTCCCACTTTGTGGTAGATAACATTACACAAAGAACCTAAAGAAGCAGTTACCACTGAGAAACTGAAAATGTTACCTATTATTTGATCAATATTTCCTATGGCTGGCATCAAACTGGACTGCCAGGGATCGAGGGATTTTTAAGAGACATGTCGAGACCCTGAAATGCTTCTCATTCTCTTAAACGGAGAGATAAAAAAGGGCCTCCGTCCAGGTACTTCGTTCTTTATGGGATTGGTTGTCACGGTCACACTGGAGGGAAAAATGGGAACAATAGCTACTTTTTCTAATTGCTTTTATCTAAAATGTCTACCTAAACGGTCAGGGAGTACGAGGGACCCTCTTGTGAGGAATGCTGACCAGCTGGTGGGGATATTTGAAATGGGAGCCTGCCACTGGCAAAGCACAGGAAAGGAAGGTCTGGTGTGGTCGAGGCAAAGCTGCTGGCTTCCCTCCCGGCCGCAAGCGAAAGGCAGGGTGACCTCCACCCGTGTCCGTGGCTTCCAGTCTCTGTCCAGGACAGGTAACCGCAGAGAGGTCGGGTACTTCGACAAAGGGATGCAGAGGCTCTGGAAAGACACTGCTGCCACCTGCTGTGTTACTTTGCTTTTAAATATACAAACCCAAGCCCGGAGTAATGCCACTGCCTCATTAAAGCTCACGTTTTCCCATTGGATTTGCCTACTAGGGTTAGAAAAAGATGAATTGCTCTGCAAGTTTTAACCTTATTTTGTGGTGGTGATCCCGCGTGTTGTACTAACCACCCAGAAGTATTTCACAAGACATGGTGAAGATCACAGCACCTGCCCAGCCCCGGAGAGCGCAGCAAGTCGCTTCCTACCCACTTCCTAACCCACTGGTGGTTGGCAGTGTCATCTGGCACCCACAGCCTTCATCTCCACCTCCGGAGTCTGCCTGTGGTCTACAGCACATGAAGAGAAGGTAAGGAAGGAGACCCGCATTAGGGATCCTATGCCCCATGGTCTCGATCCCAAATAAAATTAGCTTCATCATCTTTTGATTGTTTTTATATCAAAAGCTATTTAGTATTTCCGCAGATTAATTTTTCAGAATTACAGTTCCTTGAAAAAACTTTTTAATCCTCCTTAGAAGGCAGTTCATTTGAAAGTGTTCCAGTTATGTGTGCAAAGTTGAAATCTCATTTTCAAACCAACTCCCTGTAAAATTGCTTCTAATCTGAAAAGTGATTGAAAAAGTGGCACTTTTTTTGCTCAGGTGACTACCTTCCCATGTTTTCTTGAGATCAGAGAGTTATCAAAGTACTTGAGGCTCCTCTGCCTACTATATTTAAACACTGTGGCATAAGCAAAGAAAAACAAAGCTGACGATAGCTATTCAGCATTCAGATTATTAACACTCTTGTCTAGGTGACTCAACTGCATCTCTGAAAAAGTGAAAACACGATGGAGTTAAAGAACATTTTGCAGGGACTTGCGCTGTGAAATGTTCTCAGGTGGTTTGATCTTTGATTCAGATCACAGGTATGCACCTTTTACTGTTGTCCATTTGTAAAGAACAGAATACTTGCACAGAGTGTGAAGAACAGAGCAAACGTAAAGAATGGAGTACGTGCAGAGAATGGAGTACTTGGAGTACTTGCACACTTCATGGTAACTGCTAAACAGAAATTGATGTAAAATTTAATTGTAATTGATGTAAGATTAATTGTTGCCTGGAGTAGAAGGCAATGACTGTCAGACTACGCAGAGTTTGAGGACCGTCTCAGAGCTTGGCACTCTGAGGACTGCCAACTGTTAGCACTGTAATTATGTCATTCTTGTAATTCAGGCGTGTAACAAAGGGTGATTACAATGTAAAGGAATAAATGTTCTGCCAGTAACATTAACACTGCCTGAATAAATTATTGGTGACATGAAGCACTTCTTAAGAAAATGAACATACACAAGCCCTATGTCTTGGCATTGATCTGGATGACAGGAATGTGTAAGTACAATTGGTTAGGTCACTTTATCCAAAGCACATGAGAGGTTTGATTTCGCTGCAGTGCTGTAACATCCCTAGGATGCATGCACAAGGCACCTGGAACCCCCTGCTTCAAACCTCCCAAGGAATAAGCACAGCAGCTGTGTCCCACCACAGGCTCACATGGAAGATAGACACCTATGACAGCTCCCCTCTCTTGCAAAAACACATGTTTAAGGAACAGCAGCAGATGCGGAGAAGCTTTCTTAACTGTGAAGTAGCCTGCAACTGCTAGCAAACCCTAGGTCTTCCATCCAAATTCCCAGGTTTCAAGAATGAGGCCAAGTTCAGCACGTTACAACAGTTCACATGCATTTACTGTTAGATGTATAAAACACCAAAGTGAGACCTACACAACATGTAGGATGAACAAGCAAAAAGAACAGAAGAATGATTTCGATGTGGAAAAATACTGAAACAGCTACTTAATTACTTAATTTGTAACCACCTCATCAGAAGCAAGGTGATAAGGAGCAACCATTGTGAGTCTGCCAAAGTCAAATTGAATCAAACTAATTTAACTGCTTTCTTTGGCAGCATCCCAGAGCTATGGAGCAGTTTGCAAACTGGTAGCAGGAAACGTAGCTTTATGTACTGGTGGGGGATGTGATCCCAGAAAGCTGCTGGGAACACAGCAGTGACTACAAGTAGATAGTGGCAGCTGAGACAACAGTAGAGATTTGAAGCACCACTGAGAGGGATTCAACCAGGCAACACGGAGAGCAAGAGCAGACTGAATCTGGCTGTTGGCAGCCACCCTCTCAGGTCACCACTTCTGATTTTCTCCTGCCCAAAGTCTAGAGTGAGGGACACTTGTAAGTAGCTGCATAGAGTGCTGTGACCTGTTTGGAGCACAGCACGTTAAGAAAGTTGCTGCTAAATGACCATTTTAACATTGAGAAAAATGTAAAGAAAGATTAAAATATACCAGGTAGGTTCAGTCTAGGGATGAGAGAGTTGATAAGGACAGTCTTCAGATATGTAATAGACTGGCATAAAAAGAATGGTGATGAGTTATTCTCTGTATAATTGGCTTGGTCCTTTTAGGTTAATTCAGTATGTTTGGGGAATAACTAGAATAACAGTGAAATGCTACAGGAAGCAACTTAAGCTGTGGAATCTGCCATATGGGAGGCTTCTGAACAACAGCAGGACAAAAACCACTTAAGAAAGGTGCAGACATACTTGATGTGCTTCAGAAAAAGGGAGATTAAATAAATGGCTTTTACAGTTTCCTTACAATCATGCAATTGATTCTACTGTTAGCATGAATAACGCTTAAGCTTGCATGAAGTCACTGCATTTTTTAAAGCTAACCTTACAGGAATTATAAATAATTAAAACAAACCATGTAGATTTGCAGCTTAAATTCGGTAAAATAATTCAAGTAACTTGATCTTTACATGTTAACACTGCTATTCCATGTTGTCAACATCACTAAAACCAGCTCAACAAATGTAACTGCTATTTCCATACTTCTTCTGAAGACAAGTGACATTACTAATAAACTAACACCAAAATAATTCGCTTTATTGCTAGTGATTTTATATTACAATTTAGTCTAAGTTCTGTTTGCATATTAGTCTTTAAAGAGAAAACACATGCTAAAACCAACCAACCAACCAAAACCAAACCCCTAAAATTACTAATGACAATGTATACTCATTTTCAAAAATCCTGGTATTTTATGACTGACTTCCTGAACACTGTAATTCCAAACCAGAGCATTTTATTTCCATTTGTCATCAAAATACCTACATGTTTTCAGATTAGAGTAAAACTTCACAGAGGAAAGAAAGGTTAAAAACTGTGCATATGACTTATTTTACAATTAGCATTCAGATGCTTATTGGGTTCTGGAGGCAATTTACTAGAGTCACAGATATAAAAATATAGAATCATCTTTATTAGTGAGGTATGCATTTGTTCAGATCAGGTTTCTTGGGATACAGCCTTCTATTTGAATTTCAGCTGGCCAGCCATCATATCTGTTCTTCTTCTTGTCAGAATGGTTTATCTGTTTTAACAAAAAAAAAAAAAAAAAAAAAAAAAATCAACAGTTCGTTCTTCATTTACAAACTATTTTGTCAAATCAAATCTCACACAACAGAAGGGGGTAATGGGGTAGGACTGGGAAGCTAAGGAGCATGTTGCACATCTTGCTCGATGTAACAGGTGAACATTACACCAGCTTCTCTCTTACACAGAGTGCTTTATTTATTTCCCAGATGGCTGTCATACATATACTAAATTGTATGAGCAGAAGCTCTGTAATGTGAAGAAAATTGCAACAATATTCTGGGAAAAAAATCTATGGAAATTTCACATGCCTTTGGAGGAGTCAGTATCATCAAGGGAACTGACCTTTGTATTGGGTTTTCTCATTTCTGCCTGCCTCTGTCATACAGATGAGCACTACTGGGCTTATGGAAACCAAATACAACAAGGTCACAGATGCAAACAGAAATCTGATATAAAAAATGGTATCTTTAGTCCTCCTGAAGCCTGAGGGCAAGTTATTCAGAAAAGTTTTGTGATGCAAGCATTGCTGTACTTCCACAGCCAATTTTACACAGCCCAATTTTCATATAGAAACAGTCTTTATTTTTAGGAAGTCCTTGGAATTTGTCCTTCCAGAAGAAAACATAAGTCTCTGTACAGCATGTCAGGTTGGACACTTCAAAACTGAGACTCTCTAGAATTGCTGGTCACTTCTGAAATTTATCTACAGATGATTTAGCGCTAGTGTGGTAGAAGTCAGTACTGTACATGTACATGCCCCAGATCCAAAGCAAAGAATGATGATACATTAGAGAACTTGCTTTGTGCGACTGAGGCTTACTGAACAGCCTACAGTTATTATAGCCACATACAAAATCTGCACCTGAAGGTTATATCTGATACACAGCCAAATATAAAGTGAAAAAAAAATGAACCTGACCTTTTCTTTTTGGATGTTATCTGGCAGCTTGAAGCCTTTGGCAGCTATAAAAGCCCAGCTTGATCTGAACTTTATATTCTGTATTTCTTTACTTCCCAGCTCTTCTACTAATTTTTTTGCGTCATTTTTTAACCTAGGAAAATGTAGTGAAAGAAAGTGTTAAAAGTTCAGGATGTGAAAAATGCTGAAAAAGAACACAGCTGATTCATGCTTTATTGTAGTAAGTCAGCAGAAGCAAAAATGAGAAGTTTAAAAAATCCTGAGAGCTGTCTTAGTAGCATGCCATTAAACTCACAGAGCAAAATTCTTTTTCTTCCTCCTCTCTACATTCCTGATGTTAATCCAACCTGTTTGTAACAGCACAGCAGAAAGAAAAATGTATCTCAAATACTATTTGATAGTTCAACCCTTCTTAAATAAGGACAAGGGCATCAAATGTTTATCAACTGCATGATTAAGTCTTTCCCTGTATAATTACCATATCATGAATGCAGCTAAAAAACCCCTAAGATTCGAAAGCACTTGAAGAATCAGGTTAAGATGTAAGAAGGAATGCAAACTAGATACATTATAACTGGAGGTGTGGATCCCTTCTTAATAGAAGGTTGTGACCCAGAGGTAACAGCAGTGCCCTTTATGAGGACGACCGGTGCTTTTAAACAAATACAACACTATCTATCCCTCTTTGGAAGCATCAACATACATGATATGGGCAAGCACTGAATGGACACGGAACCAAAACCTTTTAGGCAGGAAAAGAGAGAACAACCCTGACTATAGAGTGAAATTTACCATTCCTTTACACCATTATGCAATAGTGATTTTCAAGCTATTCTTTGCTCTGTTCCTCAGCCTGTCATGAATAACCTGCTTACCGGGTGCTTCCATCATCATGAGTCACCATCAAAAGGAGGGACCCTTCTGGTGCATTTCTAATGAAAGTCATCATCTCTCCTGAGTGGTCTGTTGAATCAATTACAAAACTGATTATGCATTACACACATATCACAGTCCACCTACTTTCAACTTCTTTTCACTTTTTGGTCTTGTCTATTCAAAATGAGACCTAATGAGGCAGTTTTTCTGTTTACAGGCAGCAGAAAGCTGCTAGCTCTCACTGAAGGCTCGGAGAGCATGGATTGATCTGCATTTCCCAGTAGTAAACAAAGATACTTCTGAACTTCTACAAAAGCCATTTACGCCCAGGATAAGTATATAGATGGTTTCTTAAGTTTACCTCACATAATATTATACATGCAAGCAAAGCATGGAATCGCCTAGAAGTCATTGCTATTCTGTGAGCTTCCATGCTAATACTACCATGGAATATTACCACGCTAACTGTGGAGCTGAGTTACACACCCCAGTGTCCACCCACTTTCATTAAGGAGCAGCCTATTTGCAGCACTAAGCTATTTATTGGTTTTGCAATTGCTAAACATACACAAGACACTTGTTTTCCATACAAAAAAATGTAACAGGCACCCTGAAGACATTATAGTCTACATACCATATATAAAATTGTAGCCTCATGATTAGTCCCAATTTGACTTCTGTTCATGCACATAAGGTCACAAACATTCCTAACTGGTCAGATAATCAGCTTCCAGTGCCTCATAGCATTCTGTTTCTCCTTACTAATAGGTAAGGAAACTGTTATCATTCAAAGTTTGGAAAACATGTTAAAAGCTATTCTTAAATAGCTTAAATATTCTTAAAATCATCTTTCTAGCTACATGGAAGGATGTTAAGAAACAGACTAACATATTTCCTATGATGATTTTACAACTAAAATAGAAGAAAATCTGCCAGGAAAAGGAATTTTGCTGAGTGAAGTATTTGGACGTGGTACCTGGTTAAGTGCTACTCCTACCAGACTGAAATAATGGACACACACAAAAAAAAGACAATTAAAAAATTGCAATTTTAAGAATTAAAAAAAAAAGGGGGGGGGGGGGTGAAACAATTTAAAAAAAAGGCAATGAACTATCTCAACCGACAGGAGAAATTCAGCTTTTCAGGCAAAATTTGTCTTCAGATCTGCCCAGAGCATATTTTATGAAGACAACGGCTGTTTGCTTCTAGCTTATTCCCATTGATATTACAATCATAGTCATTTGAAAGAACAGGATAATTATACAAATAAAAGTCCTTTCTTAATGCTGAAACACTAACAAAAGCTCTATTGCACTCTTTTCCCTACCTCCTTCCCACATGTCAAAAAATTTTGCCGATGTAACTTTTCCTGTTTTATCTGTAATTAAAAAAAAAAGTTGTGTAAATATGAGCAAAAATTATTAAATGCAATCAGCTTATACAGTGTTTTCAGCTAAAGCTAGGCATCTCTGATTTTGTGTATTATTGGGCTTCTGAGTTTTCTTTTGTTTAAGTTTTTAAATTGGAAGGAATATGGAGTAACATAAGTTTAAGATTTGGGGAGAATATTTTGTTTCATGTAGTCTCTGAATCATCAAATGTGACTAAACCATTTTTATTGCTTTTTATTTTAAGGAAGGAGTTCAGTTTACTGTGTGCTTCCATGGTTTTAGATCTATAAATACTATACTAGGTCACAACCATAAACAGGAAAATTGGTTAAGCCTAAGACTATCTGAATGAGCTTAATACTATTCTTTGCAGTTTCAGGTGTGCAAGTTTTCATACCATTTGAATCTCAATGGAGAGAAACTCAACACTCATCATTACCATATCAGAAATTGGGCATGCAAACAATTAGTCATTCCAAAACATTTTGGTCAATATTAATAATTAATTATGCTGCTTTAGATGGCTATCTTTGTTTAAACAAGACATGTACAATTGGAAATACTTTCCAAATTTCTAAATCCACGCCAACTGAGTTAATTGATTTTCATTATCCAAGACCCATATCCCTGCTACATGAGAGGGTCTTTTCCATTTAGTGTGTCAGCTCATTTCTAGTGAGAAGAACCAGCAGTTCCTGATTCATTTCTGGCTTATATATCCATATATGGTAAAATCATGAAGGCAAATTCTTCTGAACACTGGATTTTAAATGGCAGGTTTATCACACTGATGAGGGTAAAAGGTGGCAAAAATCTGTCAGTGGTAAAACAGCATACTGGAGCTGGGCTTCTGAGCAGAGGTCGCAAAAAAATGGAAAAGGCTGTAGTGAGGACTGCAGAAATCCACAAAATTCTTTTTCTCTCCCTCTGTGTTGTTAGCTTAGGCTTAATAGTTCTGTCTTCCTTCTCACAAAAGACCATATTCATTCAGAGAAGAAAGTTATTATGGAATAAAATACAAGTTTGATACCATAGGAAACTTACTGAGCACAGTCATCAGCTTGACTGATCTAATTAGAAGACATGTAGAAAATATATCTCACTACAAATTCGTTCAAGATAAAGGGCAGATTTACCTGCAGATGGAGATGAAAGTGTAGCTAAAACAACTATGTATGATGAAGGAAATGGCTGTTTAAAAATGTGTAAAAGTTGATATATCACTTCTTTTTCCTCACTAATGTCAGATGCAAAGACAATGCTAGTTCCCTACTCGTATTTGCTATAGCCTTGCTTATGCACTCAGGATGACTATTTGCCCTCTTACTCTACAGCTTTATGCTGAAAACTCATTTTTAACTGTTTACCTATTATAACCAGTAAAGTTTTTATGACTCCTTATCAGAAAAAAAAGCGCAGTAGTTAACTGGGGAAAAAAAAATGGAACAGGTTCTTGTCAATGGTAATTTAAGCCTGTGACTTCAATAAAATCATGCAAGTTTAGACAACGTCAAGATCTTGCTTAGCAATACTGAGACAGAAAAACTGGAACATGTTTTGTGATCAAAGTCAACTTGACTGTGCATCTGAACTCCCTTTCTTTCCCTCCTCCAACACATTTAGGCATTCATTTCTCTCATGATCCATTATTGAATACACTGCACTTCATCACCATTCCCATTCATCTAAATTAAAACGGTGCCTCCAGATCTGGAATAAACTGCACCTTCTGCTTTCCAATAGCTCCTACTATAAGCAAAGACATATAACGGCAGCTTAATATTAATCAAGCTTTGAGTTTGTCTTTCTGTCCACTGACCCCAAGTCTGCAAATGGAATTAGTACTTTGGTTGTACCTCGGGGCAGCACTGCAATTCTCAGTTACCGCTTGCCCCTTATCAGTGGAGCAGTAGGTATCTTCTGTCAAGGACTGAATCTGAAAGTTGCGTCTTACTGCTGGAGGTCGTGGATATTTTTGCTATGTTACATAAGAAGCAGTTCATTTATCTAATAAAATACACATATATGGCTTCTATGTACACATTTTCTATTTTCTTATACTGATTATGAACACGTTTCTTTTGTTTATCCAGAAGACTATTTCACTCAAACACAGATTTGTTTTTCTTCCATTTAACATGAATCAAGTTTGCAATTTTTTCCTTTCCCTTTCTTTCCATATTAGCTAGTAAAAAAACCCAAACCCAAAACAAACAAAAAAAACCCCAATACCCCCAAAACCTTTGTAAATTATTGCAGTACAAAAGTATGTCTCTCTAACAATTTTTCTCTTACTTACAATTCACAATAGCAATGTTTATACCTCTTCCAACGCTACCCTTCTCTTCACTTATAAGCCTGGAATCAAAATAAATACAGTATCAGCAGAATGCATTCATCCAGAAGCTCTGATCCAAAGTTATATTTACCAATGTTAAGTCACTTTCTGATGTTCATATTTTCTTCAGTTACTTAATTCAAGATTTTGTAGTAAACAAGAGCTATGCTTAAAAATCTTGCAGAATTTATCAGTTTCCTTCAATGATACACAATGAGTCTTTCAACATGAGCAAGATCAAGAAAGTACTTCATACAAGGGCTGCCAGAAAGATAAACCTCAACATAAAATGCAGTTTTGTGGCTGTATTCTGTGTGGACTATATCTACACAAAAGATCATTGCAAGGTTTTGAAGTCACTCTACCTGTCCAGTTTGAAAAGCCATGAAAGAACCTGACTTTCAGAAGGTGCTGACCATTCAACATACTGTAAACTAGCTATCCTGCACCATGAAAATTAAAAATCATACTTGAAACTAACAGTTGAATGCAGCTTATGTATAGAAGCAAAGAAAATAAACCGAGATTAGGTATTTAAAAAAACAAAGGAGGGGCAGGAGAGAGTTAAATATTGTCAGATATATTGCGAAGTTTATCACCAGAATAGAAGCCCCCTGCTAGGAGCTTACTTGCTGCTACTGAACCAAAACAGTGAAACACCCTTCTTCACACTACAAAGCACTTGCTTAGATTTGAAGTTAGACTGGTACTTACAGCTCATCCTCAAAACAAATTTTAGCCATCTTTACTTTGCCACCACCACTAAGAATCCGATAGGCATAATTCCCAGGTGAGCAGGGAGACCAGTGATCACACTTCTGCCTTTTTGGGACTGGGGCTACAACAACAAAGAAGAGAAAATGTTTTCTTGGCTGCTGCATAAACAATTTCTACATGGAAAGCATCACTAAATGTCAACATGTTAAGCTCAAACATATACGCACAGAAGCCAATCCTGCCAGTTTTCCAGTATCATGGCAACATTATCACAGATTTGCCTGGGCTTTAAGTTATCATTGACTTTCAAACAGCTGCTGGGATCGAGAGCAAGCCTATCTAGGGAAAATGCCCCATATACTATGATCTGATTTGAAACTACAGTAATTATTTTGTGCTATTTCATATAACAGGAAACAAGGGCTAGAGGGATGAAGGATTCGTACCAATAGGTTGAAGTTAATGGCTATCATTCTCATTTTAAGCCTTTTTCACATGATAATATAGGCATAGAATGACAAAAATGTACACGTTAAGCCCCCCAGTCAGATTAGAGGAAAGAAATAATGAGAATTTAATCACAAAGTTTGGTTAGTGATTCAACAGTTTACCATAACTGTAAAATACGTGTGATAGAACCAAAGCTGCAGCTTTGTGCTTACATGCGACCAAACAAGGTTTTCTTACATTACTATTCAATTAATTATATTTGCATACTGGCAAATATAGGCTGACATTGTGTTTCTTCAAAGATAGCGTCTAAGAAATAGTTCAGACTTGCACTAATTAACTTCACACAGCCAGCTTCATTCTTACAATAGCACACACCAAATCATTTATCAGCTAACAAGCCATTTGTCATTTAGCATGTAAATATACAACTTTAAATATAGTATAAGAAAAAAAATGCAACTACACACCCCTCAACATTGGTTTCTTTCCAATGTCTTGAAGATTAGCAATAGATCTTGTTATTGCCTCTTTGGGTACAAGAGCAGCGACTAAGTATCCCAAGTACCAAGCAGCCAACCACATCAACAGGAGCCCTGAAAATTTCACAAGATCTGCCAAAGGAAAAAAAAAAAAAGAAGAAAGAAAACCACAGAGACATAAAGATGTTTTCATAGCAACAGACAAAATATTGTATTTTCTCTGGCACTGCTACACAAACTGGCTATTTTATTTCTTATGTACTGTCTTAAACACAGCCTTCAGAGACGTGCCAATAGAGCATTTGTTGCATTCCCATCTCTGACAACCCCTTGCGTTTCTAAAACTTGATCTTCAGGCAGAAAACTCCCCACAAGACTCCCCTCAATCCACACACATAATACTCAAAGA
The DNA here is from genome assembly GCF_947461875.1 of Haliaeetus albicilla. Classification (NCBI taxonomy): domain Eukaryota; kingdom Metazoa; phylum Chordata; class Aves; order Accipitriformes; family Accipitridae; genus Haliaeetus; species Haliaeetus albicilla. Next base: position 12,899,646 of record NC_091488.1, read on the forward strand.
AACATGAAGTTCAACTTAATCCTAGTAGGATTTTGACTCTGAAATGTAAGTACCAGGTACTACACATGACTATACAGGTGGTATGCAGTTACTATTGATTTTCTGCGATAGGCAGACGCTACAGGAATGGTTTAAAACACTGACCATACAGAGACCTCCCTCCATCCACCCTTTTGACATGCTGGGTAAAAATAACTGAAGAAGGCCCAAATAATCTCATTCACACAATGAGCTCTGACTGCATTCAAACATGACTAGAGTGACTGTTTCACCTCCTCTCAGCTGTACCACAGTTTCCATGGACTGTATTAGCAGTGCATCTACACACTACAAAAACAACAGGATTCACAATTTTCCTGACTATGAAGAAATAATAATAAAACGCATATTGGATATCTCCTCTTCCTCATCATCAGAAAGGCTAACATGCACTCCTGATCTAGAAGAAATGTGCCACCTAATTCATGATGTTGAACAAGGAAATATCACACTGCAATAGTGAAACACTGATGTTTTGATGTCAGAAGATACTTCCTGATCTGTAAAGAAACATGTCCTTGAACATAATCATCCTTTAAAGTGAAAAAGGAAAATTTTTAGTTTCATAGTCCTGAAAATCAAGTTCAACAGAACCAATGTCCAAAAACATCCAGTATGTTCACTTTGCCAACCTGCTAGAAAATATTGCCTATTACCTAGTCTAAATCTTCCTTATAACTGTTTACACTCAAGAAGACATTTGTTTGCTTCCTGGAACTGCCTTTTATAAATATTAAGATTTCTGCCCTACCCCTTCTCTAGAATAAGGCCAAATTGTTCACTTGTTCTCCTCAAGTCCTGTTTTGCAGGTCCTACTGCCCTCCCATGAATTCTGCCCAATTGCTCTGCATCTTTTACTGCAGAACGGACACACCAGTCCAACACACCCATTTGGGAGGCTCTACTGGTTATTCATACCAAAATGAAGTTTGACTTTTTTTCAAAAGAGTAGACTTTATTGACTCAGGTTCCGTTTATAATCCACCATAAAGACCAGATCTTTTTCCTGCAAAGATTTTACCTCTCTAGCTACTCGCTATCCTGTATTTGTGCACGTGGTTATTCCTGCATTCTACCTAGCTTTAAAAATAAAAAGCCTAACAAAACACGACAGAAAAAGCAGACTGGTAAAGCTAACACTGAACAGTACCGTCACCTAAACTCCCCATTCTTTATAATAGCAACAGAAGTAGCAAGAGGCCCTCTCTGACCCAGTCATCCTTCACAAATGAAGCACAGCCGTACTCCCGTCCTTGAACCTCAGTGAGGAAGAATGCAGATCTTTATGAACACTGAAGGTTCTTCTGTAAATAAACCCAGTTTCTCATTTCCTGCATCAGAAAAAAAGGGGGGGGGGGGGAAGAGAGGACAGTAAACCCTTTTAAGATACTGATCTGAGCTCTTAAAATGTTCAGTGTTATTGTATTTAGGAATCATAAGTGTGTGCACTTGTGTGACTAAGGAAGATACTGTGAGAAACTTACCATATTTTCATCAAAGGATTAAAACAGTAATATAATGAATCTTCAGAGATATAACAAATTTCCTAATTATTGCCTCAGTCTAGGAGAAAACTGTCTCACTCTACCACTAGTAGTGGTGCAAATCTGCACTAAAATAATACTAAAAAGTACTCCAACATTTCATTCATACAGTGAATGTGAAGAGACAAAGTTCATGTCCACAAAGAAGGAAGCTGCAAAAACCAAGCAGAATGAAACTTACTCACTTTTTCTCTTTTTGAATATTAAAAAAAAAATCAGATTTATAGACAAAATTTATTTAATTTGTAAAGGAGACCAAGTCACAAGTTTCAAAGACAAAACCCAGAAGGAATTAAGTGAAAACTTATTTAAAGATTCCAGTGATTTTTTTTTCTCGGGGGTGTGGGGTGCCTTGTAAAGATCTATGAGACTGTCAGTCAGGTTTTGTTTTGCTTTTTCTGTTGTTGGCTTAGCAGGTTTATCTTTACAGTGATTTTGCACTGTTTTTCGTCAAAACTATGGAGCAACTCTGTTGCAAAACAGGTTCAACAGCACAGCATTTTACCTAAGTAGAAGAGAAAGTACAGAATGTCTAACTTCTGTTATTATATTCTGTATTTTATTTAAACCACAAGCTCCTTAAACATTTCTAAAATACCCATTTTAAGGTTTAAGGAATACATTTACAAACTCTCCTGCACAGTTTGTACTTAGTTCTCAAAACTGTCACAAAATACTTTCACTGTCAAGCAACTTCTGGTTTTGCTTTCTTGGATTCTGCCAAGGCTGCATTGATGCTATCTGCTGGGTCCACCTGGATCTCTTAGATTTACTGAGGTTACACATCCTGCACACGTAGACTCTTATTTTGAGTACTGCATAGACATGCATAAAACCTGCACAATAGCAGCTAAGCCATAAGCTCAGACAAACTTAGGATAGTTAAGAAAGCTTGAGATTTGCTATCCACAGCAGTTAGGAGTTATAAAACGCAAGGTCCGGTCTACATTCACGAAAGCCAGACCTCGCTTCTGCTGATTTTAGAGGTTGTGCGGCTCCTTGGCTCCGCGCCGAGGAGCGGCAAGGGGACATCGTGCTGCCGAGGCGCTTGCTGTGCTCAGACAGGTGGCACGAACCTCCCTCGCTCTGTTTCTGCCACGGAGAGGTACTGGGGCAGAGATCCTCGGCAATACTCAGGGAGCCAAACAGGTAAGAGGGCAGAGAGGAGCAGGGACGAAGAACTGCGCGGACGGTCTGGATGGCGGTGTGGCAGGCAGGGCGCGGCAGGCAGGGCGCGACAGACAGCAAGGCAGAAGGAAAAGACGACGATTAGCAGTCCCACCCCACAGCAGCTCCCAATTTCCTTTCTGCCTCGGGTGCTCACTTGCCCCTTGCCGGCAACTAAAGCACTAAATGTAAGCACTATATATATATATATATTTTTTTTTTTGTGCTTAGCCGACTTAAAACCCCCATGCTGCCACACCTCGCCAATACACACCTACCCGTACGCAGCAGGACTTTAACGGGGGACACACACACACACCAAACCCATTTACGACTCGACCTTACATTATTCCAAACTAAAAAAGCTGGGCGTCGACCCGTTTTCAGGTGTTGGCCAGGGGCCCAGCGGCGAGGCCCGGCACAGGCCCCTCCGCCCCGGACCGGGGGCTCGGCCCCCGCTCGCCTCCGCGGACGCCGTCGGGACCAGCCCTGCCGCCTCTTCCCCGCGGCGAGAGGGGCCTCGGATCGCCCCCGGGCCGGCCGGGGAGCGGCTCCGGGCCACCCGCCTGAGGAGGGCGCAAGGCGGGAGCCAGGCCCCGGCTAGCCTCGCCGGGAGCACCCGCGCCCTCCGCGCCGTCCTCCTCACCCGGCGGGACGGGCCCCGGCCGCCGCGGGAGCGCTACTCACGTTGCCGATTCAGCCACATTGTTCAGGACGGGGGCGAGCTGCCCGCCCTTCCTCCTCCTCCTCCTCCTCCTCGTCGTCCCTCTCCCCCACCGCGTCCTGCAGCCACCGGGACGGCGCGGGAAGGGGAACAGCCACCTGCCCGCGCCTCACCGCCCCGGCGCGGCACGGCGCGGCACGGCAGCCCCGCACCCCGCTGTCCTGGGCGGGCGATTTCCTCTGACGGGAAGGGCCGCCGGGGGAGGCAGCGGCGGCTGCTACCACCCCGGGGGGCGAGGCTCTGCCGCCGCCATTGCGCGGGGAGCCGCGGGGCACCTCAGGGGAGCGGCGCTGGGGTCGGGGGACGGCCGGGGAGGCACGACGGCCCCCTTCGACTTCCCGGCCGCTTTGCCGTTTGCTGGTGTCGGGGGGAAACTGGGCAGCAGCCCGGCCTGCCGTTATCTCCTTGGCAAAGGCGGTTGAGGGAAGGGCCTGGCGCTTGTAACGGCCGCGGGGGCGCTGGAGGAGGAGAGGGCATGCGGGGTGAGGGGAGGGAAGGGAGGGTTCATCCGCCAAACTGAGCCCCCAAGGCGGTACAGTAGCAGACGCCACCCAAAAACTCAAACGTAAGCGGTCGTGCTAACAGTTGTTTTCCCCAGAAAGAAACCAACTGGCCGGCAGGATCAAAAGGAAGGCTCTCGTGCCATCCGGCAGCCCCTTCGAAAAGCTGTTTTCCCCCAGATCTCAAAATGAACCAGTTATTTTTAAGTCTGCTGAACCCAACCCAGAAAGCAAGCAAGCAAGCAAGGGCTTTTTGCTGGCGATGGCCAGGGTCTGCCCGCTGTTTTAGCTTTTGAGGCCACGGGCCAGGTCCCCGCTGGAGCCCCCTCGTCCTTCTTCCACCCGCCGCCACAGCACCGGGGTGACACGAGTCCTGCCACGGACACTGGCCCAGCAGGCCGAGCCCTTGCTTCATCTTTTCTTGCGGTGGCCCCCGCCAGTGCCGCAAGCAAAGCGTCGTGCACCCTCGTCTGGATGTTTCCTTCCCCGTGGTGGGCTATCTTGGTCAGTCCTCGGTTCCCATCACCCCACCAGAAAACCGCTTCTCTCCCGCTCCCCAGCCTCCCAGGCCAGATGTAAGGAGCGTGAAACTACATGCTGCTGGCAGCGCGTGTTTTCTAGTCTGCGGCCGGTAATGTGAGATAAAGGCATTGCCCGTCAGGACCCCACACATCATGGGCTTGCTTTTCTGGTTTTAAAACTTCCAGTTTCCAGCCTGCTATGGTTGATAGGTGTTTGCAGGCCCGCGTGGGCACTGAGCCCTGCCAGCACCAGTCAGCCCTGACCCTGACCGAAGGAAATTACAGCTCACATCAAGGACAACTTCTAAGGACTGAAGTAGGCATTCAAACAAGTTTAGGAAACTGAGCTGAACACCCCCAAGTTGGGCAAAACTCAAACAAGGAAGCTAGTGATTTCATATTGAAAATTGCTCAAACTGCACTGGGAATCAGCGTTTGCCCTTAAAACTCTCTGATTTAGTTTCCCTTAAGCTTCTTCGCTCCCTCTGCCTCTAAGGATGCACAGAAATTATGTTTAGTTCAGCAAACATGAATAAAATCCTGCAGGAGGGCACATACAGGACCACAGCCAGACCGGGGCTTTTGCCTTCTTCCCAGGACACCCATGAAAGCTATAAATGTTTCCAGTCCCTGGAGAAGAGGCATTTCTTGTCCTCACCTGCGAGTGGGATATTATAGTATCCTATAAATTGGAGGTAAAACCTGAGGGAATATTGCTGCTCATTATTTTCACATGTACCGGAGCTTGCAAATGAAAAGCAACATCCAATAAAACCTAGGTGTGCAAATAATTAAAGCAGTAGCACAGGACAAATAAGAAATGAAAAGCATAGGACAGAAAGGAGAAGGAGTTATGAGTGGGCAAGAGAATGTTAAGGACAACACTGGTCTGGGTTACTTTTTCAAATATGCAATTATTTCTGCAGGAACTGTTATCCTGCAAGATGGCACATCAGAAAATGATGTCTCTTCTAATAAATGATTGAAACTATTGAAGAGTGCATATCTAGCCTTTAAAGTAAAAATAATGTGTCTTTAAACCTCAAATGCTACAGTTCATGGTAGCCAAATGAAAAATTCTGCTACTTTTATTAAAGCAAGGAAAATTAACTAGCACTCAGGATAATTTAATTTTGAAATAAATTTATTGTATGGGCATTGGTGGGTCACAGACTCCATGAATAAAAATTTTAAGCCCCTAGGAGCTTTGTCACCACCTCAACACCTTACTGTGAAAAAACTCCATCATTAGCAATCACTGTCCATTGGATAACTGCCAGTTTGCCTGCTTTTACCCACAAGGAAAATGTAGCAGGTTACTTCATTTTCATTACTGCTTAAACTACATTGAACTACACCCAGGCATTTGCTACAAAACCAGGCAACACTGTAATTGGTTTGCTTGCCTGCCAAAGCCCAGGGATCCAGTGGTCTCTAGCTGAGGGGATTTTAAATACCAACGGACTAGGAAACTTTAAAATGTTTTACTTCAGGTGTCTCAGTTTTGTGTCTGCAAAAAACCCACCATACTGTTCTGTCTTTAGTAATTAATCAAAGATGGGGGGATGCAGAACACTTTTGAAGTATCATTTCAGTTCTTATTCTGTAACCATTCATTCTGTAATTTGAAAGCTTAGAGAAAAACTTTCAAAACAATCTTCACTCTTGATGCTTGTGGGGCTGTAAGACCCTTTGGTGATAAGCAGCATAGGAAATCTACTCAGGAAACAAATGACTCTTGCAGGCACTAAATGGAACAGGTGAATGTATGTACACAATGCTTATGTGTTTTTCTTGTCTTATGATCACAAAAGCCACAGTCCCTAGGGAAAGTTTATGGGCATTTGCTAACACTGTAAAATTACGCCAGAGAAAGTTTCTGCTTGCCCTTTGAGCTGCTGTACCTTCAGAGGTATTTTCTGCATCTGTCCCACTTGGCTAACAAATTAGCAAAAGTGTCATTCCAGTCCTCATAGCTATTTAATTTACATGTTTTCTGCTCATCCACAAATGGCCAACAATGTATTTTTAATCCTGCTAGGATCAATTAAAAGAATTTAATGACTTAAAATGGATGCAGAGTTTGTAAGGCAGAGAAAGAATATTGTACCAAATCTTTGCTTGTAGAGGTCACAAGGACTTCAAGGGCTACTAGAAAAAGTAGACCACCTACCTAAAATATGCAACTGATGTTTAAGTTAACTAATTTTACCTAAGACTTGGGACAGATAAGAACATACACATAGACAATAGGGGTGGCAATGTGGAAGAGCAGTTCTTCAAGCTGCCATAACTCAGCCATGGTTCACCGTGTGCTTGTGCCTATAATTCAGGTGGAACCTCAGCATCCTGAATTGTGGTAGCATGAAAAGTAATGTGGAGAAATAGGGATTTAAATGTATATTTTAATAAAATTACTTTTTTTTTCTAGTATATTGTATTGGCTTTGTGTGGCAAGGTTTTGGTAGCGGGGGGGGGGGGCTGTTTACAGGGGTGGCTTCTGTGAGAAGCTGCTGGAAGCTTCCCCTGTGTCCGACAGAGCCAGTGCCAGCCGGCTCCAAGACGGACCTGTCGCCGGCCAAGGCCGAGCCCATCAGTGATAGTGGTAATGCCTCTGGAATAACATATTTAAGAAGGAAAAAAAAGTTGCTGGGACAGACAGAAACGGCAGCCGGAGAGAGGAGTGAGAACATGTAAAAGAAACAGCCCTGCAGACCCCCAGGTCAGTGCAGAAGGAGGGGGAGGAGGTGCTCCAGGCGCCGGAGCAGAGATTCCCCTGCAGCCCGTGGGGAAGACCATGGTGAGGCAGGCTGTCCCCCTGCAGCCCAGGGAGGTCCACGGTGGAGCAGGTGGGTTCCCGAAGGAGGCTGTGACCCTGTGGGAAGCCCGCGCTGGAGCAGGCTCCTGGCAGGACTTGCGGATCTGTGGAGAGAGGAGCCCACGGAGCAGGTTTTCTGGCAGGACTTGTGACTCTGTGGGGGACCCATGCTGGAGCAGAGTGCTCCTGAAGGACTGCAGCCCATGGAAGGGACCCATGCTAGAGCAGTTCGTCAAGAATTGCAGCCTATGGGAAGGACCCACATTGGAGAAGATCATGGAGGACTGTCTCCCGTGGGAGGGACCCCACACTGGAGCAGGGGAAGAGTGTGATGAGACCTCCCCCTGAGGAGGATGAAGCGGCAGAAAATAATGTGTGATGAACTGACCGTAACCCCCACTCCCCGTCCCCCTGTGCCGCTGGGGGGATAAGTGGAGAATCCAGGAGTGAAGTTGTGCTTGGGAAGAAGGGAGGGGTGGAGGTAAGGTGTTCTGAGATTTGGTCACCCATGAGCCCTTTGTTATATTTTCTCTCCCCTGTCCAGCTGAGGTGGGGGGGAGTGATAGAACAGCTTTGGTGGGCACCTGGTGTCCAGCCAGGGTCAACCCACCACATATACCTTGAATGTCTTTGTGAAACCCAGGAGCAAATACTTAGAACAAGATGACGGCTTTTAGATACTTCTTTTGTGGATATATTGAAATCTTAACACTTTCCCCCCAGATATGCAAAAATGGATCGTATAACAAAAAGCAAAAAGCAAGCACTGATTACTTTCAGATGATAACCTAGAAAACCTGTAAAGCTAGTGAGTCTAGCTCCCAGGATGTTGCTGGCCTGTTAAACAAGGCAAAGGTGGGGCATATTTGTTTGTTTTTCTCATGCTTTGTTAATCCAGAGATACACAAGGAAAAGACATTCAATTGCACTTCATCCAGACAGATGTCAACCGGCAAATTTTCCTCAGTATTAGCAGCAACAGCTTAATACATTATCGGCCCAAATCTCGTCATCTTTAATACATAGCGGCCCAAACTTTTCAGAAGAGGAAGGCAAGGGTATAGAGAAGTGCAAAATGAGAGGGAGAGGAAAATCCTTCTATTTAATGCTGCATACTTGGATATAGCTTTGCACAATCCTACAGGATCTCTGTTGTCTGTTTTCTTGAAATGCTGCTGTCAGCATGGTCATTAGGCCTACAGGTCCCTATTAGCACAGACCCTGTGCAATCCCACATTGTCTACAGCCATGTCTGGTTGTAAACAATTCTGTAAACCCACTCAGTCAAGCAGAGATTTACCGCAGGGAGCTGGATTGGCAAGGTCCCTGCTATCAGCAATCCCAAAGCACTTGTAGCTTGATGACATCTGGTGGTATGTCCTGGAGCTCTTCCCTGATCCATTCTGCCAACACCAGGTTTCTCAACAGGGACCCAGGCTGGTGCCACTGCGATGGTCTCAGGTCACCTGAAGGTGATGCTGGAGTTCTAAAAGAGCAAAAAACCACAGTAAATTGACTTTTGAAGCCCAATCCCCACGCATAGTGAGAGAGATGGATTTCTTTTAGACCTGCCTCCTAGAGAGGGGGAAAAGAGAAAAAAAGTATCACCTTACCTGTGGGCCAGGATGGCAACAGACATGGGTAGTGACAGTGGGTCAATATTTCAGGACAGTGTGGGGGAAAAAGGTGGGTGTAGAAAGGGAATATATGTGCAAACCAGAAGACTGTAAAAATACATCAGCAGTTAAAAATCAGTATAAAACACCAGCCAAGAGAGTGTTCAAGGTGTACAACAATAAAAAAAATCTCATACAGTAAGAATATGGAAAGCTGAAGTTAATGTTAGGCTTACAATTGAAAAAAAACCAAAGGAAAAGTAAATAGTGTTCTTACACATAGTACTTCAGAAAAGCGCTGGGTGCATGAAAAGAAAGAAGTTGAAGAATCACAATATCTTGTTTATTCATAAAAAGTAGTTTTATCTAGCTAAAAACTATAAAAATCCAATATGTTAATATTTGTATATACACTGGCAACATAGATTCTTGTAGTCTTTACAACAACTTGTATTTCTTAGGAAATGCTATTGAATTTCCTAGAAAAAAAAAAGATGAGTCAAGGTATAGGCAGATATTACTTGTGAGCCTCTAGAATGAAAAAAAAAACCATCCTGAACCATTTATTTTTAAAAACAGTTTGTTTTGGTGCAGAAAGGGAAGAATAGTTAATGTTTAAATAGCCATCAGAATTACATGTTGTCCTGAAAAATTACATTGAACACTTGAATTGTAAACCTTCACATATTTGTCTACACTGCACTGTAGTTATCAAAAAAAGTCATATTCTTGCAATAAATTCTTACTTTTGTGTTTCATACACAAACTTAAAAGGTGTTTTGTCTAGATAGGCCAGCTTTAATGGGGAAAGATGAGCAAGAGAAGTGTGAATGAACAGACAGTTTTACAGTTTTGGATTCAATAAGCCTGAAGCACAGAGGGTGCTCTGACGATGATGGCAATTTCCAAAGCATAAGAGAAGTTTAAACACAAGAAAAAACCTGAAAACTTGCATAGTACCCCTGTGAGCAGAGCTGTGTAATAATAAGTAGGCTTCACTGAATATCAGGACAGTAATAAGCAAAACCAGCCAGCTTTCCAAACTGTGAAATAAAAACGCCATGTTAAACAGTTGGTGCTAATCTGTCTTGCTTGACCAATCCCGTAAGTTTATCAACATGCATAATACACCATGCTACCTTTAAAGATAAAACCTGAGGACTTAAAATAACGGCCTTTTAAAAAAAGGCTTTTAGGGGGAGGGAAGAGGGATATTACCAAATGATCAGGAGACCCCAAGCTAAGGACCTTTTTAGGTAGGATATTTAAAAAAGAAAAATTGAAAGTACTTTTAATAGAATTCAAGCAAGACAACAGAAATTGCTGTGAAAGGGCTCAAAACTCTCCCATTTGAAAAACAAACCATGTGCGCCACCTCCCGGGGTACAAACCACAGAGCACAGTACCCACTCCGCGCTCTCCCCAGGTAAGAAACCAACACTCCCAGGGTGGCTGGCTGGCTTAGGGACAGGTACTTTCAATTTGTATGCCTTCTTGATTTATAGTCTAGGGCAGCAGACAGCAACAGTCCAAAATATTACTGTAATCCATTCCAGATGATCAGAAGCTTCATCTTCTCAAGTTAATGTTTTCTGTGCCCAATTCCTGTCCAATACTGAAATGAACTGATGAAAAGTTGAAGCAAGGAGATCTCAGTTATTTAGGCATAAGCAGGAAAAATCACCTTGGAGCTAAACTTGCCTGCCTCCCCCCATCCCTGCAAGGTTCAGATGAGATTTAAAGCAGTTCTGCTTCCTTTTCAGAGCTAAAGCCAGAAGTTAGAATTGAAAGTCACAAAGTACTAGGAAGAATTTGGATGGATATAATTTATCGGCTTTGAAGTTAATCTTAACAGGATTTAAAAAGACACACAGAATAGGTTGAAAGACTTAATCATTTATTTTAAGCAGCATAAAATTTGATTTTTTACATACTGTTTATCTGAAAATGGCAAGACCTGAAAGTACAAAGTATAAATTTTTGGAAAATTCAGTAATGAGGCTTGACAGTAAGTAAGTGGGATAGACATCCTAACATCACCTGAAGACGGAATTAAAAAGACTATACCCCTTTTTTCAAAGTTTTGATCCCATTTTCCTTTCGGTCAATGTTAAAAACTGTCTATTAAAAAAAAAAAAAAATCAGGTGAAGAAATGCCTGTACAAGATGGAATCATTTCCTTAAAGGTGAAATCCTTTCCACGCTTCCTAAATAACTATCAAGTAACAGCTGATGTAGTGTTAAAATCTTAAAAGATTTCTGCATCTCCATACAAAATTTTCAATAAAAAATGTGAACTGCCTGTTTCAGATAAATCTTATTTAAACACTCAACCTTGTACAGTTTATGCACACACATAGTATTGGCTAGCAAAGCAATTTTTTCCAGGACATATTGCAGTAATCCATGCCTTGGTGCTATCAAGAAATTGTCAGTTGTCTTTTCAGTACCACTTCAACATGACTTTCTTGAGTCCATTTTTTCCACCCAGAATTTTCCAAGGGACAGCTATATTGCAAAGATGGCCATTTACACATTCAGCTATACAATTCCTCTCTAACAACACAGGAATAAACATACCCTTCGCAGATTTGACAAAGCTCTGTGAAAATTCCCTCTTTAAAGAGGGATGTGATGAGAAGATGGTTACAAACAATGTAGTTTATTCAAGTATTTTGCCTAAGTACACATCGCTGCAAAATCAGAGCGGGCCGAGTTGCTCAACTGAAAAAAGCAGAAGTGTCTCAGTCAGCAAAAAGACCCAACAGACAGTAATGGTCCACTACAGCTGGCGGTAGGACAAAAAAATGGCAAGGCCTTCAAGGAAGGGGCTGTCATCTGCTTAAGGAATGGCACTAACCCTCACAGCTCCTTGTGGTCCTCCTCTCCACCCCTCTATTTCATAAGGACAGAGAAAAAGGAGAATGTACAGGACCAGTGAGGAAGACCAAGCAGTTAAGTATTTATTTCCAAGTGGGAAGTGAAAGAGGTCTAGGAAACGTAGTAAAATGCACAAAGGAGTTCTTTGCACACAGACAAATTCAGGGACCACTGACGCAGATGAAGTTTTGGCTCTATTTCTCCTAATACTAATGCAAGTATTTTCAACCTAGAGTTAATTTCTAAAGCCTTACAAACTACTTTAAGACAGGTCTGTGAATGGTCACCGAGAAAAACCTATCTTTTGTTAGAAGGCTGAATTTCAGATATAGAGGTCTTCAGCTTTTAGGAACTATTTTTTGGGGGGAGAATAAGGGGGCCAGAAGACAATGAGAAAAATCAGAAGATTTACAGCCAGTGAGTTAGTAGGACAGCAGCTATACTAAAATACATTGATTTTAAGTGATTATCATCAGTTAAAAAAAAAAGAACACTTATTAAGGGCTAATTCCTTTTAAATGCTGAAAATTACCTTCTGCATTTTACTTTTTGGCTAGCTGAAAAGAAATTCTGTATGTGCCTTCGTAGTCTAATCTAAAATTCCCAGTATTTCAAAAACTACCAGACTACAAAGATCCAGCGAAAGCCTAGATACAATGAAAAGGGGGAAAAAAAAAGCAAACGCAAAACATTCTTATATTACTACTGTACAATCAGTGATGTCAACAGGTTTTAAAATAATCTGTTTTGTTGCTTACAAACAGACTTGCTAGGGGTGAGACATATCACTATGAGCTTTGTTATATGGGGCGGGGAATATTCAGTAACTGGCCAATGATTCTATTTAAAGATGATCGTGCCCCTTATTCACCTGTGAGTGGATGATTCCCAGTAGCAGCAACAGGCACCTTAGAGTACACTGGCTTTCAAAACATTCAGACAAGTGAACCCGTACCAAAGAAGCCAGGTTAACTAATGATGTTACACTTACAGCAGCTTGTCAGCAACTGCGGTTGCTATCCTGTTCTGCTCTAGCAAGGAGCCTCAGCCTTGATTTCGAAGCCTCGTAGAAGACTCAATTATTTAGCATCTCCACATTTCACACCACCAGCCAGCTGCAGCTCACCATAGCCCCTCTGTCAGTTAGTGCAAGTCATAGCAGTGGCTTTTGCGGTACGGATCCATCTCATCCAGGGGTTCGGCTGAAGCCAACAGTTATATTTCAGATAATGTTCCTGAGGAGCCATTACCAGGACTCTGGATTACTCACAAGCCTGGCCTAACATCTAATTAGGCCCCAGAAGCCAGAAAATCTGACTGGCTCAGAAGATTGCTCTTATCCCATTACCAATCTCTTTTCACTTCTCTGAACAGCAGCAAGAACTTCATCAGCCAGAAATGAACAATTTATCAATCAGAGCGTCAAGTTCGACAGGAACTAATGTCTTGGTAAATTGTACAGACCTTTCTTAAAAGGATCAATCCGTTATGCTCTTAAAATTTTTAATGAAGTGAAGTTAAGGGTAGTTTACTTATTTCTCTTTCCATAATTTCCTTTACTTTCACCTCCATAGGTCATTGTACCAGCCCCCCTCATTACTCAGCTCATATTACTACTTATATATGTGAGGCTCATGTCTGAGATCAGGTTATGACAACTAACCAACCTAGTTGTTGGAAACGTCTACAGAAATCAAAGCAGCTTTCAGTAGCACAATCATTCTGGAATATCAGAAAATTTAAGGACCACTCTCTCTCTGAAAACATGCTGTGTTAAGCAAGTCTCATAAACCTTTTCATATTTAAAAGGAAAAGGTTAGTATACAAATGGCTCATCCTTCAGTGAAACATAGCCAGTTGATACACAGCAAGTAACTGGGTAGAATACCCATAAGTTGACTTTAGCTGATGAAGAGTTGATGGTTGTTAAGCAACCGATATGTTAACAAGAGATACCAAAACTGATAGCTCTGTGATTACCACTAGTAAACCCGCACAGCATCAAAACTGCGAACTGGAATGGTACACTGCCTTGATATATTGCATTTAGGTTGATCCAACATACAAATCCCAAATACAAGCTCTTTCACCTTAAAACCAGAACAATCCCCTCTACCTAACTTCTGTTACAGAACCTGAATAAAAGGCTTATTAAAATTCTTCACCTATTTTCTTCAGTGTTTAAATTGAGCCAAAAAGCCCATGATATTATTTCTAAAACTTGTGAAGGCAGTGGGATAGAACTAACATATTCCCATGCCTGAACTCAGGTTTAACTACTTGAGCTGAAATCACACATCTTCAAATCCCTAATGATTGCACTGATAGCATCAATTATCTAAAAGGCCGCATCCAATGAAACATGGCTTTCTGACATTTTCATGGTACATGATACTACATTCACATTAGAACGCTGGTTCTGCAAGAAATATCGATATGTGTAGGAATGCTTTGCAGTGCTGTGATTTGGAGCATCCTGTCTTCCATAATAAATAGAAAATATTTTCCAGCACTGTCTTTACTCAAAGCTTTGTTTTTTTCACCCTTTTTTTAAGCTATGGTTAATCTTATCTCTGAAGTTAGTTAACAAGAGCATAAAATACCTCACAGCACTCTCCTTTAAAAAAAAAAAAAAAAAAAAAAAGGCAGGGAAAGACATCACCAGTAAGACACACTTGGTTACACTGTAGTCTGTCACCGTATTTCATCTTTCATAGAAAAATGCTCAAGAGCATTATTTTTCTTAATGTGCTGTAGGCTAAAAATGAACCCTCAAGGGTTTCTATTGCTCTTCTCGTTGCCAGAGCAACAAAGCAATACTCACCTGAATATCTGCCAGTGTAAGTATCAATTTACAAGCTGAGATGAAGTTTGTGCTGCTAGCAGATGTCGCTAACAGCATTTTTACAATAAGCCAAATTTTAGTGGCAAAGGATGCCACGAAAACTCAAGAATATATTACTATTTCATTTGTGCTACTTGATTATTGCTCCTATAATTCAAGTGTTTCTATTAAAATGTCTTGACCAACGACATTCAAAGTGAAAGGGTAAACCTGAAAGGCTTTTATATGAAATCTAGCGCACTAAAAGACTTCATTAAGCAACTCAGAAGAAATCTCACTTGTCATTACAAAGCATACTAGGAAACTTTCCCAATAAATTCCTTCCTAAAACTCTTTGTGGTAAGGAGATAGGAGAGGCTGGGGAGAGGGAAGCAGCTAAGAAACATTTTAAGAGCGTACAAGCATTATTACTTTCTGAATTGGAAAAAGGGCTCATTGTTTACCACTGTATCAATCCAAACATTCACACTGTGTTTCTGTTTGAAACAGGTGACAGAAGCATTACTTATATTACCATACTGTAGAATAAGGAATACAACTCTGAAATTATTTGTTCTGTGTAAAACAAAACCCAGGAGGATGATATGGAACCAAATCCCAGAATTGGAAACATCACTAACTTTTCAGAGCAAAGTATATTGCTTTAAGAAAAACTCAAGGGAACTACTTCTTGTTATAACGTGTACTAAAAATTCTAATTATAAGACATTAAGAAAGAGATGTATGGATAATAGAATATGGAGAAAACACCTAAGCTCTATAGTTTCTTACATTCTTTATAATTCACCATTTTCCTCCTCTTAAAAACTAAGAGGCAGAGGAAGAAGGAGGCAAACTCAAAATTTCCTCCTATTTCCAACTCCTAATTCCAAGAGAAATAATTTTCAGACGTTGGATCACAACACCAATTATTTTACTCTATTCAGCCAAGTAATCTGAAAGTGCAAGAGTTAAAAAGGAAAGAAAACCACAGGCACTTCCAGTTATGAAGTGAAATACACAAGTTAGTTTAAAAAAACCCCAACAGTGCTTTATTTTCACACACATTACGTGCACCTCTGTAAAAGCACCATTCCTGAAAAAGAGAAATCTTTGCTTATTCCATGCAGAGTCAAATGCAGAGGCAGTGTGAATCAGAAAGCTATATGAAGGGATTATAGGCAGAAAATTTTCTAGGCAAGGGATTGGGAGATTCAGAGCTAAGCTTCCTTTTTTTTCTCCTTGTTTCCCACACAGGCATGCAAACCGTTCTGCTATCAAAATGCAAAGGAATTTTTTTTCCTTTTTTTTTTTTTAGAAGAAATCCCAGATAACTAATAGTTATCACCAGACTCCTCAACCTTGCATTGTTTATCTTTCAAACCCACTACGCCAGTGTTACAGAAAAGCTATGGAGGTCCTGCAACGCTCACTGACTAGATACAAGAAAAATTGTCTTATCTGCAAAGAAAATACCATGTTCTGTCCTCAGCATTAAGATCTGCACTTGTACAATGGAGGTCTGGTCAAATATATTCTTCCCTGCTCTCTCCCACTATTGTTTTCAATCTTACCACATATTTGTTTTCAGCCGGTCAGTACACACACTTTTCATTTGACTGACACACCAGTGAAGCTAAACTAAACACCTCCAACTGCTGTTCAAGTTGAAAAACAAGCCAGCATTAAGACTTTCACTTCACAGTCTGTCCATGAAGACAGATACTTTTCCCTTGAACTTCTAGGTTGCTGAGCTCAGCCAAAAAAAAAAGGTTGTCTTTCTTATTTTGTTGTTTCCTTTTTGTTACACGCTCACTAGAAATACCAAAAGACACGGCAGAACACAGATCTTAGCTTTATCATCTGTCCATGCATATGCAGACCAGCCTTTTCTACATATCAGTCATCCTCAACTCAAAAAAACCCAACAAACACCACAAACCCCCACACTAGGGGGGAAACTGAAAGGCTTTTTTTGATGCACTGAAGTGGAAAGTCATGAAGTATTCATTTTTATAAAATCCACTACTCTGAAGCCAAGGCATTGCATTTGGTTGTATGGAGTGTCTTGTGCTTCAAGACCAGTTCTAAACCACACACTTACCAGCAGTAGCATCCTTGTAAATTAAGAGAGGTAGTCTTGTTTTACACTAAGGCTGAACAAGTTTGTTTCTCAGTTTTCACCTCCTCAACTATTTTGTAACAACATTCAGGAAGGGTGACCCTCTCAAGTGGCAGCAGTGATCTTGAGGAAAAAAACCCCATAAACCAGCATTTCTTCTTGACCTCACTTGCTTTTCTCTGCTGCTTAAGTCTGACCTTTCTCCCTCCCCCACACCATAAGCACAGTTTCAAAATGAATTGATGTAAACAGAAAGCAGTATTCATTTAATGAAAATAATAAGAAAGATTATTAAGTTTTTTCTCTTTTTCTACAGTCAGGGCTCGATTAGTTAGAAAATACTGACAGCTTCTTTTTTTGTGAAAGAGGGATGGACACTTTTGTTCAGACAGTGGAAGAACATCATGGTGTGTTTTTTTCTTTTTTCCTTTTTTTTTTTTAAGAAGGTACTATTGAGAGCATAAAGGCTCATTGTACTGCAGTAGCAAATCCATTACCGTAGCACTTAAGAGGTGGTTAACAGTGCTTTGGTTCAGAATCAGTGTTAGAAAATAAAGCTTAAAAAGTTATGATGCAGGATATTTGGCGGGATTTCAACAGCAATTTGTAAGGAATGTAGAAAGAACTGAGGCATTGGCTTCTTCCCCTTGGCAAAGTACTTTGTTCTTCATTCTGTTTAAGTCCCAGGCTTCACGATCAAGTTTCTCATTTCCATCGATGACGCACTAAGGAGGATTCGTCATTGACCACGTCATTGTCGGTGTAACGATGCTGACACCGTGGTGGAATAAGCAGCAGGATGATCAGTACAAGGAGGATAATTGCACACAGGCTCATGAGAGCATAGGAGGCAATCCACAACACTGGTTCATGGAAAGAAACAGTAGAAACACAGTTGCTTGCAACATCTGCTGTTGTGAAAGGGCCTTCAATCTCAGATACTGGAGAGCCATCAACTTCTGAGAAATTACGAAAAGAAAAACATTAAGTCTATAGACATCATTTAAAAGTAAATAACATAAGATCTAGCCTAAATACCTATATATCCCTTTCCTTCCATCATCATACATCTCAGCATACTCATGCTTTCTTGTATTTCTGATTGCAATAAAAATGCTAGAATCCCATGTTTATAAAATGGGAATCTGAAGCATAAGGAGACCATGACACTCCCACATCTACACAGGCTGTCAATGAGAGAACTGACATTTAATCAGGTCTCCCACAGCCCAAGCCACTGGATCACCTTTTCTCTCTGGACTAACCTTTCAGAAATGTCAATTTAACAGAGCTTAAAAATCCTACAACACCTACACTGGAGTAGGTCAGGGCCTAGGCAGTTTTTGTTTGTTTCTGGCATTCACAACAACTCGAAGAGTACCTCAGATGATGCTTACATCTTCTGTGTTTGCTATCTTCCAGGGTCTTAGGCAGCAGCATGCAGGTTCGCTAGCTTCACAGATATCTTAAAGGACTGTATCCTAAACACAAGGTGCGGGGTGGAAAGCAGCACAGATACTCTTGTGACTGGAGGTGAAAATTCAGAAGGAAGGGAAGGCGAGACGGGAGAGCTGGATGACAGCTCTCCAGAAAAGGGGAATAGTGGAGAGGAAGGTCAATGACAGGAGTGAGGAGCTGGGACACGAACGAGCAGAGCTGTTGGGCAGGGAGGGAGAAGCTAACGAAGCAGTTTGAAAAATGGAGATGACAAAGCTAAGGCAAGAAGCATGAAGGGGTGCCTCGGCAACTTCATTTTCGAACAGCCATCCATCTCAGTAACATCACAGACTGTGTGACTTGTTTCATTACCATCACAAACCCCTACTTGTTAAACCAGTATTTGCTAAAAAGGGTTATGCTGCCCATGGTTGTCACAGTAACCGTGGCAAGCACAGCAAAGTTCCCCTGAGTTGTGGACAGGGCTACGTGTATTGTAAAGGCAGAGCAAGTGAGTTGCCTAGGGCAACAAAATATTCAGAGCATTTCATATCTGCAGGTGCGTGGCCAGGGAAGGATGGATACCTTTTAGCTTGCTTGGGGCAACTAGGAGCCTGCAGTTAGTACTGTCTGTGCATTTTAACAAGTCTTCCAAACAGCTGTAATTCACTTCTCTAGTCAGATACTTCAAGACACATTTGTGTCTTTCTTATAAAGGCCTCAGTTTTAACCTTCCTGCTTTATTTCTTGTTCATTTCATACACAGAGACACTCTTGCCAAATTGTAAGTGATCCTGCCTACTGAAAACAGTATCTCTTATTTACACACATCTTAGACACAACTCCTGAAAGCATGTTTAAAGAGATTAGCATAAAATACCCTTTGGAAGGAAGAGGGGAGCCTGGGCTTTGGAAAGGCAGGAAGGTGGCCTTTAAGGTTCTCTGTGGAGAAACAAATGCAGAATAGGTGGGCTGCTTTATCTACAATTTATTGGGAGAGATTTTAGTTGATATGCAGTCCCTGGCCTCCCAATACCTCATATTATTTTAAGGTTTAAGTCTCATTAGACTTAATTCAACTTAATTGCAGGCTGCTGCTGCAAGAGACAGTCCTGCTCTCCCTCACTCCTGTCCCTCACTGCCTCTTTTGTATTGGTGCTAGTGACTGGCAGCCTGCAAGGAGAGTCAGGGCAGCTCTCTGATCTGATGGAAAACCAACCTGTCATAACAAACAAAATGCCGAAACGAGGAATTTTCTGCAGGATCACTCAACTGAACCAACCCCTTTTCCAGCTGCGAGTGTAGGAAGACTCCTTTAGCAGCAAAAGGCTGTTAGACTGGGTGAAAGCTGAGGCTGTACCCACAACCACCCTAACACTGGTGGATACCAAACACGTACTCTTCCAACTCATCAGATGGTAATAAACTGGCCTGTGCACCCTGTATCATCAGCATATCTTTGCCAAGACACTGCTGTTACATAGGTATATGGCAAGGCAGCTGCACAGGAGCAGACATACTTGTAAAAGACTATCTAGAAGGTCCGTGGCAGAATCTGTTTTGTTCCGAGTCCCATTATTGAACTTTGTCTACCATGCAATTGTTTCTTCTGGACATTTCACCCCCTCACACCAGTTCATCTGTCTCCGTGAAGTCCTGCAGTAAAACCAAACTAAACCACTTTTAATACTAATGTGAAATGCAAGGCATAAGTATTACTACTCAGGAGCTTAGTATTTTGAAGAAGTGGGAAAAAAAAAAAAGCAGGACAATTTTCTACCTTGGAGATAGCTTTGAAAATAAAGAGTCCCTAATTAGTCATTATTTGGCTTGAGTACATAATTACGCCTATTAAAAAAGGCAATACAATACTGTTGCCATAGTGGCTAACATTTTAAATTAAATTTTGAGAATGCCTGATAGCAGCACAGCCTCTGCTTTCTTCCCTCCAAAAAGAAAAGTTTTCCCTCACTCTCTTCCACCGCCAAAGAAACTGAGAGGACATCAAAAGAGGGGAAATTTGCCTAAAATGTTCAAACAAGCCATTAACATAAACTAACAGTCACACACACTTAGCATATTACACATTAGCTGAATTAGGATATTTTGGCATTTTTTGATTAGAACATCTGGTGGTGGCTACCTACAATAAATTCTTGACCTTGAATAAATGGGATTTTCTTCAGTATTGATGATTACAAAAACCAAAAATGGCACCTCTGGAAAAATGCTATTTTATAACATTTGTGTAGAACTCAAACACGCTCTCACTCACTCACCATCTTGGGTGGTTTGGAAAGGAAACAAACTTGAAGTTAGATCAAATTTATCATAAAATTGTAAAGTGCTGTGTCATGGTTTAACCCCAGCCAGCAACTAAGCACCCTGCAGCCGCTTGCTCACTCCTCCTCCCTCCCACTGGGATGGGGACGAGAATTGAAAAAAAGTAAAACTTGTGGGTTGAGATAAGAACAGTTTAATAACTAAAATAAAATAAAATACTAACAATAATAATAATAATAAAAATATAATAATAATAGTCATGAAAAGGAATATAACAAAAAAATCCCACCCAAAACAACCACCCAAGAAAAGACAAGGGATGCACAATGCAGTTGGTCACGACCCGCTGACCGATGCCTGAGCAGCGGTCCACCCCTCCTGGCCAACTCCCCCAGTTCATATACTGGGCATGACATCCTATGGTATGGAATATCCCTTTGGCTAGTTCGGGTCAGCTGTCCTGCCCATGCTCCCTCTCAGCTTCTTGTGCACCTGCGTGCTGGCAGAGCATGGGAAACTGAAAAATCCTCAACTTAGGATAAGAGCTACTTAGCAACAACTAAAACATCAGTGTGTTACCAACATTATTCTCACACTAAGTCCAAAACACACTGTACCAGCTACTATGAAGAATATTAACTCTATCCCAGCTGACACCAGGACATGCTGCTTGGAAGGGGCCCCTGGAAGTCACCTAGTCCAGCCTCCTAGTCAGAGCGGCACCGTCACCATCAATAGATCAGGTCAGCTGTAGCTTTATCCAGCCAGGTCTTGTAAAACCCTGAGGATGGAGACCCCATGATCCCTCTGGGCAGCCTGTTTCAGTGCCATACCACTCTCCTGGTGAAGAAGAAATTCCTCATGTCCAACTTGAACCTTCCTGAATGTAACTGGTGGATGTTACCCTTTGTTATGTAGTTACACTTGCACTCACCCTTGGCTTGCATTCAACTTTAGGCCCACCGTAATCCCCAGTTCTTTTTCCACAGGGCTGCTGTTCAGCTGGTCCCTTCCCAGACTGTACCCACGCGTGGTGTTTTTCTGCTCGAGGTGCAGAACTTTGCACTTCTGTACACTGAAACTCTTGAGGTTTCTGCTGTCCAGTACTCCAGGTTACCAAGGTCCTTCTGGACTGAAGCTCTGCTATTCATCATGCCATCCATTCTCTCGAGTTTAGTGCCCGCAAATTTGGGTGCATTCTGTCTCATCACAGTTTAGTGTAGACGTAATTTATGATTACAGTGCTTGGTGCATTTCTTCCCTAAAAAATACCCAAGTCTTGCTCCTATGATCTTGTCACTTACTACAAAAATACTAGGGGAGTAATTCTGCTCAATACCAAGGTACCATTAGGTTGCTTCACTAATACTAACTAGTTGATCTGAACATCTTGTCTCAAGAAGGGACCTGATCCAAAACCTTTCCTAGTCATCCTGTAAACAGTAGGTTATCCCTGAAATTATCAACAGGCAACTTGAAACAATTTGAAATTAGTAACAGGCTGAAGAAGTCTTAAAGGCTTTCACATACTGAGGAAAAAGCAAATTTCTTTTCATGCTACAATGGAATAGCTTCCTGCAGCCATCTATCTAACTATCCTCACTCTTGGTACATCCTGGAGAATGAAAATGATGCAAGGAATATTGTGGGATAAACCAGTTCTCATCTCTAGCCAAGTCTGAATAGAAACTTGGGAGTTCAATGAAGTAAGGCTTTTAGTCCCGTTCTCCTCATTTTTGTATTCAGCACATACCCATTTAACATTTTATATAAACATGGGCTTAAATTTAGTGTTAACATTCTATTGTAAACAAGAAAGCATAGGTCATTGCAAAGCCACACCAAATGGTCTTTTATATTTCTCTGTTTCTGAAGATCTATGCCACCAGTAATTCAATTTAATTTATACCCACGAACAGCCTAAAAAGCTCCAAATAAATTACATTAATACAGTTGCTATGGAGGACATGGCTGGCCTCCACAGGAAGCCAGTTAGGCAGCTTAATCCCTCACATTGCACTGACTGCTAACCACTCACAGTTGTGGTTTTCTGATGAAAGTAGTGTTAAATATGGAAACCACAAGCTGTGAAGAAGTGAATTCAGAATAACTGGCACATCCAGCAAAACGTCATCTACTTCGTGTGAGCAGAGTCTGACAAATCAGTATATCTTGTCTCAGTCAGTGGCTTGTATCATCTGATCTCTCAAGAAGCTAAGTTCCCACGATGCTAGCTTAGACGTATGCATGAAACATGGACAAAGAAACAAGGAGGAAATGCCTTCTAGCACCAGCTGGGTATCATCATGTGTCCAAGCTCATGCAAATTCAGATTTCATTTCTCTTCAGCAAGCTCAGTTCCTCTCTAGACAAGGCTGGCAGAACTACACGAAGTGGCCAAACTCAATGCTTCTACGTAGCAATATTAACATTAAGGTGTTATCATGGTTCCCTGACTCTTTTTCTCAACAAAGATGTGCCCTCAAAGCAGTTCTTACAGGCACCAGCTGGCTTGTGTCCCCTGCTCACCACATGTCGGTCAATATGTTCTGTCAAAGTGCCCCCGCCCCTCTCCATTCACAGCTGCAGCATGGCAGGGACAGGAGGCAGCTCTACGCTTGCTAAAATTGCAGTCAGGAAGCACAAGGAAGAAGGAAAGGCAGGAAAACCTGGTCTGCAGTATTTGTCTAGTTACACTCTCCTTCCAGATGCATTCAAAATGTGTCTTTCATCACTGCCTGGTACCTCATAGAGGTCTTCATTAAGCAACCCACATCAATATCCAGATTTTCTTTCGTAGCAAGCTCAAAGACGACAATTTTGAACCCATTAACAATGGGGAGATTTAAAAAAAAAAAAAAGCTTTTAAAATGCCCTGGAGCTACAACTCAGCTAGCTAGTCTCTCCCTCAATTACCTAGTCGCATTAAGCACTCAAGTACTTACTGCCTTTACCCTCTCTAACATAAAACTGGGGGTGAAATAAGCACTGTCCATCATAGTCCTTTTCTCATGCAAATCTCAGATGATACAATATTTTTCAGGGCATAGACCACTTCTGTTTGGGACAGAGACTTGCATATGAGTGCACATTCTTTCCCTCCTCTCTCACTTGTATGTTCTTGTGGTGCCAAAGCAATGTCTCATCAACAAGGGGAGGAAACCCCAAAACTTTTGGTTTTAGCTACTTGTGGTGAGACAGGAGAAATCATGAAAAAGCAAGAAAGGTAACCAGCACTGTAAAATCAGCCAAAATTATGAGCTTTTCCACATTTTCTCAGCAGCTAATTAAAAAATTAACGGCTTTCTACTTACACTGAGAAAACTATTTGTTTAGAACCAACACAAACACCACAAGTCTTAATTTGAATCCCATTTTCATCTTAGCTCTTTCTTTGAGTATTTCTGAGAGGCTGAAAAGGCACAATTTACATGAAAAGCGCTAGTAAGGTACTTCACTGCATATTGCAAAAGTTAGTTGAAGAATTCTTTTAGAACAAAAACTACATAAAAATGAAGCTGCATTAAAAACAGGGACTCGTCTCATGTAACTGTTGGGGAAACTGCACACACAGACAGATGTCTCAGAAAGAAGATCTCCTCTCAGAGGAAGAATGCAGCTAAGATGCCCAGAGCTGAGGCTGATTTACTTCATGCCAAAGACTGTTGCGTGCAATACAGCTTTCTTTTTTCTCCCCTTGAAATCTGAATAGCTTGGGATTGCTCAAAAATATACCCTTCGCACTTCATGAGTAACCATGCTTTTCCCCATCAGGTAAGTGGCAAATGTGTTTCTCTGAGAGAGCAGGTGTTTCCTCACTCACCAAGTCCTGAACAATATTTCTCTTACCTGCACACGGACTCACTGCAAAGCCCACTCTCCTCTGGGCTCTGTCAAATATTACATAGAAACCTTCCATGACTGTAGCACCAATAACTAGAGCATTTGTGGAGGAAGAGATGCCGAATCGGTAGCACTGTAAATTCTCTCCTATTCCAAGAATGGGTTGAATATAAAGCTATGGGGGGGAAAAAAAAAAAAAAAAAAAGCCAGAGTGTAAGAAGCAACACTACACAGTACTTAGAAGTTCAGATCTTTTGATTTTTATATTCAAGCACTCAAACTCCACTGGAAATAGAGAATGAATAGGGGCAAACAGATTTCTGTACATGATTTAAAACTGGTCAAAGCTTACATGCAGGTAAGAGGTGAAGGTCTTGGATTCTAAGCTTAAATTTGAACACAGTCAGTCACTATGTGAAGGTCAACAGCAAATTCATGAGAACCACTTTTTATTGTATTTTCCATAAGGGAAGGATAGCTGAGAAAGAACTTGGGATATGAACTCAAATTAGAGAATAATTTTATTATTTAAAAAATTATCAGGATGGAATTGATTCAGATAGCATTCAGTGTCAGCTTCAAGGTTCTAGATTCATAAATTCAAGTCACATTTTACCCCTTGTCTCCTCAGGGAAGATGAAAGATTGCCAAGCTACATGATCAATACAGAAAAAGCTTACCATTAGGCTTTACTATATTTCAAGTTAAAATGTACTTAATAGGTTCATTCTCCCCTTTGCTCTTGACCATCCCCTGAGGTAGAAGACTGTATTAGTAATGCTAGAAGATACTAGCCTGTATTGCAACCTATACTGGGAGGGGAAGCCAGAAAGGAAAAATAAAAGTGGCACATTATATTCTAAAAGCTGGGATGGAATATTAATAAAAGATAAACCAACCAAGTTACAGAAACTGGTGAAGAGATCACATAGGCTCATTGCCAAGACTGACATATTCAGAAGAAGTGCTTCAACTCAGAATGCCACGAAAAATAAATCAATTTGCTTCCCAAAATGAGAAGGTCAAAATGAGCAGAGACATTCTGTATTGACATCTGATGTGGCTAAAGCTCATGAAAAACAAAACAAAAAGTTGCCTATTTTTCCTGACAATTTGAAAAAACCATTCCCAACTGAGATTACACTCAGAGGGAAACTGTGTTTTTCTTTTTTTGGGTTTAGGTTTGACAAGTTTGTTATTTTCCCCATTTAAAATTTTATTTTTTAAATTTCATTTTAAAGGATTTCCTTTGCATGCAATAAGCCAGTTCTCTATTACTGCTACAAATAGCTCCTATTTTTTAAAAGCATGTGCTTTATAATAGTAAAAATAAATGCATAACTGAATAAACAAAGAAGGTTGAGACCTGTGGTAGGATAGAGATCCGAAACGACTGACTGGAGTTTTCATCCCTCAGGTAAATGGAGAGTTTGGGAAATAAGGACCAGGGTCTTTCAGTTTTATCCCAGCATGCAAGCTGTGAACCAGTCCAGAAACCAGAAGAGAATTCTTGTATCTGTTAAAAAAAGGAAAGTGATACATACAGATTACATGTATTTTGATACATTTTTTGTAAATGGTCACTGCTACTGTTCAATACTTCTTCCATTCCCATGGAGAAATTCAAACACGAACACAAGTCTGACAAAGAGCTTTTTCTTTAAGGATCAAAGCAAAAAACCAACACACAGTTGAGGTGCATCATAACCCATTATGGCTTGGAAGAAGGGGAAAGAGGCAAAAGCAAGTTTAGCTTCCCTTCCCTCCCCATCTGTATTTCATTACTTTTACTTCTGCAATGGACCTGTATGATTTCCCTGAGCAATCAGTAACACAAAGAGGCAAAGCATCAACGGGCTTCTACTACTTATTTACCTCTTCCCTGAACAGCTCTGACCAAACGCCAATGTTTTGAAGCAGCAGACATTTTTTTAAAAACAGAAACCAAAATACAAACCACATGAATATGTAATGGAGTCATCTCCCTTCCTCACATACTTATAGCTTCTTACTCAACTTTAGGGTTTTGAAGCCAAGGGCTAAGCCAAAATCTCCTGTCATCTAAGGGAATCAAGGTCTGCTACAGTCAATGGAAAGAAACATGTCCCTCTGTCTCTTTTGCTGCCCTTCCACTCACTACCAATACAACTTGACACGCTTTTGAAATAAGGTTGATAAACAGTACTTTTTAATATATCCAGGGCACTAACAAAACAAAAAGAAAACCCCTACAGAGCTTGTTTGCCTGAGACAAACATCTTCTCTAATGTTCATGCTCCCCAAAGCTGATCTGCTGCCAGATCAGAGGAAAAACCTTCCTTATTTGAGTGCATTACTTTGTGCTGGTTCTTATTCCCACGTGAAGCAACATCCAAGAGAGTATCTTGTTCTGACAATGCACAGCCAAAGCCTGCCTTTTGAGTGAAGAAGAAATATGGAATCCAGCCTCTCCACTCCCCTCATTTGTATTTATCTTTGATATTGATTATTTTGTAAACATCAGCTCATACTTTAGTTATAAGGCATTTTACAGGTGACAGGTATTCACCCCATCCCACATACCTGCTAATGAAATATTTGTTAGGGCTGCACAGTATTAGAAACATAATACTTCCAGGTGCTCATCTCTGTTCTTGGGCCAACAAGCGTACATTCATGTAAATACACAATGAGACTTACCGTCACAGACAGACTGCTTTTACCCTTAACTCTCAATGCACGCTGTATTGGCTTTGTGTGGCAAGGTTTTGGTAGCGGGGGGGGTTACAGGGGTGGCTTCTGTAAGAAGCTGCTGGAAGCTTCCCCTGTGTTCGAGAGAGAGCGAGCCCATACCAGCCGGCTCTAAGACGGACCCGCTGCTGGCCAAGGCCGAGCCAGTCAGCGATAGTGGTAACGCCTCTGTGATAACATTTTTAAGAAGGAAAAAAAAGTTGAGAGAGTCAGAAACAGCCGCTGGAGCGAGGAGTGAGAACATGTAAGAGAAACAACCCTGTGGTCACCAAGGTCAGTGCAGAAGGAGGGGGAGGAGATGCTCCAGGCACCGGAGCAGAGATTCCCCTGCAGCCCGTGGGGAAGACCCTGGTGAGGCAGGCTGTCCCCCTGCAGCCCAGGAGGGTCCACGGTGGAGCAGATCTCCACCTGCAGCCCGGGGAGGACCCCACGGTGGAGCAGGTGGGTTCCCGAAGGAGGCTGTGACCCCGTGGGAAGCCCGCGCTGGAGCAGGCTCCTGGCAGGACCTGCGGATCTGCGGAGAGAGGAGCCCACGGTGGAGCAGGTTTTCTGGCAGGACTTGTGACCCCGTGGGGGACCCACGCTGGAGCAGTGTGCTCCTGAAGGACTGCACGCCGTGGAAAGGACCCATGCTGGAGCAGTTCGTCAAGAACTGCAGCCCGTGGGAATGGCCCGCATTGGAGAAGTTCGTGGAGGACTGTCTCCCGTGGGTGGGACCCCACGCTGGAGCAGGGGAAGAGTGTGATGAGCCCTCCCCCTGAGGAGGTGAAGCGGCAGAAAATAACGTGTGATGACCGTAAACCCCATCCCTGTCCCCCTTGTGCCGCTGGGGGGGCTTGGTGGAGACATCTGGGAGTGAAGTTGTGCCCGGGAAGAAGGAAGGGGTGGAGGGAAGGTGTTCTGAGATTTGGTTTTATTTCTCATTACCCTACTCTGGTTGATTTGTAATAAATTGAGTTAATTTTCCCCAAGCCGAGTCTGTTTTGCCCATGACGGTAATTAGTGAATGATCTCTCCTGTCCTTATCTTGACCCGCAAGATTTTTGTCATATTTTTCTCTCCCCTGTCCAGCTGAGGTGGGGGGGAGTGATAGAACAGCTTTGGTGGGCACCTGGCGTCCAGCCAGGGTCAACCCATCACACACGCTTAAGTACATCTCTTGGCATGGGACAGAACGCTCTGCCCCTCACAGCTAAGTCCCAGGCCAGAGCTGCTGAAAAACATAGTTCTCCTCTCTTTCCATTTTCTCTTGGAAAGCAGAGCTTGTGAACTGAGAAAAACTGCAAGATAGCACCCAAACTGGACAGACCAATTCTATAAAGTGCTCTATTTTTAAGTGCCTACTTTCATTTCCCGGAAAGACTGCTTATTACATTGCATTTCTTTGCCTTACTTCTGTATGCTGAAGAACTGCACTGGGGGGATTTGGCTGTATGATACCTAAAAGGTTATTAAAATAAAGATTTTAGGTTTATTTGGGCCTTCCTTTCTTCAACATATTAAGTTCGCATTATATTAATGCTGTGAGTAGATATGCTGTTCTGACTTCAGCTCGGTGAGGTGTAATAGCTGCCACTCCTCTGTGGTTCATCTCTGTCCTTCTGCCAAAACCACCACCTTCAGACCTGCTAACATCAAACTGCATCTATAGCTGCTCCCTAAAAGACTTCAGTGCAAATAAGTAAGATTTAAAAAACTATCTGCACCACTGAAGAGCATAAAGCTCACAGCCTTAGTTTATAACGGAGCTGAATAAAGGAACGCTTCACATGCAGTTATCCCAGCGCACCTGTGGGAGCAATAACATTTTGCTGGGAAGTTCGTAACAAGCTGCTAGGAGCTGGAACTTGTTAACCTGGTTCACCTGTGGTCAGAGAAGTACGTCTGACTACAGCAGGCGCTTTTATGTTTCAGTGGTACATAGCCTGCCAGAAGCCCATAGCGCTACAAGTAGGGTTGTGATGCCATGGTACAATTGCTGAATATACCCATTTTCCTGACATTACTCCTACACAGCTGGAATCTGATCCTTACATCTTGTAACTACTTTCTTATTTAATAGACTATCTCCTTTGTTTAGAGTGGTAAAAGTAATTTTTGGTGTGTGTGGGGGGAAAGGGGTACAGCAGCAAGGTGCTGGAAATTAAAAAGAAACCCTAAAAAAGAAGAGTTAGTTTATGCGTTTTTAATAGGAAGAACAAAAACCATTATGCTGAGTGAGTGGTTCCCCTCTAATACCTTATCAATCAGTTGACTATTTATGTGTCATGTGAAAGGGCCTAGTTCAAACGTCCTGACCAACATCAGGGAGGAGTGTGGACTGCTGTGACCCAGTTCCCAGGAGGACGCCCTATCCCAGGGTGCCATTACGAGAACTCTTGGGGAGGCTTCTTTCAATTCCCCCCGCATCGACTGAAATTGTTCCAGTCAATACTTAAGTGCTTTGCAAAGAGAAGAACTTTTCAACCAGGGAAGCTGAGCTACATAAGGTAACTGGTACACATTTATTTCAGATATTGGACACCTGCAGGCAGTGAAGAACACTTCATGCCAAATCTCTGCTCTCAATCGGGTAGGAAAAGGATCTCAATCTTGAATTATAAGCATAAAGGCAAATACGCTGTCTTTTTGGCAGCCAGCCAACAGTCCCGTTACTGTATTTCCTGTGATATGCAATGACTGCTGCTGTCTGATTGTGAATCCATGACAAAAATATTAAAATTGTTCACATTGAAATATCTGGGATTTATTCTTCATCTTTAACCTTCTTGGCGCTGTTCACTATATTCAGCCAAAATTTATGAATACTTTTTATTAACTAGAAAACGCTGCTTCAGTTACTCTACACTCAGAGAAATCCGGCATCCTCATGTCCTGCTTCTAAAGCCTACTCTATTTTCAAAGAAAGATTTTTTAAACATAAATAATTCAATAATGAAAGTCAAAAGCAGCTTTATTGATATGAATAATCCTAATGAATGGCATCTGTTTTATACAACAATAAGCATTATACTTGGAAAGGAACTGCTTGCAGTAGCAGCTTTTTCTACTTTATAAACACTCTGTTTTGAATGAAAGGACTGATTTTTCCACTCTTAGTACTTTGATCAGAGCAACAGGGATTATGTCCATGTTTCTGAAATGCTTAGAACAAAATATTCTCTCTCTGCACTATTTCTGATACATTTCCATACACACACTTCTTGTCTGTACTTGGACCCCCCCTTTTCCCTCCTCTCTTTCCCTTTTCAGCTCTTCCTTTCCCTTTTCTGTTTCCATCAAAGATTATCAGTCATTTCTTACTTATTAACAGGAGCAGTCCAGGAAAGATTCTGCTCCCCTCAGGTTAAAACCCTATGACTTACAAGGTAGATAGCAAAGATGACACTCCTTTCAAAGATCATGTGATCATTTAATAGGAATTTAACAGTTTGAGCAGATTGAATGACATTAGCTTACCAGGGACGTGCGAGCTATTGCTTGCACAACAACACTGAAGACTTTCTGGGGCAGTCGGAGGAGCGTGGTTCCGCTGTCTACTATCGCTTTATCAGCATTATACTAGGGAGGGGGAAAAAAGGAGAAAAGTTACACACTGCAGTTAATGTAATGCAGATTCCACTGTTTCATAACAATGACAAAGCTGTTCCTTTTGGGTAGCTGTCTGCCCAAACCTGCATGTCATACCTGTCAGCAGCTCTCTCTAGTTGATAGCTTGAATTCAAATAAAAGTCTGAGAGCAAAAGCAGGATACGGTCAGCCTAGACACAAGACTGTGTTTATCTGCACCATTCAGGAAATTACTGAGTGTCACCACAGCTGGTGCAAATGGCTAAACCACCGTAAAAAGAAGTAAAGCCTGGGCCCTCTCAGAGGTGTGAGCTAGTCCACGTTACCTCCCGTATGCTTTGGGCAAAAACACTCTCATGGTCAGTACAGACAGATACTAAGCATGCTGATGTAGCTTACACATATGTCCAAACCCTGAATCAAGGTCTCTGCTGTCACGGAAGCAACTCACTCTAGTTTAAACACAATACAGCAGCCTACTTTTAATGGCTGGTGTATCTTATTTAAGAATAGTCAGGGAACATTGGGCCTCATTACATATAGTGTTTGGTACTGGTTCAAGAGTACAAATGCCAAATGCCCCACCTTTCACTCTTGACTGCTGAAAATCACTAAAACACAGACAAAACCAAGTACAAAACCCCTTGAAATGTCAATCTTGCTACCTCAAAATCTGCACTAAAAACCTAAGCAAACATTTCTCTTCATTATTAAAACCCCAGCCCTCAGATTAAGAGATTTCGGCAAACTTCAGATACCAGAAACAAAGAATAACTATTTTAAAAGGTATGTCTTTTTTCATGAACTCCTTAAAAACTATGATTAAATGGAGGGGGAGGGGAGGCAAGTAGCAGTGGCAGCTGTTTGCATTAACTACTTTCATTACCAGCTTAGGCAGCAGGATCGATATAACTGAACACGGACATGTTTATAGCATAATCATAAGACACAAGGTAATACACAGCATAAGCTTTTTAGGAAGAGGTCAAACAGCAAGCGAATTTAAAATAGATTGGTTTAGATGTTATCAAGTCACATGGACTATCTTCAGTGCAGTGACAAAAATAAAGCCCACCAAAAAGTAAAAAAGTAACTCTGACTTAGTTATTTTCTTTTTGAAAGAAGAGCTGCTATAGGCTGCCAAGCAGAGCTGAAAGAAAAGCAAACAGGAAAGCATTTATGATACACTCTGAAATGCTTCTGAAGAGTGGAGAGAAATATCAAGGCATTGTGGAGTCCATTTTAACTGTGACAGTACCACAAATATGCAATCACCAGCATCCTGGAAAGACACCTTTGGAAAAAAGTAGGTAGGAGGCACAGCCAAGAGGGTCAACCACTAAAACAAACCCATGCAAAACGCCTGAAGTAGCAGGATCGCTTGGCTAGGGACTAAGCACCTGGATTTTCATGCTGCGTACAGCGTACTTGGCAGCCCGCAGTAACTTGCCTTCTTAGTCTTCCTGGTTAATACTTAACAGCGCACCCTATGCAGTGTGCACTGCTGGCAGCTCAGTACTTCTCTCAGCCCTGGTCTGCCAGGCTCAAGGCCACAGCTGCAGTGTAACACTGGACAGATTCCCAGCATTGAAGCGAGGGGACTACTTTTCCCTGGCAAGGAAAGGAGTAGTCTCTGGTGATGGTTACAAAAAATGTTCCGTTTCCTAGAAAACAACTAAGAGGAGAGAGGGCAAATAGTTCATCATCCTATACAGTGAATTATGCATGCTTTGCAAGCCCCTAACTAGCCAAACTTTAATCATACTAGCTCTAATTTACTGTTCTTCCTCTAATTTTTTTTGCGGGAAGATCTCCTTTGATCAAGAAAGGAATCATGCCTTCTGTAACAGTGACTAGCACACTGTGCTAATACGTACAATGCGAAAGCAAACTCTGGCTCAGAAAAGAGCGACAATAACAGGAAACTTTCGTAACACTCCTAGGTTTTTAAGTGAGTTGTTTTCTGGAAACAGCATGTATTAAACCATTAGCACAAGGGCTCCTCTTCAAAAACATGTTGACTGTTTTTTAAGGCAAGAAAGAAAAGTGAGCACAAACATTTATGTCAAAGGACCAGTGGTTTTGCTTTCCTAACACTATAGTAGAGAGAGGCATTTAAATAGACCTTGTTTTGCTTATTAAGTTGAAAGACGGTATGACTCATTTTAAATATCTTATATGGCAATATGATTTCCATATTTTGTATGGAAATATAATATTTATGCACATATAAGATTTCTATCATGAATTTCACTTCATTTGTATGAACTATAAAAACTTTAGAATTATCACATCCCAATGATTTCCAACTAAGAGAACAAGCAGGAGATAAAATTAAGATGTCTACTGAAAACAGGGCATGAAAATTACAGAATTAAAATCAAAACGTGAATAGCAACAAGCAGCAGGAAGGAACAAATAAAACACACACATACACACATATCCTCCAGAAAAAAAAGAAACGGCTTTGGAATAAAAATTGCAACAGCACAGTCTCATTAGACTGATCCAGAGATAGCAGAACATTATTCCTAATAAAAACAGAAAACATATCCATCAGGAATAATAACTGGCAATGCTGAGGCAAGCAAAAGTGGATTACAAAAATAAAATAAAAAAAAAAAAGGAGGCATAGGATGAGATACTTTGGGAAGCACCCCAGGATGACACCTGCCCACTGCCATCATGAATTACATGCTTAGACATCTCCACAGGGGTCAATCCAAAAGCTTCCCTTTTCTTTGTTTGACCAGAATTGCTTTAAACCCCTTTGCTTTGGTTTTACTGTGTAACAGAAAACCATAAACTGTAGTTGTTTAAAGGCTGTTGTCCCCTTGAATCAATGCACTATCTTCAGTGTTTAGACACTTTGTTACAACTGAAACTAGTCAAGGGGCTGAGCCCTTCCAAACCACAGCAGCCTTATTTTCAGTGGACTGTTCACTTAACAACTGTAGCTTGGTACCTAATTTACTGAAAATACTGTCAATGACTTAAAAGTCCTATTTGAAACAATGTTAGCATGCTTGATGTACACACTGCATTTCACATGGCTCAATCATTTCTTTTCAAAGTTACCATGCAGCCTTAATTCTCACAGGAGACTGCAATACACATCTGCTTGCAAAGACAAAACTGATCAATTAAGTGTTTTTCTTAACCAAACTTGCATTTTATATAGACAGAAACACATATCACAGATACCTCTCTGCAGTCCAATTGGAGGTTCTGTCCTCCAACCTCCAGTTTGAGAATTTCAACCTGGTAATACCACTCTTCTTTGATCGGTGTGTACCAAATATCACCCTTGTACAGACTTGGTTCAATTCCACCCAGAACCTAAGGGAAAGGAGAAAGGAATTCACAAACTTTTAAATCCTGGATGTTTAGTTTTGGGGCAAGTACAGGAAAAAAGGGAAAGATTTAATTGTGATACACAGGGCATCAAAATTTTAATTTAGCACCATTTGTAAGGATTTTACTGACAAGTTCTTTGTCAATAATAAAGCAGTACGAAACATCTAGACATTAGAGAGATCGTGCTTCTCTCAAACAGAATTCCCAAATTGGGCCAAATTGCCAGCATCTTCATCTACAAGCTCACACTGATTCTCTCATGAAAGCTCCACTGTTTAAAATCAAAACAGTATCTTCAGTGGTTTAATCTAGGCAATGTATAAAAATGGGACAGAATATTAAACTTGCACATCATAAATTCACTTTATCAGATCAGAAAAGCCTTAATACTGTTCAAGAACATTTCATTTTTCTTACACACATCCAAAATGGAATATGACCACCCTATCATTGCTATCACTTTTAGCTTCCATCAAAACTTATGTTGAAGCTGACTGGGAGCATACTAGACCATCAGACTTTGAACTGAACTAACATAAGCAAGTTCTCTCTTGGGCTTCATCTATCTCAAGTGTGTTAACATTTACAGTATGTGAATTCACAGCAAAATAACTATTTGTGATTAACTCCTGTGCTGATATGCTTATTTCAGCATAATTTGGGAACAGTCATTCCAGCTCCTGATTCCAGATAAATAATGGCCAATTCTTGGTCCCACTAAAACTGATGGAAAGATTTTCCAGAGTAACAACAAGCGGAAGATCTGGTCTTGAGATTTTTTTCCTTAATATGTTGTCTACAACAAAGGAAAAGAGCCTCGATTCCTCTCCCCCTTTTCACATCATGTAAAAAAAATTACTGTAGCATTTTGATGAGATTGACCAAGCTTAGCAGCTGAGTAAGGGACTACTCAGTTTGAGAAAGGTAGCAGAATCTGCCCTGAGGAAATACCACAATATTTATGTTTTTCTTTATTAAAATTAAACTTGAAATGCAGAAGTTTACTCAAACTTGAGAGAGCAAAAAAGAATGGAGAATGAAAATAGACACTTGAGTTTTGCCTAAGTGCTTAACTTTTCCTTAAAAAAATATAAAACATTTCATATATTTAAACACTAAATTTGGAAGAAGTAGCGTAGTCATAGAAAAGAGGGAGAGAGATTAACAAAGATACATCTTCCCTCTCAGATTGACAGATACCCACAAGACTACCTCCGTTGGTACCACTTCCAGAGACGGGCAGTCCAGCACCACACATCTGCAAGGAGAAAATGTTGGGGATCTTTGCCTGCCTCACGAGAGAATCAAAGAATGTCTCCACAGAACTTGAAGGCTTGAAGGTGTTGAAAAACAAAACAAAAACCAAAAGAATTGCAGAAGTATTCATTAAAAAGTTTCTTTGCAGAAATGAGCAAATCATTCAAACAAGACCACTTTTCACAAGTAAATTGAATTTCTGACAACCAAGTGATGAAAATTCTAGATACAATAAGTCATTAAAAAACCCAACATCTGTCATTTTTCTGTTTCTGTTGTTTTTAAAAACATTTTTACTCTTGACCATTGTCATAGAAATCCCTAAAGCACGAGAGTATTTTTCAATTGCAGTTTTCAAACTCAAATACTAGTTTCACTTTCAGGCAGAAACTCTCACTGACGCTTTCTGTTTGGAAAAGGCTTTGGGTTATTAGAACAGAGAAATGTAACTTGCCCTTTGCACCTTTCCACGGTTAAAAGGCAGAATTTTAAAGTGAGGATTTTCAGTTTTAAAGATAGTTTAATTCTAATGAACTTTGAATTCAGTGACCCTTATTTCCTCTACTTTCTTTTAAAGAACTTCATTTCCAAGCATACTTACTTCAGCTGATTACTGGCCTACAGGTTCTTTCCAACACTGCATGTCATGCTCTCCTTTGCAGTTAGAGTACTGCAATTTCATTGTAATTCAGATTTCCGTGCAGCTACATCTCATGACAGGCAGAGACCCTAGCTAGCTTGTGAGGTGCTCTTACTCCACAAAGCACAGAGCAGCCTCAGAAGCCAACAACACTTAAGTGTTTGGAAGAGGGGAAAAATAAATGCCCTGAATACACTATTTGCCCAAACCAGAGTTTGAGAAGCAGCTCTTCTCTGTCTGTCTGTTGACAGTGTATGACAGCAAGTACGGCAAAAGTCAATACAACGATCACATAACTCTTGAATAAAGCATTTTAATTCCAGAGTTGGCAGGCAGTATTGAATCATTTGTTCTAACAGGATATATCTCAGTTTGTGAATTTCTCAGACAGTTATGTGTAGGTTGAAAACTATGACTGTGTAGTATTCCAATCACGTTTTCAGTTTTAGATTATAAGGTTATAAATTTTAGACTATAAATTTTAGGTTTTAATTTAAACTTCTACCTGAATTTCCTACCTCCACAAGAACGGGATGTGCTTGGTTCTATGTTCATGAAAGCACCGTAGCTAATATTTGTTCTGAAATCATCCATATATGCCCTCCATCTCAACTTTTACTTGATGAATGCAGAATGTCTTAGAAAGAACTTTGCCAAGTAAGTCCACCAGTCCATCTACAAGTCTTGAGGGATATCCTAATACATGCCCTCCACACACATACCAGAAGCCTTACTCCCACACTCTGGTACTACAAGCTCTGTAAAAGCTTATTCATTCCAGAGGAGGTAAAAATCAGAGCCTTCACCAACAGAAAAGCCAAAATCCTCACATGGGACTGTGGTACCATCACAACCCAATTTATTCTTTCTGGAACAAACATAGGAAAGAGTGGTTGGAAGGGAGGAGTCTAATGCTGACAGATCATCTGCTCACTTTATTTTAGTAGTTACTTTTCTATTTATTGTCATTGTGAAAGACAATAGCTGGGGAAAGGATGATTTACCTTGGCTAAGGCATCATAGGCAAGACCAAGAATCCCATGCCATTTAACCCCCGGTAAGAAGAAATTCTCCGATTCAAGAATGGTAGCAATGTTGATGGTGTAGCTGCCATAGATTCCTTTCGGGATAGTAATGACATCTGTACCCAGCACTCCAGTCCAGCTTCCTTGACTGTACTTAACTGTGACATCAATCCCTTGAGATTTGTATGTACTTGACCTTTAAAAGGAAAACATAAGCTTATGCATGAGCTGTTCATTTACAATGCAAGATGATAAAGTATACTCAATTTCAATTTTTCCCAGAGAGGAAGAAAAGTGAAGTCTGCAAAGTCAATCACATGTGCTCACAGAAGAACGGGGATGGATTGTAAAAGCAGTAAAAAGTGGAAATAAAATCTTGAGGCCCTGTTTTTATCCTGAAGCCGTCAATGACTCAAATCTTCACAATGTGTGTCCTTTTTTTTTTTTTTTTAACTAAGGTATGATGCCACCTAGTACAATGTGTCCCTGACTCAGACTGGTCCATCACAATAGGAGCAACACTCTTTAACTGGAGACGGAACGTATTAAGTGGCGCTAGGAAATGAAAAGCTTCTGAATTCAAATCTAAAATTGAAATGCCAAGCTAACTGAATAGCTGTAGATTAATACCTCATTAATATTATTAAAAAATCCATTTTGGGTAAATTGGAATATTATTGTGAGTATCAGCAGTAAGACACAGGTTTTCTAAATCTGCAGTTTGGTCTATCTATCAGGAAGTAAGTAGATTTGGATATTATTAATGAATGATTCACTGACTTGGAGGAGGAAAGGAAGGAGTTCCTTCTAGACCAGGGCAGCAAAGGCAAAGGAGCAGTTAAGTATGGCAAGCAAAGAAAGGAGAAGAGTCCTGTTTAGAAGGTTTAACAAAAACATTAGAAAAAACTTCAATAGATTTTTTCATTTTAAAATCCTATAGTATAAATACAGTAATCATCTTCCACCCGCATCACTACTGAAGAGCTACAGAAGTTCTAGGTCCCTTACAATTTATTTTGGTCTCATTCCTCAGCATACAGCTTCACCTTCTGAAGAGACAGATGACCATGACTCATGTTCATCTGAATAGGCTTTTTGCTTGACAGCTTTTTTAAAAGTAAATATAAAAAAAGTGTAAAATAATTTCATAACACCACCTTTACATGTGTGTAAAACAATAGAAAGTGCAGTTCATTTATCAAATGCAGATAGTTTTATCAACCCAGCTTTAATGTAACATTAATGTAATTTAATGTAAATTAAAGCCCTTTAATTTAATGTAAGGGCTCTGACAGAAACAGCCTCATGAATTGGCTTCACAGCCCCCTGTACCTGAGCTCACCAGAATGAAGTCGGTGCAATTTTGCCTATTATGGGGAACAACCTTTAGATGGCAATGCAGACAACTCCCATCCATTCAAGCAGACACTTTATCTTGAGGGACAATTTGGCCATATGGACCGTGCGACTGATCCTCTTCCTAGCTAAGGGAAGGAGGGAGTAGTAAGAGGCCAGGCTCTAACCCTAAGCAGTTCCTGATACTCCCAACACCTGACCCTTCAAGGGTCTTCAGGGTTCAGTAGCTTGTAACATCCAAGACAGCAGAAATACATGAGATAATAGGCCCCACAGATTACATTTCAAAAGGCACGAATTCCAGAGATACTGTTACTACCTCTATCTGCTCACTTCTGCTGCTACTGCTGTTTTACCTTTCTGCATAATTCTGCATTTGTGTGACAGACAAAGGGACATCTCTGCTCAGGCAGGGTCTTCAGAGCACCACTGTGATACTGGCAGTACATTTTATAAATCAAAATAGATTCTGAATAATTAGTGACATAACAGAAACTGGGGGGGGTGCAGGTAGGAAAAGGAAGGGAAAACACAGGGTTCTTCATGTAGAAAAGCGTCTGGCTGTGCAACAGAAGAGGAAACATCTGAAATCAGAGAGAAAAGTGAGTGCTGGGAGAATAAAGCGAAGCGAATCTTCAGGTGGTGCATGACTAGCAACAACAGCAGCACGTAGCTCTTCTTCCATAAGCGGTAACAGCCTGATGGATTGAGCTGTGAAGCAGGACACAGAAAGACTGGGTTCGTTTTCCAGCACGCCTGGGGAACTTTCCTGTGGCAAGGCAGGACAAGTCACTTCCTTGCCTTCTGTGCCTCAGCCTCCCCACCTGTAGAAATGGGTATGAGGATAGTCATCTCATTTGTGAAGCGCACAAATGTTGTATTTAAGAGAAGGCCTTATTATTTCCTTCAAGGAGCAAAATTCCTAATGTGGGAAGGGATCTCACAGAATCCTTGTGGCAGTAAATTATGTTTTGTTCTGCAAAACCACTTCCTTTTCCATCTTCTTGACTGTAATCAGCCCGTGGTTTTCCACCTCACTGATCTAAAGGAAGAAAACTTCTTTAGAGGTCAAAACTAGAGACTTGTTCTAATTCATGGGCCGAGTGTTTTAGAACAAACACACAGCACAAAAAATTCCAAACAAGCTGTTTTGGCTGTGATGGGAAAATAAGAAGTTCAACTCTTCTGGCAGGACAGAGTGTATTTTAGGCAGAGGTGAGGGAAAATGGCCTCCTAGATTATGGTGCTGTAGTGACACTACTTCCTTCTCCCTCTCTTTCCTGGTTACTATCTTCTCTCCAAAGCAGCCAACAGAAACACGGTTCCTCAAACCTCGAATGGATCTCAAGCCTCAGCTGAGAAAACTAGCAATGGGTTCATTTTCTCATGCAGAGTTATCTCTCATTACTAGCATATATCACTGAACAAAACATAACCAAAATATTATTTCCCATGTCGTGCTTCATTTGAAGGAAGCTCAACATGGCAACAGCAAATCCACTATGCAGAAAGCCCTGCTTAACACCAACCTCGCCAGACATACAATTCCTTCTTAATTCCATGCTCTCTTGCCGCTCTGCAACTAACCGGGACCTCCTGCTTACTCACTCACTCTTTCCTAAGCACCAAATCAATGTCTCCACGGACAGCAATGGCAAAGAAGGGACAGAAAACAGCAATGAACAAAAAAATCTGAACAGAAGTTTTGATCCCCTCTCTAGTGATAGATGGCACAAGGTAAGTGATTCAGGGCCAATGACTTTAAGACACAGCAAACATGAAAACCCAACATAAATTATTGATTTTTAACCAAGAAGTCCCATCTAATTTGCAGGGGTTCTCGAACAAGCTTATAATTTACACCAAACCACAAACTGTACAGTATACACAACCAAACTGACAGGATCATACCGCAAAACAGCAGCTTACTTTTGCTTGCTGGTATATAACTTATTGTATTACGTCAACTTATTGCCCATAATTTTCTTAGCTCCCTATCTCTTGGAATTATTAACTCCTGAGCAGTTTGCTCTTGAAACTTTAGATGATAAGGGAGTAGTACTCACACTGAAATAAAACTGAATACTATTGCTGAATATTGACAGCCCTGAGTATGTCACTCTTTCACATGCTGCTACAGAGCCATCACTGATAATTCAGTTTCAAGTGTAAAAATCCCTTTATGCATCTCTTTAAGTAGCTCTTTTATCATAAGTAGCATACTCAACAAAAACTACTTGTTACTTTGAACAGCATGAGAAACAAACTCTGTGATTTCTTTTCAGTTCAGGACAAATTAGGCCATTTCCCAAAACCTTATACATCATGGTGACTTACACAGCATGATCATCACAGCAGACTTAGAACTTTTCACAGCAAAGTTTTGTCAGAGCCACTCAAAAGCCCAAGCTGTGAAAGAGTTCATAATAACAGCTTTATTCTTTTTGTACAGAAAGACCCAGATATTTAAACAGTAGAATTATACGACACGGATTATATGACACACAACATCATTTAACAAGGTAGTTCTAAAATTGCTCAAGGAGGGCTCTTCCTGAACAACACACCCTCTGGGTCCTTTGAAACAAAGATAATGTCTTTTCTATGCACCCTCCTCAATTTCAGTCAAAAACCAATCATGCATTTAATTTCAGATTTTGTTCATTTGAATAAAATTAAACTAAGAGCGTGGCAATCAGGAAATTCAGACCCGTCACTCTCTTTCTCTAACACAATATTAATATTCTAATAAGCACACATCTATAACTCAGTCTCATTAACCTAACAAATTACTAATCCTTCTTTCCCCTTGTCTTCAATTTGCAGTTTATGACTTTCATATGGAAGCACTTCATGACAATATAGGGGAAAACTGCAGGAATGATTACGACATGAGAGGAAACCTCTTTATCTAATTTTGAAGTGTTCTACATAGTGTGGAAGAAAAGTGACCATAGGTCATTTATCTCATTTACACATAGGTAAAGATCACTCTTAGGTAATTTTACAGATCCAGCTGATGTGATATCAAAACCCCTGCCTACCATCTATGCAAAATCATGACAACCAGGGAAGGTAACTTGACTACTGGGAAAAGGCTTTCATAAGGCCAGTCTCAAAAAGAGACAAGC
Organism: Haliaeetus albicilla; assembly: GCF_947461875.1. Lineage (NCBI taxonomy): Eukaryota > Metazoa > Chordata > Aves > Accipitriformes > Accipitridae > Haliaeetus > Haliaeetus albicilla. The sequence goes on from NC_091488.1 coordinate 12,941,030, forward strand.
AGCAGGACCCAAGGAACTACAGGCCACTGGGCTTCGCCTCAAGTCAGGAAAAGTCTCAGAGAACAACCTCCTGGAACGTATTCCCAAGCACGTGAAGGACAAGAAGGTAATCATGGACACTCAACGAGGAATTTCACAGGCATATCACACCTGACCAGCCTCATTGCCTTCTACAAGATGACTGGCTACACAGATGAGGAAAGCGCTGTGGCTGTAGCACATCTTGACTTCAGTCAGGCTTTTGACACCATCTCCCACGGCATTCCTATTTGGGACCTGAGGATGTGGAGCTGAACAAACAGACCACTGTGTGGATTGAAGATGGGCTAGGCCACTGGGCCCAAAGGGCAGCGACCGTTGGCTCAACATCAGGCTCATGACAAGCATAGTGCCCCAGGGGTTGTGAGTGGAGGAAAAAGTGTTCAACATCTTCATCAAGAACCTACACGACGGACAGACTGCGGCTTCAGCAGATCTGCACAGGACTCTACATTAAGGGGAGTAGCTGACATGCTGAATGTCAGAGCTTGAATCCAGAGGAACCTTGTGGAACAGGAGGATGGGGCCAACAGAAACCTCATGGCGTTCAACAAGAAGCAGCCCAAAGTTTTGTAGCTGAGATGAAAAAACTCCATGCATCAGGACAGACTGAGAAGCAACTGAAAAGGACTGAAAAGGATTTGGGGTGATGGTGGGCACTAGGCTGAATAAGAGCCAACTCCGTAGTCGCCCTGTGCATACAGCCAACTTTACACCAGGCCACATCTGGAGGCCAAGGATAACACATCCAAGGAAGATGCTCCCACCCTCTGGTCAGCACTGGTGAGACCACACCTGGAATAGACTTGGGCCAGCTGTGGGAGCCCAGTTCAACAGGGATCTGGAGAAAGAGAGGGGGACTGGCAGAGGGCTACCAGATAGGTCAGGGTCCATGAACACAGGACCTGTGACGAGAGGCTGAGAGGAGCTGGGCTTCAGTGTTGCAGACAGGAGGCTAAGGGGAAATCTCGCAGCAGCTTACAACAACTTGAAAGGCAGTTACAAAGATGACACAGCCAAACTTTTCTCTGCAGTGCCAGACAATAACACAAGGGGCAACACCCACGAGTTACATTTTGTGAGGTTCAGGTTGGACGTTAGGAAATACCTCCTCCACAGGAGAGTGTGGTGCAGCACTGAAACACGCTGCCCATAGAGAGCACGGATTCTCAACCCTTAAAGGTTTACAGGACTTGGCTGGACTCAGCCGTAGCTGACCTGATCTGGTGACAGCCCTGCCTCCTTTGGGATATGTACTAGGTGACCTACAGAGGTTTCATGCAAACAACATTTTTGAAACATCTAACTGATTTCAGTGGGGCCAGGATCCCTCCCAGATGACATTTATTTAAATGTATTTAAAGTATCTAAAATGGAAGAAGCATGGTGTAGCCAGGTTCAAACACGCTAATGGTTGCACTTCATTCTGAGCATATTGCTCCATCAATCCAACCCAAACCTGAAATTGCTATTGCAATTGCTCTGGACTCTAATGACTTGAGTTTTGAACATTTTACAAGGCACCCTTAACTCTTCAGGGCCTAAATTTCAAGGTTTCATTATTAACTTCATATCAAAGTTCTCAAAACAGTGTGCACTGAGAACACTGATAAGAGACTGTGACTTTCAAGTGATGTCACAGCCTTTCTCAACACACAACCTCTGCTGTTGCTACTGCTTCTAATAGTTCATGGTTCTTACGAGAGAGGCCTTGCCCTTCCAGACAAAATAACATCACCTAAGAGAAAAGGGAAAAGGAATGCTTGTGCTTTTAATTCCTTGCAATTAAGTTTCCTCTAGCCACTACCTATGGAAGGGGATATCGGGCATGTAAAACTCTGCAATAGTGCAGAAACAGCTTTCAAGCACAAATTCTGGACTTTCTAGACCTGTGTCATATCAGAGTGAGATGTGAAATATTTCCATTAACATCTGAGTATGTGACAGGAGGTAAGGCTATTCTAGTAAGCAGCATGGAAATGCTGGCTTTCCCTCCATTACCAGTGCATCTTATTGGAAAAAAAAGTGCAAACCCCATGTTAAAATACATGAAGAGGTAATGAGAATGGTGATACTCTCCAGACTCCCAATTGTATAAGTATTTTTAGTCATCTGCTTCAGCTAAAGATAAACACTGTGTTTTGGAGAAGTTTACCTGAAATAATTGAAACTAGAGAAGGGCAGAAAGGAAGGAAGAAAGGAGGGAAAGTGATTCAGACAGACAAAGCTGTGCTTGGCTGCGACTAATGTTGGCTCATGCTAAACACAGCAAATTTAGCACATAACAATCACCAAACCCACCAAGTCATACCTCATAAACAACCAGATTCAGCAGGGCCTGTCCAGATCACTAACTGATTGAGGCCCTTGGCCAAACTAAACCACAAATTAGTTTTTGACTAACTAATTCTGGTTTTGGATGAAATGTCAAGTAACAGATACAATTACTGGGTTTTAAGTTTTGTTTGTAAACAATGGGAAAGTATATTTAAACTTTCAATTCCTTCCAAGACTATTCAAATAAGAAATTGCCTGAAATTGGTGTGACTTTTACCCTGTAATCTTCTTCCCTTTTCTCCAGCTCTAATCAGCACTGTGCTCAGACCTCAGTTGCTCTGCCACCAGTGTGACTGTTCATGATGTCAGGCGGGACTTTGCATCAGGCAAAGCCAATCTTCCCATTCCGGCAACAAACATCCCGTTCTCATGGGACACCGCAGGAGCCCCACGAACTGCCTTATCATCCTCTTTTGCATGGAGAAGCCAGAGTCTAAAAGACATCCTAACCCATCACGCCGTGCAGAACAGGTACTTACAGCTTGGTATTGAAGTAGGAGGTGACATCAGGATCAGGCACACCTGCTACAGCAAAATTACTGCTCCCAGTGTCAACCAGAATATTTAACTGCCGAAACAGAAGAAAGGAGAGGTGGTTTTCATATCCAACTAAACAAACAAACAAACAAAAAATCATTAAAGTTTTTGTCTAAACTACCTTCAGTTTCAAAACTATGATGAAAGTTGCTCTGAAAATTAAATACAAAGTGTCACTTTTGGGAAAGATATATTGCTGCAGCCCCTTCAAAACAGCTGATCATGCTGAAGTGCTTTAACATACTCATGTTCCTGGAAGGGGAAAAACCCACCAAGCCCATATTTGCAGAGCAGATGAGTTCACAACTATCTCAAATTTCTTTTTGGTCCAACCCACGTGTCTTGGTAACCTGGCACGTCCTGGACACAGGCTGAACTGCATACTTTTTAAAGCACTGTTTGCCTTAGAGCTTATGAGGTTTCAGGGTAGGGGGTGAGTGCAAGTCTGAGCAGAAATAAGCAGAAGCATGAATCTGCTTCGTGGCTTGGAGAGCATGGGAACAATGCCCAGTTCGTCCTGAGCAGCAGCAACCTACCACAGCCTGCACCGCCTTTAAATAGGATGGCAGATTTATAAACACTATGAAAAGCATTGATTGAAAGGTGGCCTAAGAGCAGGGCCACTTGTTTGCTTAATTGGGAGGACGATTTAGGCCCAAAAATTGCCTAACAAAACCACACAGACAAAACGAGACGTCTCCTTTCCCCATTTGGCTCAGGTAACCAGGCTGGTTCACCACAGCTGCATGATGGCTTGTGCTAACACAAAGCAGAAGGTAACAGCATGGGAGCTAGCAGCCAGATGCAGGATCACCTCTTTCAGTGAGACCTTGAAACTACATTAAATGTAGTGTCATTAAATGATAATTTAAGTCAGTCAGAGACTGTACTGCTACCAAAAGCAGCAGTCACACTTTTTCCCTGCTCTTGGCTGGGTGCTTCCCAGGGCTTCTTGGCATAAGCACTCGTACCCATGGGGCTGTGATGCAAATCAGATCAGGTTCCTCACCTACTGTTACCAAAAAAAAACCCCCAAACCCCCAAAAACCCCTAGCAATCTGCCATATCAGCAGCTACTTGAAAAGAGATGGTAGTAGCAGATAGTAGAAAAGGGCGATTCCTCCCTTGGTGACAGTGCGGTCTCAGATTGGCTTAAAATGATTGTGAAATTATGCCCTAGGCAGTAGGGGGACACCTGCTCCCCAGAAAAATATTAAGGAATTAAGAATTTTCCTGTAGGAGGAAGTGAGACATGAGGACTGGGTTGCCCGTGGTTTGAAGTCAGCTCAAACCAGCCACTTTGGTAGTCCTCATCACTTGTCAAGACGTGAGGTAGCTAGGGATCTAGCACTGAAAGTGGACATGGGAACAGTTAGAAAGAACAATAGGGGAAATGAGTTTAGTGTTGACAAATGAAGTGGAGAAACAGGGCCGAGCTCAGAAAGGAGAGAAAAGACAAAGGAGGATAAAGCATTTGGAGAAGATATGCTGAATCCTTCATTAACAAGTTTAAGACTGAGCATAGACCAAAAAAGTGTGAGTCGATGTTCAAAAACATTTTTGGTTTGCTCATGGAGGCGGAAGGAGGAGATGGTTACACTTGTTTTACCTAGTTAATATAGGATGGGACTGAGGAGCTCTGAAATTAAAACATGAACACAAAACCAACTAGTAATCCGTAGGACTCTCTTCTGAACTGCACGCACACTCTGGCATTGGTATTCCCAGTCCTAATCATGCAAAAATTTTAAGACTAAAAAGAAACAAACCTACCACCTTAGTCAAGTGCCTCACTGCATCCCAGATTTTAGATTAAGCGGAGACAATATATTAAAATTTATTTTGCAACCACACGAGCTAGGCACAGAGATTTAAAAACAAAAGGACATCTACAAGTTCACCTGGCTCCAGGAGCTGAGGCTTTAAAAGAAAATAGGAACCTCTGAGGCATGGCTTGCAATAAAATCCAAAGTTTGCTACATACTTTATTTCAACAATATCAAAAGCCTAACATTTTGTCAACTACCTAACAAAGTAAGAACTATTCGTTTTTCCCCCCTCTTTGGGAGAGAAATCATATTAAAAATAAATAACAAAGAGCGGCTACAGTGTGTGCATCTATCAGAACCAACAAAAGTTGCCTCAAAGGGGTGCTGCAGGGCTTAAATTAATTAGCCTTTCCGAGGCAGTCTGTGATGCTTGAGTAATGGGCACTGTACATCAGCTGCATAAAAACATGTAGGTGTTGCCCTAGCTTCAGTAATATGCATGACACCATACACGAAGGAGGACTTGGGGAGGAAAAAAAACCCCCTGAACCCAAACAAACCCCCAATCACTAAATATAACATATATGAAAGATATTTTACCCCCACACCTTAAATACAATGTTATCATCACAGAATTGACAAATCACTGAAGAAAAGGGCAAATTTACTACCCACAGTACGGAGCAAATCAACATTTCCAAAAGAAAATAAATATCCCCCACCAAAAAAAAAAAAAAGAAAAAACAAAGCTGGCCAACCATGCAAGTGCCAGCCCACTCGGACACAGCAGCATTCACATGACAGATCGCTATTGAGGCTGACATTCTCTCTCCGCATGTTTGTGCATAATGAGATGCAGGCGGCCAGGGCAGACACTGATTTATTGTAGTCCTCACAATAGTGCCAGTGATTAGCAGCTCATTTTGGGGTGGGTATAACTTACTGAGTTCTCTTTCTCTCCTGGCTACCCTTTGGGTCTGAATTTTCTTTAGTGCCTTCACGTCTCATTAAGAATCACTTTCGTGTTGTCACCACTGAAGCCTACTTTATTCTGTACTGCCTGCTGCCGGTTTAATGGTGCTGCTGGGGGAGCTTCAGGGAAGCTCTGGTGAATCACAGGGTGGCAACTGAAAGAGCTGTGGTCCAGGGCTGCCTATCCTGCCCCATCTCCAGAGGTCAGCCCTGCCCTCTCCCAAAAGATGAAGTCAAACGCACTATCTGCTCAACTCCCCAGCCTCTGCGTTTCGCCGCCCAGCTTACTAACAAAAACCGAAACCGATGGCACCTCAACTTGATTCACTGAGCTCTGGGCTGTGACGGCCGGAGAGCGGTCATACCTCTCTGTGCCTTTACCCTTCTGTCACAGGGACAGAAGACCCTGACGCTGAGGCAGAGCCAACAGCGGTGGTAGCGTCCTCTCCAGCTGCCTCCTGGTGAAGCCCCAGATGTGGTGAATCAGAGCTCTCGCGCGCAGGCGGAGCAGGTTCCTTGGGTTTATTACAGCCATCTCCAGTGAATCACTTCCTGTCACCGAGAGCCGATTATTTAGTGATCGCCCTGTTTTGTCAGAGACTGTCAGATGAAGTCAGATTTTGCGAAAGCCAAGGTCAGAGAGACACGGCTGAACGAGGCTATGAAGGAGAAACTGCCTGAAGACTGCTGACTGATCACGTGCCCAGCATTAAAAACAATGAAAAACTACTTTCCTTTTGCTTTTGGAGGCACAGAAGGAAAGCCTTGGTTTCTTTTTTATTGTGGTTTCCAAGTCAATTTCAGACCTATATAGCAGAAAGCAGACAGCAAACGCAAAAGGCCATTCTTCCCCCCTGAAGGTCACCTTTACTACAGCTGTGGGACATAAAGTCTGCACATAGTATTGTATCTGGAGATTATTTTGCTGGATGCATTTCCTGTATGGAAATAGTGTCGTTATTATTAATAAGTTCATAAAGATCCCTAGCTATAGAGTAGGCAAGACAGTACCATCCACCTCTGCCACGACAAGCTTACAGAGGAAATCTGACACTCTGTCTATATGCCATTAAGTTGTGCTTATAAAAAGAAACAAATCCAAACCTGTTTACTGAAAGTCACGAACATTGAAAGCAGAAGCCTCCTTAGGCCATGAATTTTCTATTTTTTCTACTCTGAAGGGGTAGACACACTGAAAAAAACCCAGTCATAATGATTTATTTCAACTGGAAGTCAAACATATTGTCAATACTTCAAGGATCCCTCAAACTTTCCAGCGCTTGGTTTAGCGCCAACTTCAAATAGCACTTACTGGATGCTATCCTGCTTCAATAATGTAACTTACCGCTATGTCTTTAATATTTTTAAGCTTTCTATTGCTGAATATTGTTGTATTTTGATATCAGAAAAAAATATTGCCTATTGATCTGTCATCTTTTTTTCAAAGCTTTGTCTGCCTGTGGTTCAGGTGCCTGCCCTATCTGTTACAGCAAGTGGCGTCAATGCAGCGTCATCAACACCAGGCATTATCTATGCCTCATTTAACTGCCTGGTGAACAGCAATTTGCAGTTATCCCACCATGCATTCAGAAAGTGACTTCCTTCACATTTTCAAGGAAAAGTGATAAGAGGTGGCAATCATTCCATTTTTGTTGCATAGAGGTTGCTAGCATGCTTTAGCAGGGACAGATGTTGCCTCTGTTCTGATCTACACCTTACTTGGACTTAGTCCAAATTTCTCTTTCCTGTTTTTAGTTTGAGGTCAGGAGTTTTTGGTAACTTTCAGAAAAATATACAAAACAAATTCCACAGGCTACAAGTGCATAATGCATTTCTTTGAAGCAGCCCTCCACACGGTTTAGCATACACAGCCTTCTTCAGGTGGGAATCCTAGGGCTTGCATGCAACCCTGTTGTGCTGCTGCTTTTGATGTGATTCCCTGGGTAACCCACACTGAACTAGAGATAATCTTCATCCCCATTAAAAGACTGGCCCATGGAAAAAAATCCATTATAGGTTTTTTCCAAGTTAATGGGTCTGATCCTTTTAGGTCAAGCAATAAAGTTTCACCACTGGGCAGAAGAAACCAGGCTGCAAAAACTTATTCGGCCCTTCATCCCTGCTTCAGCTGAAGCATATGGGGAGGAAAAAGAAAAAAGGAATAAGATTTGCACAGATAGAGCCATAAATATAATAATCAACCTCATTCAGCCTTACATTTACTCTGGGGTTCAGTCAAAGTCTTAATAATGGGCAATTGATACTTCTGCTGCACGAGCCAGCAGACCAAAAAAGCTCACTCCGCAAGAGTTCATGATGAAAAACTACAAGCCATCATGCCTTCTCTAGGATTTTAACTCGACCTGAGGGTGCCCCCTTCTTTTCTCTCCTCTCCCGTCCCCAATAAAGAGAGCGACCATTCCACACTAGTAACATTCACATGCCGTTCAAAATCTTGTCCTGCTGTGCTTTCATGATTTCTCCCACACACACACTTAAAATAGGGCTTAGAGTCCTACTCTGCTTGATGGAGTATGCTACACAGTGAACTATCACAAAGTAAATATGGGTTTTTGTCCACATGTAGAGACTATAAATAGCAAGCATCCCATTACTGGCTCATGAGCTGTTACCACACATTACGATGTACTGGTTTAGTAGAAGTCTACCCCATCTAACAACCCCTGAACTTGTAACATCTCTTAACTCCCTCTCTTTCTTATTTTGTCCCCCACATAATAAACCCTACTGAAAATAATTTGCTAGACAGTGCTTAAAAAAAGGTGCAGAGAAGTGCTACGTTTCTTGTTAGAGATTAGCAGCTAGAAATCATTTGGGTAACAGCTCTTCTTTTTCAAGCTGGTTAATAGATAGGAAAATTAGTTGCCAATTTAAATACCGCCTCATTTAACACAACAATTCCTAATTACATTATCAGCCCATCCGGCAAGAATTGCTTACAACTATCACACGAAAAAGAAAACACACTAGCAACTATATGCTGTGTTTGCCCACAGTTGGAATTCCGTGTTATTATTGGCACAGACTGTCAGTCAGGTTATTTCAGCAATTTGTTTCTACAAATTAATACTGTTACAATATACAGCAGCTTTTTAAGCACAGAGTTACTGTACGTTGGTTTTTTTGTGTGTGTGTTACTTGGAATTAGCATTTACGGCCTACTTTCTAATAAACAATTTCAGAAGACTAGGCTGTAATATAGATCTGTTCCTCTTAAGATACAGAAATAAAACCTAATTAAAAGATGAGTTAGAGGAATCTTTGGAAGCATGTCTAGATGTAGAGGCCTGCAAAGTTAGACATAAACTGAAAAAGCCTCCACAATGACACATTTCTGTTTGCAGAATAATACGTATTTTGCTGAACAGGTAAGACTGAAACCAAAAAAGGGTAAGTTCGTTGGTCTGTACAACAGACTGACGCGCTGCCCCCGAACACTGGGGCAGGGACGGGACTCTCCCATTTTTCATTGCTCGTAAGTGGTCCCCGGACTGGAGCAACCCAGTCCTCATTGCTCTGCAGCGCCTCACAGAACGGTTAGGGTTGGAAAGGAGCTCTGGGGGTCATCTGGTCCGAGCCACCCGGAGCGAAATAACTCTCTGCAGCTTGGACGGTATCGAATTCATCTTTGAGGAGGAGGAGGAAGGGGGCAGGCCCATGTGTTACGCTGAGTCCAGGATGAGAAGTATTTCCTGTGGTGCCCTGAGCAAGGTCACCTCACCGGTGGAAACACACCTATCTGCTACTACCTCCAAAAACAATCCTCCCACAGTCATAAGAAGGGTTTAACCATGCAGCCAAGATAAGAGAGGCATTGTGAGAAAGAAAAATGGAATGGAGATTAATGATTTTCTAATGCCGTTTGTTCAGCAGGTGGTGCCCACGTTTCATTGCAGCGTCACACCGGGGACGCAGAGGAAGGTGATTTATTGCAGCATGAAAACTTGGCCAAACCAGCAGGGTCAAGTATATCACCAAAGATAACTCCTGCTTTCGCAACGGCAGAATGTTGTCCCAGAAACTGTGGTGTGTTTGTAGGTTGCGGAGTAAGCAGGAGAACAAGTGGCAAATGGAGACTCCTCAGGGCAGCAGCAGATCAAGCCCACCAGAGCATGTCTGGTGTTCGCTGTCAGTCCCCTCACCATATTCCCAGCTGGTGTCAGGAGCTGGGATTTGACCCCGTATCTATACGACCGTTACATTCACTCTCTCCTCCAGGCACCTAAACCACTCAGCTATCCCTGGACACTCTCACACCTGTACTGGGCCCAGGAGAAGACCAGAGACTTTTGCCCTCAATCTTTTCATGATCTGCACTGCTAGACTGGGAGGAATACTTCATTTTTTTTTTTTTTCTTTCTCTCTGAAAAGCAATAATCTCTTTCTTTGCCAGAAGATTACAATGTACTATCTGGATTAGCCAATCTATCCATGCTTAAGAGCACTGCGTGCTTCTGTAGTTGAGATTTGTATTAAAAACACAAATGCTAAAATGACTGATTGCTTTGAAGTATAAACTTGCTAAACTAAATTGTGAGTTGAAATATGAGCATCTGACTCTGGGACTGATGAATAGTCATTTTGAAGGGAAATATTACAGGAAGTGCTTTATATATATTATCATTTTGACAATAAGGGAAGGCTATTATGGTTTAAAGACAAAAAAAATAGTCAGCCAATCAATCCTGGTAACAAAACAAAATATCTATTCTTCATTTCTGCGCTCTCCTTTCTGCCAATGCCTTCGGTTCCCTAAACATTAGCATTCTTTCTGCACATGCCGTCTCATGTGGTATCTTATTTTTCAGGCTGAAATTTATTTGCTATGTCTAGATTTATCATACAACACATCCATCCTATTCATGCTATATGAACATGCTTTGCTGTTGAACATGAGCTATTACTTGCTTATCTTAGAGCTGTGTGAATCGTAGCAATTTTGTCTCATTGCCTTTTCAGAAAATACTAACCTTTTTTTCCTCTTTTTTTTTTTTTTTCAGATGCAAGGCCCTCTCTCATATCACGCCCTATAGCTGACAAAAAACTAGGTGTGTGAAGCAACCCTCTAGTTCACATAAACCAGCTACAGCTGAAGTCATGCCCTGCTCTAGGCATCAGGTTTTAAGATCTGGACTAGTTAGAGAAAGTTCAGTAACAACAATAATCTAGAGGTCTAGAAAATCTCACCTGTAAATAACCATTGAAAGGCTTGAACTGGTTTGAGAAGACCGAGCAAAACTGTGATAGTCTTTTAACAGACGTATGGTTGCCACAGAGACCCCCTGGGAGCCGCGCTTTTCAGAAAAAAGGGGTTGCGTGTGAGCCAACCGGTATCTTCATCAGCCTTTCCCAGTGTAGCCAGCAATGCACGTTAACATCAAATAGACTGTTAGTTCTTACTAAGAGCAGTAAGGCACCCAAGTGCTCACAAATTTGAGTGAGGAAAATATATGTATTGTCTATATTTATACTAAACACGTTCTTGATTGAAAAATTAATGAGTGCCTAGATAAACAGAAAATTAAAAAACCCCCACAAACACACCCTGAAATTCAAGAATGAATGCAGGAGACATCAGCTATTTGCACTTAAGTACACACAGAGCTCTTGTTAAATCCGAAAGCATGTTTCCACCTGTTAGTAGGTGTATAGGAATTAAATTCATCAATTTTCTGTTAATTACAGTACAGCACTGATGACACAGGGAGACCGTAAGCCGAATGCCATTGGGACCAACTCTCACATCTAACTGCAAGACTCGTGAGGAATCCCAGTGCCCATGCAGTCTTGGTTTAGAGACGGGCTACATCTAAGCTCTGTGTCACATCTAAATTAGTAAGCATCTCATCCAAAGCTCCCCCTCCCTCCCCAGAGAACACAGTGGCCAAAGGTGTTGGAGAGACAACTATTAATTCAATAATTCAACAGCTAAAAAGAAACTGAAGAAATGCCTGAAATGCATCTCTACCACCAGCCTGACTCTTGGAGATACACTCGTGAATGCCATTACTGATTTCACACTCACCTTCTCAACCTAAATCTCTTTTTCGCTTTGAAACCACCAGGCGTAGCCACCGCAGAGCAGACCTGCTGGGCACCACTTGGCAGGATTTTGAACTCTTCGGAGCAATGGCTAGCCACATCAGATGGCTACTAGTCGACAGAGCTATGGGTGCTGTGGGAGGACCTGAGGAGCGGGACAGCTTCTAGCTCCACAGCAAATAGAAGGGTGGCGGAGGTGGGCGAAGGGCTGCACAACTGTATTTCATGATACCGGGGCACAGACACCACCGGCCAGTGAAAAAGGGTTTTGCTGTCCCCAGACAGCTCCCTCAGCAAACCTCTGTGCACTTGTGCTTAACTGCAGCCTGCCTTGCTTCATTCTTGAAGAAAGCCACTGTCAGATTGCTTCAGTTGACCTGAAGCTAAACTTTCTCTGTAAAAAACAGACAACCACCTCACTGAAAAACAATAAACCATCCACCTCAAGTGCGTTAGGTTAAACATCTGCTATGTGTGTTCTGTTTACTACCACTACTTGGGGCATGATACTTCTAAAAACCATAGTCTTATGTCAAACAATTCTAGAGGGTTTTTTTTATTTAGGAAAAAAAAAAAAAAGGAGAAAGGGACTCATCATGCTAATACACTACCTTTCAGAGTATGATATCCAAGGAAGGCTTTTTGCTTTGGGGTTTTTTTTTTGAAGGAAATGAAATCAGTAAGCCTATGTTAATGTATTATACCCAGTGAATGATTACAGTTAGAAGCTGCATACAGTTCAGAATTTCAATTTTCTGAGGCTTTTGCTCTCCAAAATTAGCTTCCAATTTATTTTGTCAGGTCACCCTTTTCTTTACCTCTACCGTTCATTAGACTGAGAGAAACTGCTGTCTGGAAAAAAAAAAAAAAAAGCGTTTTTAGTTCTTTTCTACCTAGCTTCAGAAGTCTGACACTATATAAAAAAAAAAAGTTTGTTTTGAAACTAAAGCAACAACCCCTCCAACTGCTGTAAGACTGCAACAGTTTTACACATTTGCACAGAGCCAAGCTATACTAAGTAAAGTCAAGAAGGCTTGAACTAACTACACCTTCTTCATGCTGTACAAGCTTCTACACTGTGAGTCACTGCCCTTGTTTGCTGTGCCATTTGGAAATAACAGAATTAATCACAGGCCACGTTGCAAACTTCAATACAGCTTATGAAGCCCATTCCTAATGTTCTTGAGAATAGGCTAGGAGGTATCTCTAGCCACATGAGCACGGTTATTTTTTTTTGTAATCTCACTTTTGTCAAAGACACCACAGTACCCTTGCCCTTCAGCAGCAGGCAGAAGCTTCTCAGGAGAGATTCAGTCTCGCTCCTGTACTTCTACCTCCATTAAAAGGTCTCCCTTGCGCCAAAGATCTGAACTTCAATCTCCAATTTAAGACAGACCCTGGATTTCAAATTGCACTAGAGATGTGAAACCAAGTGCCAAAGCTGCTCCTGCAATATTTAAGAAGCTTTTGAAGGCAGCGATTAACTTTGAAAAAGGCTACATTTCAGAGACAGGTAGGAAGAAAAAGAAGTTGGCAGGACAGCAGTGAGAAAAATCAGAGTTTTGAGAAGGCTGCACGCTGGGTCTGATCTCTTCCCTCTCCTCCCCCCATCAACTCACTCTCGTAGTGACATGATTCTTTTCAGGTTTTTTTCCCCTCCCCTGTCAAGATGTTAGTTTTGGAGACGGGTGTTTGTTAGCAAAGGTTTTTCAAAGTCTGGAGAGCCGCTAGAAGAAGAGGTGAAGGCAGGACACTCCCGACACGTCAGGTCTATCCTTTCTCCCCAGAACAGGCTGTTCCCAGCGGCACTGCCATACCCACACAGCGGGGCCGCTCGTTATAATGTCCTTCAAGCTGCACCTACTGCCTGCTTTCAGGAGGGGCTTACTTATGGGTTTTTTTTAGTGCTTTTCTTCAAGAAGGACACTGAATGCTTATATGACATTTTCCAGTCAGTCCCCTGAAACACCGTAACAAAACCAAAGTGGGTAAGAGTCATTTTTCTTGGGCTTTCCCTATCCATACACTGCAACAGTGAAACAACCAACCTTCCCAAAACATGAAAGCCAATGGACATGATTACATGGGAACCCCCACCTTATTGCTTAAGTCAAGTTCATGGGTGTGAAAGCAGTCTCTCCCTCCTGGAGGCCAGGAAACTACCACCAATTCCATGTTCACACACCGGGATCCATGGATTAGCCAAGATTGTTGGACATAGAGAGGTAAATAAATTAGCACACACCTTGGGAAAGCAACTGTGAACTCCCTGTACTTCAAGGCATGACCTCTGCTATAAAAATGCCACGTGTTCTTCAGGACTGGACTTGCAGCACTGTCAGATTTTGTTTAACATATGAGAGCTGCTACTGTATTTCATATTGCCAAACTGGTATGTTTCAGCCTGGGGAGCTGAAAAGACTGGTCCTGGCATTTACCCATCCTTTAACTCCCTTGATCTACCTCTTCCCCACCTGCCACAGCAGCTCCCACCTCCATTCTTCCCTTTCTGCCCAGAAACAGGCACGATCACGTACTTTCGCAACACCTCCTGGGCTGCTGCTATATGGACGGCAAAGGGACATGACTGGATCCGTTGCTGCAGGCAAGGAGAGGGAGGGAAGAGATGAGGAAAAAAAAAGGCAAGTACAGCTATGTCAACCACAAGGACTGGAATTCTGGAATTTGGTTATTCTGATTGTATTTCCTGCTAGAAAAGCTGTGCCACATCTCTGGGGAAAGGCATGGGGTCAGGCAGCTGCCTGCTGGTCCGTGCCGTCTTAAGCAGCCACAGGAATGTCCACAGGCAGCCCCAGGTCTCAGAGCACAAACAAGGTGATGCAACTCCAGTGTTTTTATTTTCCTGGTAATTAATTAAGGGAATACAACAGACAGAAGGCTTTTGCTCCCCATTCCACCTGACCTATTTAGGATATTACCAAGGAGCAGAATTTGATTGTCATCATGGGTATTTCTTGGAATTATACAGGGGAGTTCAAAGGCACAAACAGAAAGCAGCTTTCCACTCCATAACACCAGGAAGGACTATTTGATCAGAGGAAAAAAAAAAAAAGGGAAAAAAACAGCTGCTAAGCAATGTCACAATAATGTGTTTGATTTATTAAAAATACAAACAGTCTTTTTTATTCATATTTATTCTAACATTTTTACTTAAAAATTTGGCAGGGCAATTTAAAAGGCAGATTTGATTCTCAAGTGAAATAAGATACGATTTTTTAAAAATCCTTTTTTTTTAAAAGCAGCAGTGTTTCTCCCCCTGCTATTGGACTCATTTATTTCTCTCTCTCCTTCTCAAACATGCACACTTTACTCTTTACCCTCGCTAATACTGTAGAGGCAGCAGCTCTGGGAAATGAACTAGCTTCGCCTGTGGCTCATACATCATTACAATTGTTAACCAAGTTCCACTATAAAAATCTTTATTACACAGGAGAACACAGAGGCATGCAGGAACACAGCTTTATTTTCAGATACCAGGTTGAGTTTGTAGGGCAGGAAGTTAAAAGACTTTTTCATGCTCTCAGGTTGACAAAGTCTGCTACTACACATTGCAACAACACACAGAAGACAGCTTCCTACTATCCATTCCTCCGCATATCAACCTGTATGTAGGCCTAAGCTATCTTCTACTTCGGCCGGGGTTACAACCCATTGTGTGATGATGGTACCTCAGGTCCTACAGCAGCCCAGGGCTCCAACATTTTATGAGAAGGTGGCAAGCGCAGCCACGTTGCTGCCTACACGCTGGAGCTGATGGTGCTCAGACCACTGGAATTGTGGAAGTTCCCCCTTTAGCAACAGCAAAGGTTGTCGTGCACGCCTGCTGTGGAGAAAGTTTCCGAACCTGAACAAAAATGCACAGGTAGTATCACTAGTATTTGGTCACTTGCCAACCCAAACGCTCAGCAGGGTGCAAATGAAAGTTAACTTTAGCTGGAACACGTAACATGTGCCAGCATTCATAACTGCGGCTGCTGAGAAATTTTCTCCACCACCCCACCACCCCCCATTTATCTCAGCAGTCCAAATGCAAAACTCTGGCACTTTGGATCATGCGAGATGTTTGTGTTATTCCCTGACGGACTTTGCATCCGTGAAGTCATGAGAAGGTTACTCTGTGACACATAAACTGAAGCACTGTAACTGCATCAGACGTTATCCTGATACAGCACTTCTCAGATTTTTGGGAAGCGTGACCACCTTTGGACTCCTCTGGCTTATTTGCAACCTGAGAGTCACCGAGAAGAAAAATGAATGAATTAAATAAAAATCTCTTTAGTCACAGAAAAGTATCAGCAGGACTGATGATTCATTTTCTGACACGCCTCACATTTCACTCTTACCCGTAGCAGACGTCTACTAGACAGCACAGTGAATGAAAGCGTAAGTCTTTCCATAGCATGCTTAAGCAGCATAGTAACATTGCCCTGAAGACCTTCCAAATTGGTATAGCATGCTCTGTCTTGAAAAGACACTACAGCTGTTAATTTCTTAAGCCACAAACACTGACAGTCAAGGTTTCTCTATCAACAGGTATCTTAATGGAATTTCAGAAGTAAAGTTTCCAATTAGGTAGCAAAAAATAAGAGAAAAAAATCTCCCTCAAGATTTCGCAGTGGCAATTTTGAAAATAGAACCGAAGCCTGCAGTCAAAATAGACATTCTAGTATATTATTTTCTATGCCAAAACTACTGCTGCCAAAGGCAATCTTCAAAATTTACCTTATGCTGACCTGATGCATTTTTTTCTTCCCTAATACCACAATATAATT